>NC_140144.1:6622916-7301916 GCF_964035555.1 Netta rufina
CAAGCCACAGTCACCAGCAAGCACCCAGTCAGGGTCATCCACGAAGGTCCAAGCGCACAGGACTTTTGGCAGCTCCACTGCACAATTCTCAACTTTGCTACAGGGGCAGAAAGAGCAACCAGGTGCAGCCCCTTGATGCTCCTTCCTGGATTTCCCATCCTCTCTCCTCCCCACTCCGACTGCTTCCAAGCTCCAGCACAAAACCCCAGGCAAGCTCCAAAGCTTTGGAAAGCTCCAGCTTCCCCTGGGCTCACTTCCATCACCGAAGGGGGGCTTTGCTTCCAGCAGCACATCAGGGCTTCCTGCTCCCATCCCACACCAGCTGGAGCTCTTCTGAGCACGGAGGTACCTAAGCTGCATACCCCTTGCTTCCAGCCCATTTTTTTCCCCCCTCATACTTGGATTAACCTGGAAGCTGAGCTGCCATTCTCAGCTCTGCCAAAGGGTTTTCCATTCACACACTGCCACAACCCCAAGATCCACCCTGGGGTTTTAGCCGAGCCCTCCGCACCGAGGTGGCTCAGGATCAAGGGTTTTGTGTACACAGAGGCTTTTAATCAGGACTTGGAATGTTTTCTGCCCCAGGAGGTAAATACAGAATCCAGGTTTTATGGATTAAAGGGAATGGGGGGAAAATAGACCTGGTTGCCAAAGCTATCTCAGGATGTAAGTGGGATTACGCACTTAGCCGTGGGGATATCTGCTGACACACTCAGAATTCAACTTAACACCAAATTTTGGTTGGGAAAGTGTTCTGCATTTGGCAAGCAGCGATCACCAAACCATGGAGCAGGGACGGCAGGATGCATCTGCTGGGACCACCCCAGAAGGAAACGGCAGTGCAGGTTCCTATTGCTGCTTCCCAACATTTCTGCACATTTGGGCATTACAGCAATGTCTAGGAAAGTAATGCTTAGGAAAGAGCTGAAAATGGGTAGTGGAGCTAACACACACAGGTCTGTGCAATACCTCTTGTCCATACACCATTCCCCCTCCCTCTTTCCCCAGAAGACTCAATTACTTGTCCTTCCTCAGCTGTTCATGCACCTCTTCTCCATATTCCCAACCTTTGGCAATTATGTTTGAACAGTGTTGACTGTCCCAAGAGATGTTTTTTTCTCCTGCAAGAGAACCTCTGTGCAGCATCTCCCATCCCAAAAAGCCTCGTGCTGAAACAATCTTGCTCAGCTCCCGTAACACAGCTCTTTGCCACTACCCAAGCTTTTCACCCCAAGAGCTGGGTTTGGGCACCCTATGGCCCGAAGAGCAGATGTGAAGCTCAGCCCAGGAATGTGGTTATCAGAACAAACCCTGTTACAGACCAGGAGTGGACGCGGCATGCCAAGCGTGGCCAGCAGTAGCTGAGCATCACAGCTCGCATTTCAGTATTCCGAGCAGCAAGCTGGAAAAGGGTAAACATCATTTGCAGATAAAATTTGCTTATGCGAGGCATCAAAGCCCCAGGAAAATCTTCCTGTGTTTGCAGACATTCCAGAGCAGAGAACAGTGCACGAATGTAATATTCACCACCAATGTCTCTCGTCTCCCCACACATTTCACTCCAGTGGCCAGAGCACTGTTTGTTCAAACAGGCCTGACCTCCTGAACCGGGGCCAGCATGCGGCTACGTGTGGAGAACAATGAGCCCACGGTGAGAGACTTTTTTCCGTGTTCTTGGAGGGAATAGAAAACACACACACACACACACAAATACACAGACCCCATCCAATATTCTGCACAACTCATTAGGAATACCCTCTTCCAGCTCCCGTCCCCGGGGTGATGTATTTATTGCGAACATATACATTCGATCCCGCTTGGCTCTGTCGAAGTAAGTAGTACACCTGCACACTGGGGATGTCTGGAGTGGGCTAGGATTTTCCTTTGGGCTTTGGCACGCAGCCCAGACTGCCTCAAAAAAAATAAAATAAAATAAAATAAAAAGGCCTCACCATGTGTAAGGAACATGTGTTTCATTTGTTCGTACCTCAATGACAAGGGAATGGGTTGAACGCAAAGTCAGCTAATAGAGGCTTCTAGTTAGGACAGGCTCATCTACGCTGGGTTTACTCCTTCCTTACTGCAGTGAGATGCTACATATGTAAAAATCTGACTTAGAGAAGTCACGGATATAAAGCAGGATCCTGCAAAGGCAGGACAACAGCAATCAAGTCCTAAATTAGAAAGAAACCTCATTTTGAGCACTGCCAGGTCACCCAGGACACAAGCCCGCTGCCTGCCTGCCCTGCACACCAGAGCTCAGTGCCCATGGCCCTGCTCCTCCGTGCAGGGGCTCTCCCCCGAGCTTGGCTCAGACAAGCCCGTGCTTCCTATAACAATTTGCTGCAACCATGCAAATCGGGCTTTTTGTATGTGGAAGGAAACGCGCTCCCATCCAACAGGCTTCTGCTCCAGAAATTTGCTTTTATGCAAATAAAACTAATTGGTGTGACCTCCCACACACAGAACGAGGTCTCCAAATTAGCAGGAAAGGGGAAACATGCCCTGATTCGGGCTGGTGGCACGGCCACTGCTCTTGCTGCTCTCGGTAATCACTTTTACATATTGCGCAGCAGCGCTGCCAGTAAAGCTCAGCTGGAAACTTCTCCCCAATAGCACAACTATTTGGCTTCTCCCCCTCGCTCAAGCTGCAGAAAGTAATCTCTCCCAAACTCCCCAACGCATCCCAGTTGCTCTCTTTTCTCCAGCACCTCGCACACACCGGGTCCCTTCGCAGCGCCTCCTCTGCTCCCCGAGCCCCGTCCCCCTGCCTGCTCCCAGGGGACGTCCTTGTCCACAACGCCACCGTACGCCTTGGCATGTCGTCACCGGAGGGGAGCAGGTTTCCAGCATTACCTCACCCTGTCTGGGCTCTGCAACCAGCCCTCTACACCTCAGAGTTTCCATGGAAGAAACCAAGCCCCCTTTCTCCTCCCTCCCGCTATCCAGCAGGGGAAGGGAGCTGCAGCTGAAGCCATGGGCTGGAGGAGTAATGACAGCGCACCAAGCTGCATCCATCACGTGTAACAGGCCTGCCTCTGGTACTGCCTGCCAGTATTTGAACACAAAACACTACCAAGTGAGTGCCAGGAACAGCCAGACAGCTCTGCTCCCCAAACCCCGCAATCCCTGCAGTGGATGGACTACTCTGAAGGATGGGCTTCGCCTTCAAGAGGCCTCTCAGCTTTCCATGTCAGCTGTTTGAACTGGTCACTGCTCCCTGCAGGAGGTTCTTCAGGCCAGGGAAACTTGGGCAACAGCCTGCCTGTCCTCTCCAGGCCAAACCAGGCTGTTGTGCCAAGGCCCAGGAGAGCAGCAGGGACGGGGAGCCCTCGTGGCACTGCTCAGCATCCTTCCCACTGACCATTCTCCTCTGCTCCCCAACTGGCAACCTTGCTGATACCTTCCAAAACAGCAAAACCTCAAGAACAATTAGCCTGCAGCAGTTACTAGTAAGGAAACTAGCCTCTAAGCCTCTTGTTAGAACTGTAATAATAATAAAATTGTGTCATGCTGCTGCTACTGCAGCCACCGCCCAGGAGCAGGCAAGGAAGCCAAGCAGTCCCCCAGCCCAGGGTCCTGTTTCCTTCACCGACCACTTACACAGGGTATTTATTACTAGATTTTAATGACTGCTAATTACTCCATATCTTCATCATTCGCCACGCTTTCCAGACAAATAACAAAGAGGGAGCCCTCACAAAATTGCTCCTGAGTGGATATCTTTCCCCATCTGCAGGTGACCATCCTGTTTCTGCATTTAGGTACATGACAGCAAACTGTAGCTACCTCAGCATGGGCTAGTCCAACCAGCACAATCATTAATCAACCAGTAAGAGAAAGGTGTTACCTTGAAGCTAGCATTAACAGAGAATTAACAGTCCCAAGAACAAACCTGTGCTATCAGGACTCTGCTGCTCTGTCTGCAGAGCCGGGGCTTGGCTCCTGGCAAACTGCAAGCAGCGAAGCCATACAGCTTCCTGGGCCCGGTGCGTAGCTTGGCCATATTAAAAGATAAATGATGCACTGCATAACTTCAGCATCAATAAAAGCACTTTTATGGCCTGTTTGAACAATGAAACACGTCTCTCCCCTTGCACTGGATGCAACCATCGGCCAGAAGGCATTCGATAGCAGCAAGCTCCAGTAATTACCTACACAAGCCAAGCAGTTTCTTTTTACAGCTTATGAAATGGAATTCATCACTAACAAACAACAAAAAGATGAAAAAAACATTAAATATTTGTATTTTGTAATTATGACTAATAAAGCTACATCATTACAGGCAACCCTGACCCAGTCACAAAGCTTGACTGCGCTCCAGATGTCTGAGCTGCCAATTACCCAGCAAGTCTAAGTGAAAAACAAGAAGTTTGAGCAAAGTGCATGCAAACAATTAATCCAATGTTTCCACCCAAATCTTTACTCTTCTTACAGGAACCTGTCAGACAGGGATTGTATGACACGGTGTCACTTTCGGATCAAGATGAAGCTATCTGAAGCACAGGCTAACTTTTACAAGCTGTTTTGCAATTCTGCTTCTGGACAGGGCTCTGTCCCTCCCTCCGCTCAAGCACGCATTTGCAGACACGCTGATAAAACCAGATGACATCCCTGGGCACCTGTGTAAGACGATCTCAAGTGCAAGCCCTTGCCAACTGGAGCCAAATATCACATTTGGGTTTTGATTAGACTGACTGCATTGCTTGGCCTCTGGCACTAAAATCTCACCATTAATTGCAAAGCCATCCAGAGGCATAATCTTCAGCAATTGAAGACATTTTCTAGGCAGCATTGCTGTTCTGGAAGAACCTCGCTCTGTGATTTAATCCATATGTCTTAAGTACACCATCTCACTAAAGAGGATCCCTTTGAAAAAACAAAAGCAGAAGAAAATGACGAGAAAACCAGCAACTAAATGGAGAATTATTGGGAGACTGGGGAAAGCTATAGACATCTTCAATAAAGAACCCAAACGCTGGCTCAGGACATTTTATTTTCCATCATCTCACACCACAGTATATGCTGGTGGTGTAAAACATCGACTCTTTGCACTCCCTGAAAGGCTCTACAGCAAAAGAGGTGAAATCAGATTTGGCAGGGCTAGGAAAGCAGGCAGCCAGGACTGTAAACTAGCTTCTTTCAGCAGTCTGCCGAGGTAGGGGAAAATACACAGGAGCATGTGTCTGCAGCGCATCTCGACAGAGAAATTCAGGTTAGTATAAAACCCTAATTAATTTTCAAAGTGTTTTTCGAAGGTCAACTAACCTAAGCACAAGCTCCGGCCAGTTCCTTCCTGCCCCTCCAGACTAAACCCAGATCTTGCAGAGGATGGGCCCGACACGATGCTCACGAGAAGCCCCCCTGAGCTCCACATAGCCACTAAGATGTATTTGGTTTGAGGAGATTGGGGAGCTTCTTGCTTCTCCTGTAAAGAAGTAAATGTTTCCATGTGCTCCAACGCCTTGCCACTGCTGTTTGCGTTCACACAAGAGGATCTAGGCATGAATCAGATTCAGAGCTGAGGCTCCCACAGTAGGTTTTTCCCCCACAAGATAAAGCCTGCAAATTTTGCAGTACCACCAATCCAGCTTTCCCCAAAGCCCATTGTATTAGTAGTGCAGTTATCCTCCTGCAAGAGCTGATCAAGGCTATTTGACTTGTTAACAGCAGATCTGCCTGCAAAAGTAGAGCCCTAAATCTGTCCTCAAACACCAAAAACTACAGCAAGGTGCACTTTCATTGATAGGAAGCCTATTTTCAGTTGTATACCTTTTGCTAGAACAAAATTTATTGATCCAATCTTGTAACCTTGGAGCCGTCTGGAAAAAAATAATGTGCAGAAATGTAAAAGCTATGAACTTTTTCTAGAGCTGGAAATGCTAAAAGCCAAGAGCACGGGGAGGCAGGGAGGGAGAAAGCCATGATGATAGCAAAACGAAATCTGGGATTATCAGACCCAGTGATAATTGTTTTTAAGTGTAAACAAGGCAGGAGATGAAAAGGGAGCTAGCATTTCAGCCCAAAAGCAACAGAGCACCTGAACGGCACCAATGTTTCAGCTAAGAGCACTGGAGCGTCAATTCTGCTTTCTCTTGTTGCGCCTTGAAACGTTCCCCGGCCCTAAGAGCACCTCTGGCACCTCGCCCAGCCTTTCTGGCTCACCCCGGCACAAATTGCTTTCCTTCTATTTCCGATATCTTGATTTTGCTAGCGGTCTTCAAAAAACCACAAAGGAAGAGAGCGAACAGGGAGTGCCATCCTTTTCGCATCGCCCAGCCCCGTGCAGCGCACCACGTCTCATCCCAGGGCAACGTTTGGCTCACGCCACCAGCAAACCCTCCTGTCTGCTCTTGGTTTCACTGCCTTGGCACAAGGGCACGCACAGGTGTCTGAGACCCTCTCGCTTTGCACCTCGCTTGGCAGGATCAGAAGAAACCACTTGTTTTTTACAGGACCAACCAGACCAATGACACAGTGACAAATTAGCTCCTCCTGTTTCCAGAGAAGCCAGGTGTAAAAAGCAATGTTATGCACTGAACTTTTCCACTCATGGGAAAACCAATTTAATTTCTTCTACACCAACATCAGACGAGACCCCAACATTGCTTTTAGAGGGTCAAAATGCCACTTAGCTGGTGGAACAGGCCTACAAATTTTTGAAACAGCTGAAGCAAGAATAATCAACATGAAATGTCCTCAGTTGTTACAAGGGCATCCTCATCAATTTTATTTTATTTTATTTTTTAAAAAAAAAGGTATCTGTATTTGCAGTACAGTTTTAAACAATGCCAATTCGAGCTCTGCCAGCTAGGTGCTATACAGGCTTTTTTTTGTTGTTGTTTTGTTTTTTTCCTAGTCACTGCAGCCTCACACAGTTTTCTTCCTGCAGATCTGGAAAAACACAAATCTGGAGCTTCCAGCAGAAATATGGACAATAGTGCACATTTGGGACTTCGGCACGGTCTAGACAAATTTGTTTTTTGTTCATCAGCCCATCGCTGTGAAGTGAGGGTCTACAGAGGAAGGCTGAGCAGTAAAACAGGGCTGGGCCTCATGCTGTTGCAGAAACCAAGCTTCTGGGGAATTATTCTGGGGGATTACCAAAATGCTCCAGAACAGCATTGCAGAGGGCTTAAGTTCACCTCACCCAGCACAGATGGGATGTGTACCCGCCCCAGACGTTATGCAGCACTTTCCATTCATAAAGACCCTCCAGCTGCAGGTTATGGGATTTCTTTCTTCACTGCTCTAACAGCCATTTCTGGGACAAACACAGCACCAGCGACCTTCCTGAGCCAGGACCTGAACTGTGTTTCAACCCACGCCTGCGAAACCAGAATGATTTCTGCAGGCAAGAGCTGTCTGAGCTGCTTTTTCCCCAGGACCACCACCACCACGGCTGGCTGGAAGAGCCAGCCCCCGGGGAGATGCTGTCCCACACAGCACTTGGGGGGGGGGGTTAAGGGGGCTGCACACTGCTTTTACTAAACACAAAGCCTCGCCAGGCTCTGCATTGAGGTGGGCAATATTCAAGCCATGTTGCTCAACCTGCTAGGAAGGAGCGAGGCTCAGCAAGACCCCTGGCACTGCCTGAACCCAGCAACGAGTTGTGCATGGAGCAGTCACAAGTGCCTCCCATGGGAGCCCACGAAGCATCCCAAAAAGCTGCAGCTGTGGTTGATGACATCTTAAAAGAAGAGCAGGGAGCCACCACCCAGCACATCTCAGGGTTGATTTCTTTGGAAAGTTCCCCCTGACTTTAGTGCTCAGCCTTCTGGGCAAGTCCCCTTCCCAACCTTCATTCTCCTTTTATTTCTCTGCGTAACAAACAGACTGCTAGAAATTGCTTCCTAATGCATAAATGCTGCAAAAGAAACGGTCATTCCCTCTAAAAATGAGATACTTTCACATGCCTTCTGACTTCCTCCCAATGTTGCTGTAGCCGCAGGAACTCTGCTTACCACAGCCTGCAGGCGGAGAGAAAAGTGTTTGTCTTGCACCACGGGCTGGTCCTTTCTCTCTCTTGCTCTGCAAAAGGCCCTTTGCTGCCTCACAACAGCGTCCTCTCAGCCACAGCTTGAAGCCAGCCGCCGCTGCCCGAGCTCATCCTGACATTTGTAAACTTGTGTTCCGAACAAGAGCTCAGCACAAAACTCAACTTGTACAACCTAGGCTCTCGGCTTGGCCCCTCTTCAAACCGACCCGGCGTTCCCAGAGCCGCACAGAGATCCACACAGCCTCCCAGCTAATTGAATTTTAATGAGAGGAAGTCGTTTTTCCACTGGAAGAATGTCGCGCTAGAGAAATATTTTGAAACTCCTCTAACTTTTCCTGCTGGGCTTTTTCTGCAGCAGGGCACGAGCAGAGAAGTCACCGTCCGTGTGCCCACGCTACAAATGCAGCAGAGCCGCTTCCCTGTGACCCCAGCTAGACCTGAAGTTTAAATAATTCTGACTTTCAAAACAAAAAGTGTTTGGGGTTGTATTTAGTTCCAATCCTGATGAGATTCCAAGCAAGGAGGTTGGGAATTCCCCCTACTTAGGGATCTTGTTGATCCCAGCTGAGACAAAACCTAAGCCCCCGCGGCCGCTGCCTCCCATCTCACCCACAGTTAACGGGGCTGGAGGAGCTCCCAGCAGCAGGGACAGGCACGCAACACCCAGGCAGCTCCACGGCCACAGAAGACTTCAAAACTTCATCATCACCACGTTAACTAGCTGAGGTTCACAGGGCATAGCTCCTGGACTGACTGTGGGAGAGCTGCGTGTGCCTGGAAATCCTACTGCTGACACCTTCCCCATCATCCTCAGCCACAATTTGCTCTACACGGTTTCTGCTTAGGCTTTTTCTGCTTAGGCTTGCAGATTGCAGAAAAGAAAGGAGGGGCTAAAGGAAATTAAGTTGCCGAGATATGAAGGAAATTAGGATATAGTCCACTGCCTTCATGAAACCTATTAATTACATTCGGTTTAAAGCTGCTGGTATCTTGATTAGTGTGCATGAGAGTGTATGTTGAAAAACCTCTTTGTTTGATGAGAACGACAAAAGAGAAGAGGATAAGTACCAGAACGGAAGAGGTTGCTTTTTTAAAAAAAAATATGTACTGATAGTTTACAACACGCAGGAGAAAGCTGTAGGAAAAAAAACTTGTTAATTGTCGAGTTCTGGTAGAATAACCACAGCGAGTTTCTCAGGAAGTGCCTGCAATGATCTCGGAGCTGTGTTTTGTACCCAAAGCTGACGACAAGGCAACAGCCTCCAGTGCAGGGGAACAATTGCTCTATTTTATGCCACCTCCCAGGATCTAAGAGGTTTCACAAGTCCCCTGAGCTTATACTCCTAGATAAATTATTTTCAACAAGGCCAGGAGTCTTTGTTCTCTATAAAGCAGAAGACTCTGCTCACCAAGTGGCAGCAAAACGAAGTAGCCTAAATTAGTTTCCGTACTCAGTTTGGATGCAACAATTTCTTTAAGGAGATCTACTAGATCCCTAGGTCCAATGGTTCAGAAAAATTGCTCAGAAAAGCTCATCACTTTACGTAATGGCTTCATTTAAAATACAGCAACGAATGCAATTGCTCAGTTTTCCACAGAACATCCAATACTTGCAAGATATGCTCCAGTGCCCATTAAACCCAGCTTTTACTTTCCATTTTAATTGTTAGACTTCCCAGGGAATGTCTATTAATGCAATTTCGAAACCCAGTTCGAACTTTCTAACTGGGATTTTGGCAGCGGTGCTTAGTCCATGCATTCTTGCTGTGTTTACAGTGCGCCAGCTCCCAGATGTTGGTAACGTTAAACAGACTGGAACTTTCCTTTTCCCAGTGACAGCGAAGTGCAGACAAAGGCTGGCTTCGCTACAGCCCTAATTATCCACCACTGATAGATGTTCCCCATCCCTGTACTGGGTTAGGAGGCCCATGAGATACAGCACTTCCTCCGTGCAAACGCAATAAATAAAGAGATAGAGAAGTCAATAGGTCTTCATTTACACTCCATTGCACTGGCGCTGATTTCGGGGAAGCAATTCTAGCTTGCAAGCAAGATCAGGGACAAGATTATTGTGCACAAAAGCCTCAGAAGTACAGCAGACCACAGAAGTTGAAATTGCTAGTGAAATGCATATATTAAGCTATCTGTTGAGCTACAGGAAAAGCTCTTCTACCATATGTACTTGGTCTATAAATAATTCTCTATCTCTTTGCTTAAATCACAAGAGCTCATGGGAACATTCCGCCCGTCACGATTTTGGTTTGCTTTTGAAAAAGCAGGCACTGTGTGGGAGGTGACAGGGCTGCCAAAGAATCTGTCAAGGAGACTCATGTCATGGTGCAAGAACCCAAGAATCAATGACCAGGGCACAGGAAAAGAGCGAGTTCTGAGAACCCCACAGAGTACCACGAGTTGTAAGGGAGATGCCTTCATCTGTTCACTGCCCTTCAAGTATGATTTAAATTGTAACACAGGGATGAATGAAATCCTGTTACTTCCCAAAGTTGGAGCCCTTCCCATGCTAACGGAGCTGAGAGACAAGAGGCACAGACCTACAAGGTTCGTGTAGGGACTGGTCTAAAACCCCAGCAAGGGTGTGAAACCAGAGAACCAGGGGAGTTAACTCCAACAGTTATGCAGCCCACTAAATAGTGCAGAAAGCATTTGCCTAGTCAGAATGAAGTCTTCAAAGTTTAAGTAACAAATTACAAAGTTCTTCTATGCAAAAATGCAAGACAAGTCCCAAAAAATGAGCTGTAAGTCCCCCAGCCAGAGCCTTCCTCATCAGCTCTGTGGAATGCTGCCAGAGCTGCTCGTTGTCTTGACTTACCTCAAAGACTTCCTCATCTAATATCCTCGTTCCAAATACAATGATGCCATTGACGTCAATGATGGGATGGTCACTTCGGTCCAAGAACTTGGTTATTTTCTTTTTACAGTCCAATATCAAAGTGACATTTTTCTTCTGCACACTGATAGCTACTCTGTGCCACCTACAAAAACAATTCACAGATGTTAAACAGAGCCTCGGACTTCCGAGAACAAGCCAACAATTGTAGTAACAATGAATCCTTCATAAAATGTTCCTGGAAGCCTTCAAGACAGCTATTGCCTGAAAACTGATGAAAATCAGCCTTGGGCAGACCCTAGACTTATTTGAAATAGAAGTGACAGTGCTGGCAGATGTTTCATTTTCACCCTCCAAATCAGGCAGAACACCTTTTCTTGCTTCACCTAGAGGCAGGGGAACCACCCTAATAACTTGCTAAGTTCCCTTTCCACCCTCCTCAGGTCCTGCAAGGGACTCAATGTGTTTTTTTTCTTGACCAAGTTGATTCTTAGTGCCCTTTGTAACAATCAGTGCTCCTGTCCCTATAAACACCAGACAGTCTGCACAGACTAGTATGTGATTCACCCTTTTTTTTATGCAGTGTTTATTTGCCAAAAGGGTACAGTTCAGGAAGAGGACTTTTAGCAGCAGTCAAAGCTGTCTACATACATTATATATGACCCCTATTTTACATCATGTTCAATGCATGCTGGTATTGATATAAACAATGTACTGTTTTTCCCCTTTGTGCACAAAATTTCACTTACTTGCCATCTGCTAGGTTAATGCCTCTAAAGAGAGGATAGTCTTCTGGGCCTGGCTTTCCTGTATGGTCTTCATACAGGAATACAGGAGATCTACCCATCTCCACACCAATTTGCTGGATCCCTTGCTCATTGTAAATTGAGATCAAGAAGGACTGACCTCCTTTCTTCGCTTTTACAGTGGTTAGAATGGAGAAGTCCTCTGGGAATGGGGAAGCTGGAGTGGAAAAGCAGAGAGGTTAGTCAGGTTTCCTTGAAAACAATTCCCTACAGAAACAGTGCTGTCTAATGACCTATGGGGAGAACACCGATTACTGTTTACCCCTCCAGATGTGTGCACCCTAAAAACGTATGTTGGGAAGCATTTAGTTGCCAGCTGAAGATCCATCTTTTCCCCCAAAGCCTACTGATACAAGGCCAGAACATGTTGCAACCCAAAGTAGATTGCACGAGCAAAGCCAAAGCAGGGCAGTGCCTCTCAAGGGCTACCTACCCAAAGGGCATATTGAGCATCCAGACACAGACCTGGGCATCGCTGGGGATCGTCCCATTAATGATCAGAAAGCCTTTTTCCAGTCCTCATTGCAATATACCACAGATATAAAAGTCACACCACATTTGAACTTCCAAGCAAATCACAAGTGAGGAATCTACTGTTCTGGGATGGGAACATGATGCTGAGAAAGCAGAGGTTCTAAAAGAGCTGTTGGTTTGAATCTATTCACACCAAACCTTTCCTTTGTGTATCCTGGAGCATTTAGGAGAGAAGGCAAAAACTTTCTCTATTTCATTTATCACACAATCTCCAAATTAACTTAATATGTCCAGAGGAGAGAGGAAATGAAGCATTCCATGCCAGGCAAATAAATCCCTTCAATATTGTGTGTAAGGGAGTATGGGAATTGCATCGGGTTTCATCTCTTCTAGACCAGAACAGAGCACTCTGTGGCTTTGGCTTACAGGGTTGGTACAGAAAAAAATATCTGCTAAGTCTGGCAAACAGTAGAAGATGCTATTTTGTCTGCATATTAAGCAGCTAACAACTTTCCTAGCTTTCTCTCCACTCAGGAAAGCAGACCCATCTCTATTTTTGCAAGGTTTGCAGAGTTTTGCACTGGCATGAAGATCACTAAGTCACGCTCTGTTCAGGATACAGCTCTTTGGGTTTTATTTTTTTTTTTCTGCCATTCATGCAGAATCATTAAAAACCAAAAAGCCTGGACGCACATCCAAAACAGGAACCTTTAATAATACCAGGAACATTGCTAAAGGATCTTCCTTGATCAAATTATTACCAGAGACAGGACCTGTTGGAAATGAGGGTACCTACAGGGCATAACCTGTTCACATGCTGCATTTCAGCAGCTTGAGACTTGTGGAGTATTTCTCCTCCAAGGTCCAGACTTTCAAAAACAAGGATTGCATTGTACTACTGGGTATCTGCTTGGGAAATCTTACAGCAAGGCACAGCAGAGCAAAGTGGGGTGGCCCAACCACAGGCAGCGTGGTGCGTGTGCTGTGACCATCTACGCATGTGGCAGCTGGCAGCATACGGGGAAAGGAGCAACACATTTTTTAAACTGCAGATCTGCAGCCATATAAACTATAAAAAAAAAAAAAAAAAGTCAAGCTCAATGCCCAAAAGCTTCAAATAGGTTTCCTCTGCCCCATAGGCTTTTCTTTGGTGGCATCCCAGAGCTGCCTAGGGGATTTTGCCATGAGTACAGGACCCAGGGCATGAGTTTCTCTGACCACAGCAAAGCTAGGAAGTCTAGGAAGTTCACAAATCACCCTCTTCTGCCTGGGAGTTGCTCAAACTTTATTAACTGGTGCTTTAAATGCATTAAGCTTTCCAGCACAGGATGACAGAGCAGGGCAGAGGAGGAGGCAGGAGAAAGCCCGCTGAGCAGCAGGCTCAGCTAACAAGCACTGCTACAGACAGCACTGCAACCAGCACCCGAACGGGGCACCTGTGGATGCCTATGGAGACACTGCATTTACACCCAGTTAACATCCCTCACCCTCGTTAAATAGCATTTGGAAAGAAGCATAAAGCATATTCTGAATGGAGGACTCTGTCAATAATTAAGTACTGTGATTATAGCCTGATTTCCCCCCTAGGACAAAGGGCCAGATATTTGGCAAAGGCAGGCATCTGATTTTCGTGCCTCCCATAGGATGAGCTGAGCTTTATCTCCCTCCTGCTGTATACAAATCCTCCTGTAGCACTGAATCAAGACCATACGCCTTCCTGGTTCTAATTACAGGCTACAGTTTTGGGCCTTTTATGTAGAATAGTTCATGTCCAAAATTTCATTATGAATCCACAATACAGTACCTTTCAACTTGAACAAGCTGCCAACTCATTAAAAAGCTGCTTTTAATTTTTTTCATTATTATTAAGATGTCTCCATGGTGACGTGAGTTTCTCAACCCAAATAACCATAACGGATGAATTATAGCTGACATTACTGTTACTGCTCTGCTGTCCTGGCAAAATAACAATGCCTTCACTGTCACAGGAGTGACCCAGGCTATTGAACAAAGTATGAAAACAAATCCACATACACAAGGACATATACATGACAATGACCATATGAAGCACGTGGAAACTGGCCCAAATCCCCTTAAAGACAAGGGAGTCACTCCCAACAATAGGTTTGGGATTAAGCCTTCGTTTTCAATCCATTTTAAGCAAGCTTGTTCTGAGATGCTGTGCATCCACCTCTTTACTTAACAGCACCACACCAATGCTGAATTTGGCTCAGTGCTTCTTTACCCCATGGCCAAGTCCTTTTAAATTCACTACGCTGCTTTGCAGGAGGGTGCGTAAAGGGAAGGGCAGGAACGTTTTTGCTGTGCAATAAAAGTGAGCAAGAACAGTGAGCTGATCCAGCTCCCGATACAAACACAACACAGATCTGCTCTGCAAGACGGTGTCATTTCCATAGCCACTTCTCAAAGGAAAACAACTCTTCAGTGTCACCAAGTTCTGGCCCTTTTCTTCATCTGAGAAAGCTTCCAATTTTGGAATGGCTCCTTTTCTTCAGAGATAACTGTCCAAGCTATAATAGAGATTTCTGAGCCCTTAAATACATACAGAATATATATGCAGACACCCACAGGCAGTGCAGAGAATACAGAATTTGCTAAAGGAATGCACATGACATTTTGCTGGCTGCCACTGAAATTTTGCCTTTCTTGCCTCTGCTGGAAGAGCACAGTTTTGCTGGGAAGCAGAACTTAGAAAGCAAGGACAAAGAGCATCTCAGCAGATTTTCTCACTCTTGTGGGTTTGAAAAACAGACAGGCTTTATATATATATAGATATATCTTGCTTTGTTGGCTGCGGCTGCAGAAGCAGAATGCAAAGCCAATAAAATTACCATCTTAGAAAAACACCAATTTCTAATTAGCACAAAATACTGTGTACAGTGTACATTTGCCTAGGGTGCTTGATAGCAGAGAGGGCAAGTTATCCTACAGCCATCCCACCTGTTAATATGGGGTACTAAAACCACATGTCCCCAACACACTGCCCTACAATTACTTTGTCTTTACCTCCCCTCTCATTCATTTGGTGGTGAGCTACAGTCACATCTAGTTAGAGATGTGCTGAAAAAGCCTCTGTGGATTTGATGGAAAGCACCAGTGCTTCTTCCCTCTGCTCTTCCCTTCCTAGCTCCTGTCAAGCAGCAGGACAGAATGTTTTGGAAGACTCAATAGGGACAGAGCTACTCCAGCTACTCCAGTTATCCAGGTGAATTGATTGAAAAGTTGCTTGATGACACCACAGAAACACCATCCAAGCTCTTCTCACCCATGAAAGACCATAGGTGCAAGCCAAGAACTCGAAGAGGATGTACAAGTATTAAGGTGGGTCAAAAGCAAGAACATCTCCTACAGCAGGGTTCTTTGACCCCAATTCAGTTCTGCATGCTCCTGGGTCAACTTGTCTGAGGTGGCAGCATACAGTCTTGGCTGTTATTAGCCAAGAGACTCCAGCCTTGCTTTTTTTTTTTTTTTATTCTGGGGTCACCATTGTTGCTGCTTTCCACACCACAAAGGCCCTTAGACCAGATTTCACAGCTACAACCACTGAAAAGCTCTTAAGCCAACTCTGGTTGTATACTCCGAACTGGAAGAGATTCCTCAAGCAGTTCTGAGCTTGAGCACATCAGGCCAAGCCTGGGAATGCTTCCAGATCCAGAGTGCACGACAGCAGGCACACGCGTGCTGGCTACATTGAGCTGATCCTGCCTTGGGACAAGATCATTGACACAGGGGCTGCTGCAGGGCCCTTGCAGCCCATCCCTGGGATGACTGCTCCCCATCCATATCCATGGGACGTTCCTCTGGGACAAAGGCACAACCAGGCCGAGGGGTGCCATCGGGCATGTGATAAACGTAGCAGACACTAAAACAGGGCTTGATACAAAAATGAGCAGCTCCTCCACTAGTGCTGACCCTGCCACGAGCTGTCAGCCCGCAGCCCAGGCACACCACACCTATAGCTCCATGCCACCCTCCTCTTTGTGTCAGGATCTCAGATCTTAAACAAAAGATGCTGGAAGGGTGAACGGTGCACTCCTGCTCACCACAGAATATAATTCACCTGCTTACTGTCAAAACAAGCCAATAATGAAGTCTGAAAATAACCTCAGCGATAATGCATGCAGTGAGGGAGATACGCAACTAGAGGCTGCAAACACATTTGCAGTCCAGCCTTAGAGTCCTCATTGAGGCCACCGACAGACTGGCTCTGATAGATGCAGCACGTTAATTAAAAAACATTAGCAGTGGCATGCCACATTACCTCTGATTTAGCTAATGGATTTTGTACCATTAATTCTCTCAAACACCAAAGGAGCGTGTGCATGTGTCTGTCTGCTCTGCTTCAGTCATCTGCTGCTTCACAAATGAGGTACATCTTTGTGCCTTGTTGCTAAACCTTCAAAGGTACGTTCCCCACTGAACCTAGGAAGCCCTCCAACACCTGCTCTCAGCACCTGCACCCTTATTTTTATACCATGGAGATACAGCAGCACTCCTGGAAGGAGAGCTTCCATGGTGGCCATGTGTTTGAGACTGAAGCTCTCATGCAGTGAGTAATTCTCCATGTCTGCTGATATGTCCAGTCTTAAAACCACATTTCACATTAATCACCCTTGGCTTGAAAAATTAAGTCTCCAGCACATCCCAAGCAACAAGCAGAACAGTCCTTAGCCCACATGGCCTCCAATGGCGTTGTAAACTCCTGCATCTCTGTGGCTTGCTCTGATGAACCTCCAATTTCCTTCAAACAGCTTTTCTTGGGACATCTGTTCTTGTGGGGGCAGTCTATTACTTTTATATGGTGATTATTTGTGTTATGAGACACCACAGCCGCAGAATAAGACCCTACTGTGCTTGGCACTCTACAAACAGAGCAAAACACGGTCTGCATTCCTTCGTGTCTTCCAAGTCTCTCTCCCCAGCTGGGTGCCACCGTGTGATAATGAGACAGTAGAAAGTTTCTAATATAGGAAGGAATAGATGTAGGCAGTGGCCACATCTCCCTCGGTGAAACCTGCCCCCATATTCAAATGCATCAACAAAAGAACTTACTCTGGTGTTATTTGATGGTTGAAAGCTTACATTCTCCCAAAATAGCAGAGTCACTCCCTGCCTAGGGAGCATACATGCACAAAAAATGAAGGATCCAGGCCCTGTATGTGCCCGGAGAAACACTGAGAAAAGGATCAGGCATTTCCACATAACAAAAAAAAAAAAAAAAAAGCTGCATACTCACCAGGATACAGCTGCTTTGTCGGTGCACTAAGCTGAGCATCTTTTGTTACTCTATAAGCAACATCTGCTTCTTTTGAAGATCTTCTGCTTGTGCAAAACCCTGTTGTTTTTGTTATACCATCAGGTAAATTATGAAAATCTAGGACCTTCAAGAGGTCTGCAGGTTCAGCTGCAAAAAAGAAAAAAGAAAATAAGAATTAACAGGCAACAGGACTGGCACTTCACATCCAAATCATTAGCCTACATCACAAATCATTCCACCCCTTAAATAACAGATGACAGAAGTTTTCAATACGTCTGCAAATACAATGTTAATATCAGCTTCAAAGCTAGGATGCTGTATTGTTGGTCAAAGACACTAATTCAACGCAGAGAACAGTTGATCAGTTGTCTGCACTAGGGGAGAAGGGAGAATATACTATCTTATTAGCTGGCGTAGTTATATATTTTCTGGATGTCTTTGCCCAATCCCCATCACACAAGCACATCCACGAAGATTAAGTATCACAGAGGAAATTCATGATCTCAGGGAAAGGCTTTAAATCAGGAAGTTGCCAGAAATTTGCTGATGCAAATGTTTCCATTCTTAAATTGGTTGATACACAAGAAAATGTGAGAGCAAGTATCCTTACGGATTGCACGCTTGTACCATGCAAAACAAGGGCATGGTGATGCACAGCAGCTAGAGTATCAGGTAAACCCACAGCCATGCTTCAGGTTACAAGTGAGCTATGTCAGAGAGCCACACCAGCGTGATGTTTCAGTGCTCAGGTGGTTCCTGCTGCCTGCAGGCTGATTCACACCCTCGGAGGGTTTTGTGCACAGCACCTAACCTGCCCAGGGCAAAGCAAGCAGATTTAGGGCAGGAACACAGCACAACTCCACCACCAGCAGCCGAGTGCCTGCCCTGCAACTGCACCAAGCCCAGGTGAGGGCTATCAAATAATTCCCCCCTTCAGCAGGTATTCCCCTATGAATTCCCACAACCAGCAATGCACACGAGTGCAGTTGCGCTTGCCAACAAAACACAAGCTTTACAGGGGAAAAAAAAAAAAAAAAGTTACTCCCCAGCTTGAAAAAAGCTTATCCTGGTTTGTGGCCTCATGCAGTCTGCTACCTCTGCCAGGAACTTGCCAGGGCACAGCACAGCCACTGCAGCCCACCATGACCACATCCCATCAGCCTCCCATCCTTACTGAGGTGTGCAGCAGCAAAAGCCTCCAGTTAAAAGCTAACAGAGCTGCTCACACCCTGTGCTCCCATGCCAGCAGAGCCAGGGCTGTCACCTCCAGGCAGTTTGGTCTCTCCAGCAGCAATTAAACAGCGCGAGCCATCTCATTAGTTTCCTAATCTGGTCTTGCTCATGTCAGAAGAGATGGCATCACCAGAAGTGGAGTAACCAGATCCGACTTTAAACGCTTAAAAATAAATTGTTTTGAGTTTCGACCCGATACTCGCAGCGAAGTGCTGTCAGGAAGACAAACCAGCCAACTCAGCAAACCCCTGGCAGTGCCCAAAGCCAGCGCCTGCACAACAGCTTCATTTAGCCTCGCCTGGACAATACATCACAGCTGTGTTCTTTTGCCACACGATCCATTATTTTCCCTGAAGAGTGATATTCCTCAGATCCTCAAGGACAAGCATGCATCAGGTGCTCTGATGTTTGCAACAGCCCAGACAAGCCCTGGGCTGGCTGCCCCAGCTTCCATCTGTGTCCCAGGACATCTCGCCACGCCGATGGCCAAGGGTGCAAAGCTCATTGCCAGCTGCTAATAGAGGGTTTGCAAGAGGGTCTTCCAAAAGCCTGTGCCAGACACCACTGCCTTCACCCACAGGGATGGACTACGATATGTACGTTAGCATTGAACACAAAAAGGCCAGCACTGGAAAGAAATAAGAACAGATCTTTTTAAAAAAATGAAGTTTTGGTTACCAAGAAGATCTGCCTAATATTTGCATGGAAAACTCACGTACATTGTTAGGCAGCTTTAAAAAGTTTCCACAATCCTGAGAAATTGGGTCCTCAATGAGAGATTGCAAACATATGGCAAATCCAAGTCAACACAGCAGATAATAAACCAGCTGAGAGAGTCGGGGCCAAGAAGCATACAGCTGTGATATTTCCTCATTTCTCATTCTTGTTAGACAGAATATGGATGACATTTGTCTAAGCAGTCTTTGCAGCTTGGATCTTCCCACTGCCTTTAACCATGCTTTATTTCATGCAGAAATTCCTACGTACTCAGAGCCCAAGCTGCCTATAAGCAACAAAAATGATTATAGTGTAAGTCCAGCTCTGTTTCCAGCTCCCTCCCTCTGCTCCGGGAGATTCAGCTCAGCCAGAACCAAGCTGCCTCCAAAATTTATTTACAGAGAAGAGGGGAAAAAGGCAGCGAGGCAGGGGGAGGGGATGTGAATTCCAGACTCCTGACATCAGCCACGCTCCCCAGGCGCAGGCTGCAGGGGATTTGGAGCCTCTCTCGCAGCGCTGCACGCAGCCGTCCTGCAGCGGGGCTGAGCTGGCTGCAGGAACAGAAACTGCTGCAGAAGAATCCACCACCCAAAATCCCATCTCCTAAAATCCCATCTGCTGGGGTGACCAGAACTGGGCAAACACTCCCAGCAAAGCAGCCCCGGAGCACTAGAGCCAGTTGCGGGCATCTTGCATTAGTGTACAGTGCTGGATGGGGTAAGTGCTGCTTGCTGCAGCTGTGCAGTGCACGGAGGGGAAGCACAGCACAAAGACAAAAAAAAAAAAAAAAAAAGGCAGATTTTGCCAGCTCTATGCATTAATTGAATTATACCACTTTCAAGTCAGAAGGCTGCTGCTTGCTAAAAGTTCCTGCAGCAGTTGCAGCAAGGCAGTGAGTTCAGAGCTGGAGCTCCTCCAGCAGCCACCAGCAGGTTGCAGGCTCTGCTCTCCAGCCCCTGCTCACAGCCCTCTGACCGCCCTCACCCAGCACCACAGCGCCCAGCACCCTGTGCAGGGCTCCTCCTTTGTGCAGGATGGTTCAAGCATCTGCCTGCCAGCCTCTGCTGCTCTCCGTCTCCTAACACAACACGCAATTCATCTTCGTTTTGAAGATCCTCTACACCTCTAACTGTGATGGATTAGCTCAACACAAGAAATTAAAGTAAAACAACAGTGTGGGCACCACTCAGAGTAGGAAACAGACTGTGCAGGTGAACAGCAGGAGAGGAGTGCTTCTGTTAGAGACATGCACGAGCATCACCTCTGCTTACTCCTACGGAGCTGAGGAGTCAGCTTGGACCCTTTGCTGCGCTCTCCAGCACTAAGAGCTCTGGTCTGAGTGGGATTTGAGTAGGATTTAAGCAGCATGAAAGCCTCCAGCTCATTCTAGAAAGATGCAATTCACACAGGAGCAGCTCTTATTCATGCCCAGTTAACCAGTTTATTTCCCCTTCATTTTTTTTTCAGCCAAATTTAAACCCAGCAATCTCCTGTTAGGAGCTGCGACGGAAGCCGCAGAAGGACAGAGACCAGCCTGACCAAGGCCAGGCCCTGCAGGGTATTTCTTACAAGCTTGCACCGGGCTTGGCCCGCATCCAAGAGCTGACTTAGTTGTTGCTATATGAAAGCTCCATTTTTTTTTTTTTTTTTTTTTTGCTGTTTTATGAATAACATTACTATGCAACATTACACACTGGGTCATTCTTTTGCTTGAGATGCACAGGGCTGCCCGAGGAGACCAGCAGCTCCTTCCCTGCTGCACCAGAGGATGGCAATAAACCCAGTAGGCAAAGAAGCAAACCATAAATAGGTAAAATCAGACCAAAATCAGGGCTATCTTGGGCCAGAGACTGTCCCAAAAGCCTGCCCCCAGTAGTGGAAAGCCCTTGAGTGAGACAGAGCACCATTCCCCACCTTTAACAGAGCCGAGATGAATGACACATTGAGCCCGCAGTGGGAAAAGCTGGAATTAAACCCTTAATTCCTCCATGTCTAACAAGAGCTTTAACCACAAAACCAATCTGTGTTAATTGGGTTCCTAATTTTTTAATTACCTGTTAAAACCTGTGCTAGAGGCTGCAGGTTTTAGCTTTACCTCCACCCTCCGGGCAGCAGTAGCCAGCTGCCTTTCTCCTCTCACACATCACAAGGAGGCAAATCAAGTAGCAGTCACTGAAATAAGCCCACTGGCTTCAGGCTGCACACAGGCTCCTGCTCGGCCCTGCCACACTCAAATGCAGCCACACAAACTGGTCAGGCTCAGCTGTGTGACACAGAAGCAGGGCAGAAGTCTTGAATCAAGTCAAGGACACCAGAGCATCCCTGACATCTGAAGGTGCACACTGCAGTGCACCAAGCACTTGTGACCATGGGCAAGCCCCATTCCTAACACGACTGGGATGTTCATTCTCACCTTTCCCTGTTATTTAAGTTAAATTACAAGAGGGGAAGAGGTCTTAAACCATACTGAGCCTTCAGGACACATGCAACAATAAACAAAGATTATTTAATGCCATTACACTTGCATAGAGCAGAAAGGTGGAGAACCAGACTTTTAGACACTTCACTGAAGGCCAGTTAAAGACTTTCCATGCACCACGTAAAGGTTATACGAAGGTTAAACAGTTTAATTTAGCAAGTTTAACAAAAATCCTAGTAAGAATAAGATTGCAATCAGGTTCAGGCCTCATGGCTACTGCCTGCTCTATCGCAGAATAAAGGAGCTACCTACTCTTGCTGGAAGCTTCCCATACATTCTCTGCAGACACTTTTGCTGGAAATTTTTGGGGAGAACAGCCTTTCCCATAGACTTTCTGCCTGCATGGCACAATACCCAAGCTCAGCCAGAGCCCATTGGGCCTATGGAAAGGAAAGGGAAGGAAATTCCCTGAGGACAGGATCTCCAAAGGGATTCAGCCCAAATGGAACAAGCAGTCAGATCTGATTCCACCACATTGACTGAACTGCAGCGAGCTCTTCTGAAACTGGGCTGCTTTTTCCACCAGGCTTGATACCAAACCCAAACCCTCCTAAAATAACATTTTCTGGCCAAGGCACTTTGTTCCTTTCTCACCTGCAGAAGCTAAATTCCTCACTATTTCTTCACTCCTACAAGAGCGAAGAGGTGCCAGCCCAGAGAAGCGCACACTGCACTGGTTCCCTGCTCCTCTCCTTTCACCACTCACTTGGTAGTTTGCCAGCTTAATGTTCTTGAAAGCACGATGGATCACCAGGAAAATAAGACATTATATCCTACCTCCAAAGAAAACAACCCATGGAAATGGTGCTGCTGAAGCTCAGTGCAAGATCAACTTGCAGCTTCTAGAAACCACTCTGAAAATCTGAGCAGATGCAGCCTTCGCCAGAAGTCATTAATCTAAGCCATATTTATGCCTGTAATAATAACAACAACACCTGAAGCAATGTTCCTGAATGGGCCCCAAACCATTTTACCAAGTGTCAGGATACATGAGTAGCTTACAATATTACCTGGGGGGGTATCTGCATCTGCAATTCCGGTGTCTGAAGGATTACCAAATTACAAATAACAAGCCTTGAAACAATTCTCCCCCATCATTTTTCAAGGCATTTAAGTAAATCCCCAAGGAAATCTGTAGTATTTAAAACTGCCACTGAGCTGAAGAGTGAAGCTATTGCAGCCTGGCACAACTGGTGACAGGCATTATCCACGGCCTCCCTGCTTCATGGGGGGCACTCAGCTGCAGCTTCTCCGGCCCTGCCACGCTGAGCGGCACCAACAGGCACTAGGCAGAAGGAAAAAAAAGGTGGTTGACAAGAGCATGGAATGGATTCCACTAAATTATAAAGTCTAAATGTTTTTTTTTCCAAGTATATAAAGGAGGATAAGTCCTTTTTATTTAAAGTGGCCTTTTAATTATGTATAGGAAATTTTATAAATCTTGTAAGTTGCCTTCTAGTTTTTCCAGTGTGATGTTCAAGCTTTTCCAGCTACCATTCAGGATCATTTGTTAAAATAAAACTAAAACATGACTCCAGCAGCAGAGACCTTCAGACAAAAAACAAGAAAACTCCACCAGGTATTGAGATCCCTCATGCAAATCCCAGCAAGTTGCAGTGCTGCAATGCTGCATCTCACCTGCAAGTTTACAACAGGGCACACCTGGCACAAGAATCAGATTCCATGTCATTGCAATCCGTGCTGTACCTGCAGCACCCAGTTTACCCCTTGTAAACTAGCTCCTAAATCAACCACTTCTTTTCACAGATCTCTATACATTTTCTAGTAAAGCTGCAGGGGATGCTATAGAAAAGTATGGCATTGCTGAAAATACATTTGCTTTTCCAAAAGACCTCAATGGAGAAGTTGAAAAGGGCTTTAGCAGCAGTTTAGTACTGTGCAGTGCAGTACGTGTACAGCAAACATATGGCAAAAATACACGCAGCTGTGCCCAAAACTAGGTTTAAGAAAGCCTTCCCCTTTCACTTAATACTATTATCATCTTGGGGTACTTATGGAGCTTTTTCAGTGATATCTAACATCTTGCATGTCTTCAGCATCTTCACTATGTTCCTAGAGTTTAGGAGCCAAAAAAATCCCCCTTTCTCCAACTCTTTACCTTGTAATACCCTTCAAAGTGAAGATATCCCCACCTGTATCTGAAACTCCTGAAATATACTTTTTTTTTTTGTGCACAGGCAATGTATTTTTGCATTCGTGTAACAACTGCAATGTTTGAATGTCTGGACAAGAGGTCACCACCCTGTAACAGTGAAGAACCGTTCTTCTATATCTGGTTTCATAACAGTTGAAGGGCATCCAAAGACTTTCAGGACTTCATGACACAGCACTTAGTCATACTACAGCTTACGTGCAATTATTGCCAAAGATCTGAGATCACAAGGTGAAGAATGAATAAGCATTTCTGTTCCCAACTCACTCCAGGTGCCCTCTGCAGCTTTAGCATTTAATACAGAACCCAGTCTGGGCATCTGTACTCGAGTGTCATCACTAAAGAACCAGGCTTCCTAGGAAGGGAAGCCTTCCCATATGAACAGGCTATCTCAGCCCTCAGCAAGTAGTGACAGCAAACAAGGTGAATAAGGATTACTTCAGAAAAGTGCCTCCTTGAAGATTACCTTGAATCCTAAAGAAAAGGAGGAACAGTTTTACTGGAAAAATGGAAGAGGTGCACTGCAGTTCCCCTGCCCACAACTGTCCAGGATTAACCAGCTACCTTAGGTTGCCTCCTTTATCTTGTACAAATTCAGAGATGTATTCAGAGATGTAAACATTGCCCCTGGGTTCTCACCACTAACACCAAGAGCAGAATACAGCCCTGAGCATGGACAGATCCAGCACCTGGACGCAGACAAGTCACTGGTTCACCTGTACAGCCTTGGCTGAGCCATTAGTGCCAGGTGACGTGACGGACACAGGGTGGATGGATACTTGGCTCCCTGGCTTTAGCGAAGCCAGAGAACCCTTGCCTTCATATTCCCATCTCATTTTTGTCGTCTTTAAGCTAGAAAATCACCAGCATCTGTGTTTTGAGATTACGAGGCATTTTATAAGGATTTACAGGTACTCAGATGACAAGCATGACATTATTACCGAATTTCCCCCAGTTAATAGAGTCAATATATCCTGCAGAAACAGCATCAAGCAGAGCACCAGTGTCTCACTTATCTTCTCAAACAGGGAAGGAGGGCTCTGCAGGGCTGCCTGAACACACAGTAAAAATGCCCTCCTGGGAAGAGATGGAGGAGAGATTACAGCTTATTTTTAAAAAGAAAAAGTGATTTCCAACAGAAGCCCAAAAAGTCCCTGAGCTGTGAGAGGTCGGAGCTGCTGGCACAGCATCACTGGAGCGACCAGGGACAGGAAGAGCCCGCTGTGACCCAGCAGCAGTGTGCTTTAATCCTGACCCAGGAAACCCAGCCAAGGTCCAGGTCCCTCTGAGAGAGCTGAACCTCAGCACCAGAGCAGCACGCTGGGCACCTTGCTGCCCAGCGTGGAAGCCAGCTGGGGAAAAACACAAACAAACCCTTTGTCTTCCATCTTCACCAGTTTGGCTTTTCCCCCACCCAGTGCTTTTCCAAAATTGTTTGTTAGCACTAAAACACTTAATTATTTCCTAGCCCGAGCCAAGGGGCTGCCCTTACAGGCACAGGGAGCAGCAGCACCAAAGCCAGACCTGCTCAGGGGGATGGGTGCCTGTTCCACCATGTTCAGGGTTTCTCTTGTTCCCAAGCCCCTGCCCAGAGGTTTAAATATCCATGATTATAGCAGGAATGATTCAAGCACCAAAAGGTAAATGCTCCTGTACTGATATCTATACCAGACAGCTAAATGCAGATGAGAACGAAGCTGCTTCACTTAGCAACATCCGCTTCGTGCCTGCAGAATTTCAACAATTTTTGCTCCGTATCTATATGCTTTTCACCACTGTTGGACTTGGGCTCCAGCCCTCAGATAATTAACTATCCAAACAAGATGGCAGAGGCTAAGACAACAAAAAAAATAACCTTAAGCTCCAGTTGCCATTGTTCGAGCACCCTTTGGATTGAATTAGTAGCCCCTTGAATTCTTCAGCATGCTAGCAGCCCAATAAAACAAAATGACATTTGGACAAAGGAAAGGCATTTTAAGAAGGATAATCAGGGAGTCTGAACTGCAGGATTGAAGCTCTGGAAGTTCGTTCCCTAGGAAGGGGCACGCTACAGCAAAAAATGCTGACTACGTCCAGGGTCAGATCCTCATCTGGTACACATCAGCTCAGATCCAATAGCTGCAACAAATCTGTCAATTCACATTGCTCTAGATAACTGAATATTTCACCAATGACTCATGTCGTCCCCTTATGGGGTTTTTTAAAGGCCCAAGTAGTCCCAACTGTGAACAAAGGAAACCATTATACAGAACCAGATTCAAAAGATCATACACATAATCCCAAAAGGGATAGAAAGAAACCCAGAACCGATATCAGAGCAGCTCTGCAAGACTACATTAAAACCCGAGGATCAAATAATCTTTGTTCCTTTCAGCATAAATCATTTTTTTAAAAAAAATCAATCATTTGGGTTTCTAACAAAGCTGTGGTGTTAGCAGCCAGCAGCAGAGAGCAGGCCTTCCCTCCACAGAATATAATTAAACCACGCAAATAATCTCCGCTGCAAATGCCACACAGAGAACTTCAGGACAATTCAGAGCAAACAGGCGAGCATTTAAGACTTCAGGGAAACTCCCAGCCCCATTCAAGATGAGGAGCAAATATCCCATTCATTTTGAAGAACGAAGGATTTCAGATTCTGCTCTAGAGGAAGAAAAAACACAGCTTTGCAGGGTTGGCTCCATGAGCAGAGGTATTTGAAGCGTGAAGGGTACTGAAGGGGTCTGGGATGCTGACAAGCCATCTCCTGACAGGGGAAGCTCTGGCCAGGGCAATTCCTGGGAGCCCAGCACCACCACCAGTAGTGCAGCCCAGTGATACCCATCATGGGGATGCTGGGGGCACCTGCTGCTGCACGCTGACAGCACGTCAAGGGAACATCCTACAGGAGGGATTTCTGCACCCTCTGAGGAGCTGCTGATCCCAATTCCCACAAATCCTGGGAAAAGAGGAGCACAGGAGAAAGGCGGTGGTGGCCTCCCCAGAAGGGCAGCCCCGTGGGGCACCAAGCCAGGGCGTACAATCCCAATCCCAGCTCCCACCCATCCCTGCAGAAATCACTAGGATTTACATTTTATTTATTTTTTATTTTTTATTTATTTTTTAAACTATATGCCCCCAAAGAGGAGGCCGCTGAAGCAAAACACTCCAAAAAAAAAAATTACCAACCCTTTTAAGGCAGAGCACAAGGATGAGCCCAGCCACCCCCACCCCCGGGCCACGTCAGGGCCCAGCACCACTGTTCAGTGTCCAAGCCTTTTTACGGGTCTGTCCTGACAGCAGGGCCAAGGGAAAGAGGTGAATCACTGGCCTCGCCATCCCGGCCTCTGCTCGCACGCCTGGGCTGTGGATGCCACGCATTCCGGCCTGCCCACGGCCCCGCCAGGCCCAGCCCCGCTCCCCAGGGCAAGGGGAAGCTCTCCCCTTCCCCACCACTTCCCTCCAGTGTTTCTGGGTCACAGTGACATCTCGGGAAGCTTTCCAGCAGGATTTTGGTTACTGGCAAGAGCCTTGCCCTTTACACACAGTAAGGGCAGGCAGACTCGAGCTCTCAGAGTTGTTAGAGCTGCATTATTAGGGCCACAAGCATGCACTCAGCAGATCTGCAAACGGGAACTGTGATGGGGCATGACTTCATCTTCCGAATGATTAACGGGGAGGCCCAAGAGCTTGGTTTTAGGAGCAGTTTCTCAATGCCAACCATGAATGGATGCAAGTTCGGTGAAGATGAACCCACACCTTTCTTTTCACCCCCCAGGAATTCCCCAGTTTGTTTCTTTATTCAAAAAAAACAAAAACAAAAACATTTAGATCCTCACAAGGCTCTGGACCACCACACGTGCACACATATCAGAGAGAAGTCACCTTGAAGCAGCTGTCACCTGCCTGAGCACAGCCTCACCACAGCCTTTTGGAAATCAGCTCCACAAGCACAGCACTGAGCTTTTCTGGGTTGAGGGTGGGCAGAAATACTGATAGAGATGTCCCCAGCTGCCCAGCACCTCGTGCTTTTCTGCAGGAAACAAGGAAGAACCAGCAGGCACCTGATTGTGGGAGCACACAGCCCAGCTCCACAGCAGGAGGGCTGCAGGCAGCATGTCTCCCACACCAAGCTGTCCCAACGAGCACGAGCTCTGTGTCAGCACAGGACCACACGTGCAGAATAGGATGCTTTGGGGGCTGGGGACATCAGCATCCCCTGGGGACCCAAAGTCACACTCCACCATAACCATTCTGCACAGCCCAGGACAACCCAACCAGGCTGCAGGTCTCACCTGAGGCAAAAGAAGGTTTTAAGAAAAAAAAAAAAAAAAAAAAAAAACTTTCCTGCTTTTCTCAGTGATCATTTTCTGGCTGGGGCTTAGGGGACAGACACTGACTTCCCTGCACTGCCCAGGGCTCAGCAGGGAGGGCTCTGTGCAGCTCTCTGGAGCAAAGCCCCATGGCAGGTGTATTTTAAGGGGAAAGGCAAGTTCACCATTTTGTCTCCGCTCCAAGGAGCCCAACGTGTTGCCAGACACTCTGGCACTTGGACAACATTTGCATTTTCAAAGTACTTTGTAATGATCAACTAATTAATGCTCTTTACAGCCTGCAATTAGGGCCTGATCCAACACTGCTTTCAAGTCAGACAGTTTGCAACCAGTTTTAGTGCAGTGCAGAGAGGTCACTCCTGCACTGAACACAAGTTGAAATGCTCACCTCCCAGAATGGGGAGGGAGGAGAACATAAAGCTGCTGTAACACCATCAGAGCAGGCGTGAGATCCTGCATCAGCTGCCACAGCACACTGCCAGGGCTGCCCAGCCATTCCAGGATGCTAGAGCACATCACTGAGCACCTTGCTTCCTCTCTTTGCCATCCAAAGCTACCTGGAAGTTAACCAGGAACAAGGGCATCGCCTTGCTCAAAGTCAGGCAGATGTGGATCAAGGCCATGACCCCCCTCTGCGTGACTTCTCACTCAGAACTCCCCAAATACAAAGTTTTCCTGCTAAAATAATGCTTGGTAGCCCTCTGGGTTATTTCATGTTGGCTTACTGTCCCTCAACCCATCTGTATTCTGGATGGGTATGAGGATTACAAGGACTCAGTGTATAGGCACAGGGAAAAGGATCTACTCCACGCAATGGTCCATGACATAGCTAGAAACCAAGTCCAAGTCAGACAACTCCTGCAATGTCTCACCCTCCATGCATAAGATCATACAGAGATGGTCAGCTAATCCACGTTGCAGTCAGCCTTGGTGGCTGCAGATCTGCCAGGACAGTTTAGGAACAGCACAAGCCATGGGCAGGGCTTCTCCCCCTCCTCTCCCACACTAGTGGCTGCAAGCAGTTAAACCAGGATGAACATAAGCAGCCTACATCTGCACAGAATGGCAAAAAACACATCTCTCCTGGGGTCTTCATGGTCAGAAAAAGCTCACCGGACACTTTCTAAACAGGAAACTGTACCAAGAGAAATGGGACCACTTTCACACTCTTTGCAAGTGCAGTGCAAAGAATTCTGCTCCCTCCCAGCGCTTTCCTGGGGTACCTGGGGAAAACAGGAGATGCTAAAGAGGTACCAGGGAGCAGGCTGTCCAGTAGCCATGGCAGAGCTGCTGTTGCACAAGGACACAAGGGACAAGAGGTACAGAGGGACAGCATTCTGACAGATCACAGAACATCACACATTGGGATGGACCCACAGGAACAGAGTCCAGCTCCTTGCTCCCCAAAGACGGATCAACACAGCTTGGAGAGAGCAGACAAAATGGACAAGATTTGGGGGAACATCCACCATTCTGGAACGTTCTCTATATAGGCTTCTTGTAGCCATGCCCAGCCCTTTAATTCCGTTAGCACAGCAAGCAGACTGCCCATCCAGGAGCACTGACACAAGCAACCACATAATTACAATTATTTCCACCAGGGTAAACACCGCAGCTACAGCTGGGGCTGGCAACCAGCATCAAATCACCAGTGCATCACCTCACCACTTAAACAGGGAACAAAACCACACAAGGGTTTGCTGCAGGGCACCGTCCCACGCCCTGCACAGGTAGCCCAGCTGGGATGCTTCCACAGCAAACATTTCAGAGCTAAAAGCTCATTTTCATGCACTGTGGGTGTTTTGCTGTCCACAGAGTTTATGGGACTGAGCATAAGCAATTTTAATTTTCAAATGTCTTATTGAATTTTTAAGGAGCCCACTGAATTATTTCCAGCACTACTGAATACGTAGATATTTTTGAAACAAATGTGAAACCAATTATTCTTTTTAGATGTTTAAATCAATAAACTGTTAGCATTTCCTTTATATCTATATCTGATTTTCCTCCTCAGAAATGTATAGCTGGAAGACGAATTTCAAAACTCTGCTTCACTTGATGAAAAAGGTTTTTAAAGACTTTTTTTTTTTTTAAACCATGAACCCAGAGCCAAAAGTTTCATCAGTTCTCAAACACCACAAAACATCTTTGATGCCCACAAAGTAACTACGCAGGCAGGAGAAATTCACTTACATTGCTAGCCCCTGATGATTTTTCTCTCTTCCAACCCATATTCATTCAGCAGATCTTATTCCTGATTAGGTGGTTAAATGAATTTGTTACTGTCAGTAGGGAAAGGAACAACATTTTACGTTAAGCCAACTGAGTTTTTAGGGACTAGTTAGAATAATATATAATCTGCTGATGGCCAACCATGCACAAAAAGAGGCTCATCCAAATAAAACACTCCGGCTCCCATTCCTTTATAATCTCAGCACAAAAAAAAAAACAAACAAACAAAAAAAAAAAACAAGTAGGCTATAAGTAGGCTATATATTTCCCTTCCACCTGAATTAAGGAGATGCACACAATGAGGCTTTGCAGTCATAGCACTGTGAGATGAGCAGGATGCCCCCACCCCACAGCCCCAAAGGCTGGAAGCGGCATTTGGGGTTTTTAACCCCCAGGAGCTGAGCTAGGGAAGCAGCATTAGTGCAACACCACGAAATTAGTGTGCAGCCTTGACTGACCTTTCTGATCTCTGACCCTGGGTCAGGAGGTGAGAAAGGCAAGCCATCAGCCCCCTCGTTAACTCAGAGCAGCCTCTCCATTACACAGCTATCAGGAGCCAAATAGGAGCTAATTACCCTACAAAAGCCTCTTCCCTCCCTGCACCACCCTACCTGGAGCAGGAGACAGAAATCCCACTTCAGGAGCCAGTTCAAAAGTGAGGGGGTTTTGATCATGGAGCAGTATTCCTATAAAATCACGGCTTTTTGCTTAAAACCCACAGCTGCCATCAGGGCATATTGTGGCAGTGACCAAGAGGGACAAGAACTGATTTTTTGAAAGCTCAGGTCACCGGATCACTCATCGCTGCACAATCATTTTTCCCCTTTCAGATATTTTCCATTAAATTGCTTGCAATGATTTCTGCATTGACTGTTCTTGGAAGTGCGCTGCATTTAGCAACTGAAATGTCATTTCGGGTCTTCCATTATACACGAAGGAGAACTCAAACCCAAAGATAGCAGCTAAATTGAAATATGCTACTATAAAAGCTAACAAGAAATATCCAAGAAAACCATCCAAAAAGCTTTCCCAGGACTCTAACACTGGCCCAGACAAATATTTACATAATTATTCACATCGGTTTGTTTTAAAGAAGGCCTTTTGTTATTGTTCCTTTGGCATTAGCCATCTAATTAGAGGCCAATGGCAGTTACAGAACTCGCTGCAGCACCTCCAGCAGCACCGACAAGGAGTGCTGCTTCAGTCACCTCCTGCTTGCTGGGGGAGCCCAGGGGAGGGAAGTGTCAAAAGGGAATAATATCTAGGGCATAACATCTTCCTGCAGACACCAGGGGATGGAGGAGCTAAAACTTCTGTGGCTGGCTGCATGCTGGGAAAGCAGAAGATGGAGGGGCAAAGGGTAAGAGGTCTCCTGGCAGAAATACCCACAAATGCCAAGTTTTCTCAGCTCTATTACCAGCACTACGCTATGACCCTGGAGGAGTCACTTCTTTGTACATCTCTGCCTTACATCCTAGCTTTTGGGACTAGTCTTCCCCTGGATGCATGCAGACTGCCCAGCATAGCTCCAGCACACGAGCTTGATGTGGCCAGAAGCAAGGCACCACTTAGCACAGCAGCTTGAGATAAACGCGTGCCAAGGCACTCGTGGTGGTCTTCAAGAAGAAAATGCGCACAAGCCAGTTTTAAGGCAAAGCTCCAAGCACACTGATGAAGTGGATGATAAGAACACCCCTTCTTGGTGCCACAAGACTGAGTCCTTCCCATGCCTGCTCCCCCAGCCACGCAGCTGATGCCCCAGGACCTATGCACACGCAGGCTCCTCTCAATCCTGTTATTAGAAAACTTTTCCACACCATCCCTTTTCCTGTAGCCTGGCTCAGACACCCATTTCCCAGATTCTAATAGTCGAGCTCAGCACCCAAACCCCTTCATGCTCTTGAACCCCTGCAAAGGAGGTGACTCTGAGTCCCTGCAATCCCAGCCCCCAGCCTGGCCACCCCTCCAGCTATCATTCCCCAGCTTTTCCAGGTTTTCTAAGAAAGGAGGTGAAAAGAGAACATCCCCATCACAGCCTCTCCTGCAGCGTGCTGGAGGGAGCCATGGCCAGACCTGGAGCACAGCCTGCTTCTCTACAGGGAGCTCACAGCTTTGTCCTCAGCCCCTGCTCCCTACTGCTACATCATGCCACCAAGCTGATGGCTGATGAATGTAATTCACATCCTGAATATCTTTCCTCTGCTTTTCTCAGGTTTACTGTGCTCCTGAGGCCTTTAAAGCTGGGATTCAAGTTACTGAAAGCAAGACAATCCATCAGAGCACAGCAAAGAAGGAACAGAAACAAAGCTATCTGGGGCCATAAAGCTAAGCTGGAACAGTAAAAGGAGATTTCTCCCCCTTCCTGTTGATCTTCCCACCCCTAGGATAGATGTGAAGAGAGGAAAGACCCCAAAGCCAGCCTGTGTTTTATTTGGAAGCTGCCACCCCCACAGAAGGAGGTGGTGCTGGGACCAGCACCCATTGCTGGTGGCTCATCCAAACATCCACGTGAGATGCTCCTGGGGAGCCCAGGGAAAGGAGACCCTCAGTATCTGCAAGGAGAGCTCCGCTCACCATGAGCCCATTTAACTTGAGCAAGAAAGCAATCAGTGTTCCCTCCTAGTAAAACTGCAGACAAATACTACGTAACCTTCCTGTGAACCAGTCCCAAGGCTCCAATAAAACCCTCGAGTCAAACACTTCTGTGTGAATTAGACGATACTTGAAGCTTCGGATTCCAAAGTGATTTCTTCAAAAACAGAAGAATTATTTTGTGACTGCTGAAGATATGATGGGTTTCCTCTAGCTTCCACACAGCCAACACAGCACTGCTCTAAAGCCCCTAAGTTTGAGGGGTTAAAGAAAGCACAAGGACTTCCTTTCACATCACAAGCAACAGGGTACAAAATAAGTTCTGGAGCTGAAAAGATTCTTCTCCTCATTTCTTCCCAGCTACTGAAAGCAGCTGATGATTTCCTTGCATAGTACTCAGCTAGCATGGTGACTGGTGCTGCATAAAGGCTTTCTGTAGGTAAGAGAAGGGCTTTGGCCCCTCAGTGTAGCTTTGTCTGCAGGACATCTTTTTTACATCTGTAAAGAAAAACACATTTTTCCCCCTCAGCATCTGGGGGAGAGTTCTAGTGCTGAGCTTATTCTCGTTTGCTTGGAATTGGTTCATGGCATGATCCCTTAATCATACTCAGAGGTTTTAAGAGCTCAATCACAACTTTGATCAGTCAGGCCTGTAATATTTGCAGACACTGTAACAATGCATTTTCGTATCCCAATACACGTATCCCCCAAGTGGTTTCAGGAAATGCTTCTGGCATCTGGCAGCTCCTTGGCAGGAGAAAAGCACCAAACTGAAGGGGCAACATAAAGGCAGGCACAAGCACGCTCCTGGCAGAGGACAACAGAGGGATTGGTGTCTTCCACAGAGCAGCTGGGGCCACCCTTTGCACATTTAGAAGCAATTTTACTGCATTGCATCCTTTGAATCACTGTCCTTGGGCTGGCAGAGGAAAGCACAGCAAGGCAGGGACCCATTCAAAGCAGGTTTTCCCTCCTGTGTTAATGGCAAATAACTTGCTTTTCAGATTGTAGTTACCGTGGTGCATAAAGCATAAGCAAACAATAAAGTTATACACAGATTACACACAGAAAATGATGATTCATCCAAATCTGAGCTGTTCCAGAGGTCTACCAAGAACCAGACAATGACAAACACATAGCACTCTTGGTGCTGCCTTAGGAAAGGATCAAAGATGAAGAAAATTGAGTCTCATTGCCAGCAGCAGTGAAAAGCTATTTTAATTCCAAACATACTCTTCCCCACATTTGAGACAAAAAATAGCAAGTTAAAGAGATGCTAAAAGATTAAGCTCACTGCAGGCCACTTTTCTGCTGTGCCCCCCAGCCTGAAATGGTGCCAAAAAGGCTCCTAGAATTGGTCTGAGTTCCAAGGACCAAGAAAAAAACAAGAAAAACCCACAGCTATATGGGAAAAACTCCATTTGAAGCCAATAAACCACAGAAGAGCAACACTTGATGGGCTGGCCATTAAAACCCAGGCTTTGCCTTGTTTGATATTTGGTAGCACTAAAGGACCAATTTTCTATCAGACAACTGAATTCTCCAAAGGGAAACAACTGCAGCTTTGTAAATAAATGGCTTAGCAGAGCTAAGGTTTGATGCAGAAGCCTAGCAGAGCCATATGTTCCCACAACTCTTCCAGGCCCTATTCCCACCGAGGAAAGTGTATTACATTGCTTTCAAACAATCCCAATATGTTCAGTGGCAATTTACTTAATAAGGCGAGGTGATAAGGCTGGCGGAGGCTGTCCCTAAGAGGGGGGTAATCAGAAAGCAAATTTGTATAGGAGCACAGCACAACAAGCATCATTTGCATGATGCTCAGAAATGCAATCACAGCATATTGAGAGCCCCAAGAAAGATCTAGCAACGCTCCTCAGATACCTAACAGCAGCATCAGTGCCCTGAGCTCTACAAGCAATGAGACCCAGCTTCTGCACCAAGCTCTGAAGCCCCTGGAAGCACTGGGCTTCCAAATACTGATCCAGGACAGCTCATCTAAAGGCAGCTTGGTACTGATGTGCACCCTACCCGACTACAGTACAAGCACAGCCCACACCGCTATGTTACAGCAGGTAAAAACCAGATAAGTAAGAAGCTGCAGAGAAATCAATGCCCTGACACGTTAGCCTCGTTTTAAATGGTTTTCTCTGCTGTATAATACATTTACCTTGACATCGCCTTTTATTTGTTTTAAGGGCTTACAATACTTGTTTTCTTTACCAAAAGCAGGATAACACAAGTGAACAAGGAGCAAGGTCACAGGAATCAGTGATGAATCGAGACAGTCCATCTGCAGCTCCGCACATCAGACATTACCAACTTGACCATCCAATAAACTTCTCCTTTATCACCTAAATTAGGCACTAAATGTTAATTAAGCATGTGCTTTTGAGGCCTTAAACTGGATTTTTTTTTTATTATTATTATTTTTACCACTGCTCTTTAGTCAAACTTTAGCAAAGTGACAGACTTGGATGCTCCAGAAAGATATCCAGCTCCCAAAGATAAATTCGGAAATATTGCTAGCCTTAATCGCATCCACCCTTTGTAGTGGCAGCCAGCACAGGTAACTCCTCCAAGCAGCAGCACAGCCTGCTGAAAAAGTTAAAGGCAGAGGGAAAAAGTCAGTAAGCTTGGCAGGGGGTGAGGCTGGACCCAGAGAGATTTATCAGCATGCTGACAGAGCCAGCAGCAGCACAGCTGGGACAAGGAAGGCAGGCAGGTGGCCAGGGGATGCTGCTCCAGCCTTACACTTCCAGGGTGGTCACCGAAAACCAAGCTGGAAATGTTATCCCAGACAATGCCGTGCCTGTGCAAAGGCCAAAGCTTCGATCAGCACCAGGAACAGGACTTTGATTAACGAGATATTGATGAGGTGGGAAAACAGCTTTGCTATGCATCAGGGAGGTAGCACAGGGCAGATCCCCACATGGTGTAAAACAGCACATTTCTGGTCAGACTTCAGCAGTCAATGCTATTTCTTGCAGAAGATCCTTCTCCTACACTCAGAGGAACCACAGCCTCAATACAGGATAATTTGTGCATGAGAAGAGTTTCCAGGTCCTTCTTTGTCTGGATGTAACACTTGAAAAGCAACCAGACGGGGTGGGTGAAGATGCCACCGAGCAGGAATATTTGAAAGTCAATCACACCAGCATTAAAATACCCAGAGACAAGTATATGGGGGAGTCACACAAATAGCCACCAGCTTTAGGCAAAAACAGATGGAAGAATACTCTGAATGAACTACAAGTGTGCAGTCCCATCCCGGGGGAGCCTTACAACACACAAGCGGGAAATATTTGGGAAAGTTTGGAGCCTTGCAATTAAACTTCCAGCTCAGCCCAAAGAGGAGCCCGTGAGCCAGCACAGCTGGGTACCCGCAGGTAGAAAGGGAGCCAAAGGGCTTTTCGGAAACATACTGCAGTAAAAAGAGAAGGGTCAAGGGAAAAAATACAGGCAGGATCAAGTCTAATTAAAGGAGCAAAAATAAGTGACAGCTACAAAAAGGCAGGGGCTATTTTCATACCGAGCAAAGGGTCGCTGGCACGTTTGCAAAGCCACAACACCCAGAACTCCGGGAGAAAAGAGGTCCTTTGTGAGAGGGATGGGGAGGCATGGGAACCGAGGAGCCCCGGGGTAGCTTGGAGGCATTACTGTACTTAACACAAAGGAGAGAGACAATAGAGGGCAAGAGGAGCCAGGGCTGTTTATTTCTCTGGGTACCAGAGGTAAGGGAGCCTTCACAGATAGCGTTGGGAGAGACTGGGAAAAGTGGCCACTAAGGCAGTGTCAGGCCTGGATAAGAGGCTGGAGAGGTATGGAGACCTCAAGGGTGTGAATTCCAAGTTAACCACCGTTAGAAATTCTCTGATAACAGCTATTTCCTCAAAGTAAACGGCAGACCAGTGCTTCACTTCCAGAAATACTGCAGGGCATGATCTAAAAGAAACCGTGGTGTTTTAGAGGTGCAATGGATTATTAGAGGGAATCACCTAGAAAATCCCTTACAAGACTTTCAGACAATAAGACTAAGCGCAGGGTGGAAACAAAACACTCCAAACAGATGCATGGTGTTGTTTCCAAGGATCTGGATGAGGATGAAGCCTCCTGGGTCTGCACCTGAGCCAGTTGCGTACATGCAATGCCAAACATCAGAGCTCTGCCCACTTCTCAAAAGCAGGACAGCCGTGATGCCAGCCATGATGCCCACCAACCACAGGAGTGAGACAACAGCCACCAGGAACTAACACACCGTTACTGATTTCTATAGATTTTCATAGATTTCATTTCTATGGGACTGCCTCAAGACTCATCTGGACTGGTTTCCAAAGGTCAGGAGAGCTCTTGGTATCCTCTCAAAGCTGCTAAGCTGGAATTCAGTCCTTTACTGCCCTAACTTGGGCACCAAACCCAGCACCCCATCCCTGAAACTTCAACATCTGACAAGAACAATTTCTCTACAGCCCTGCCCCGCTTAGGTAGTTTCAAAACTGCTACCCCTGAGAAGCCTGCAAACTTCAAAGCACACGAAGTGGGGAAAAAAAGGCATCCTCTGGCAGACAAGCAGAAAAACAAAAGATTAAGGATAGATCTAGAGCTTACTATAGTGCAGCAAGAGATATCACAGCAAGCTCCAGGATGCTGGCACTTCAACCACAAACAGGACAAGAGCAACAGAAGGGCCTGGAGTCAGCCTAGAGATTGCATTTTAACTCCTGAAGGCTGTTGCTTCTTTACAGCATGCGACTTCACCCCACGCTGGGGGAACTGAGACACGAATCACTATCACTTCAGTTCAAGTCTGGTAGTAATTAATTTTATTGAGTTTGACATTTGAAGTAAATGAAGGAACATGCTTCTACCATCTGGAAAAGTGCATGCTGACACTTCCAATCACTTGTGCATCCATTCGTGAACGTGTGTAAGGAATGTTTGCTATTTTTACATATATACAGAGCAAGGCGGCAAGCGATGCATCGAGGCACCAACCCATGCAGATAAGTACAGCAGCCCAGCACCACTCATCATACAAATGAGCAAAAAGTGTGTTGAGCAATAGCAGCAGCCAAATGATGTAGAGTATTTGGGAAACCAGAGACGAGACAAATGCCAGAAAGAGTTATCAGCGTATTTTGGGAAGACTGATCTATATGTGGAACACGCTTGATGTTTTCTCCATCAGGAAAACAAGCTATGAATGAAGTACCTTGCATTGGGTATATTCAACAGCTTAAAAGCAATCTGTGTACGTTTTACGTGCCATCATCTATGGCTCAGAGGAAGGGCAGATTTTTCATAACTACGGGAAAACAAATTGCATCCTTACAGAAGAGCAAAGATGCACTACATTCTTCCCTTCAAAAATACATGGAGATGTTTTCCAGAGCAAGCAAGGGAAAAACATTCACTTTGACATGAAGACAGCCATTCTAGGAAATACCAGCTATGTACAAGACTCAAACCCATGAGATCTTGGAAGGAACTCTCCCCTTTGCCAGTGCCATCCTGGCTCCTCTTATCCTTCTGCCCATTTAAGCCAAAAGCCACCAGGACCAATGCAGGTAAGTTCCAGGTGAAGAGCATAGCTACATGCACACAGTAGAACAAAGTTTCATACTAAAACCCAGGATATTATGGGTCAAGCTAACCCATATCCATTCCAAGCAACCATAAAACTCTGCTGTTTTCACAAGCATTTAGAAAAATCAGCCAGACCTCAGCGGAGCAGCAGCCCCTCCAGTGACCACTGGCTCCTCACCCCTTTTCTCCAAGGGGCACAGACAATTTTGCCTTACAGAGCAGCTCCCTGCCCACATCCTCCCTTTCATTCACTCAGGGATACTTCACGCTCGACAAAACATCTGAGTGCAGTCAGAGAGCTGCTTCCTCAGCACCGCGGGATGTTCTCAGACCTGTGAGCCTCACCCGTGCCAAGTATGCCACTTCCTCCCAGGTTGCTGATCCATCATTTGGATGACTTCCAGGGGCACAGATGAGGACTGCTGCTTGTCTCGAGCAGGTTATTTCACCTCCCGAGCTCTCCAGTGATTATTTCTCACCGTGCTTTGCTTCCTAGAAGAATTTTCCACATGCCTTATTTAATCCTGCGTCGATTGACATTGCGCAGACATGACATACCTGCCTGCTCTGACACCCTGCCACTGCTCTTCATTGCTCACTGAGGTGGAAATAAAGGTATTGAGACAGATCTGTTCCCCCAAATATTGCTTGTGGCACATCTGCAGGTTTGGTCCTCAGCATAGGAAAACTCATTTCACAGATCCTCAGGAGCTGGGATTTCCAAGTGACCCTAAGGCCACAGACCTGCAATCCTAAAGCTGAAGCTTAACCCTGTAGCTGGGGAATGAGGGGAGCTTGCAACATGAACCAGAGCCTTTCCTAGAGGGACAGAAGCACAGTGGTCCTTCAGGAGAAGGAAAAAAATAAATGCACTTCCCTCTCTCCCCTCGCCTTTCCGCTTTGGGGCATAGACATATGGTCATGGCCCACTGAGGAAGGCACTAATCTGTTTCTGAGAAGTCATGCATGCATACCAGATTATCCCTTCACATCTTAAATTAGCAACATGCAGATGAAGATCTTTGTCCCAAAGGAGGTTAAAGTAATTTCTGCTTCACAGTACCAAAGCAGGGATCTTTAAGGGCATGGAGGCCCCTCTGCAATAGGATACAGAGGGTCCTGTGAACTGCAAAGAGCCCCAAGCTGGTTCATTTAATCAGTCCAGGGATATTCTCCTAATCTGAAGTTTCCTAGAAGCTCTCATCTCCCACATATTTTAGCCCTTCCACCATTGACGGAGACTTACTATATTTGCACTTCACCACCATCAGCAAACAACCACTAACCACCCAAGTCACAGCAAGAGGGGCAGGTACATCGGGCCCCAAACCTCACCCCAGGTCCGTTCCTTACAGCCCACTACCTGGAATAATGTGGCAAAATCCACCCACCCCACCCCTGCAAAGCAGATGTTTCTGCTTCATCCTTGGAAAAAAAAATAAATAGACACACACCCTGAAGTGGCCAGCTTTGCTCAGGCAGACTCAGCTATTTCTAGGCTGCTAGAATCGTGCCCATTTTAGCAGCAAGTCTGTTCTCACTTGGATGTGTCCCCAGTGCTAGTAGGGCCCTAGACCATCTGGCCAAGGCCTAATGATGCCCTCTAAGTCACTGCCTTAATTTCCCAGGTCAGCAGCAGCTATGTCCCTAAGGGTCCCAGCGGTCCCCAAGGGTCCCAGTCCCACATGGGCAGATGCCCGCAGCAGCACAGCGTGCTGCAAGAGCAGGACTTGCAGTCAAGCACCAAAATCCTGCTTCTGCCCAGCAAAACTCAGTGTGGACACCAAAAGGTCAGAGTGAGATCCTAGCTGGCACGCGGGGGTGACTTCAACCCTCAAAGTAAACCCCTGCAGGCTGTGTGCAGAGGTCAGGTATGGCACAGCATGTCCACGACCCCCCAGGGCAAGGCACCGCTGTTTGCCAGCAGCTGTGGGGCTCCTTGGTTGTGGGGTCCCATGTGAAGAGCAAAGGGCTGATCCTGCCTGGCCCTTAACTCTCAGCTCTGCTCCCAGCAAGCATCTCCCAGTCAGACCCTGCTGGGCGAGCACCTGTGGTTTGAGGAGAAAAAAGGAAAAAAAGTTGTTGAGACCTTGCAGAAGCCTTAACCCTCTGGACGGGCTCTGGCAGAAGGGTTGAGCATGCCTGCTGCCTTCTTCCTATACTTCTTGTAGGACTATAACCTCCAGTGCATGAAGGATTCACTGCTTCCTGTTATCTCTCTCGTAATTACAAGAGCACAGGGAAAATCTGTGTTTCCAGAGCAGATATGGGCCATATTGTTTTCTGTTTTGCGTCCTGCAGGGAATCAGAAGTGAAGTTTTTAGAAAAGCCAGAGCCAGTTAGAAGCACTGGGGGCTGGACGCTCCTCCTCCTGGTCCCAGCTCCTGAGGTCAGGAGGGAAAGCATCCAACAGTGGCAGAAAGACAGATTGTTGTAATTTAAACATTTGAGAGAGGCAGAGAGAGGGACTTTCTCCCCAAGCGTACACGACGTGATGGTATGCCTCTCCTGATCCCTGCAAACCCTTGCAAGAGAACATTCCGAGCAGTTTTCCTATATGAGCACTCTCCCACGTGTGCCAAAAGGCAGTGACAAGGATGAAAGCTGCTTCCTCCTCCCACCCTCACGTCGCTTTTGGATCACAGAAACGACAAGGGGATTCTTTGTGATCTGCCCTCCCTGTTACAAAAAGCAGAAGACCCAAAGGGATCAAGAGAAAAACAACACCAGCCTCATTAAGAGAAGCATCTGCAGCCACGGGGCTCCAGGCAAGCACTCCTTATCCTTCAAGGAATCGACAGCTTTCCAAGGCGAGACACTGAGCAGCACACGGCCAGGGAACAGATGCTGTAACTGGAGGATGGACAGCCTCACATCTTTTAGGGAAAACCATCCGACGGGCACGTCCAGCACGGGTCCTGCCCTGCAGCACACTTCTCCCACATGGCAGCTCCAGCAGGGTCACAGCAGGGAGTGCAGAGCAGCTCTGCCAGCCCTAGAAGCTGTGTCCTACCTGCCAGCAGCCAACCACCCCCCTACACCCACCTCATCCACCTCCAGAGGTCAGCTGCCACGCGATATCAACACATCAGAGCCAAGGCTTCAATGCACAAACCAGGCACCATCCTCCCATGCAAGAGCTGTGAGCCATCAACTCCTCCCTGCCTTACTACACCTGTAGGTCAAATCACATCATTAGGGGAAGAGCCCACGTTCCCCGTCATTTGATATCAAATGGAATGTATATTGAATTTTCAGCTAGCTTGGACAAAATCCTTCAGAAGTTGCTTGTGGAAATCATCTCGCATTAGACAGGCAAGTGGTTGGCTTAGTTTCCTGCTAACGCTATGCTTTGAGGGGGGAGGACAAATCGAGGGCTTTCGTTATTTTTCTGAAGGAATATCGGTTTTTACACCAGAGAAATGATTTCACAGCAGAAAAATCCAATGGCTAGAAATCAAAAATGTAAACATTTCTACGTAGCCTCTCAGGATTCGTGTTCTGCCAAAACACCAGAGGAGCACCAGACGACACGCAGGGTGCGTGCCCCAGCACCACTGCCCCCACCACAGCACACCACACGTCCTTCCTTTCCAGGACAGCAAAAAGCAATTAGCCCAAGTGCTGATGATCCCCAAGGAGAGCATTTCAGCCACGTGAAAAGCGAAACCCATAGGTACAAGAGCCCGGGACTTAAATTCTATCCCCCTAAAATGAGCATTAACAGCTGCTGAACCAGCTTCTGTTTTCTGGCCTCCTAGGCACCGCTGCTCCTTTACTGAAATTGCCCCAGCAGTATCAATTAGAGGAAAACTGGCCAACTCCCCATCGTATCCCACCCACTTGGCATTAACCCATGCACAGCCCACCGCTCCCCCCTTCACAAGTGCAACCCTGAGCCACATTTCTATTTTCAGTGCTCTGCCAGTGTGGTTAACCGGCTGCCTGGGGCTTACCAAGTCAATCTGTTGGGCAGGAAATTAAAAAAGCTTAATTTATAACAGGGCATTTACTAAGGCCAGGAAAGGGGGGATGGGGGCAAACTATAGGGTGTGCCCACGCTGATTTCCAGGCACCCTATGGACTCACACATCCCACCACCCCGCTCTAACGCTGCAGCTCCTTCCCTCCAAGATGGTGCAGCAACCAAGCCAGGACCCACTGCTTGAAGTCCATGCCTTTTCTTGCCAGTTTTTCAGGAGATATTGTCCCAGGACAGCATCTTAACACTGCTAGCCTTGCTAAGTGTTGGAGGAAAGCATCCTGAGTATTAGGAGTTACCACATTAATTTAGAAGTGGCAAGGAAGAAGAGGAGCTTACTAACAAGCTCCAGCTTTGTTTTTGCAAAGCCACTGAAGCAGTACAGCAGCAACAAGCCTGCTTCCAGAATATTATCCAGGTTTTTCTGTGTACAGCCTACATCAGCAGTTGGTTTCTGAGCCCCTGGCAACTACAATTGCCGAACCCCTGCTCCAGACCCTTGCTAACATTTAGGTGCCCGAACATTTCAGATTTCAGCTGAGATTTCATCTCGTAACTCTCAAAATACAGTGAAACAGAGCTGTCTGGCACCAGCTGAAGCACCTGGCTTGGAAGCTCCTTTTTTTTCCATTTCTTCTGAGCAGAATGACACTTGTGTTCAGCGTGACTCATCTCCTTGACCTTTCTATTCACTTTTAATGGTGCAAGCTGGAAATAAGGGCATACAAACAATGTGCTCATTATTCAGCTGGTGAACTGCAGCCCTCGGACCAGCTCTCTACCCTGCAGCATACAAGGGCACACAGCGTGCGCATCTCATTCCAGCACATCCAGGATGAGCCCCTCCAAGACCATGCAACCCCACTGCTTATTTCACAGCGGAGGGGTACAGCCCAAGGAGCTCGTACCCTACTGGCAGAAGTCCATATAAAATGGTGCACAAGTGCAAGAGATCCTGGGAAACTGGCAGTGTCACCTCCAGGAATTCAGCTGCAAGGAATTCTTACCGAGGTATTGTCCTGGAAACTGAAAAGGGGGTGGAGGGAGGAAGGGAAGAGGAAAAGGGGCCGGCGAGGCTCTCAACCGAAGCACAGCTTTCCTGCATGTCCACACAGAAAATAGAAACCCCAGCTGACGTGTGAATGAAACTAAATCCGGCCACTAAAACTTCCTGAGAGTCCCTCCAAGCAGGGGCTGCAGCAGACCCCTCGGTGACCTCTCCTCTCCGGGAGTTTCCCCTCATTGACTTGGTGCAGCGTTTCCAACAGAGCCGCAGCTTCCCCCACCCTCCGCAAGCTGCAGCAAAGCAGAGCACGAAGAAAAGGGCTTTCAACAGTTTGCTTAAAAGCTGAGCCAGGAAAAAAAAATTATTACTTTATTTACTCTGAAAGAATTAGCATCTCCCTGGCTGCAGAGGCACAGCATGATGCAGGCAGGGATGGCACGCAGGGTCAGCCTGAGCCAACAGACCCAGATGCACTGAAGCCCCACAGGTCACCCAGATCCTCAGCAAGACACAGCTTCCTAAGGGGAGCACAGCCCCTGAAACACACCCCATCCCTTGCCAGGAAAATAGGGTGCCTGGGTCCCTTAGGTGAAAGCCAGACCCTGTTCAGATAGATGGGAAGTTGGCCCTGAGCCTCATGAGCTGAGCATCACAAGGAATACAGCATCAGGCATGGGGGACTTCACAAGAAATCAAACCAGACTCATTAGGGACAAATGCACTCAGCCCAGGGCCTGTATGAGGGCGGATATTCAGTAACAACACACTGGAATTGCTTTCTTATAGCACCAAGAGCCGAACATCTCCAGCTCCGAGGCAGTGCCAGACTGACATCCACTCACCTTACAGCCCAGGGTTAGCACACAACACCCACAGGGTGCCCCAGCCTCACTATCCAGCACCCTGCTTCCATTTCCATCCCTCCAGCTTCCAGAAGCTTTTCTTCCCAGTAAACTAAAGCATGTGTGGCTGCCTAACAGACCCTCCACCGCCTTCAGATTTCACTTACAGACTATTCTTTAGAGCATCGAGAGCAGCAGATGTAAGGGCATAATGCTCCATGTTACTCCCCATCATCTAAACTGTAAGAACAGTCTGTTCAAAGTCTGAAGACAAAAACCCAAACCTTTTTGGATTTGCAGCGTGTGATGCACTAGTAGTGTTGCTAGACAGGAAGAGACCAGCCCACAGAGGAAAAGCATTTTTCAAGCAGACAACTCAGACCACAACTGAGAACATAACCTGAGGCACGGGGATGAAAAAGGGCTCAGAATATTTCAGTGCTTGAAAACAAATGCGTCTTGCTGGCATATCAGCATCCAGCCTTACTTCTGTGTTACAGCAGTGACTCGAGGCCAGGTTCTGTGCAGGGAGAGAGGATCAGGCCCCAGGGCATCAGAAATGCAAGGGACTTGCCCAGGGGCTGAAAAGCTGCAACAGAGCTTGGGAACGAGCACTGGTGTAGCTCACTCCACTCATTCAGTCCCCAAGCCATCCTTTTTCTTTCCAGCTCCTTATACAACTTTGAAGAAAAGCTTCTGCATTGTAAATACATTACTATCATTTTCCTAATTTCAGAAGTGACATCTTGACATTGTGAAAGCTTCCAGATGATGCAAAGAATCCTGCTGGCTTCTGGAGAGAAGAGTCCAGACTCAGAGCAACCAACCTCAAAAATGCCTTTTGTGTAGTTCATTTATTTTAGTTCCAAAGATTTTCCAGACGTGTCCGCAGAGAAACCACGGCATCATTTGGATGGTTCACTCCGTGCTAGGCTTCATTTCAAGAGCCTTGAAATCTGCCGACAGTAACCCAATGGCTAATTACACCCCATTGCCAACCTAAGTTTTTTCCACATAACATGAGATTGTTACAATTTTTCCATTCTTTCATGTCTCAACTTTTTTTCCGGTTTTAGTCATTCTTCCCATAGTGGGTTTTTCTTGATTTGTTTGTTTCACACAAAGGTCTCAATTTTAAGGAAAACTGCCAGTTTGCAAACTCAGCACATATCCGCGTGAGCTTCAGCAGAGCTACCAAGGATAAAAAAAAAGAAAAGCTTTGATATACACCAAAGCCAGGCTGCAGCTGGAAAAGGGTCCCAGCAACTTCTCTCAAGCAAGCCAGGAGGGCAAAGGAAGGGTGCATTGCCTAAACAGCTGAAGGAAAAAAGCAGGTAACACCAGAAGGTAGAAGATCTTAAGGGTCTGAGGACAGCACCCTGCTTACCTTGGTCAGAGGTTTGCACCCACAGCCGGTGAGGCTAACTCAGGACACTGCTACATGTCCTGCTGATGCTCAAAGTCTAGCCACTTTCAGAGGTTTGGTTCATTGCCACTGGTCCAAGGAGCCTGCAGTTTGCAGAAGGCTTTAACTCTCACCAGCAGAATAGTTTTACGCAGTAGCCCCACTCCCTCATTCTCCAGTATCTACTCCGCAGTCTTGATGGCTTGGTCTTCGGGGTAATTTTCTGCTAAAGGATGGGTATCAGGAGGCTTAAAACCCTGAGTAAATCACGCCAGCAGTCTGCTCCACAGGCACAAAGCGGCTCCTGACAGAAGTTAACTCTGCACAAGGGGCAGAGCTTTCCCCAGGGCCAAACCAAGCCCCACAAACACACTTGAGCTCCCCCTGGTTTGCCACAGGGCGCCACACCACATCCTGCTGTGGACGTGGGGCTCGCTGCTTTCTCCAGAAGGCACAGCAGTGTTCATCTGGAAGGTTTCCCTGTCCTGAAGTCTCCTAAAACCTCTCCAGAAAGTCACTCTCCCAAAAGCAAGGAATAAAAGCAGTGCTATTCCTGACAGCTCTGTAATGATAAGGTGGTGGGGTCATAATCAGAGAAATCCAAGCAAAAAAGAACCAAGAACGGCACTAAGCAGCCCTTACCCAGACGAACACAACCAAGTCCACATCTCAGCACAAATCAAGCTCGGGATCAAGAGGCACAGCAGGAGCAGTGCCTTTTGTGGCACGGGTCCTCCCTTGGGGCTCCCCCAGCCACCACTGATCCAAGGGGGACCCCCACATTGGGGCAGACAGGGGGTCCCAGCACAGCTCCACTTCCAGGCCCTGCTGCTCGTACAGGACAGACCTGCCATGAATCCAGGTCAGACGGTTGCCTTCCATATGGCAACTCTATTCCAAAGCAGCTCAAAATGTCAATAGCTCGGGGAACCCTGCAGATCATCAGGCTGAGCTGCGGAAGCACAATTGTGTGCGCATGCCTTTGTGGTGACACTGACACTCACTGTTGGGCAAATAGTGAAGATATTTAACTTGACCCAGTTCCAGCAGATGACTGAAAGGCCTCAGCATTCCCAGAGTGTCCTCAATCACTGCATCAGACCTGCAGAGTAAGGGCTTTCCTACAGGCGTGAGGGGAAGCCTACACTGGAAAGAGTCTTCCTCCACATGAATGTAGTTTGAGGTGTAACTTGTAGTTCATTTCTAGTGTATTTCCTAAATAATGATCCTGTTTTAAACTGGAATTTCCATTCTCCTGTTTTCACACAGGGGAAGTAATCATGTTTTCAACCAAAACCCAAATTTAACGTTTCCTTAGTTTTATAGGATAGCTGCTTCCCAAGGATAAGGTTCCTGCTAAGCAAATTGGGTGAACACATACGTTGCCACATGGATACAAATATATATCTGGCACTTCATCACATGCAATGCAGCAGGGATTTCTACAGCCATAGGGACCGCTACACCTCAAAGTCAATTCACCCTGCAACAGAACAGGAGCTCAAAATGCACTTGTTCTTCCCAATTCACTTGGACCAGGCATCTCTACCCAAAAACCCGTGTACACAGACCGTGCTAACCATCTCTAACACAGGTGCCAAACAGCAAGCCAGCAAACAAGCTCAACCCTTTGAAAGCCCTTCAAGGCCAAGAGCCACCCCTACACCTGCAGTGTCTGCTGCTGTCCAACAGCCCCGGGCTCAGCTCCTTGCCCCCAGCCCTTCCTAGGTCCCTCCACCCTCCAGCTGCATCGACAAGGAACCACAGCAGCACCACGCTGATACCTCACACCCTACCTACACCAGCTCCTCTGTTCCCCTTTCCCTGATTCCCCCATATAAGGTTTGTCAGCCCAAAAAGCACATGATCTTCAACCTGCTTCTGTGAAAGCACTCCCAGTATTGCTATACGCAGTTCTTTGAAGTTTGGGAATCGCATGTTTGCACAGTACAGCTGGCCATGCAGCTCCCACCTGCTCCAAGAGCAGCCCTGCAATGCGTTCCCCACACCACACTGCAGTCCCAGCACCCAAATAGCAGCCTGAAGGAGCAGGGCATAAGACAAAAGTAGAAAACGTAACTTAAAATCATTTGCTGATTTGTTTTACTGCTACAGACAAAGAAAAATTCAGACTGAGGAGTGGTTTCCTGGAAAGCATTCCCTGATTTATTTCAGAAGTCCAGACAAAACTCACATTACCTAAAAATGCATCTATAAATGGTACTTCCCCAAACGCCTCTGCATTAGCGATATGTGCCACGGCAGTGCCTTCTGCTTTTTTAGCATCTGCTGCAATAGTTTGTCTTGGCTTAAAGAACAGATCTAATTCAAAGCAGTTATGAGAACATACTCTGAAACCATGCCCTGAAGCTGGGCTGTGGGACAGATGGGGAGCTTTGAGGCACAAACAGCACCAGGACCTCACTCCATCGCCCCTGGCAGAGGAAAAGCAGTCCGGGACACACTGCTGGGTGATAGGACATCCTGCCATTAACAGGCTGGGCTGACAGCAGCAAATATTTTTGTGTTGGAGCTCTGAAGGAACTAAACGGTACTTTAAAATTAGAGCTGCTGTGCTGAGCATCACAGACAGCACTGCTGCCACACAGACAGCAACAGCACTTCAACAGGTTCCCTTGGGAGCTGCCAACAGCCAGCCCAGGCACTAAGCAGACCACGGTGATCAAGCTGGAGACAGACTTAAGAACATGTAATATACACTAAACTTAATCACCTTCCAATTGTCTCATGGAGTTTTTACACCAGATTGAGCTCGCTCCCAGGCTCACACCTCTACCCGCACATCACTGTCCTGCTGCAGAGGAGGCAGAGTTCAGAGCAGGAACCACAGCACTGCATCACCCCCAAAGGTGGGACAGGCATCACCACAGCCCACAACACATCATGCAGCTACAGGTAACCATGAGACACTGGGGAATCCTATTCTGCACGGTAAGAACCTGAGAAATCCATCCCCATTCAGCAACAAAAAGTGAGGGGCGGGGGTCAGTACCCGTTTAAAAGGATGCACATCCTTTTTGCAGTCCCCCCCTATTTATTCTAGGACAGAACAGCTGCATGCACTAGGAACACCACCAGTTTTATTGGCTTACTCTTGCTTTTACAGGACATTTTACATGCCAGGATCCAGTAGTGGAGCTCTGACACAGCAACGCCAGCAGGCAGGAGGTCCACGCTATCATTGCTTTTTGCACATGAGAAAGGATCGGTAATCTCCAACAGACTTTGCCTTAGAGAGCTACAACCTAAGAGCAGGAATGAAAAGGGACCCAATCCCTAAAGAATCATGGCCCAAGCAATGCAGCTGTGCTTTGGACCACAGAGCCAACACTCCCATTAGCTCTGCTGGGAGCCAGCTCCTCGATCATGGGTCAGGAACCAGCTCCTGCATCCAGCCCTGCAGGGAGGCGAGCGCCAGAGCAGCCTTCAAAAACTGCCTCTAAGGGAAGGGCCTGCAGAGGCATTTCATCCTGACCCCAGCTTACATGGAAGAATAATAAATTACCTAAGCCAAATGCCTGCACCCTGTCCCCTGGACGGAGCATGGCTGACAGCTGGGCTGCTTTTAACTGAAAGTCCTGTTCCAAGCTGGCAATGCACTGACAGCATAATCCAGGTTTTACACTGGAAATCAGAGTCGCCATCAATTCCAAGCTTAAAGTCATATTTCTTCTTGTAAAACAGTATCAACGCTTTCAATTGGCAAAATATGAAACAAAAGGACTTCTAACTGGCTGGATAAGGATTATTCTTTAGCTCATTCTGGATGACTGGGGAAGAGCCAAGGGGAGAAGCAACAGATGGTAACTGGATACTTCATAATTTCCAGCATTTTTATTTCTTCTGAAGAGCATGCCATGTATTATTACACTTCTCTACCACTAAAGGAAACTGCTGCTTCCAGAAGTTTTCACCCAAAAAAACAATCCAATTTTATAGGCATTTGTAAAAGTATAGACAGGCTCCAACTTTGCGGGTTGGATTTGTGTGACATCATCTGTTAAAATATGGGAAAATGTGAGCTGGAAGGGCAGTGTTCAGAGGCAGTTCAGTTCGTGCCATTCCTGACACTGGGATTTCTCTATTTTCCCTGGAAGCCTTCTGTCCTGGGTTCTTCTCCCTTTCTTTGGGGACACCTGATGGATCTGCTGCTGAGGATGAGCACAGAAGTGCTTCACCTCTCCACACACAGAAACCAACTGAACTGAAACTGAAACAATCCTGGCTGAAATAAAACCCAAGAAAACTTGGAAAGATTAAAAGGCTATAAAAAGCATTAGTCAATGCCATCACCAGTCCAAATCTGACTCCTCCCTCATTTAAATTATTTGATGCCCTATTAGGAGGCTCATTAAGAAAACTCAAAGCTTTCACTACAAGAGCCATTACTTGGAGCAACGGGCTGGCCCTACAAAAGTTCACCAGCCACCCATCACCTCGTTAGCTCCAGCCAGAGCACAGCTCTGCTTCCTGCAGCTGCCGCCCAGGGCTGGACCCAGGACTGCCAGAAAAGTTACCTGCAAACTTGAAAAGGAGCTAGGTCCTATGCTGAAGCTGTCTGAAGGATACACACTGACAGGCAATATGCCTAGGGATGCTCTGAAACCACTGAAACATCAGTACAGCCACAGACAAAAGAAAAAAGAGAACTTCATAAACTTTCCTTTGAAATAGTTGAGACTGAAGGTAGTTCAGTTTTCAACTAACACAAAGTCAGGGTGGCCAGACAAGCTGGCTGCACAAAAAGGGAATCAAGAAGAGCTAATATCATCCCAGTATTCTCAGAGAGAACTGCTCTAGCAGCCCAACACAGACTCTAGCAGTAGGTCCCACTGCTGTTAACTTTTTCTGGCAGCGATTTTTATTCATTGACCAGCACTTATTTTCCCCATCTTGTTCAAACTCTGCAAGCAAACCAGCAATGAAAGCACTCCTCATATGCCACCTTTCTTAAGGAAGTTTTAGGAACCCAGAAACTATAGTCTGCAACCACGCTGCTACACACAGAGTCCCACAAGTGTTCACCCTGCTAAGAACCAGCCCCGCAATCCCCACTGCCTGGGCTGCCCAGGGAAGACAGCAAGCACGCAAATATCGAGCATGAATGCTGAATCCCAGACATCTCAGCTCTTTGCTCTTCAGACCACTACTCCATTTCTCAAGTTACCCTGCACGACTCCAACTTTTCACATTTCAGAAGCAGCCTTGCCAACAAGCTAGCCGTCCCCTCGCAGGACTGTCCAAAAAGAGCTCGGTGCACCAATACCAAGTGCCTGCTGCAGCTTCAGCAAACGCCCTGAGAGCACACAAAACTCTTAGAGCAGCTCCACAAGTCTCCATCCAGCCTGCTCTGGCATTTCACATCCACCCTGGGGACGGCAGACATTTGGAAAGCAGAGCTCTGGAAACGCGCTCTGCAAAACCAGAGCGCTCGCCTGGTGAAACCGAGCGCTCAGCCCCGCTTCTGCCTGGCTGTCCAAGTGACATTCCAGGCTCTCGCTGCACGCCCAGTGCTGCTCCACATCTGGTGCTTCTCTGCACTTCCTCCTGCCCCGCTCAGGAGCCACGATTTTAAGGAGAAACCCGGAAAATTCGGGCTGGCGAGGCGAGAGGGCAGAGCGCGCCTTGAGGAGCCGAGCAGGAACTTCTGCACAGCTTTTTTTTTTTTTTGTGTGTGTGTGAGAGATCTGGGCTTTGATGTACGGCGGGGAGAGCAGATTACTTGTGGACAAAAGTTTCTGCTCCTCGGGGAGGAGAGCTGTGCAAGAAGAGAGGCTCGGTTAAACACATCCCCACGCCCGGCCATATAAAGAGCTGCAGCCTCCGCCAACACGTCCCAGCTTTTTGCTGCAGGACACAAAAAAGCAACAGGCAGACTCTTTAAGAAAGACGAATAAACTATTGTTTTAAGGGTGTTTTTTTTTTTTTTTTCTTCCTCCCCTTTTACGGGCCCCCTGACAAATGGCATTCAGACCCGAGCAGCTGAAGGGTTTTTTTTTCCCGGAATGCAGCCCAGGAGCGCTTCGCCCCGCACAAAAGCCCCGCTCGCAGGGCGCAGCGGCCCCGGCTCGCTTCTGGCACCCACCAAAGCCTAAAGAAGAGGGTCCCGGGGGGGTCCCCCTGCCTCTTACCTGCCCGGCCGAGGGACACGGCACCCAGCAGCAGCAGCAGGCAGCTCCGTATCCAACTGCGCCTTTTCCACCGCGTGTGCGTATCCATGGTCCAAAAAAAACGGGGTACCAGCTCGGGACAATTCAGGGAGAAAAAAAATGCAAAAAAAAAAAAAAACCAGGAAAAAAAAAAAAAGCAGCTCGGACCCCCCCCCGCCAACCCACCCCCCCCGGAGAGCAGCCGCCCTATAAAGCCATGGGATGGGCGAAAAGCTCTCGGGGGCTCCGCCGCGCTCGCTCCACCGCTCTGGCCCCCGGCCCCTGCCTCGCTCCTGCGGCGCAAAACTTTCTTTTCTCTTTCCCCCCCCCTCCCCTCCTTCCCTTTTCTTCTTTTAAACCCAAGGCAAGAGTTTGTCAATCTGGGAGCCGAGCAGCAAATCAGGGCCGGGCGGAGCAGCCCCCCCGCCCGGGTCGGCCCGGCCCCCCCGCCCGCCCCCCAGCCCGGCCCGGCCCCAGTCCGGGACATTGGGGGGGGGGGGGCTCAGCACGGCTGGGTGGCTCCTAGCAGCACCCCCAGCCCTGGGGTTTCTCGGGGCGAGGGGTTTGGAAGGGGCAAAATGCAAGGATTTGGTGAAAAGGAGGCTGGCGCTGCAAGGAGGGCGGTGGAGAGGCAGCGGGGCTGCTCGCCCCCTGGTCCCAGCACTGCTCTGCTCCTCTTGGTCTTTTTGTGGAGCTACCGAGCACTGCTCGCTTGGGAAAAAACACCAAGGGACGGTGCAAGGGACATGCACCACCAGCAACACCGAAGGACAGTGCGTGTCCCTTGCACCAGTGACAAGCGCTGAGGAATGGTGCAAGGGACGTGCACCATGAAGTGACAAACACCAAGGGATGCGCACCACTAAGTGACACCCCAGCACCCAGGCAGACTTTGCATCCACCCCTCAGGCCCCAGGGTCCTGGCAGAGGCTGAACCTTGCACTGTAGGGCCGGGGGCACACAGCGCTGCAGCCCCCAGTAAGCCCCAGATCAGAGCAGGAAGGGAAAAACAACCAGGCGCAGCCTTCCCCTTAAGGTGCTTCCTAGCACCGATACCTGCTGACCTGAACGATGCCCACTGCTAGCACGCACCCAGCTGAAAAGTCCCTAGTCCTGTGACTTGAGTATCTGGGGTCACCAGATTTCAAGGCGCAGCGATTTCTCCTACAGACTCATGCCCTAAGCCCCACCAAAGCATCCCAGCCCCTGCAGAGCAGCACCTTGAGGCCCTTTATTGTCCATAGGGGAAATAACCATGGCTGGCACCTGCACTCAGCACTCTGCCTACATCAGCCTCCTCATCCAAGGGTTTGGCACTCAGCACTGCAAGAGCCAGGATAGCCACTGGCTGTTCCTGCTTATCATCAATAATTAGAGGGACAACACATGATTTGGAGTCACTTATCCTGTCCCTGCTTTGGGACATCCACTGGAAGGCTCGGTACAACAGGGGTTACACTGAGCTATTTGCTCAGCATTGATCTTTGAGCTGCCAGAAGCTCCTTGGGCAGGTAATTGCTCTCAGCTGGCACATCAAAAACCCAAAAACACAGGAGGCCAAATCCCACCAGATCCGTACAAGGGAGCAAAGGAAAAACAGGTGCTGCCTGTGCGCTCAGCTTGGAGCCTAAAGAGGCTATCTCACAGTTCCAAGGAAAGAGATGCAGGAAGCGTTTCCCTTCACCTAGACCTCTTGGGATGTCCTCCCCTCCCACCAGCCTCCATACAAACCTGGAAAGGCCCCAGCCTAAGCTACACACGGGAGGCTGTTTGCTGATGGAGCTGCTCACCGGAGGCAGGGGAGGCACACGCTGGCTGCACGCCCGAGCCAGGAGCTGGAAGAGGCACGCAGCTCGCACGTGCTGGCTGCAGCCCTGCGCAGGGTGAGTACAGTGCCAGTGGCACTCCCGGGCACGTCTCAGATGAAAGCCTCTTCCAGTACCCACCTTTCATTAGGAACCAGATGACTGGAGGCTGGCGAGACAAATTAAGTTGGGCTCTGTACCCAGGAGGAGCCTGGAGGCGAGTTCTTTCGGTACGAGTAACACCTGTGCTTCCCTGCAAACACCAGGGCAGCATCCATCACCACTGCACCTCCTGCTCCAACATCCCCAACTACTCACAGACAGTCCTTCCCACAGGCTCACAGGTGCCTCTGGCATGGAGCAGAGCAGCTAGTCCACAACTCAAACAGCACATCACAGAGGGAAGATGTTCGCTCTCCCCTTCGGTCACATGGAGAGAACCTCAGGAGTACAGACGAGGACCTATGACAGCTAGAAGGACCAGCAAACCCTGAAGATTGCAGAGACCTCTCCCCAATAACACTTGTTGTGGCAGCAAAACAATGCAGTTTCATCCACAATATTTCTATGGATGTCTCATCCCTGCCCAGAAGCTGGAGAGCCCTCTCAAGGCACTGGCAGCCTCAGTGACAGAGGTGGGGTTTGATTTCAGCCTCAGCCACATAAGCACCAGGACCCTTCATCTGCTCACCCCAGATGTTGCTGGCATTTCTGACCACACAAGCAGCTCATTGTTTTGGGATGAGACCCTTTTTTTTCCAGCTGCAAGTAAAAATCCCATTGCCACCTAAAACCTCAAAGAGTTGAAGTCACCTTCACTTTCAGAGGCATACAGCAATAGGAGGGGGATATCTAGTGCATTGAAAGCACAGCAAATGAGGAAATAAAAGCAGGTCAGAGCAGCGCAGTGCTCATTTACCACCCATACTTCAAGGGCTCCCAAAGCAAAAGCCAGAACACCCAAACCTAGACCTTCACCAGATGTGAAGCCACTTTGCTTTACGCAGCAGCTGAGAGCCTGGCCTAGGGAGTTGTGCCGAGCAGTCCAAGTCAGTCTCCAGTTGCTTTCCAGGTGATTTAGAAGCTTGCACAGACCTGTTTGCCCCTCCTCAACAATAGCAGAGAAACACAGAATTAAGCTTGTAAGAGCAAACTGGAAAATTCCAGCATTTGCATGCCAAGTTTCAAGAGCCAGCCTCTGAGCTGGAGCAGGCTGGATCATCTATCTGCTGCTGCGGGCTCCGAGTAGGCTTACACAAGTTGGGGTGGTTCATGCCAACTCCAAATCCCTCCAGCAGCCAGTTGGGGTAACATCTCTATAGCCAACAGAATGGATTGCAGCAGGGGCAGGTGGCCAGAGATCTTTAAGGAACAGGAGATATTTTTATACGAGTATTTGAGACTAAATGCATTTTGAGCTCAGCTATCATTTATAGGATGGGAGATGCTGGTGAGCTTTAAAAGACTCAAGGTATATGGGTAACAGAAATTGGCAATCATTTATATACTATGAAACTAGTCAAACACGAGCATTCAGCCAAAAAACTCAACAGCATTCTGTAGTTTGAAAGTAAATACTGGGATAGTCAGAAAAACATGAGATTTTACTGATAACCAGTTAAACCCTGTGAACACCTGATGAGAACAGATTGAAAAATGGCTTTCTTAGAATTGCTTGAGCTGTTGCATAAATAATCAGGGAAGACAACTGCTATCAGCAATGACTGCAAATGTTATTCATGAAGAGCACAATCTGTAAAAAGTTTTCCTCTATTCCTAATCTTATAACCTGCCTTTAACACATCCCTACCCCAACCCAACCTTTATGAATTGCTTTATGCTGAAGTCATAACCCTGAACTATGATCTCACACCTGCTGCCATGGAAATGATTCCTTAAATTCAATTTAAGACTTAAGAAAAAAATACAAGCTTAGTGCTGAGACATTTTGAATTAAGAGATTTGAAAAAAAAAAAACAACCTATCCATCTACATACAGGTGAAACACCATTCAGAAAAGCTTTATGGTCCAATAGCAGCTACAAAATTAATTAAATCAGATTAATGTGAATTCTTCCTACAGTTAAATCTCATCTCAGAACAAAAATAAAAACATGGCTCTGGTGGTTAAACACCTGTTTTGGCTTTGGGGGCCAATTCCTTTACAAAACAGCTCCAGCACTCGGAGCTGGACAGACGGCTTGTCCAAGCTTCAGCTGCTCTGGTGGAAATTAAATCTGATTTTTGCCATGAGGTGGCACCAGGACAAGCCCCATCAGTGAAAAGAGCAGCCAGCACAAGGTGGGGCTTGTTTTTTTGTATGTTTCAATGCTTCATAGTCAAAGAGGTTTGTTTAATAGAGGAAATAGCATTATAAGGAGAACAGACTTTCCACTCCTCCTCTTTTTCCAGTGTTGTTGCCTTCTCCTGAGTTTGGTGTTAACTCCAAGCCTTGTATGTTTGAAATGCATTGATATTAAACACAGAAGGGCAGAAATCACACCGCTGTGCCTGTTGAGAAGGATGAACTCAGTTCACCTTCACCTTTCAGTCTGGTTCCTCTCTCCATGCCCAGGCTGGAAGGCCAGCAGGAGAGCTGCTATTCACTTTCCATATCTGTTTTATTTCTAAATGCCCCTATGATCTGTGGTCAACAGCCCAGGCTAAACCCTATATAATCTGTCTAGACTGCAGGCAGATAATCCTTGGTGCTACAGAAAGTGTTACATTAAGCCCTGAGGCTGCACAAGGACCTATGAGTTACCCTGTGATCTTCACAAGGGTCAAAAAAATGAAGATACTCCTCAATTACTCACTCTCGCTGACCCCAAAGAAGGCTTTGTTGAAGACAGGACTGCAGAGTTAATTTCTGAGCTCTAGATCGTCCATCGTAATCATGACAGAAGATTAAAGGTGAGCCCTAACCGCAAGGCTTCCCCGCGGGTCCAGAATTCCCATGGCATTTGGCTTCAGGGGCCAGGCTCGTGTGCCTGCTGGGAATATTCCCATCTAGGCCACTGTGGGGTTTCTTTTCAAGCCTGTCCATAAGAAATGCTTTAGAATTTCCCCGGGGATAAAAAGGGATTGACAGGAATCAAACGAGCAGGTGACAGCTTGCATTCCATGCACCTCCACTTCTTGCACTCTGTGGTCACAAGTTTGCCTTACCCACCACCTGTCAGGGTCACTTCTCCCAGCAATTGTTGGGTTTCTCGTTGCTATTCCAGGAATGCAGGTGAGCAGTTTTGCTGGTACAGCCCATTTTCTAGAAGCGAGGTGCTTCCCCTCCTTGCTACCTCAGATTACCTGTGATGCCAATCAGGGCAGATGTCAACTGTGATCACATCACATCCTCCCTCATTACCTGCTTCTTCGTGTGTTCAACCATGCTATTTTTGTCCGTGCAGTTATTTGATATCGCTAAATACCAGAACTGGGGGTTTCTAAGTACAAGCAAGCTTTCATGTTGCATGGAGGAGAAGTCTGCATTTCATTTTCTCCTACCACATCTACCAACAGTAAGATTCTTCGAGATGAACTCTCCCCTAAAGATGTGCTGGAATCCGACCCAGGAAAGTCCTGAACCTGAAATGAATTGCTGGAAATTTGGGGATATCAAACTGCCTAAGAAATTGGAAGTTGTAAATTTTAACCTACAGTATGTGGAATAGATTTTGTAAGCATGGCAATCCACGCTCACAGCTCTGCTCTGCAGACATCCTTAAAGCTATCTTTTTTTCCTGTATTACAGCAGTTCCAGAGCTCTGAAAACCCTACCAATTTTGGGGATTACAGTCTGTGCCACCTGAGCGTACTCCTTGTGCATATGGGAGGGCACAACACCAACCAGGTACAGTTCATGGTTTAAATGAGATTACTGGATGGAAATTAAGTACCATAAAATTCAGTCTAAGATACCAGGGAAATAATCCTTACATCAAGGTCTCCTCAGCCATAGAAGTAGCTTTTTTGCCCAAAGGAAGTGGCAAAAAATCTGAACGCCTGAGTCACATCAAATCAGTCTGGACAAAGCTATACATGGCTGGGAACGACCCTGCTCTGCCATGAGTGGGTTGGATGACCAGAGATCTTCTCCGCTGATGGTTTGTGTTCCGGTAATCCTGAAAATATTTGCGTGAATTTCACAAGAACGTGTGGTCACAGCACTGAGAATCCGTGCTCCTGCTCCCACCATGGGGCAAGCTGGTTCAGCCTTCCCCTGCCTCAGACACTGACCTTTGCTGGCAAGCACCAGGCAGCACAGCAGGCCCTCCTGTTCATGTTAAACATGCTCTCCTTAGGACAAACAATGGCATTTGCTAGGTTTATTCCCCACACATGAGCTGGTGAAAAAAATCACAGGTAGGTTTTAGTCCCTATGACCAGTAGCAATAGGGAAAGTGAACATTTTACATGTCCAAGCACACCCAAAATTGGTATCATTTATGAATTACTCTATCCACATCTAGTAACTGACATAAGCATCCCAGCACGTTTTGTTTGCACCAGCTGATGGTCCTTTCTTTAGTCCTTCCACTGAAATCGAGCAGCTTCAAACCTGGAGACTTCCATCCAAAGCTTTTTCCCCAGTATTTCTGTCAATTAACTCTGACACAATTTACAGGCAGCCATTTCCATTTGTAATTTTATTGCATTAAAGAGACAAGGCAACATTCCCTGGATTCCCCTTTGATTTCTCAAGATTACAGGTTCATTCCTCTGAGGGCTTCTGGAGTGACAAAGCCCTCAATTTTGTCGTCTTTCCCCCCCCTTGCTGAAGCAGTGGTTTAGAAATTATGAGAATACGAGGATGCTATGCGCACCACCCAGCTATCAAAAAGCAATTCAGACAACGGGCCACAGTCTCGGTAAGTCTAAGCTACTTTCTAAATAGAGAGGGGAAATAAAATGTCAGGCAAAGCAGTCATTTTTGTGGATGAATCACTCAAGGAATCCTATCCAGCTACCAAGTGGTCTCTAACATGACTAATTTTTACTTCTGTCTGTTCAGTGTTTCCAGTAAGTCACCTTTTCAGACACATCAGCACCTTTCCACAAGTCCCTGCTGTATTTTACTCCCTCTTCACACTGATGATTTTTCCAGTTTGGGCAGCACTGGGGCAAGCCAGACAGCCTGGCCTGAGGTGCAGACCTGGGCCAGACCCCTCACTTCTGCTGGGCTCCAGGGTGCAGCACCCACAAGTCCCCCTATTCCCTACTGTAGACCCTCAGTGGTTTGAGGGATGGGATTTTCCAGGGCTGGTGTCTTTCTGTAGCATCCACAAGCTGCTGGATTAGTTACCAACCCTCGCAGCCATCTGAAACTTCACATTGGCTGGTCTCTTCCTCAGACACCTTTCTGCACAAGTCCAAGGTGTTTTGGCCACATTTTCAAGAGGTACAAAATACTCCATTAGCATTTCACCTCCCTTCAAGCATCTGACGCAGAAAAAGACCACAGCAGAGTATCAACCCTAATTGCTCTTTCCTCAGGCATTAAAACTATTCTCACAAAACCATGTCAGGGTACAGGAAGCAGGCAGGCTGTGGTCTGCTGTGCTTTGTATCTGAGCTACAACTAACCCATAACTAACCCATAACTTTTACAAAACAAGCTAGCAAGCCATGCACATACACACCATCAGCTCTCACTTGCAGCACTGTCCCTAAACAACCCAGGAGATCTCTAGGAACCCTGATATTTGCCCTACAGTTTGTAACTGAGTTAAAAGTTGGGTACGGTGACACAGCAAATACTTCAGGATGCAATCAGCTCCGTCACTCCCCGTGGTTTTGCCAGCCCTGGGAAGCAGCACTGTGCTTGCTGGGGGCTCTGCAGACACGCACGGAGCCCCCAGCACACGCAGGCATCCAACGCACATGGGCAACAACTGCACATCAGCACATCGGTATCTGTATAATTAACACTGGGGGAGGAGATTCAGCCAGCATAGAAATTTGTGGTCCTGATGAGGACCAGATGTTTTGTCTTTTTTAGTGCTGCTCACAACAGGAATTTGGCAGGGCGCTTCAGAAACAGGAGGGGAGGCTGGAAGATGCTGGGCCCTGCCCTGATCGCTGCTCACCTGGTGCAGCCCCACCTCCGAACACCACCAAACCACCTCAGTGCCACTAGGGATTTTTTCTCCTTCCAGTTCTGTCCACATTTTTGGAAAACAAAAAGCACAAGGCTGTAGAGACCCCAGTCCAACCCCTCTGCTGAAGGGCACCTACTCCAAACCATCCTCAGCTGCTCCCCTCCACAGGATTAAATCCCCCCAGGAGGGCAGAGCACTTTGCAGTTCATGACACCCCCTGGCTGTGCCACCTCTGCACAGATGGGTTTCTAACACCTACCTGCTCCGATGCCTTTATTTTTTCCATACAGCTTGTTTTCTTCCAGCAAGACTTCCCCCCAGCTTTGTATTCATAAATCATGAGGCCAGAGGGGATCAAGTTTCAGAGGCCATGGGGCTTCACTGAATTAAGTCTTGTTTGAACTGAAGTATCTTCTTTAGTAAACCAAACAAACTTCTTGACCTGACTTGTACTACAGCAAAATGAGCCCAGAAAACTCCTGGCTGCAGCGGGAAGGTATTTTGCTTGTAAAGTCAAGTATAACAGCTTCATGGCACTGCTGAGGAAATGGAAGATCTGAGAAACCCTCATCCAGACATTCCACTGGGCCTGAGGCTGGCCAAAGTCAGGGCTCTCCATAGCCCTTGGGTACCACAAGGAGCCCTTGCCCTGTACCCTTAAAGCTGGTGGTGCTGTGGGGGCCAGGACAGGACCAGCCTGGGACATCTTCTCCTGGTTTGGGACATCACCCTTTTTTCCTCCGTCTCCTACAGATGCTCATCGTGGGGTCATGTTTGGCCCCACAGAGCAGTTTTTCCTCCCCCCAGCAGCAGAAATGCCATCTAGATCATCTAAATTGACATAGCTCCTTCAAAAGCAATGGAGCTTCACACATTTACACTCACAGCATTTCTACCCCATACCTTCCTTTAAATAAAGTCAACTACTTAATCACTAAGCTTGACAGTGGTTTAATTTCCAGGGTGACATTAACTCCTGTCCCAAGCTGGACTCTCATTCTACAGTCTTCCAAGTCCCACAGAAAATTCAGTCCTTTTCCAGCAATGCATTTCCATTTAGACAACTTCTGCCTCATGCCTGTTATAGAGAAGCCCACAAGCACTTTGATTCATTTGATGGGCAACATAAAGTAGCCAAGCTACAGAAGTGGGGTGCCATGGCTTACCTCTACACCAAACCAAAAATCAGGAATTCCAGGACTACTTGCCCCAGTCCCATGCTCTAAGCCAGCTACTCACTTTAGGGACGTTTTTTCATAGACTCCGCTTTTAAGCATCTGTATGTTTAAAAAGACAGCAGAGACTTCTGATGGAGGATTCAATTGACAAAGGTCACCAGAAAACATGACTAATCCATTACGCTGTTAAACAACTCAACATGCAGGGGTTAATCAATGCTAGCCCTCGGCTTAATCCCCCTCTCTGCTAAATAACTCACTGAAAACAAACTCTGCCTGCTAATGTTCTGCAAGGGAAGATAAATGCATACGAGGCTTGAGGAGGTTCAGTTTTCAGAGCTCTCAGCTCCTATACAGCCTGACCACTGTCAGCCTGGCCAGATGTTATTTCCATCCTCGCAAGGATGGGGATTAGGAGAAGGTTTGGCTGGCTCTGATCCAGTTTACAAGAGTCAGAGCACTGGGCTCCTTACCCTGGGTTAGCAGGGCTATCCTGGGCAGACAAAGCAAGAGCCACTATTCCCTCGGGGCTCCTGCACATATTCCAGACCCCTATTTATAGCCATGATTTGTGCTTTTACAAGATGGTAATTTTATGCCGCTCATAAATCTCTCCCTGAAAACTGGTATTTGTAGGTCAGCAAGGAGAGGAAGCCAGCGACCAAAATTACTGAACTTCTGCAGAAACTGTACAATTGGACCACAAACACTGAAAGGCAATTAGGAGGAATCAAAGGACCCTGTGTTGTCTCTCCTGCTGGAAGGGGACATGTTTGTTCCATGAGGATCAGCGGCTGCTGCCTACACATTAAGGAGGTTGTTTGGGATCTGGGAAGAGGGTGACACCATTTGCTTACCTACTGGATACAGCTTACTGCATCGATATGCCAGCCAAGTTTGGACTGGCAAGGCACATCCCTCACATTATGTCATGGAAGCATTCACCTCTTGTTTTCTTCGCATTTCTTACACTTCTGGGACCACATTTTCCCCTCAAAAGGGAATAGATACTCAGATTTCTTTTGACATTTAAAGATACTGAGAAGAAGCTAACAGTAGTAAAGACACCACAGTGTCAGAAAATCCACAAATTGCTGCCCTGTCCTTACGACCCTTCTGCATCCCACTGATTCTGGAGCAGCCTTGCAGAAGTCCAGTCCCCTGGAATAAATGGCTACAGATACTGCATGTCATACTAACTCCTGCATTCATTAGTGTACACTGCATCACTGAAAGATAATACCTTTTACTCCAAATGCTCTATTTTTTACATACTAAGTCTTTATAATTAAGACAGATGTGTCCAATTCACAGAGAAAAATGATGAAAACAAACTATTTGTGTTCAAATGAAAGGGCATTCCAACTTCCAAGTAACTTCACTTTTCATTGCAACTGTTTTTCCTGCCTCTGATTAGCAATAAACGACTTGGAGGATGTTTGCTGCTTGGCCAGGCACCTAAAACACTTGCTGCTTTTCTAAGTTGATTTTTTTTGATATGCCACTGGAAATCGCAAGGTTCACGGAAGAGTTCCTTAATGAATTTTCAAGCTGCTTTTCCTCTCAACTCTCCAAGAACATCTATAATATGACAGACGCTCAATCAAAAGAACACAGTTAGTCCAACTTTAAAACTTACAAAAAGAATAAAATTATTTCTTAAAGCTCCTGCACCTGACCTCTGCCTAGTTACACCCAGGCACATCAGAAGAACTACTTACAGACAAAGAAATCCCATTGCCCTGTGGAGTTTATTTCTTTGCTTCACCATTTTTTCTGCACAATAAGGTGCTGAGATTGGTATTTGAATAAAGACAGCCAGTCACAGAAAGCCTGAGTTGTGCTCCCCCGTGCCTCCCTGCACAGCATCACAGCCCCCAGTTCCCAGCACTGGAGGGGCTCTGCTGGGCAGCCCCCATGGGCTTGGGCCCCTGCACAGCAGCTCTGACCCACACTGAGCAGGCAGCAAATGTGGAAAGCAGATGGGAGAGGAGGAAATCAGGTTCCCAGGAGACAAGGAAAGGAAACAGAGCAGCCAGCAGGAGCAGCACCTGTCCCACCAAGGCCAGTTGCATGCTCCTTATAAAGTGCCTCTGCAGTAGAAGCAGGCCCATCAAGCCACCAGTTCTCCCACACCCTCTGCTAATTTGTCCCAAGGCAGCAGGAAGCAGTCTAGCCTCTAACAGGTACTAGGAGACATCAGCAGGGACCAGGCTGAGGACTTCCAGCAGCAAGACATTGCTCCCGTGGGCTGGTAGCCCACCACGACAGCTAAAGGAAAGCACCTCTCAACTAAATTGTTGGCCTGGGAAAGAAGTCTAAATTATTCCCCAGCCCTAGCACTGGCTCTTTGGTGGATCACTCACTTCCTCTGCAAAAACCAACGTTAGATATTTGTTTTGAGACCTGCTGCCTACCTGTTCTGGAGCACAGATTTAAACCTGGCTTCCCCAGCTGCAGAAGGTAAATGGTAAACATCCACAAGTTTTAGTCCTAGAGATTCAAAGCTTGCCAACAGCAAAACAAGCAAACATAATTCTCAGGAAGCTCTGAATAACATCCTTCAAGTGACTTTTCACTTCATCTACTTTGAGGCAGGACAAGGGAGAAAGTCAGAAGTGGCTCTTTTCAGGTGAGACATACTTTGGTTTAATTCAATAGTAATTCCAGGGAACAGGCATGTGTCAATTATGGGTGCCTGTGCAGTATGATACTGAAAGCTACTCAGTCACATCACAGAAAGTTTAGATTTTAACATACTTTATAGTAGCTGAAGTGTGTCCTAATATTAGAAACCTCCCAGATGTGCTACTTATATCATTTCCTAATCAAGCCATATGCTGGCCTCTTCAGCACCTGCATTTTTGCATCCCCAGAGGAACACCTAAATACCTGACTATTTTTCAGAGTCTGTAGATTACACATGGACCATTGAGCAAGTTCTTCAGACAGGCTGGAAACGCTTTTGTCTGTAGTGTTGCAGCAACTCTGACACACGGAGTTTGGTAGGCTGTGAATGCTGCTTTTCCTGCTCTGGCTTTTCATTTACTGGAGTCCCACAAGCACAGAAGGAATCCGATCTTGCAATTCACAGTTCAGCTTTCGGGGACGGTGAGCATCTCAGCTCACAGAAGACATTCAGCTTGTGGCAGCCCAGGTATCATTTAATAGCAGAAGGGAGATCCACATTTGCTTGTCAAAAAGCAAAGCATAACAGCAGTTAATTCACACGCAGATCCTCTCGGATGGCAATTCCCACACAAAACACACACATACAACAGAACAGAGGCAGCGTTTTCCTAACATCAGTGGCATCACAGCAAAAAATCAAGAGAAATTTGGGGCCATTTGCACAAAAACCCTGCAGAGATTAGATGCAGAATTTGTCCCAGCAACTCTGAAGGTGTGCAATGAGAGCACTGCCATTTGAAGACAAAGCCCTGAAGAACAGAGGGCTGTCACTCAGTGATTTACCTCCTTGCAGGCAGTCCTGGGAGAGGCAAGGAGAGCAAACAAGAGTGCTCTGGCCATCATAGTATCCTCTCCTCCCAGCAATGATGCCTTCCCTCCCAAGGCTCTGTTTAACCCTCCCCAGCAGCAGGTGGGAACATCACCACTCCTCTCACAGGCACACTGGAGGCTCCACAATAAAGCAGCACATTTTCAGCATTGTGCTGAGGTTGAAAAGCATTTAGCTCCGTGGGGTCATTCATCCCCTCGCTGGCTATACAGTTATCATCATTAGGTTAAACAGGGGCTCCCTTGTTCCCTGCATGCTGGGATGGCATCGATAGCCCTGGGGATGAGGAGAGCTACAGCCATCACTCCTGTCTCTTTTAAAGCTCAGCAATGTGAACAGGAGATGATCTGTGGGCATTGTTAGCAAACAGGCAGCAAAAATCCAGCTTTGTGGCTTTTGAGAAGTCGCTGAACATCCCAGCCACAGTTTCCACCATCATGTCTAGTTTATGCATGGTTACACTGCAGCCAACCTGCACACACTGGAACTAGAATGGAAAACCTCAGTATTTAGAGGTGACAGACAAGACTGCTGCTATGCTTCAGGGAAAGGCAGAAAGAGGAGGAAAGTGCCATCACAAATGCTTGTTCTCCACAGCCTACTTCGATCCTGGAAGCAAATTTGGAAATGCAAGCAGTTCTAGTGAGCCGGCAGAGTGCCTCAACGTGTGCGCAAATAGAAGTATTTCTTCCACGTCCAGAAAAGAGTTCAACAGGAGAATTTTGAGGCTATCTGGTAAGAAAATAAATCTCCCGCAAGAAAAAGAATGTCGCAGTATATCAGCTGCCTCCTAGGAGCTGAATTGCTTTTGGCAGTGCTATGTTCATCACTGATCCCGTCCAGAGGTTAGACAGCAGTGCAGCTCCAGCTGACAACCCACGCTGCACGAGGAGCCGCAGCCAAGGCGCAACCCCACTCCGTGGGACACGGGCCATGATCTCCGCCGCTGCCTTCCCAAATTAGCCGAGCTATTTGCATTTCTCATACATACCATGGCTTTCTCTTGACGCAAGAGAAAGAGGGATTTCTTCTTGCCAAACATCTCGCAGCTCAAAGACATCATAACGAGTCTAGCAGAGCTTTAGCGCATGGGAAGGTATCGTATGAAAAAAGCTACAGTCTGGGAGACTGTTGGACAAATCTGGCTTTTTCCCTCCTTGTTAGACCTGAGGTGGACACGAGGAACAGCTGGGATGTTGTTTTTAAAACAAGAGCAACCAATTTAATGAAATGTGAAATTTATGAGCTGGTCAGCCTTAGGAATAATTGCCTTCAGGGACCCTCTGGGGTCCAGAGGCTCTCAGTAATGGAAAGTCAGCTGTCTTGCTATAGAATCTATAGGCTGCAACGAAGAAACCTGTAACCCCTCCGTATAGCTCCGGGACTGCCGTACACCAACTGGCATCCCGAGACAGAAGTGAAATCACAGTTGTGACCTGGAACAGCAGACTCCCAGCACTTCTACTACAATACACAGCTGGCTTTTTCATTTCTTCTGAGCTTTTATTTTCTTAACTGACTCCGGTGACGTGAGCCTGGAATTTTGTGAATCGAAGCTGCGGCGGGAGCTCCGAGTCAGATTTCGGCTCAAAGAATGTAAATGCACTGGCAAGATAGCGTGTGCGTGGAGGCACGGGCTGGGGAGCCAAGAAGGGAAAGGCCAGAGCCTGCATTTGGGGTGAGAGGAATGCAGGAAGACAAACCCTGCTTCCTTTGTACTCCTCTCAGTGTAGCACTTGGGTTTGTTCATTTTTCACGGGGCAGAGATACAGCACTACACCATGGGCAGATAGATATACAGCATCAAGTGTCAGAACCTCCCTGAGTACTCCTCCACAGCTAAACAGCAAAGCAAAACCATAGCTGTAACAAACACAGCAGCCTCCGGAAGGTGTGGATTTAGCCAGTCCCCAGAAGGTACAGATTTAGCCAGTCCCAGATAATAAGATGTGTCTGGTGCTCACAGCGCTGTCCTCTTCACTTACCCACCACAACATCAGATGGCAGAGTGCAAAACTCATTGCCTATAACCCATTTGTTGCTGCACATTGTTCAACAGCCTCAGCACAGGGCAGCTCCAGCCCTCCTGGGAGGTTTCCAGCACAGCTCCCCCAGGACACGAGCACCTTGCTGGGTCCCACTGCTCCTGAACCAGCTTCCACAACAATGACAGAAGCAGCTGCATTTCTGCATGCCCAAATGCACAGCAATGCAAACAATGTTTTGCTGAAAACAAAGCAAAACTGGAAACCGAAATGGCAGCTTAAGCTGAGATTGTCCCAGCAGTTCCTTGTCCAAACCTGGCTCCCTGAAACATGGACCAGCCATCAGGCCCTGCAAAGTGAGGTGAATACAGTGGATGCACTTGCTCCAGCCCCACAGCAGGGTCTATTTGCCTGGTCTGACACTACAGTGATGGGGTTGAGCCCTTCCCCATCAGGCTGGGAACACCAGCAGCCCTTGGGTAAAGGGGGATCGGGGCAGCCCAGCTGCAGCCTGCCCCTTGTGCAGACACTGCCTGCAGCTCCAGCAGGGCTCTCCTCCCTCAAATGCATCCATGGTCCAAGAGCAGCATTACCACGCTGCTGTCACCACAGGAGGAAAGGTTTTTATTCTCCCCTTCCCCTTCAGAAAGGTTCACAAAATTCTTTAAGAAATAAATCACATGGTACCTTTGAGAAAGCCTAATACCTGGCATTAATAAGCAGCTGCCAAGCCACTCTTAGTTTTGAGACAGAAAACAGTCTTCTCAGAAATCCCAGTGTAGTAAATTAATCCCAGGAGGGAGCAGACTGAGCTTTTGCTACTGTAAATAGACTTTTTCATTATTCTGGAGCATTTTGAGGCCAAAAGACTGTCCCAACATATTGGAAAGTGTAAGTAACTGTCTCACTTCTCTGCAGAAGAGGAACATTAAACAAGCAGAGCAGGACAGATTGATTAGTTCTTCCATTTAGCTGGCAGGGGCTAAAGAGTGACTTTTGTTCCTGCTCTTGCTGGAGGAGGAGGACTTGCATCCCAGGCCCCCCCACACGATGGAAAGAGCTGATGCAGCGAGAGCCCAGCTCCAAGGCTGCGAGCACACGGGGCTGTTCGCCACCAGCACGGCTCCGGAGCTGCCCCAGGTTTTGGGCTCACAGCTACAGACAGTTGTCTCCTGGCTAGACACTGCGAGGTGACACTTATGCAAGCTGCAGTGGGAGCTATAAATGGGTTTTCAAAGCCTTGCTCGTACTTTTTCCCTTTTTTATATAAAAAGGACAGTGTATGTGGCTCCTGCCTTACAGCAGCGTGATGGCACGGTTTGTCATAGGCAGAGAATGACTGGGGGAGCTTTAAGCCCTCTCTGCTCCATTGAATCCTGCATAACATGCAGCAAAACATCCTCACATCTTGGCTCTGAAATGAATGTATCAGTCTGATCTCTTGTGCAGCAAGCGTGCATTTGGACAGCTTGCTGCAGTGAGATGAGCTGCATCGTGTTTCTATACCATCTTCTGTGCCTCCCCCATCCCTTTCTTAAATTATGGCATTGCAATGCCAGACTTACTGAAAGGTACAGAAAGCTCAGATAATGCCAGAATAAAGAATTATTTCCACATGAAATCAGAGTAAGAAGCTAGGGAAGAGTGGTAATGGTCAATGATGATTTAGTGTGAAGCAGCTCAATAGGAAAGTATGAGCTCAGGAGCCACGAGGCTATAAGCTATCTATAAAGTGAAGAGGGAAGGGAACGCCACAGGAGAGTAGACAAGCCCAGCTGGGCTGTATGGTGTAACCTCAAGTATGTCTTACGGGACCAGGCCTGAACCCAAAGGCTTTGTTTGAAAGAAAATGATTGCCCCATTAAAAAAAGAAAATAAAAATCCTCGTTCCTATTTTACAGGGAATCGGGGGTAGAGACAAAAAGGATAAGATCACACCCCAAACAGGATTTGGGAGGGAAAGCAGCTCTTCCTTTGTCCCTCCCTGCTCCTGGATGAGGACCCCGGCACAGAGCTCAGCACCACACACCCCAGGGCCTGCCAAGCAGCAGCTGCACCCCATAAGAGCTCAATTCTCACCTTTTCAGCAGTACTTCAAAGTGCTTTTAACTGCATATTTTCCACCAGCTTCAAGACTATACCCCAACTTCCCAGGCTTTTAGCTCAATTTTCAGGGGCCTGTTTGGCAAATGATGTCACACAGACTGCAAGTAGTGCCATCCTATTTCCTTTTTACCCCAGCACACACCAGTGCCAGCCCCATACCCCCAGCTCTCTGGCTCTCCAGCAGACACCCACCACCTCCCCATTCCATCTCTGGGTCTGAGGACACTGCCCAGAAGTCAGAGATGCTATCCCATCTTTTTTTCCATATCTTTCTTCCAAGTCTGCTTTGACTCAATCTGCAAATGGGTGACAGCTGAGAACCAGCAGGTAAAAGATTAGTTCCTGCTGAGATCTGGATGAGGAGGAAAAATGCTCATGGTAAGCTCAAAATTTAAGCACACAGCTGCAAAAAATTAGATCAGACCAAGCATTTCTGCATTAGTGCTCCTCTACATGCACTTAGAAATAGCATGAAATAATGAAAGTTTCTCACCTGCACGTAAACAGAAGGACATGGAAACACCTAAAAAGCATTTGTGGATAAACTCATAACTACCAGCTCTGCAGTACTCAGCTCATCTTCATGTGGAAGCTGGCAATTATTGCTAATAGCTGGAACTAATTCAACATGGATTAAGAACACAAAACACTTGAGAAGAAAGCAAACCAACCCTCTGAGCATCTCAGCACCAGCAGAACTGCAAAACAACATCCTGATACCATGGGCACCCCAACTCATCTCCTCAATAACTCAGAATTACACATCTTAATTGTTCATAAAGATATTTACTCCTAGTGGCACTGTGAGGGGATGCTGGTTCACATTGTCCTGGGACTTGAGGAATTTTTCAGCTTCAAACACTGCATCATGTTAGAGCTACTAAGCTCTTCTCTGCAAGTAATTAAAGACAGTAATTTTGGATTATCTTTAATTAATGAGGAAGAAGACATGGTGCCTCTAGTCCCTGGAATGCTATTCTGTGGTTATGTCAAATTACTTTTTAATTATCTAGGCTGAAAACAGTCTCCTCTCCTCAATGAACACGCCCACAGCAGCTCAGCCTGGACCTAAGCAACCTGCACCAGCTTCCAGGCTGAGTCTTCAGATGAGTTTTCATCATTTCAGGTCCCCGTGCACACACATACAAAGCTTACAGGCACAGACACTGGATATATACTTTGACTGGAAACTTGATTTTGCCACCAGCAGCTAATGGGAGCTTTCCCACTGACAAAGGTATAAAACCACTTTCCCCATCAGCTTCAGTGGGAAGCGTGCATAGCTCCACAGCTTCCCTTCCCAGGGATCCCAGCCAGCTGTCATTTGGTTTCAATTTAAGTGGATTCACACCCCTTGACTTTAATGTGGCTTGGAAATTCAGGTTCAAGTGAATCAAACTAAGCTGCGAGCAATAAATATCACAACCCAAGATACCATGCCGCCTTTGCTATCAGTAGGAAGGAGAACATAAAGCCCAGCCATTGGAAAGCTCATTAATGTATTTGCAAAGCTGCTTCTCACCCCTGAGAAGGCTGTCCTTTAAATCAAGCCCCACTCCAACAGAAGTTAATGTTTTCCAGTTCAGCAGCCTGTGCTCCCAGAGCAAGGAGAAAGAAACCTCCCAAAAAGCAGGGGGGCCCAGGGAGCATCCTCCCCATGGGTCACAAGGGAGAGCCTTTTAGGTTCAGAGCTTTTCATCCTATACAAAATATTGTACCAGCCTGCTACTAGTGCACGACAGCACTACAAATATTCTACATTCTAGGTGTACTGAAATGAATGCCTCTCTATCATACCAGGCTCACACACATAAATAGCACTTATTTTTTTTAAGCTCCCTTCTCTCAGTCTCTCCATAGACGTGCAGGGGTATGTCTGTAATTTCTAGATCACCCAGTAGCAGACTTGGTCTTATTCAAGCTATAATATTCAGCCAGCTGTTCCTACAGAGCTATTTAGGGACTTTAGCCTGTCATTACCCATGATATCCAGCCTAGCCCACATCAAAACCATACAGGCTTTCTTTTTTTTTTTTTTTTTTTTTTTTTTAGATGAGCACACAAAGAAAAGATGAAATCTCTGTAAGAAAACATTCCCTGTGCCTTCACTCCTAGCTGGGGGGTCCTCGCCAGGCAGCTGTACCCACAGCCTCCTGCACACCAGGACAGGTCCCCTGGATCCCCCAAACCAGGCCAAATTTTATATGGAGCTCTAAGAGCATTTCCCACCTTCATTGCCTGCTGAGGAGAGGCCTCCTGAAGGGTGTTTCTTGGGTCAGCACACACAGAAGACAAGCAATGCCCTCCAGAAGCAGGATCCAGAGGAATCCCTCTCTTGGTGTTCATCCTCCAGCTCAGCCGTAGCCCAGCATCACCCCAGGAAAACGAAGAAAAGGGTTCCTACCTTCAGCTCCTAATAAAACCCGCTCCTGCCTTGCTCAATCACCCAGAACTGGGCTCAGCTGGTACCTCAGCCCTTCGTAATGTGAAACTTCATCTGCCTGCTACTTGTTTTCTTTTTTTTTTTTTTTTTCTTTCCCCTCCTTTCTCCCCCCTGAGCTTGGTTCTTCCACGGTGTTTCCTGCAAACCTTCCCTTCCTGTCCTACCGGCCCCATCTTGGTAGAGTTCAGAGCTGTGCCAGAGTAGAGATAATCTCTGCCAGCATGACGGGACAACACAGAGCAGGGGCTGCCCCAACTGCCCTGGTGCAGGCAAGCAGGCGTTCTGCTGCAGGGCTCCTGGTGGGGCGTAAAAGTGACTGATCCCACAAAGATCCCCTGCCAGTGAGAGCAACGGGGTCAGTCAGTGGCTAATTCCCACATTAAGTCCCTCTGCGGTGCAAGTGAATGTGGAATTGGGTTTTATTTCCAGCCAAATGCTGGTAATACATATACATAGAGAGCGTATACCTCCTCCATCATACATATAAATCATCCTACAGCACCATTTCAGAGCCTAACAGCCCTGCGGTGCTGCCACATCACAGCTTTGCAGCTCCAGCAGTGTCTGTCCATTGCATCCCCTGTCCCTTCCCGCTGCCATTTTCAGCCATTTCGCTGTTTGCCGTTAAACCCCTGCTGCACCTCAGCCCGCAGATGGCTGCAGTGCCAAGCCATCCCGTTACGTAGGCAGCCCGTAGCTCTTTTGGAGCAGCAAAATGCTGGGGGAAAGGCACCGCTGTAAATCAGCATCCAGCTGGAGATCTGCGTGGCGATTACAAAACCAGGTCCCAAGTTAATGGATGAAGCGCTGCACGGACTAACGAACCCACAGATTGCAGACTTTGCGATTTTCCTTGTGTGTTTACAGCCGTGGGATGTCCCTTGGCATCAGTGCTCACACCAGGACAGAAACCAGAGCCGTGCCTAGAGCAGGCCGCTTTATTTACGTCCTGCCCCGATGGACCCTTGCCCAGGTGTAAGACGATAACATCTGCACAGATCTGCCGTGCTCGGGGGCCAGCCCCTCTTTCTGTGTGTCAGCATGTTTCACTCACCACCCCAGTGAATTTGGGGGTTTATTAACCCTCCCGAGCCTCCCTCTGTTGCACAAGCAGCCCATAGAGCCAGCGACGTTAGCCTCCTCTCCTGCACAGGTGATGCTGCGCCGGGCTGCAACCATGAGCGGGATGGAGCAGCTGTGGGCAGGCAATGCTTCGTGTCACCTCTCATACAGGAGAATGGATGAGATCTTGTTTTCCAAGAGATTTTTATTTATTTATTTATTTATTTATTTATTTATTTATTTTGGGGGGGAGGGCACCTTTAGAATAATAGCTGGCCACTGACACCAGGCCTTGCCTTGCTTCTTGCCAGCTTTGGCTTCACGGAGGGGATGGATCGGATTTACCTTTGGAGACACGGCACGGGACATACTGCAGGGGGTCTCTGTCACAAAGAGAACTTTGCTGGTGTTTGGCAAGGAACCCAGGGACCTTGCTGCCTTGCACATACCAGGCTTGAAATATTCTGTGGGTCTGCACTGAAGAAATCCCACCCCTGAGAGATGCTGGGAGCACTCACCAGCATGCACGGGGAGAGGGTGCCCCACCGTGGAGCGCCCGCAGCCCAACGGCAGGAGCGGCTGTGCCATGCCATGAGCAGGGAGGAGGAGGAGGCTCCTTTTCTGTAAAAACATCCATCACACCTTCCAGCTGCTCTGGCGAGTGCCAAGCAAAGGATCTGGTTGCTGGTACCCCAGCTCTGGAGACAGACGTGAACACAAACAAGCCGATGTTTGTACTTGTTTCACTCTGCCGCTCTTGGAGCCAAATCCACTGCATCTCCCAAGCACAATACTTTATTATTAATTTATTAAAAAAAAAAAAAAAATCGAGAGAAAATAACACTCCGGGGAGAGGTAGAAACTTTAATTTAGCAGCTAAATGCTTGGCTGCGCCAGCTGGAAATTCCTGGCGTTATGAAGATGAGGTAATTCTGACGTAGGTGAGACGTGAAGGTGGAGCATGTCCTCGGAGAAGGGTTCAGCGCTGCCCTGGCACATCGGGCTGTGCCTCCCACTCTGCCACAACCACACTAATGCTGGCATGGTCGTTCTGACCACGTTCCCCCGTGGGATGGAGATGGGCTCCTTCCTGCTGGAGCTCAGCCCTCCTGCCTGCAGAGCCCAGAGATCCCCTGGAAGAGGGAGACCAGCTCCAAGCCTGTCTCCGCTCAGTGCTCTCCAGACTGGAGCACGAAGGTCGCCCATCCACTCTACAATTTCATTTGGGAACAGGACAAAGCTGGGGAGCTGCTGTTGCTTGTGCTGTAGCAGCTCTCACAGGAGAGGCAGCCCCGTGGTTAATGCTCAGATCTGGGTTTCAATCTCAGCCCTGCCACATGTTCTTCGTATGACCTTTTTCAAGCCATTTAATTGCTCTGTGCTTGGGCGGTTTGGCTGCAAAATGGGTGAATGTCTTTTTTCTACCACTCCTTATCTTGCTTGTCTAATTCCCAACAAATTTTACTCCAGCATCTCTCTCTGACCGTGTGTATGCAGCACTGAGGGTCCACAAGGAGTCCTCCCATTTTCCTTAATGAAGAAGATGAACAGATAACTCACCTGCAGATGAAGAGCTTCCCTTGCTAAAGCAGCTCAGCTTGTTTAGTCCAGCAAGGCAGAGCAGAGGAGGCACAGCTGGGGAACGGGAAGGGGTTGCAGGGTAAACCCTACATGGGGAGAAGAGCTATTCAGGATCCAAGTCAATGCTGGAGTGAAAAGAAAATGAGTTTAGAAGGGACACAAACAAAGGCTTACAACAACAGCCACTGGAGATAGCCTTTGTGGCTAGTTGGGCCTCTTCTGGCACAGTTTCCATGCTGTCCTCCTGGCCCTGAACACAAGCACTGGGATGATCTCAGGGACTCACCCTGACGTTACTTACAATGAACCCTTGCAGTCAGTGCCGAAATCTAAGCTGGGGTGCTGTGGGTGCCTGCTGAAGGGAGTGGAGACACGCACGTGCCTTGTGGGAATGCATGGTGGAGAAGGCTGGCACCTTCGGAGCAGTAGGGGCAAACTGGGTACATTTTAGTTTTATTAATTGAGATCTTTCTCCAGTGATCTAGCAGCAAAGATCACAGAGTTTATACATTCTGGCCAAAAAACCTGCATGTACATATATTTGTATACATATTTGTACAGGGTGGTGCACTCCGCAGCATGGGATCATTCGAGAGAGGTTCAAGAGGGGCTGACAGGTCACAAGGGGCCTGAGCAGGATCCTGGCCTCAGAGGCCTCCAGCTGCTGATCCAGAGCTGTAACGTTCCCAGCCCCGCATCATCGCTTGGCACCATGGAGGCAGCAGCTGATCTTCCAAATCCACCCCGGGACCTCGGCCTTGCGGTGCTCTGCAAGCACGCAGCCTGCTCCCTTGCAGTTAAAATCAGCAGAACGTTTGCTACGGCTTCCCCGTCTCTCTGCTGAGCTGCACTTTCCATTTACGTCAAAAAACGTCTTTTCTTTTTTAACTTTAATGTAATATTTTCAAGAACACTGTTTTAGGCTGGCTTCAGCATTTGAAGGGAACCTTGAGGTACTGTCCGTTTTAATCAGAGTTTTGGTAATGACTTTTTTCTTTCCCCAACTGTTCCCTTGTCAAACTGCAGCTTCTCCACTTACCAAACCACAGCAGGTTCTTGTTAATAAATGCTTCAGGTGAGCCTGTCTGTGTTCCCCTCCCATGAAAAACCACACGGTTTAAATTTGCCAGATCTACACAGGGATGCACAACAACAGGAGAGTTATACAGACTCCTTATCCATTCAGAATTGCCACTCAGCTTTAGAAAATCTGAGTTTGTAAGCAGGATTTTTCTGTCTTCCACGATAACAAAAAAAAGCCACTCTCCCCATAGAAATCCTCCCCGAAGCTCTTGCCCAGGTTACGCCGCAGCTCAGAGCACGCAGACGGAGCTGGAGCTTGTCTGGCCTTTCCTCGGCAAAGAGGAGATTTTCATTTCATACTTCAACAAGCAAACGCCATCCCTGCTCATTTCAGCTGGAGAGCTCAAGTGAGGATAATTGCTGGCCAGCAAACCCAGGAAGCAGAGCTTGCGGCAGACGGGGCCTTTATAAACCAAGTCCCCTCTCACACAGACCCCGGTTCCTCACACCCACTCAAGGCTATTACAGGACCATTCCACATCAACATGCAACTTTCAGCCAGTTTTTTTGTAAAACTTCCCTAACAGAAGGCCCAAGTGCACCCTGTGGGATCTGCAGACCTTTATGGCAAGGCTGGTGCTGGACGTCCCGCGGGCTCCCCGAGCACCAGCACTGCTGCTGAAGGCAGAGAGCAGGCACTGCTCAGCACCAGGACGCAGGATTTTGTCCAGGGCCTGATCCAGAAAGCTCTGGTGACAAGGGGAGCTGGTCCTTTGGCTTTGCTGAGCTCTGGATCAGGCCCCCTGATACGAAGCTGAGGATGCAGCTGGCCCGATCCAGGCTTCACTTTTGCAAGCGGACAGAGGGAGCAGAGCATCCAATTCTCAAGGAAATCAAAAGCAAGCAGAGCTCAAACAACGGCTTTGGGTCCAGGCTGGTTTTGTGTGGTTTTTTTTTTGATTTTTTTTTTTGACTCCAAGAATACCTACTGGCTTTCAGAGCAACCTGGCAGCTTTCCTTCTCTGTATAACACGCAGCCTGGGAGATGACAGCAGCGATAACACGGGATTCCTCAGCAGGCAGCAAGTGCCAGTGCGAGCAGCATCCAGCCCTGCAACAGCTCGCGGGGTGAGCGGGACGAATGCAAATCACATCCAGTTTCATGGCTGCGACTCTGGCGTCGTCTGCCAGCCAGAGCTGGCATCGTGCTGTAATCTGTTGAGCAAAGAGCCTCCGACAGCAGCAGATCAGGACTCGGCATGGGTGAATCATTTCTGAAGGAAGTTATCCTCGTTGCGTTATCCTTGCTTGTTCATGGCCAGCTTAAGGAAGAGAGCTGCCTGAAATTAGATATGGCAAAGGAACACCAGCTCCCCTGCTTCGCTTTGCTGCAGGAAATGTGGCTGCTTTTTAGACTGGAGGGAGGCTAAAAGAGAAAGGCAGCTGGTGCTGATGTAAGCCCCATCAGAAGACTGTGGTTGGAAAGAACTCACCAGTCACGGGATCTGCAGTGGATCTGAAAGGATTGGGTCCTGCTGTACCTCCTGCAGGGTAGTCCCCATCAGGGGTGCCTGACTGAGGATTTGGGAGCTGCAGGAGTGTCATTTTTCCAGGGTGCCATTTATCCAGCACGCTCAGTGCAAAGCAGCCCTGGTGAGATGCTGGCATTGGAGGAAGGGTGCTTGTTTGGCTGCATTTTGGAGGTGTCTCCAACACACAGTGTTCAGAGAGCACCTTTCAGTCACCAAAACAAATAAATTGTTATTATTTAGGGCAGCTGCCCAAGCACCAAATCCACAGCACCAACCTGTAATAAGAGACAATCCTCACCCCAGCAAAATGCTTCCTATACAACCAGGAGTCACTAAACAGCACCAAGTCAGAATGGGAATGGGTGCAGAAAGGAGTGTGCCCAGCCTAAAGCTCAGGACAGGACAAGGAGGTCCCCTGAGCACCAACCCGAGTCCTTTGGTGCCAGGCTCTTCATGAAAGCACGGTTAGGAACTGATATAGTGATGAGCTAGGGGATGGGAAGCAGGAGAGGACGCTGCCCAGGTGACTGAGCGTGACTGAGCTGTTATTTACCCAGGTGAGTGGGGGAGCCCAGCTCTCCCATGCGTGGATTCCTGTGCCTTTCGGGTCCCTGGGGACTCCCATTTTGCAATACACCAACTGTGCCTGAAAGGCGCAGCTTCGCACACCTCGCCGCTGAAGCAGACGGCACCGTTCCAGCTACAGCCCCTGCGAAGTCAGAGGCATCTGATTCCCTTCACTGTGAGAGCTCGAGGAGGCATGGTATATGCTATAAAAATCCATCTTCTGCTCCATAACCCATGTCACCGCAAGAGCTAATTGCCTCTCAATATGCCAGGTTTTTATAAGGCAATTCATTCTTCTGCACTCAAAGGAGTACGCTGGGGAAGAAGAAAATCAGCCAGTTTCTTTGTTTTCTAGCTTGTTTTAAGCTTTTCCCCAATCAGTGTTTGCTTGTTACCCATATTTTTAACACATCCCTTGGTCCATGTGGCATCCAGGTATGATGCTGAGTACTTAAGGAAGACTGGTGAAGGCTGAAGGCAGATGAGAAATGTGGCTGTCCTGTGTCTGAGGGCTAGTGCTAAAGAAACCAGAGGCAAACTAGAAAAGTAGCAACTGTGTTTCTTCGGAGAAAAACGAGGATTTTATATGTGCTCAAGTGCAACAGCACAAGCAAGCAGAACTACATTCTGATTTTGATTAATAGTTGGCTAGAGATAATCTTACACTATTGGGGATTAGGGAAACAGTCCTCCAACATTGAAATCTTGGAAGGAAAAACCTGTCTGTGAGCCAAAAAGCTCAAGCACCAGCTTAGAAACAAAATAAAGCAAAATTGCTGTGGACAGAGTCTCAGCTGGTGACAGCAGTATTGAAACCTGTGGAGCTGTGCGATGTCCACCGGCAGCACATTCAGCTCGGAAAGTCTGCGAGCCAATGTCCTGGGACCTGGCAGCAGGGAAAATCACTGGGTGTTTTCTCCCTCTGTTATAAAATAGGGATTAGGAGTGAATATACTTACAGCAACAGCCCAATAACAGCTGGAGACAAAACGATGTTGCAAACTAGCAACGTGCTAGAGAGAAACCCGTCTCAGCAGCTGGACCAGGGCTATCTATTTGAACCAAACCCCAAGTGACTCAGTGTTGCCCCACTGCAGAGGAAAGCTGGAGCTGCTGTGAGCAGTGCTGCGGCCCCAAAGCAGCACGAGACTCCCCAAAGAGCCCAGGGTTTGCTGACCTCTACCCATGGAGTCTCAATTGCTTGGCCCCATAAATCATCCCAGTCAAAGCTGAACTCAGAGCAGCTGCATCCAGTGGTGCCCCATGAGCTGCCATATCCATGGCCAGAGCTGGTCTGGAGACCCCAAATCTTGGTGGTGGCTCCCAGGAGACCAGCCCGCAGCATGCAGCCGGCTCCGAGCTCAGCCTCTGTCTTAATGTAAATTCTCCAAGCAACTGGGGATGTGTTATATCCCTGGGGAATCTGTTCTGTGGTTTAATTGGACTCGCTGCAAGTCGTGGATGCCCTATTTTCCGTGTTTATTTTCTGTATATGCTGCAGGGTGGTGCAGTGAGGAGGAAGAGGTAACATGGTCAAAGCATTTTGAAGATCATTAGGGATGTACGCACACAGCCAGGGCCCGTTTATTCCCTCTTACATGGAAATAGTTCCTTGAGTAACGCTGAAGGGCTCTGCTCAGATCCCCGAGAGCAGGACTGACTTCAGCTGATTGCGTTCTCAGACAAAAATCTCTGGAAAACCACGTGTCTTCCTCACCGAGAATGTGGACAATTATTTCCCCACTGGAGAAAAGGCAGTGGTGTGCCTCCGTACACATAAATCAGCAGGCGAGCGCAACTCTGCACAAGCACATCCGCATACAGCCTCATAAATACCTCTGCGACGACAACGGCGGCAGCAGCAGTGACAGGTAGTTTCCCAATTTCAGTTTTATGAAAGAATATAATCACCAGGAATCAGGAGCAGGACTGGCTTTCAGACTGTCTGAGCACTCCCTGAGACACCCTATCCATTTTTTCTTTGTCTGCAATTCTTCTTGGAGATGCAGACATCTCACCCAGTTGATCCTTCTCCTGTCTTGTGAAATCTCAAATTGTTTAGAGGGAAATTCCTTTATTTGTCTTTATTTCTTAACCAGGTCCCATTGTGAAGTTGCTACCAGTAGGGCTTTTTTATTTCATTAGTGTGTGTTTCGTGACAGTTCATAATTGTGATTATGACTACACACATTCACATTTAAGAAGAGATCTCCCATATTACTTTCCTTTGCTTCAGATATTGAAGACATCTGCTTTTGAGCATGCGATAAGTGCCCTATAATAAGGGAAGGACTAGCTCTAGTAGCGTAGGTTTTATTCATTTCTTAAAAATACTCGCCAATTATTGGAAACATACTTGCTGAAACCTAGCAAATCTGAAAGGGGTCTATACCTACAGCACAGCTAATCCTCCGTACATTTATTTAATAACCCACTGACACACATTGATCCTACCAGAGCTGTGCTTGAGGCTGGCAGCCAGCATGGGTGGCTGCAGGGCAGGCAGGAGCCGAGCACACAGATCTCACCCACACCCCCGGGGGTCTGTCGCTGGCCCTGCTGTCTGTCTGTCCTTCCAGGGCTGTATCACATTAGGTGCCAAGGGGGTGCTGAGTTCCTCTGCACGAGGATTCGTGGTGCAATACACACCTTGCCCAGGACAGGCAGTTCTCCAGCGTTTGCAGGGGACCTGTTCTCGCAGGTCACCACATCACCTCGAAGTGTTCCCCAGCGCCCAGGGGAGAAGAGATTTTCCTCATCACTCCCAGCTGCAAAGACAAAGACCTCAGCCTCCCGTTGGGATTTCGGGGAGGTATCTGCTCACCTGAACCTCCAGCACCATGCTCAGTCCTACCACTCAGGGTGCACACAAATGTGGAATTTTGGCACCAAAAGGGGCACCAGCTGTGCCTTCTCCTCCCCAGAATTCAGCATCAGGGACCTCCCTGAGGGCCCTGCACCCCCAGGTGCCTCCCCAAGGCAGTGCCTGGCCCGGATCCAAACCCCACAGCTCGCCAGCTTTCCCTCCATATCCCCAGAGCTGTTTTGCCTCGGTGGAAAAGACAGACAAAACAAATGAAGCAGCATCTGTGCAAGGCAAAGGACACGAGCTGCTGCTTGCTGCAGGCTGGCTGCTGGGTAAATCCCACTGCTCCTCTTCCTCCCTCTGCCAGCTCCGAGCTCCAGCACGTGCTCCTGGCTTCTCCCAGCTGAAATCTCCCCCGCGTTTAAACTCCTCTCTTGGTTTTCTCCACCCCAGTACCAGGTCTTGGGGTTCTTAGAGGCTGGTGCCCGGCAGCCAGCGCTCGGTTTGCAGTGAGGGCTCCTGGTGAAGGAGGGCAGTGCCCAGCTGTGCCCAGGGCCACTCGGACACGTTGAGCAGAGCCGGGGTGGTGGCTGCTCCAGGCATTTCTCCCCCCGAGCCCAGCGCTGCAGAATGGGCTGAAATTCCTGCGGTGCTCACAGATTTACGTTGGCCTGGTCAACGCGAGCGGCAAGGGCCAAGGCAAACAAAAGGGGAGAAGTGATTCTAATTATTTGATGCATTAAAGGCGGTGACATTTCCAGGAAAAACACAAGGGGTGAGATGAGGGTTTTTTTTCTCTCCTGTGTTACAGCACACTTCTTTTTTTTTTTTTTTTTTTTTTTTTTTTCCTTTCTCCTGTACAAAGCATCACTTGTGAGCTCTGCCTGAAGATGAGGAGGATAAAAGGCAGCAACAGCCACATGAATGCCACCTCCAGGCAAGGGGTGAGGAGGGGATTTGTGGGGACCCCACTGTATTAACAGAGGAAACATTGGCCCACGGTGCTGGGGGAAGAGCTTTGAGCAGTGCTGCTACAGAGTGCCCATTTATTGTGCTTCAGCAGCGTTCAGCTGAGCTGGAAGCTTCCCAAACGCAAGGGGCGATCTTCACCTGCAGCAGCACTGCCAGCCACAGCTCCCTGCTGGGGCTTCAGACCCCTTTTTCTGCTTTTCTTTGCAAGCTTTAGCAAGCTGTTTTGGCAGTCTGGGGTCCGCCAAGGCACCACAGCCCTCTGCCAGTCTGGGAACACCACTACAGGCAGAGTCCTCAAAAGAAGCCATGACAAAACTGCAGTGTGGAGCACGCGACAAACCCAAAAAAACCTGGAGAGGAGCCAGCCTGGGCAGAATTAAGCCCATCAGCCTTTTCCTGCTGTCCCTGTTTGCGAAGGTGCGTTTTGTTTTTCGGTTATCAAAGGATGTGGCCAGCAGGCAAGAGGGAAGGCCAGGATCTCTACTGAGCCTCCAGAAAGGCAGCACTATGAGCCAAGAGCCTGATGTCCATTTGGCCAAAGCCTCATCCCACATACATGACTGAGCATCTTTACCAAGGACCCGACGTCTGGCATCCCCCTCTCGTTAACCCCTGAGCCACCTTCCCCAAGGCAGCCCCTCTGAGCACAAGAGCTGCGTGAGCACAAGACTCCAGCCTTATCCTGCTAAAAAACATTCAGCTCCCCCACTGTCTTGCAACACCCTGTTTCCAGTTCATTTGCATTGCCCAAGAGGATCTAATGCTGGAGCAATTACTTAGCAAAAAAAGGATACTAATTAAAAGGCTCATTAATAGAGTAACCGGAGAACCACTTAACCAGGGATCTTCCTTTGATGCATTAACTACAGAAGGAACAGGAAAGAGGTCTGAGATCACCTAGGTTGTCCCTGACCCTGTGGGTACCTCAGGGGAAGGGGCTGTGCAGTGGGACTTCCCAAATGAGCTTTGGGAGCCCCCACAAATGCTGCTGACCCAAGGGGCGAAGTGGAGGTGGCTACAAAATTCAATTACAGCCCTGAGTAGGGAGCTGAATGCAAATCTTTAGTGCTGGACGTTGGTGCCCTGGTCATTAAAATCAGCATACACTGCCGTGGGCTGGGGCAGAAAGCATCAATTTGGGTCAGGAGCGGTACTGGGGTTAGCTCCAGCCCGAATTAGACCTTCGCCAGCCAAGCAAGCAGCAGCTGCTGCGAGAGACATGCACGGATCACCACATGAAAATGTGGGGAAATGGGGCACAATGTGAACAAAACTTCAAGCTTTTCTGGAAGAAGGAAGAAGGAAAAGAAGGAAAAGGAAAACGCCGAGTTCTGCTGCGTGCCGGTTGCTGCAGTGGGAAGCAGGGGGGTGGCCAGCTGGCCCCAGGCCCCCGGGGTCTAGGTCCCAGGTCCCCTTGTTGCAGCCCCATCGGCGAAGGCAACGCATCGGGCACGGAGGGAGGAGGCTGTGAAGTGCTCCTAGGGACTCAGCTGGCAAGCCACTGGGCCGTGGATGCCGACACAGCTCATTTTCCATGCAAAACGGCCAGAATCCACTGGCCAGACAGCCCTGCCTGCGAAGATCTGGGCACGGACTAGAAAATATGGCCCGAAGTTCACGAGGAGGTCAGGTTTCTGGCACGTTGTTTGGCATGGGCTGTCTGGTGGTGCCTCCATGGGAGCCAGGAACACGTATACTAGAGTCAGAGCAGAGGAGACAAATGCTTGTCCTTCCACAGGCTGCAAAAAAACACTGGGATCTGGAGGCACGCACTTACTAAACCCCTGGAGAGGTTTTTCACTTCTGTTTGGGCCACCGCGGGCCAACCCTTTCTTGCGATTTTTCAAGCTTTGTTAGCAGGAGAGCGTGGGAGATGGAAAGGATGAAAAGGACTAAAACTGAAAAAGAGAGAAAAAATATTTCTGACCGTTCCCAAACGACTTTTTCCAGGTTGCTTCATTAAGTGTGATTGTTGTTTTATTGTTTGCATGGCTTCGGATTGCGTTCTCATTCATGAAAAACATGTGCTCCGTCCTCAGTTCAAAGAGCACTGGAAGCAATGGGAGAAACCTGCCAGCCCTCCGCTCACAGCCCGTGCTGGCAGCAGAGGGGGAACGGGAAGAGGGATCCAAGGGGAATGGGATGAGGATGGGCAGAGAGGAGGGGAGAGAGGGGCGATGGGGCTGGAGGAAGGGCAGGAGGAGCAGCAGCTTCCCTCATGCTTGAGGAGGAGGTTCAATAGCAGGCTGATGGGGAACAGAGAGCCTTAATCACAGAGGAATCTGAGTCTCATTTAGTGTTAATTCAGCCCTGGGAGCAGGAAAAGCATGTCAGGAAAATGAAGGCGGCTTCTTGACACGTGCCCTGGAGGAAGGGCTCGGGTGCCGGGGGTGTGCGAGTGCAAGGACCTGGCTCCTGCCTGAGCTGCGTGGTGGGGTGAGGGACGGGCACCTTGAGCTGCTCCGGTCCACAGCAGCTGGCAGGGGAGAGCAGCAGGTCCTGGCTGTCCCCAGAGCATCTGCAGGGGATTTGGAGAGCGCTGGGCTTTGTGCACGTTCAGCTGCTGCAGTCCGGAAAGTCCTCCTGCCGGCGGGCAGGGCGCTCAAATCCCCTCTGCACAGATCGCGGTCATTTTCCAGCGAATCTTCCTGTACGCTCTGCACCTGCACGTCCAGACATGCCAAACCCCGAGTGCCTTGGGGAAAAAGAAAAAAAAAAAAAAAAAAAAAGAAAAGAGAGGAAAAAGCGAAAAAGAAATAGAAAGAGCTCACGAGGTCACCAAGCCCTGTTAGGGGGAGAGTGAGGCACCCTCTTCATCTGCAGGATCAGCCCCAGCACAGTTAAATTAGGTCTCTAAATAAGCTTAATTCTGTGTCATCTGAACGCAACTTGTGCTCAGCTGAAGCTGTATCTGGGTCAGGCCTCCCCGGTTCTGCCCATAGGGAAATGCAGAGCGTAACAAAACGTCCTGCCATGGTGGAGACCACCCAGAGAGCTGCCATTGCCCTGGCTCTTGTGCTCTTCCAGCAGCCAGCGCTGCTAGCCCAGCTGCCCTTTGTGGGCAGAGCTTCGAATCCCAGAACCATGAACAACAGGCATGGCCCTAAAACTCGCTGCAACGTCCTTGCCTGGCTGCCCATGGGCTTCTTGCAGGAGGAAGCAGGAATGGGAGCAAGGCATACGCAGAGCTAAGCGATGGGCAAGGCAGAGCCAGGCTGCGGTGGTGTGTCCGTGCTGTGAGCAGTCCTGTCTTTATAGGATTCTTTCCATCTTTATAAGGGACTAAGAGCTTATTTTAGCATAAGATAAGTTTTCCAGCATGGGGAAGAAACCTGGACTTCCTCTGGGTTCACCCTGAGAATGGCAAAGCAGAGAGGTGCCCACATACTGGGAAGCCAGGCGGGGATTTGTACCTTTAGCTTTCCCCAGCTTTCACCCACTGGTACCTGCAGGCAGGGGCAGTAGCTGTGCTGGATCCTCACTTGGACGTGCAGAGGGCTGTGACTGTGCAAGGACTTTTTCATGTCTGGCCAAAGCCTCGCCACGGGCTGGACTCTCTTCAAAGGTCAGCGGTGACTCAAGGCTGCGACTTCTCCTCCCTTCCACTCCCACGCCCACAAGAAGCACAGCGAGACTCTGGGGCGGCTTCTTGGCCTTTTGTCTTGCCTCTGCTAAAGGCAGAAATTCTGCAAAAAAATACATTGTTCTCCCACAGACTCTGCATGGGCAGGCAGTGGGAATGCCCTCTTGCCAGTCTGCAGCTTGTGTACCAAATCCATGCCCCCCTTTTGTCCAGACACCAACTAACACAAAGCTCAGACCCAGCAGCTCTCCTGGGAACACCTGGAAGAAGGAGAAGCCCCCGTGGATGGGGCAGGTTACCCAAAGGAGAGCCCAGGCCTCCCCAGCCCCTTGCTGGGACCAGGTTCAAGATCGGTGTGCCTGGCCCAAGGACAGGCTGGGATGTGGTTTGGCTGGACAGCATCATGCCAGTGTGCCCCGCTCCCACCACACACCCCTTCTTCCCTGTGCAAGGAAAGGGAAAGGGGGGGAGAGCAGGAGAGGGGAAAACTGCTTTAGTCGGTGACTGAGAAAAATGTTCTCTAGATGTTTGTGAGAGCAAATAAATTCTGTAAAATACAATACGATAAAATAAAATAAAATAAAAACAACAAATAAAATAAAAACAACAAATAAAATAAAAAATTAAAAATTAAATAAATAATAAAATAAAATAAAAATTAAAAATTAAATAAATAATAAAATAAAATAAAATAAAACTTAAAAATAAATAAATTAAACAAACAAGCAAACACATAGCTGCTGTTTCTGCCATCTGGGCCCCAAGCCCCCAGCTGGAAGGATGTACTACAGCAGAGGAGCTGCCCCGTGGAGCCTGCCCATGGAGCCAAAGCCCCACACTTGTTCTCTGCTAGGAAACCCCAGGGAAAGCAGAAGGGTTCCCCTTGCTGTGGCACCATGCCGGGGACAGGCTGAGGAGCCCGGGAGCAGGGGCTCGCTGCCTGCCTGCGGGGTGAAGCACAGCCCCGGGCAGTCACTGAAGCACAGCCCCGGGCAGTCACAGGGATTTTGGAGGACCCTGGGTCAGGCCCAAGGCAAAGAGGGTGAGCTGCGGGTAGGAAATCAGACCCACAGATCGAGGGGCAGCTCTCTGAATCCAGCTCTCTGAGAGCATTGGGAGGAAAAAGTCACAAAGTGTGTTTTGACACAAACATTGCCTCTGCCTGACTCTTTCACCTTCATGCTTTATTGATTCACCAAAACTTTCTAAATGCTGTTAATTGCTTTTTAAAGTGTTTATATTTGCAGTGCTTATGTTTATTAAGGAAAGGCTTCTTTTTAATTTTGGCCTTAGCTTTTTTCTTCAGCTGGCAAGCAACCCCCAGAAGGTCGTACAGATTCTGATCAGATGTCTAAAACTTTCCACACAGGATGCCAAACGAACATCTCTGGCTGTAGAAGTGGCTGTGGACAAATGTGTGTATATCTAGGAAAAACAAATGCTACAGAGAGGATACACAGAGCCTTGCAGAAATGGGAGATGGAGGGAGCAGGGAGCAGGCGGGTGAGGTGGGAAGGGAAGGATCCGGCCCTGCCCTCACTGCCCAAGTGCCCCAGTCTAGGTCTCAGTAATTATTGTTGTGTCCAGGAGCCCAATTCCTCTTCCTCTCACACTAATGTTGCTGGCTGGTGAAGCAGGAGCTGATAAAACTGATGCACACCTGGGGAACATTGCTCACCCAAAGCTTGGTACCTACAGCAGGATATCTCATGGGAACGTGGAAGCCATAAAGGAGGGTAATTCCTGCATGCAGAGAGAAGACAATTCAGCTGCAGGCTTACAAACACCTTTGCTGAAGATGCTTTCTCAGCTCTCACATTCTCCAGAAAGAAAAAACCTCCTGCTCCTGCAGAAAGCATTCAGCCCAACCCACGAAACCTTCCCCAACCTGCTTATTCCATACCTAAAAGCCTGTGTTGCTGATGACGCCTGCCTCTGCCTAATTCCCTGTCCAGTAATGGTACCACAAAATCCCACCAAACATCCTCAGCCCTCCTGCCAGCAGGACGTGGCCCACGACCACACACCCATGGGACCGCTAGTGCCACGTCCCTGCCATGTCACCAGGGCTGTTTGCAGGGCAGCCGCGTGTCGACGAGCAGGTCTGAGCTCCCATGTGGCACCCGCCAGCCCAGAAAGTACCAAAGACCAAGCTTCAAAGCAAACTCTGCATCCTTTTTGCTTCTGAGCAGCATATGGTCCAGGGCAGAGGCAAATTCCACAGGCGAGGTTGCCATCTGGGCTCTGTCCATCTGCACTGAAGTATTTAGCTGCAGCTGATGAAACATGAGGGCTGGAGCTGAATTTTCCAATATCTCATAAATGTTTAGCAAAACTATCCACTTGGTGTTGTGCATTTAATAAAGTGTTTTTTTTTTTTTCTTCTTCTTTTTTTTCATTGTTATGTTCTGTATTCGGCATACCGTTTGACAAGGCATAGGAACAAGTTCTGCTTTGAGTTATTCTGGATTTCTAGAGGCCATACGCCATGTTTCTGCTCGTGTAAGTATGAGGAGAAGATGGCCTGTAATTTTAATTGCAATTTAAACTGCCTGCAAGTGAAAGTGGGCTTTGTGTCTGGTTGGTAAGCTGAGCTACTGGCAGGTGTTTCCAAATGCCTCATTATAAATGCAAACAAGTGGAGTTTTTGTGCTCACAAATGTGCCAGGGGATGCAGAAGAAAGCAATGAAGCCCTGTTTGGTGGCTCACGGGTCATCCTCCTTGGAGAATAAAAAAAAACACATATATGTACCATCTGGTGCTATAGGGTGTCTTCCAAAATCAGCCAAATCCACCCCTTTTTCCTCAGAAATATCTTCACCAGCAAGGGACAGTGGCATCTTTGTGGGCATCCAGAGTGATTCTGAACTGCACCAGAGTAATGAAGCTCTCCTTTCCCCTCTGCATTCCGGTGCCAGTTTATGCCAATTATGTAAATGTTATTTTTAATTTCTCCTGCGACAAGATTTACACAGGGATGAGCAAAAGGGCTTGTCGCATGGCTGGTGATCCGAGCTTTGCCTGCGGTTATTCTGTGGCTGCTGGGGGAAATCCGATGCTTCCCTCTCGCAGGCACAGAGGTGAGCTCCTCCAGCCTGTGATTTCCCTTCCTGCAGAGAAATGCTCACTCATAAATAAATGAGATATCTGCCCGGTCCTGTCCAGGCCAGGAGAGCACCGACCCTGAGCAGGGCCCCGGCGCTGCGGTGGCAGCAGCAGATGTTCTGCAGAGCAGCGTGTCGGGGCAGCCCCCGGGGATGTGCATGGTGCAGGGCTGCAGTGATCCTGATCCACCCGGACAGGATGCCCCTCGCTGCAGGGACAGCTTCGCTCCATCCTCTGACTCCAGTCCAAATTCAAGCTGAAGGCTGGAAGTGGGCAGAGCTGCCTCGGAGAGCAGGGCCTGGGTGAAAACAAACCTCTGCCAAACTGCTTTCAACCTTGGCCCCTGGGGGGATACTTCTCCAAAGGCAGTGATTAGTCTGGAGAAGGCTGTTCACCCTGGGTTACCCCAGGAATTAGAGGGAGCTCTGGTCTCCCTAGGCCATGGAATCTGCTTTTTGTGTTTGCTACCTCCTGTTGCAAACCACAGCCTGTGTCCTGAAGCACCAGGTGCACCTCCTGCTGAAATACAGCCAGAGGACCCCACTGCAGGGCAAAACCTGGGAATGACCGGCCATAAAGCCACGCTGCCGTCCTGCAGCCCCCTTGACACGGAGCCTTCTCCTCCCTGAGCCAGCCCTTGCACTTTCCAAAGCACCCAGACAGCATTCCTCTGCCCCGGGGATGAATGAACCAGGCTTTCCCAGCAGCTGTCTGCAGCCCAGATGCATGCAGGGGACAACTGGGCTCCTCTTTCCAGGAGAGCCTTTGATCTCTCCCCAAAAACGGACATAGCATTATTATTTTTTTTTTTTCCAATATGCGTTGCCATCTATGGGAGATGCAAAAGACATAGGACATTTGGTTATCATAACACGATGGTTTCAATTAGCTCACCCCCCTGCCCTATTTTAAATCAACAGGCCTGCTTATCAAAGATGCCGTGATGGCATCTGGGGCACATCTTGTGACTCTGAAGCCGGAGAGGTTCTTGTGAGCCTCTTCTTCCCTTTTGGTGCTGGGACCGTTCACGGAAAACATACTGCTTCAATATATCCCAAATTAAAATGTCATTCAATCAAAGGCCTGATCGTTACGGATGCCAGGATTTTTTGTAAGCAGAGGCCAGAGGAGGGTCACAGAAAACTCTGTTGTTATGTATTGGTTCGCTTTTTTTTTTAAACTTTTTTTTTTTTTACTTTCTTTTTCCTTTACTACTGGTTTCACACCAAATAGAAGCTGGAAGCTGGTTCACAAAGGCTCCAAAAATGGACAAAACCACAAGATATTGGAGCTGGCCACACAAAACAGCTATGCCTGAGGTCCTGAGCGCGGCACCAGAGAGTGCGCAGGGCCCAGGGCTGCACTGGGATGCCAAGGTCAGGATACTGGGATGCTGGGAGGTTAGGATATTGGGATACTGGGATACTGGGATGTGCCAGGACCATGGACCACCACCCAAGTGCCCATCCCCAGCTCCTGGCCAGCAGTTCAGTGCCTCTCTCCACCGTGCAGTTTTTCTTGCAGAATCTGCATTCTTTTCCCTGTGTTTGACTTGGCACCCTGGAATTTCCCTTCCCTGCCCAGGCCCAGTGCTCCCCCTGAGCAAACACCCGTATCAGCTATCCACAAGGCAATTTCCTCTCTGCACACTGCTCGCTGGAGGGGAAGGCCACGCTGCCATGCGCCACCTCCAGATGTTTGCTCCTCTCCTTTCCCTTCTCTTTTATTCTCCTCAACAGCAGCAAAGGCACTCGGGAGCTGAACCAAACCTCTTTGATCCCCGTTCCAGTTACCCTTTTGCTGCTAAGACGAGCAGCAGTGGAAGCACAGGCAGCAAGCAAGCGTTGCTTGTTCCTCGAGATGCCCTTTCAGCATCCTCCAGCCCCCTGGGGAAACGTACAGCATCATGCTGCAGGGAGGCACGGGTGGGGAGAGGAGGTTCCCCGAGTGGTGCTTGCTTTGCAGCACCTACGTGATGCAACCACAGCCATTCCACAAGCACATTTTTAGACTGTGAGTCAAGTTTCGCGGAGGTTTTGCAATCATCCCAGAAGCATGTTTGATTTATGGTTACTTTCCACCAGCACACATGGAAGGACACTCCAGCCCTGTTAATAATATCTGGAAACAGAGGCATTATGCAGCGAGGGATTCTCACAACATAAATTAAACACAGCGTCCACATCTCATGCCTACTGCTTTCAGGAAATTGGAAGAAGTGGTGCACACTGTGTTTTCCTTGTTGCTTCAATCAAAGAGCCCTCAGACTCTAATTAGCATTCAGAATAAAATTGGAGGTAGATGGATCCAGCCCTTAAATTTAACTCCAGACTGCTCAGAATGCAAACTGCCTTTATTGGTATGTTTCCCTCAATTCAGGCACGTGAGTTTTGCTCTAATTGCACATGTTCCGTCTTTATTTCTGGGGAAAAAAAGATGAAGATCTATAAAAAGTAATGTTTCGTGCTTGCAGCAGGAGAGTAAAATAGATCAGAATGCTCATCTCTGCTTGGATGTAATCAAAGACTTCCAAAAAATTTTAGAATAAAATAGAATTATGATCCTAACTTACTCTCCATTCCCTCCAATTCTAATTAAATGGATCCTAGAGAGTAATGAGTGGAGCTTGTGCAGTTCTCTGCTTATTGCACTACCTGGAAAATCACTCACCTCTGGTGCCAGGTGAAGGCTACTTTCTGGTGAGGCATAAGGCACTGTGCCCTCCCAAAATGCTGATGGAAGGAGGAAGGCAAGGGAACGTGGGACATGTTTTTGCAACACAGATGATGGAGAGATAGTCTGGATGCAAGCAAATGTCCAGGCAGAGTCAGGCCATGATCTACACCTTGAGAATTCATTTTTGCACCTCCTCTTCCAAGAAGCCATAATCCCTTCTGTCCATCCCCTCATTTATCCCTTCCTTTAGGATTGCATCAGCAAATCCCGAGCCTCAGGGATGCTCCACATGTAACTGGCACAGAGACAAATACTGCGGACAAATTACTTCTGAAGACTTTGTGTTAATTACAAATTTTTGGGGCCAGTGGAATCACCCTCTCCCTTGACACTCACCTCTGCAATCACTGATGGAAGTTGTCAGGGCTGCAGATTGATCACAGCCCATCACAGGAGCAGGGAGCCAAGGCACAGCACCAGCACCAACTGCTCGCCCTGCATGACTTGATCAAGAGTTCAGAGCTGCGATGGTCGTGTATGTGTGCAGGGGGGGGCTCTGCACTGGAACTCCCAATTAACTCTTATATTTGGCTTTGCTTTGAAATTGATAGCCCAGAGACTGAGAATCTCAACGCACACACACAAAAAGTGGAGACTCGCTAAGTAAAGGTGCTTTCTGGATATGATGGGCTGGATCGGAGACATAAACAGGTAGGGAAAGTCCAAATTTATTGGACAAGCTCTTAAAACTCAATCAAAAAATGTAAGTTAATGGCTGTGAGAAATCTCTCTTCACCACGAGGAGAACTGCTGAAGTGAGAAAGCAAGAAATGCAGGCGGCAGCAAGGCACAGTCATGACATTTGCTCTCCATCCGCCCTGCCGTAAGGGCTGGGCTCTCGGTGGCCTTTCTGTAGGAGCACGGGAGCGAGCCGGGGCTCAGCACTCAGCATCCAGCTCTGCCAGGCCCAGGGGCTCTGCTCTGCCCCTTCTGTCTCTTTTGGGGCCAAGCTGGACGGCCCTCTTAGCAGAATTTTTCCCCCAGACAGACATATTTTCTTGGAAAAATTTGCATTTTACAGATGCAGGCTATTTTGTAAAAGCAATCATTTTCGACTGAGTTTACTGCTGAATCTGAAATTTCAGCAGACTGCTCAGGGCAACCCCTAACCCCGGGGACTGAGGCCAATTCCTGGCCATCACAACCCAGCAAAGCTTTCTCTTAACACCTCCCACCGTAAAATTTAAACTCAGAGTTTTAATTCTGTGGGAAATAAGTAACTGTTGTAGCTTTGGGCTCAATTAAGGGTGGATTTGAATATCAGGCTGTAACAACCCATGCTAATTTGGCTTTTTGGCAATCTAGACATTGTTGGAAAACAATCAGACTTTGTTTTGAATACCTCCTCCTCCCCAGCTGGAATACATCTGCCTGGCTTTGAACAGAGCATCCAGGTTCGATTCCAAGCTTCACTTTATTTGTTCTTTTTAAGAAAATATCCTAACCTAAGAGATCTGATATTTTCAGCCTATCCTATACATCTGCTCGCTGTTTCTATGGATATATATATCTAGAGCTTGTTTCTACCAACTTGCTGTTTCAAAACGACTTTTAAAGTTTACTTTTTCCTAAGTGATGAAGAAGGTAGGCTCAATACCCGCTTGCAAAGCAGTCTGGCATCTTTGAACCTGCATTTTCCCGTAGAAAAGGCTTTGTGAGAAAGTGTCACCTATCTCTAGTAACAATTCAAACAAATAAAAAGCTAGAAATAAACACTCTGATGGGCGTGTGTGCTGCATATAATTAGCTGCGCATACAGGATGTACTGGGAATGTTTTCATAGCTGGAGAAGGAGACGGCTGCTTCTAGGAAATCATCTCCTCAAGGCACAGACTATATGAAGCGCTGCTGACTGCGAGGCTTTCTGACGTGGACAACACCGACTTCAAAGCGGAGGGAGAAGGAATGATGGTGCTTTTATGGACCAGAGAGGTCCTGAGCAGCATCCCGGGCTTCCAGAGCAAGCGAGGGAAATGCCGCGTCCTTCCCCTCGCAGCAAAAGAGGTGGGAGAGCAGAAGGAGATGATGTGTTTACAGAAGCATCCCCAAGCCTGGATCATTTCCAGCGCATTACTCGGTGCGATGGAATGCACTAAATAGCTTTTTGAAAATGTACATTGAAGCACACAGCTCCATATGTCCTTTGTCATCGGCCCTCTGCTACGCCGCGTGGCCGGGGTCCCAGGTCCGAACGGCAGAGGCAGGCTGGTGATGTGCCCGTCTCTGATCCTGCCCAGTGCTGAGCACCCACAGCCTCATGAAGCCTCTCCTGGGTGAAATTCTGTCCCAAAAGGTCTGATTTTGGCAAAGTCCAAATGCAAACCCGACTGTAATTCTTGCTGAGATCTTCATCATTGAATGGCTGGGAGCTGCCTGCTCTCCTGAGCAGGAAATCATACAGCTACCAACTTTGCCCTAATCCTGCTACAACAATGCAGGAGAAGAAATTCAGGCTATAAAGCCAGAGAAGAAATGCAAGCTAAAAACTGAAGCTAAGAAGCAGCAATGCCCTGAAGCCACCCATGCAAGCAGCAGAGGGGACCAGAGCTGCCAAGCGCCGTCCCAGGGCTGCAGCGCACCCAAATTGCCCTTCCCCTCCCCAATGCCCACGGCCAATTTGTTTTGGGGTTGAAACACGTTAACTAACAACCTTTTGCCTTCGTGGCCTCTCTGCTTCATTAATTCCAGGTACTGGCTGGGTCAGCTCAGGCCAGGCAAGTGGTGCTGGTTAAGCACTGGCAGGGGCTGAGCAGCCGGAGCATCACGCGCCAGCACCAGGTGCTGGTGGGGACGGGACCTGCTCACCCTGCTGTGCTCCAGGGTACCTCAGCACAGTGTCATTTTGTTTTCATCCATCAGGGCTTCTCTTTATACTTTGAGCCGAGGTCCCCTGAAGAGGTAGGGAAGCGCAGACCCTTGAAAACAGCACATCCTGGGGGTCTCCCCCCAGTTCTCCCACGTGGGATGGGGCTGCTCTGGGGAGAGGGGTCCCCTGCCAGGCAGGCAGCCTTTCATCCCAAATCCTGGGGCAAACTTGGACCCAGGGCTGCTGCTCTCCCTTCCTGTTATTTAAACAACAGCCTCACGCTGAGATTGCACCGATAAAGTCAAGGCGATGCTTTCCCAAACAGCGAGATAAAAATCCCTTCTGAACTTGCAGCGTCTTAAGTTATCTGCGGCTGCTTCAGAGCTAGAAGCAACTTCAAATAGATGGAATTACAGTGCGCCTTTACAAGTTATTTCGCTGTTTCTTCACTGCAGAAATAAATCCCTTTGTTCTGTCAGATAAAAATGTGCAAGAAAAGCCAGTCCTTAATACAAACTCCATGCCTGGTTGTTGCTTAAAGTAAACAAACAAAAAGATGTTAAGAAAATATTTCTTTTGATTTTATATTTCATCTCTGTGCACACAACTCCTATCGATGTCAATATCCTGTTGGGGTTTTGGGTTTTTTTTTAAGGATATATATGAATGTGCTGCCTTCCAGGTGTCAGGCAGCTGGCAGTCGGGGTGATGTCCCCTTGGGGCACAGTCTTGGATGGGGCTGAGGCTGGGGTGCCCGAGCCATTTGGCTGCTCAGTCCCCAGAAATGGATCTGGGGGTTGATTTCCCAATGTGAGCTTTGCTTCTGCAAGGGTGGCTTCATCCAGGCCCAGCGCCCTGACCCAACTGCTGGGAATACACCAGGGGTGTCTGCTGGGGCTGCCCAAGGGTCAGAGGCTGTGACATGAAAGCTGCCAGGAATTTTCCACCAGGAACTTCTTTTAGCACTTTTTAAAATTTTCTCACCCCTAAAAATCCTGACAGATTGTTTTGCCCTGCATCTTCCCTCTCTTTCCCCTTTGTCATCCTTTTCTTGCCTTGTCACTGGAACAGACAGAGAGGAAAAGAACAACAGAAAAATTATGGTGAGAGGAAGACAAAATAAACTGCTTCCCCCCAGCTGACTTGTTAGATCCACAGCAGTGATTAATGAGAACTGACAATTTCCAAGGAGCCCATGGCATTGCATGCCTACCTTTCCAAGGAATTTGGGAGTCAAATTCCCCCCAGATTCCAGAGAAAGGAGCAGCCCAGGTGCCCAGGTAAGAATGAGCAGCCCTGAGCCTCAGCAGCTCTCCTGCCCTCCCTGCCTGCAGCAGATCTGCTCATGGGTTAACGGCATCCTTAACTTCTATCAGCCGGATTGCCATCTCCATTCACAGAACTCCTATTGATGTCAATATCCTGTTAGTTGTGTTTTTTTTTCCCCCTTTTGATGTTTGATTTTCTCCTGCTGTCTGCGTGCATGTACACGGAGGCTGATCACAGTGTATGACATTTATTTCAACAAGAGAGGAGAGGGAATGGGATGTTTTGTCTTTCCCGACATCCCCTGCCTCGTGAGACGAGGTAGCTGTCACAGGACCTCATGCATTTCACATATGGAGCGTGCAGTTACTTGGCTGACGATAGCCGAGCTGCTAATTGATGAGCATGAAGCCTGCAAGGGCTGCGGAAGGAATTAAAGCCCTGAAATCCCTACACAGGCTAAGGAGGGGTTGGGGATCAGCGATCCGGTGCTGGGAGGTGGGACGTGTTCCCAGCGTGGCAGACACCAGGACACGGTGCTGGCTGTCCCTGCGGCACAGCTCTGCCACGTTCCCTGGCTGTCTGCCTGCGGCAGGGCTCTGCAGGCTGAAATCCTCCACCCCGGGGCCACGATGGGCACTCAGGGATCAGGATGAGAATAACCAGCTGCGTGCCATCCAAGCTTCATTTTGATGGATTTTCCTAAGATGAGGATGAGGAGTTGGATTTTGTACATCTTTCTTCTATAGACACAACATCAAGTTCATTCTTGGTAAAGTAATGCCTTTTTTTCTGTAGCTTAGACCTGGTGAAGCACCATAAAATTCTTTCACAAAATAGGTATTGTTGTTGGCATGAATGGCACGAGCTGTATCCAGGGAGAAAAAAAAAAATGGCCATGAAAAACTTCCCTCTTTTTGTCAGATTTCTCGATGCAAATATTGCCAGCTTCGGAGTTTGGAATTCAAACTTTGGGTCCAGATTTCCTTTGGCAGGGAGCTCTTCAGCTTGGGACGGGCTGACACAAGTGGTGAATGAAGGCTCATGTTGAAGTCTGAAAGATTTTGGACTCTGCTCAGAATCCACAAGTTCATCTCTTTGCAAATGATTTCTTCTCAGACTTCATCTCAAGCTGGGGGGGAAGAAGGGTCGGTGGCTGGGGAGATGTGAGACCGGGCATGTTGTAAGGGTGTTGGGCTGGCTAGGAGCTTGTGCAACCAGTGGATGTTTGGTTTGGTCCTGGAGGGGGCAAAGACAACCTTCCCACTGGTAGCTAAGCTAATAATAATTTAACAATGTGCAACTGCTCTGTTTATGGTAAAAACGCTGACCACATCGTGTACGACGGTTTTCCGTGCGCTGTACCTCACTAGGAAAAAATGCAGAAGCCACGAAGAACAACTGAAGTCTGCAGTTTTCCCAGTCCCCAAACCATTTTCCCCAGTAGCTGGAATGCTTCTGATGTGGCATTTCCTACTGTCCTGCTCACGGGCCAGGAGCAGGGCTCAGGGCTTTGCTCGGAGGAGCAGGAATGGAGCAGACTCCAGCCCTCGTGGGCTTTCCCCACCCACTGCAGGTGGGAAATGGTCCTTGGGACAGAAATGGGGGACACAGCCACAGCCTCCCAGTAGCAGGCTGGAAAACAGATCTGCTGTCTTCTTCATTCTGCCAGAGCTTGTTTTTCTCAATTACCAGTGTCATCATTCAGTGTAAAATCTCTTCCTTGCTAAAATCACACACTACAACCAGCAAGTCAGCCTGGCTGCGAGGCTTCGGGACACGCCTCATGTGCAAGACAATGCACAGAAATAATAATCAGAGCGCTCTGAGACCAGGAACCTTCCCCTCCCGATCACCAAAGAACACATTATCTTTCTACACTCGGCTGACATGAAGGAAAATATGACCCTTTAAATAATAATAATAATAGTAATGTTTGCAATGGGTAATATGAGAAATTGCTATGCAAATCTGCCAGCCATCAGGAAAGCATTTTACCGGCCCCTTTCCATATTATGGGTTTTAATTAATGTGATATATGGACAAACATGTATTTTATTTCCAGAATGGGAGTTGTAATTTCCTGAGGCTTGGAAACCCAGATGGTTTTGAGTTTAGAATATATAAGGATTTGTTTTTAAAGAGTATTTCAGTAAAGGTTGGGAGGGGGTCTCTCTTTATTTAGTTCAGAGTTTAATTTGTGTGCTTTCGGATGACAGAGCTTCGGATCAGATGCTCTCTGGGAGCAGGGACAGTGAAGGGCAGAAATATGCAGACAGCCACGGGACAATAGCTGTGGGAAGCCTCGTCTGCCTGCAAAATGAGCTCCCATCCCATCCTAGAACAAGGGAGTCCCGAGCTGGAAGAGGCTTAGGGTACTGATGGGAGCAGGGATCGTGGCCCTCGAAAGTGAGACCCAGATCCAAAAATAAACCTCGCCCCGTGGCACAGACTGGGAGGGCTTTGGTGCTGGTTTTCAATGATACCCTTGTGATGACACAGCTGGAAAGCGCCCGGTGTTAGTCATCTGCAGACGTAATAAGGACCCAGCTCATGCTTTCCCCTGGGTTCTTCTGCCTTGTAAGGGTCAGAATAGTGACTCACGTCTTAAGTACATCCAACCTCCTAATGGGCCGTGGATGGAGAAGTCATTAAGGAGTCAACAACACCCCTAGCTCAAAAATCAGTGCACACTGACTCGGTAGATGTTCCTGCGATCTGGATGCAAACCACTTTGCTGTATCTCTAACCCATTTTCCCACCCACCTTTTGCAAGCTTGTGTTTCTCATTAAGTCCCCCCACCTCCACAGGGCTGTCATAAAGCATTATTCCAGATGTGCAATGCCATCCTCATCCAGGTCCCGGTGACATACTCATAGGATGAAGTCCCTCTTAAGGAGAAAGAGCCATTAAGGGTAACAGGACGGAGAATGTGAAAAGGCACAGAAGTCTCCATTTTTCTTATCCTGTCATCTTTTTAATACTGCTGGTCATGGCAGCGACTGCAAATCAGGTCCTCTGCCAGGACCAAAAAAGATCCTCTGATTTTCTCCTTAAGGCCCTATTAGGAGTTCATTTAAACTTAATTTTCTCCCTTCCTTTGTTCAGTTCCCAGAGCAGAGAGCCCCAGTTGCTGGGAAAGCTGCTTTCTGCAGCGCTCAGCATGCTGCCCTGCCCAGCAGCAGCGCCTCACGGAGTCAGGTCCTTCTGCAGGACAAATGGATCTTGGCAGAAGCAATTTGGTGCCCAAACAGTCCGCAACCTGTTTGCTCTAGATCTCTGCAAAATACACCTGAACGTCCCTTTTTTGTTCTTAGTTGAGTCTGAGGAGTTTCAATTCTTTTTTCCCAACAAAATTAACCCCGGCTGCTGGCTGTGTCTGCATTCAAGAGGCCAGGGGCTGTGCAGTCCTTCAATCAAGCTGCATCTAACAGTGAGTTTCCACTGCCACGAGTCCTTGTGACCAAACATGAGGCTGAGTGGTACAAGTGCTAAAAACACGTTGTCAGACCTGAGTTGGTGGCTGGAAGCTGCAGGCTCAACTTTTGGTCTGTTCAAGTTTTCCTGATAGGGCTCTTGGGGAACTTGATTTCCAAATCCAGCTGAGTGCCAGCGGTAATTGCAGTGGAGTAAATGTGCACCCAGTGCCTCCACTGATCGGGGGGCTTTGTGCTGTGACGGGTGTGTTAACAGCTACCTGGAACGGGGCTGATTGGGATCCTGAGGGATTTCCTACAGGCAGAGTAAATTGCTCTTGGTTTCAGCCTGCTGGTGCTGCTGGAAAACGTGTCCTGCTGGTGGCAGCTCACAGCCTGCAGCAAACGTGCTGTAACCTCAGGACGCTGCCAGCACGGCTGGGATTGGAACAAGCTGGTCGCCAAATGGAAAGGCTTCGTTGCCACATCCAGTCCCCTGGGGCGGTCACTCCTGCACGCAGCCTCTCCTTCCAGAGGCTTTGCTGGATGCTGGATCCCGAACTCAGGAGTGGGAATTTTAAATGACACAAAGCCATGAATCTTCTCCATAGACATAGCCACCCCAAGCCTTCAAAAGTCATGAAATGGCCCAGAATATCCCACTTAGTATTTGTTTAGTCTCACTTCCCTCTTCACCCCACACTTCAGCCATTACTGGTTTCATTTGCTTTGGGTCATTAAGGATGACAACTTCCCCTCATTACAGAAAAGGAAGCCGCTGCTCTTCCACAGCCACATATGTCCAGGGCTAGGGACACCAAATGTCCTGAGACTGCAGAAAAAAAAAAAAAAAAAGAGAGAGCTGGTTATGACAACTGCCCCACAACCATCAGAAACAGCAGATCGGGTTTTGGAAATGATGTAAATCCCTTCTTACCTACGTCCTTTAAATTAGGACTCAAAAATGCAGAAGGCTGTCTAGACACATTTTAATCAAGAGCTCATTCTTCTCCTGCCTGCTATTTAGCGTGCAAGCACCATGGCTGAAATCATCCCCCAAACTCGGAGGCTGTACAGAATTGCAGGGAGGATCTGCCACCGTATCATTACTGTCCTGGCTAAAAATACTCTGCATCCCCACGTGGGCTGCAGTGCCAAGAGGGGCAGCAGCTTCCAGATAGAGCCACCAGCAGGAAGGGATGGTAATGAGGCAGAGGCAGCCAGCTGGGGAACTGTTTTTCCATCTTTGTTTCGTATTCCCTGAGCAAATTGTGCATCGGTGAGGGTGTCCGGGCTGGAAAGCATTGAGACTTGGGTTCCTGGTTTCTGGTCAAGGGAAGCAACATAGCACCCACAGGTGTTTGGGCAAAGAATCAGATGAATTTTAAAGTTTCCCAGGCTATTTTGCACTAAAACTCCCCCCAGTTCACAGCTGGGGACGTGCAACTCCCAAACATTTGCAGTGGGTACAAGCAGCAGCCATAAAGCACCCACTACATGGGAAGCAGGGGGGGTAAAGGATGTGCTTTTGGTGGCTGCCGTGTGAGTGCTCATGCCCTGAAAGAGTTTCCTGCTCCTTCAAAGTGTCAAAGAGAAACAGGATGGTAAACAGCTCTATTTCTGCTTCTATTTCAAGCCAATGTCAGCTTGCTTCTGCTTATGTTCAGCTCTGGAGCCTCAGACCATGAGCTAATTTGGCTTCCCAGAGCAGAGGCAGAAGCCAAACAGAAAGCGTAAAATGAAAAAAAAAAAATAAAGCAAACAAACTCCCCGTTTTCCAAGGCAAAGGGCTGTGATGGCACCGGCCTGCTCTTTCCACCCCCTCCCATAGCAACATAATCCTGCATTTTCTGTGATCGTTCCCTGCTCTGACTCCTGCGTGTGTCTGACAAGGGGCTGGAGCAGTCGCTCGTGGCTAACCACAGGCAAGACGGAGTTTTCATGTGGCCTCGGTCCCCTCCGAAGGATACAACGCTCAGGAATGAGAAGATTACAGCCTCCGTGAGCCACTGCCTCCCCTCCCTCTGGAGGAACGTTGCTTTTTGGTGAGGTGGGAGCGCCTGGTGCGACGTTCCCCTGGCACCACATCCAGGAGGCGTGCAAAAGCATCATGAAAGTCCCCTCCTGCAGCAGTCCCAGGGCACAAATGTGGCCCACCCTGTGTCTGCCACCAGGCTGAGGAAGGGCAGGCACCCACCGGGAGCTGCTGGCTGCTGCCTGGGGAAAGACACGATTTCCAATGAGGGAATCTCCCAGGAGAACTAGCTTTTCCCACTGCTTCTCTCCAGGCTCCTCTGCACCCTAGCATAAAGGCAATTTTCCCGTAAAAAAAAAATCAAACTTGCAAAAGCCATCCTCAAGGATGGCTCAAAGGCTTGTGTATCTGTTTAATGGATCAATACGGGAGTCATCTGGCCTCACTGCAGGCCATCAGGACACGATGACTTCCAACATTTGGAGTAGAAGGGATGTTTAATTCTCTTTGAGTTGTGCCATGGGACAACTGTGTTAAAAAACAAGGCTGGGAAAAAATAATCAGGCATGATAAAGGCACCAGCCATGCCAGGAGAAGCTCCCAGTGAATCCCTGGACCTGCACTGAGCCCCACCAGCCTCAGTTCTCCCTCCACAGGCTGCAGCAGATGGGCAGAATGTAAAATCAAGGCAGGGTAAGGAGAGAGAAAGGGAAAAAAAATAGAATCGGATACTTGTGCAGGGACCAGTTGGGCATCTGGAAATAAGACTCCAAAACGCTGTCTCCTTCTGAAAACAAGGGACATCAGAGGTGTTTATTGGGCACTGTTCACCTTCCCAGCTTCTCACAGGGAGCACACAGCAGAAATGCAACTTGCCCTGCCACCAAACAACTGGCTGAAAGCACCTTTGCTTGTGCTTGCAGCAAGCAGCTCAGATCCTCCCATCTCCCCACATAAATTCAGACTCAGCCTTTTGCCCTGAAGGGTTTCATTAACCAACAGCCAAGATCTTTGCAAATTCTCATTAGTTCTGCAAATTCAAGTACTGTCAGTTCCCAACACTGGGAAAACATCAGGCTCTTGCGGGCTTAACGTGGCTCTTTGTTGTGAGAGCTTTGGCCAGCTAATGGCCATTCATGAACTCTGAGTGTTGCAACATGATCTCTTTTTTCTTTTTTTTTTTTTTTTTTCTTTTTCTTTTTTTTCCAGGATGATTTTAGAAAAAGAGGAGAAGAAAGAGGAAAGTCTTTTAGCAAAGACATTTCAATGATTCCTTTAATGGCTATACAAACAGGAACAAAATCAAACAGCAATTAGCTGTAATTACGCTTTAGCCTAAAAAATCCCACACATGTGAAATGATTACCATAGCAATTACCAAGGACTTCTGTTCACATTTGGCTGGCACAATTATACTGAGGAGCATGCCCTTCAGGAGAGAGCAAACCCCTTCCCTTGTGGCTGCTGGGCTTCCCTCCTCCCTCCGGACCTGCCATTGTCGGTGATGGCATTTTCAGGATTTGGACCTCAGCAAGCAGAGTGGCAATGGCAGCAGGGCTGAAACACTGCTGCTGGGGTCAGAAGATCAGAAAAAGGAAAAAAAAGGAAACAGAAACAAGTAATTTGCGGCCCCTCATGGGTGCATGATGGCCAAGGGCTCACAGTGCCACGTTTGCACTCGTGTTTGGCTGAGTGTGGCCAGAGCTGGGCAAGGGGGAGGTGATCATGGGCTTCACCCTGTTTGGTCTGCAGCTGCTGCAGGACCTCGGCCATATGAGCTGAAGGCAGCAGAAGCTTGAGGAGGCCACTGATTTATTTATTTATTTTTTTTAAAGAAAACTGCATTTATTAAAAACAGGCTTCCAAAAAGTGGATGTCAGAAGAGACCATGGCACTACTCTGCCCGGGAGACTGGGGGTGCCCTCGCTTTCCTGCCCTTGTGTCAGCTCCTTTATCCCGTGAGAAGTCAGGTACCAAAATTCGGTGTGGGATCAGGTCTGACAAGTGCTTCTTGCAACAGCTGTAGCAGCGCTGAGAGCAGGGACAGCATGAATGACAACTCCACTTGTCCCTCTGGAAACATATTCTCAAGTCAGGTCAGAGCCGTTCTCTGCTGCAGGGCAAATCAGGATGAGGCTCCTTCTTCCTCCAAAAGCAGCAGAACAGCCTGCAGGCTTATTCTGATTTGGACCAGCACCGCTTTTTAATCTTGACTTATGGAGGAAACATATGGAATGTATTGAAAAAATATTGCTGTATTCTCTGCAGCTCCTCTCCTTGGAGCGGGGAGCAGAAGTATTAAACATCTGCGACTCTTTAGCTCGGGCTGACTTGGGGCAAGCTCTCACCCCCTGGACCACTGCTCAGTCCATCCTGCAGAAACAGAGAGACGTGGCATGAGCTCTGCTGGGATCAGCCCTGCACCCAGACACACGGCGCTGGTATCATGAAAGCAGGAGCTTTGGCAGGGATTTGGATGCTCTTCCCGAGCCATCCATGGCCAGACGTGGGAAGGAAACGCAGTCTTCTTCCTCAGGACATGGGTTTTGCAGGCGGAGCAGAGACCGTAGTGACCTCCATCCCACCCCGAGGCATTCAGCTGTCAGGGCTGGCCAAGCAAAGCCAGAGGTGCTGCCAGCTTAGGGAAGTCATCGTGGGCAGACTGGTGCCGTGGTCTCCTCTGATACCCAGGTTTTGGAAGCCTGTCTTTAATAAAAGCAGCTTTCTTTAAATAAGAAAAAAAAAAAAAAAAAAAGCTGCTTCCCAACCTGTTTTTGGTGACCAGCTGCTGCTGTAACAAATTGAGTCACAGCAGGCTGCTCGGCCGGACTGACACCAGCCCTACAGTAGGAGCACACCCTATTGCGAGGATATTAAATGGATTTTGGTGCTGTGCACAACTTTGCTCTGCCCAGCATGGGGCCAAACGCTGCCCAGTGCCTTGGAGCGTGCTCTCGGAGTTGTGGGGACCACCAGCTGCCCCGTGCAGAGCTCATCCCGTGGGCAATTCACACCTGGGAGCCTGGAGGGGACATGCTTTGGCCAGCTGCTGGAAAAAAAGGCTGCTTGGAAGGGCCGGAGAGCCAAGCCCCAGGGAGACACATCCCTCTCCTGTCCTGCAGGGAGCCAGAAGGCAGCAGCGGAGACGAAGCCCACAGCTCGCAGCAGCTGCCCTGGGAAGGAAGCCTGCAGCCCGTACCAACAGCTCCGCAGGCTGCGACAGCAAACATCCTGCCCTCGTCCCTCCCGGAGAAGCAGCAAGATGCAGAGCTCAGCACTATCGCCCTTTTCACCCGGCAGATTTATGACTTCAGCATAAAATCTCCCGTTTCTTGAATTCACCCAGCAGATCTTATGTCAACTTAACATTCTTTCTAAAGTGCCTGCAGTGTTTATTCAGTCCGGCCACTGGTTTATTCTAGTTAAATATCTGTTTCAATTTAAAGCAAGTTCATTGCAGGTTCCTATTTCCCCACTGCAGAGCTTTAGGATAAAAAAACCCACTTGACAGTTGAGTAAATGGCACCGATAAAGAGCTCCAGTTGGCCCATGAAGGGGCTGAGAGATAAGGAGCAGAAATCTAAAAGAAATCGAAAGATTTAAAGACGTGCAGCCTTGTGTTTGTTGGTGCTGCCCTGATGGGAGCCCTGGGCCTCTGCTTTCCTATGGCTTAAACCAAGTGCCAGTCTGGCAGATCAAAAATAAATAAATGAATCAATAAAATAAAATAAAATAAAATAAAAGTCCTAATCATTGCTGGGACCACTGCTGTGGAAAGCGGCTCGTTGACTTCTGAGGGCTCAGCATGAGCTGCACGACCCCTGGGATGTTTCAAATGGAAAACCTATCTGTGCTGCCTCCCAAAATGGGGATGGGTAAACTGTCAAGGCTGAAAACACAGGCTCTTTTCGTGGCCCAGAAAGTTACTTCGTGATGCGATTGATTCTTCTGCACAGACATTTCTAGATATTTTTTCTGGCTTTTAATTTAAGGAAGAAAAAAGACACCAAACTCGGTGTCCAGGGAGGATTTTAAATTAGCACGGACCTTCCTATGTGTGCTGCTTGGGGTTCCTCCTGAGAGGTAAAACCCCACGGCTTGTGTGCAGGAAAAGGATGGCAAAACAACTCCAAGGACTTTGGGGAAGGTTTGGTTTCCTTCTTGTGAGCGTGGGGCCACTTGTAACAGAGCTCTATGGGCGTGGATGTGTGCGCTTGGGTCTGAGCCAACCGCGCTCGGTGGGAGTCCTTTGAAAGCCCTCTCGTATGCCCTGAGCAGGCCTTGGACTCGGCTTGGGCTGGGAATATTCATGGGGAATGATTTACTTGAAGGAATGCTTTGCGGAAGGAGCAGATTTCCAGAGCGTGTTGATAGAAAGTGATTACCAACCTCATAAATAAGAGCGTTTGCACTGGCAGGGGAGAATTAAGTGAAGAGTGCATTAGGAGCACAGGTCATCCGAAGCCAAAACCTGAGGACAAGTCTTTTAACTCCAGAAACTTGCTCAAATGCTCTCTGTCCTCCCAGATACTCCAACCTTCAGCTGCGCTGCGTGGCCGAGCTGCTTGTGGCACGGCGTGATGTGGCAGGGGGGAGCGGGGTGCCAGGAGCTGCAAACACCATAAACACATCAGCAATCTCCCGCACAGGAGCAAATGTTAAAGCCGTGTAGGTGCTGGAAGAGTGGGAGCAGAGGGGGAAGCCCCTGGTTCAGCCCAGGAGGTGGGGGGACGGTGACAGCCCCCACCCCAAGCCGGGGCCCTTCTGCTGCGCGGGGCTGCTTGAGCTGCTCACGCCGCTCGATTGCTTTCCTGGCCTTCCCCTCGCATCAGCTGTGCCAAACCTTGAGTGGAACCATCTGATAAAAGCTGGACGTGTATCAAAGATGTGCTGTGAACGCAGTAACTCAGCCCTCATCTGCAGTCCAGAACCAGCATCTGCTCAACGTGTCCTGCCCCGGTTCTTTACCAGGCGGGGACGGTGCGGAGCGTCCCCCTGCTCCATCTTCCACCCGGCTTATAAAACAAGCCCAGAAACCCATTTCCCCATCTCCCTGCTGTAAACCTCCAGACTTTTATTGATGTTGGGAGAGGAGAAGTGAAGGAGTTGCACAGCTCGTGGAAATCTCCGAAACTGGTCAGGGCCCCAGCGGGGTTGATTTATGGGGTAGGATTAGAGCCTGGATGTATAGCTTGGCTTGGAGAGGTGAGTTAGAGAAGTGGACATGATAGCAGCCTGGAAAGGTTTCAAGGGTGTGGACACAAAGGATTGAGATGAAATATGCTGGATGGTACAAGGAGGTATGACTAGGAACAAAGGAATGATATGGATGAGGGGAAGCCGATGCGTGATGAGGTGAGAGGGATTAGCTCACGGCCAGCCCCACGGGAGGGCTTGGGAGACAGAGATTATCCAGCATCAGAGCTGGTAGGCAGCCTCCTCCTACTGCTGCTTGTGGTCCTGCTTTTGCCCTAAAATACAGCCCACAGGCATCGCTCCACCTCCTGCATCCCTGCCCCCTGGGGAGCTTCCCAGCTCTTCCAGTCCCTGGAGCAAAGGGGAGAGGAAATGAGGGACAGAAAGAGAGAATAAGGTGAGGGAGGTAGAGTTTTCATCCTAAAAACAGAAAAATCAGGAATTTCACATTGTTCCCGTGAGAAACTGAACAATGTGGATTTTTAATTTAACCGGTTGCTTCATTTATTCTGTTGCAATGTCATTAGACACTACCGTTTTTTGCCAGATGGACTTCGGGCTTTCAGAACAATCACAGCCCTGCACGTGGGTGTACGGGGCAGGTTTTGGGCTCTATCCCTCTGCACAGCATCATGCACTGTTCTGGGAGCCTGGGGGTCCTCGCTCAGTAAGAGCAAACACAGGTATTAAAACAGGGCAAATGCAAGATTTTTTTTTCATTTTTTTTTCCTACAGTAAGCTGGGAACAAGACAGGATCCAGGATTTTAGTCTTCAGCCTCTGGTGGGATCTCTTGTATTTTTCATCTTAGACTACACAAATCTCTATTGGCATATAAAAAGAACTATCCGAGACAATCTGAGAATGGCCATATTTCATCCTAGCCAAGTTATTCATTAAAAAAAAAAAACTCTGCATATTCTTACGTCATGCATTAGGAAGCTATTACTAATTAGGGACAGATGAATCAATTCAGATAAAATTAAATCCTGTTTCAACTTTTGCCCCAGTTTCCAAATGACTCCTTTCCTGCAGTTTGCCTGGAGTGCTTGCCTTGCGCCTCTTGTGGCTTGCGCTGCGTGCTGGTGGCTCTGGCTCGTGGGATGAGGCCTCAGCCTCCTCAGAAGGATAGGATCTGGGATGCTCTGTCCTGCTTAAATGGAAGCAAAAAGAAGAGCTGTGTGCATGCTTCTCAGCAAGGAAACCTCAGACTGACTAAGCCTCTAGGGGACATGAATATAAACCAAAGTTTTAGTTTGCTGAAGAAAGAAAAAAAAAAAAAAAAAAAGGAATTTACATTAATCAAAAACCTCTTAAGAGATTCCTAACCCAGTTTCACAGACTCGAGGAGCTCTGCAGACAGGATTCCCACTGGCTGGGTCTCGGCTGGGTCGCAGGCTCTGCTGGCATCTCTCTTTGCCTCGGCAGTCGGTCCGAGCATCTCCGGCCAAAAAGCAGCGCGGCGTTAATCGAAGAGGATTGCCCACCAACACCTGCCAAAGCGAAGAAAACCCCAGGGTTTCTTCATCAGATCGAGTCACCTGGGGCCAAAGGAGCATGTGCCTACGGAACGGCATCCAGGGCAATCCTGGCGTGTCAGCATAAGCACATTTACCGCTGATTTATAATCAGGCACGCGAGCGGAAAATTGGGTTTGCAGAGCTGGGATAGACACCGGCAGTATTCCCCCTCACCAAGCTGAACCCCCGAGCTTTCTGAAGGTCATTGATCATCGGGATCACAACCCCTTGGGAACGGCTCCGCAGCAATGCTGTGTTCCACAAAATTTCCTCACTGGCCACTAAATGCAGGGAAAGCTTCTCCAGCCACATCCCAGCCCAGGATTTGCTCTTCCCCAAATACAACCTGTCACTAAGATATTAACAGCGATCTTTCCTGCTGGGCAGAGAGCTGAGGAGTCCCCGTTAGCAGTGGGCACAGGTGATGGTCCCATGACAAGTCAGTGTTTGAGTCAGGCTCCACATTTTACAAGCTGGTTTCCAACACAGTTTCTAACAAGAAAAACTTGATATTTTTCCCAGAAAAAACATATGCAAATCTCATTTCTCTGTTTCTTGCTAAAAGTTTTTGGGTTTTTGTTTTTTTGCTGTGTCATCCTCCTCAGAGTGTTAGCAGCTTGGATGTCTTCAGGGGTGAAAAGGTAAAGGGAAAGATTCAAAAGAAAGGTGGATCTGGGTATACGTCCTGATGCACTCATTAGCCAGATTTATGAGCGTGTGTTCACCACCGAGGTGACTCACAGACTCCTATGGGCACCGTATTTCCTATAAGGCATCAGCCCTGCCTGCTCTCAGGGGGACAGCCCCTCTGGATGGAACACTTTTGGGGGAATTTCCACTGTTTGTGGCTGAGGTTTCCAACCAAGCTGGTGCTTAGGGACGTGGTTTAGTGGGTGACATTGGTAGTAGGGTGATGGTTGGACCAGATGAGCTATAATTCTATGATTCTCTGTTAAATCCTCAGTTTCCACCAGCGCAACTCTCAGCTCGAAGCAGAGCCCCAGGGCTGGGGCTGCTGAGCTGCTCTGGACTGCAGCAGCCCTGGGGGATGTTCCTCACTAGCTTTCAGGAGCCCATCAACCCCTTTCTGCTGTAAATCCTGAGAAGCCCACCCTTTTACACCCCATTTTCCAGCCACGTCATGCCTGGGTGCATTAACACAAGAAGGAAGAGCGGCAGGGTCAGGGGCAGTGTTAGAGGGACTGCAAATGTTTTTTTGGTGTGGAGGAGCCTCCGGGCATCCCTGCAGACCTGCACGGTGCTGCCCAGGGCTGTTGGAGACAAAACCAACAGTGTTCAAACGTATTTTGGAAGCCTCTTTGCGAACATGCAAAGAACAAACCGCAGGAGGCTGCTGGGTTCGTCCTTGCAACATTTGCAGCTCAGCCTCGACACGGCAAAGGGAAAGCAGTTGTGCTGTAGATGAGCGGGGAAGGGGCCAGAGATGTTTCAGGCAGTTTTCCACTTCCCAGCTCATTTGCAACGTATGCTGCTTGGGTCTGACTCCAGCGCTGGAGCTCTCCTTCCCCTCCAACCAGGCTCTGTTTTTCGTAGGAACAGCGAGAAGGTTTCCAGCCACCATGAGCCCATGCCAAGTCTCCAAACAAATCTGTTTGAAGGTTCCTGGTCTGGGAGTGATTAGTCCAAGATGGGGGGAAAAAGAGACAGAGAAAGGGGGGAAAAAAAATCAAGATAAGAAAACCTTTCCTGCAGGAATATTGTATTGCAATTATTTTGGTTTTTTTGTTGTTGTTGTTGTTGTTGTTGTTTTTTTTTATGAACTCTCTGGGCTCTTGCTGCTTGTTCATCTCCAATTTGCCTGCGGTAAACAACATGCCTTTCAATGAGGCAGGAAGAAACTGAAGCTTGGTTCAGGCCATCGCCAAGGGTTTCGTTCCTGTGCGTGGCCTTCACAGCCAGCAGCAAACACACTGCCTGGGCACGGCGCCGCAGCGCAGGGGGCAGCGGCTGGAATTCACTTCAGCCACCCCTGGGCACAGAGAAGAAACACCTTCCTGGGCCAACCAGTGGCTGGAAGGGCTCTGGCCATGGATTAAATCGCTTAAAGCGTTTTCAAAACCACCCCTACATGATATCTTGGCTTCCAAGAGGAGCACGTGGGAATGCGGCCACTACGGCGGCACTCCATTTGTTCTGCTGATGCTCTTTTTGCATGAGAAGACTCCCATGCACCAAGAGTGCAACAAGCTGGGATTATTCACAGGCTTGATTCCTGGCGTGGCAGTTAACAGCTCTTTATGCAGGGAAGAAATCCAGCCTCCAGGTTTGTGGTTCAGGGAGAGGCACCGCAAGAGCTCCTTACCTGCACCTTGCAGTGAGCCAGTTTCCTGCCCCCAAACCAGGGCCATCTCCACCACCTGCGTGCCCTCCAGAGTGTACAGTCATAAAAAAAGGAGCTTTTCATCTCCTCCATCACTGCCCACAGTGATGGAGAGCCCATAGGATTTTACAGAGACATGGGGAATATGTAGGGTTAAAAGCAGCCCTGGCTCCGTTGAAAGTGATTGCAAAATCCCCTTTGGCTCGGTGGAGCAATTTTCCCACCACCATCACCCATTCTTTCTTCCCAGAAAGGTACAGGACATGACGGGAAGTTACAGCCAGAGCTGGGCAAAAAGTACAGATGTTTTATTATGAATACGTGCTGGTATTTCTGTAGCAAACTCAGTCCTGTGGCCATGCCTTTCAGCTTTGTTTTTGCGAATGCTCCAGGGAGCTAATTTAAAAAGCAGGTGTGCTCACCAAAACATGACCCCGGTGCCGGTCCCGTCAGCAGGGAAGGGGAAGGTAACTTTTGAGGAAGGCACAGACCCATCGAGCCCCAGCAAAGCTATCATTCCTTGCAACAGAGCCAAGACATTACCTCTGGACTCGTTTCGAGCTCTCCCCTGACACGCTCCCAAGAAGCCAGTTGTCCTATTTTTGGTCGAGGCTGCAGGCTGCCCTGCAAACGTGGGCTCTGGAATTCACACACTGCGCACTGGAAGCCGTCCTGCAGGTGGCAAGGAGAAAAGGTAATAAACTCATCGTGGCTCTCCAGCAGAGAACCAGACACAGATCCTACGGCAGCCACGGTTTGGGAGGTTTCTTGCTAAAAACGTTGCAGGACAGAGGTGTTTGCAGAACCTTCCTGAATCATTTAAACGGTTAAGAAATTACAGTAATTCTGGTCTTTCCTAGGAAAACCTCCAAATACATCCATAAGCTAATAGGAGCTTGGAAAGGGCTGTTTAATCATTGCTGTGATCATCTCTGCACTGATAACAGCTTCTGCTGAGCTGTTCATTCCAGGGTCAATGGGAAAATCAGGGGTAGTGCTGACGGGAAGATGCCACTGAGGGGGGAATGAGGGTGTAGGGGGATGGCTCTGGGCAGCTAATGAATTTATTCAGGATGAGTAAGCCCCTTGTGGTAAGCAGAGCTCCCTAATCTCCCTCTCTCGTGGTGTAACTGCTCCGATGGTATCAGATCTTTGCTCTAACTGGCAATTTTTCCTACCAATTACCCACCGGTTACAGTCCATCTCCTTCTGAAATAACAGGCAGGTCATTAAACTCAAATTCCAATAGGATGATAAGGGAATTTATTGCTGAGATGATCACTGAAGCCATGGTGATGAATGGGCTCAGAAGGATTTTAGGGAATTATTTCCCAGAGCTCACCAGCCAGTTATCCTCCACTTGGCACTTTGTGTCTGTAGCTTGGAGGCTGTCTCCTCGATGGCTTTTCAGTTCTCTTTTGGGGGTTATTTCTGTATGGGGGTGTGCGTGTAACTCCAGGCTCTATTTTTCTTTTCAGGCTTCTATTTACCTTGCAGCTCTTCTTGTTCAGGAAACAAGGCAACGACAATTAGCCCCGTGATAGGGATGCTGCTTTTGACTGGATTTGTTGTACTTGGCTCCCTGTCAGCAGACAGGTTTGGGATGAAAAAGGTGCACGTTTACGGCCCTTTAATCATTCCTGGAGTGCAGTGCCGTGCAATAAAAGGAGCTCCTTTGCTTTTGAAGCTGGTGAGAAGATGCAGTTTTAAGATCAGCTCCCCACTGCTGCTCAGCTCCAAGATTTAGGTTGTTCGGCTTCCCCTCCTAGAGGTGAGCCTGGCGGCTTTATCAGAAGCTGTTTAATAGCAGAGATGGATCAAAGAGAAAGATTCCCAGCTGCGGCCCAATAAATTCTGGCACAGGCTGCTGGTAAAGCAGGCGATCATCTGAAGGGCTGGCCCTGTCCATGGCACAGTTTGGGCTTTTTAATGATCCCAGCCTTCAGGAGCAGAAAAAATTGTGTTCACTCTCCTTCAGCCAGCCCAGTTCAGACCAGTGGCCAGCACCAAGCAACGCAGAATGAAGGAAATCACTGAAGTGCTATTTCTGCTGAGGAGAAGGAAAAATTGGACCGCTTTTAGCAGCCCTGGGAGGCACGAAAACCTACCAGAAAGCCCCAGCAGCTTCTGCAGATGAAGTTTTTCTCTCCGAGCCAAATTCTTCAGTGTCCTTTTTTCATTAAGTGTCTTCTGCTAGATCACTCTGCAGGAGCCATGGGATGGCCAAAGCAGTCACCGCTGCCTTGTAGCAGCCCTAGCACAACAGCCAGCCTGCTAACAGTGCCTGCATGCCATGGGAAAATGGCAGAAAAATCTGAATATAACTGAGGGCACGGGTTTATGAATCATCTTGGCAAAAACACGACCTTAAAATTTGCAACCGTACCCTGACAATGTCCCGACAAGGAAGGGCAGGGGGCACTTCCCAGGGATTATAACCAGCTGGAAGATTTAACCCCGGCTGTTTTTCTCATTCGCGGCAATACGATCAGGGTTAACATGCCTTTTTGTTATTATAGCCCGTGTGGATTTCTCTTCTGGGGCGCAGAAAGACAATTTCCTAATGGAAAGTGCTGCCCCTTCCCCTAGCTCTGCCTTTGCCCCAGCAGGGCACAGCCCTTGGGTGCAGCTCCGCATGCCAGGACGGCCAAGCCTGGCAGCTGTGCTGGAGCACGAGCTGGTTTTACAGAATTGCTCCCAAGTTCTACTGTTTTATGGTGGGAAGGAACAGGAATTACACACAGCGTTTATTTTTAGCTATATTTTTGCTTTATTTTAGCTGCTTTTTGGTTTTGCCTCTGCAGATGGGTAAGGAAGAGATAGGGCAAGCCACCTGCACTGAATACCCCCCCACCACCACGTTTGTCTGCATCAAAATAATTCAGAAAAAAAAAAAAAAAAAGTCACTGTGGAAAATAATTTCTAAAAGAGCCCAAACCTTTCTATTCCCTTTAAGACTGGGGCAGCAATTGCACCTCTGGGAACCTCCCTGTGTTACAAGGAGCAAGCTGGCATCTCCCTGTGTTACAAGCTGGAATCTCAGCAGCTCTCCCATCAGAAACCACCCCAGTGGCTGCTCCCCCCCAGCTGGCTACTGGGAGATGTTTCAGCAGCTGGCTCGTCCTTGGTGCTCGTGTCTTCCCCCCATAAAGAGGGCAGATCTGGACCTGCTGTGGCTCTGCTCTGCTGCTGTTGGGAGATCATTAGTCTGATTGAGCAGGGCCTCAGCTACAGCATCTCATGGCGAGAAAGGTCCAAGGGGTTTAGAAGCAGGAGCCCTTGCTAAATTTATCCTGTGCTTAAAATTGACCAGAGGGTGAACGTTTGATCTGTGTTCAGCCTTTCCCCACTTTCCGAAGATAGTCACATTTGCGGATCTGAAGTCTGGATCTAATATATAGCACAGTATTAATAGATGTTGGAAAGGGTTGCTACAAGCTATTACTGAGGCAAAGTAAAAGAAATCAGATGTTTATATACAATTATGCTATTGTGCAGAGCAGCGGCCAGGAGAAAGCAGAGACAGCAAGAAGGAAAAGTGCCTTTCTGCCTCTTGGGATGGCGTCGAGATGGACAGATAGCGAGAGGAAGGCATGAGGGGGGCTCGGATTTCGCTGCCATCCCTCTTGCAGAGCTGTGCAGGGGAGGAATGAGGCCCAGACCCGTGGAGGGGTTACCCCTGTTTGCTGTGCCCCCCCTGCGTGGCACCAAGCCTTCCCCCTGCCCGCGGTGCCAGCAGCGCCCAGCCGACAGCGCCCAGAGGGGCTGCTCTGCTCTAAGCCAAAAAAGCAATTTTCAGAGATTTTGCTCCACTCCTGCAATCAGCTGGCCCTACAACCCACTCCGCAGACATCAGCAATTCCAGCAAATCAAAGGCGTTTCACCTGCACCTTCACCTTGAGGGTGGCCACGTTTCCCTCTGAAACACACACACCTGCCCATCAGCTCCACGCCGCTAAAAACCCTCTAACCTCCTCCCAAACCCCTTAGCAGAGGGCTCCCCAGGCAGCTGTGGTGCTGAGCCAGCCTGCAGTGGTGCTGGCTACTCTGCAGCAGTGCCTCAGGGCACCCCTGAGCCTTTTGGGGACGGCAGGGCTGCAGTGGCACCCAGCAGGCAGGCAGACACCACATCCCACCCGGAGCTCGCTCCTCACCGCAGGCACGGGTTGCATGCAAAGAAAAAAATCCTCCAGCATCCCCGGGATGTTCCCATCGCAGCTCCCCGGCCGTCCACGCAGCCCATGGGAGGATGAAGGCAGCAAGAGGGGGAAGAGAGATAAACAATTTCCTACGGAGTCATGGCTCAAGCCCATCTTACAAGAAACACATGGTCCCTGACACAATATTTAGCTCTACTGTAACATGGTCCATTTGGAGGCTGGTGGCTGTGTGGAGAGCTGTAGTAAAACATTCTTTGCTAGTAACAGAGAGAGAGAGAGAGAGAAAAACCCACCCTTAATAATAATAATTGTGGTTAACTCCATAAAGGCTGGAGAACAGGATGGCAGCAGAGCTGCTCCTGGAGCAGGGACCTGCTTTGGCATGGAGCAAAGCCCCCAGCTCTGCCAGCCTGAAACGCGTTTCCCAGCGGGTGTTGACCCCTTGGCTTTGACCCGTTAGACCCAGAGGAGCGGAGCCAACATCTTTTGGGGCTGGATTTTTTCCTTCAGTGTGCTGTTCCTCTGCTCAGAACAGTCCCGGGGAGGGTCATGATGTTAAGCCAAAGAAAAAGCCTCTTTTTTTTTTTTTTTTTTTTAATTTTTTATTCAACTTTTCTGCTCGTTAGCTCAGGAACTTACAGTTGGAGTTGTCACTAGGCTCCTCCTGCCAACATATTGCAGGGCTTCGCAGGAGTTACATCATTTGGCCTCGGCGGACCAGCTAAGTGGAAACACATTTGCATTCGCTTGCCTTGCTCGGGCTCCTTCTCATTTCTCCCCGGCTCCACAGTGCAGAGCATGAGGTCAGGCAGCTCTCGGTGCCTGTGGGGCCCTGTGCCGGGGCACCCTGCAGCTTGTGTCCCATGGGTGCCTCCTTGGGACCATCCCAAATCCCCCTGCAACATGTCCAGCCCCATGGATCGCCCCTGCCCTGGATGAAAGTCTGGGTATTTAGCTCATCCCGGCACCCTGGCTAACCCCAGCAGGGAGTAATCCCTTCTGCCTCCGTACATAGAGCCTCTCCTTCTCCTCCCAGCACAGCCTCATGGTCAGCACTCTGCCTTTCCTGCTCCTTTATTTTTTGCTCTTCAGTGGAAGCCCTGCTTTGCCCCAGAAGGCATTGTCTTTTTTTATTTTTTCCTGCCATTTATCCAGAAATCAGCTGCTGGGCTCTTCCCTGGGAAGGGCTGCAATTGGCATCAGTGAGGGAACGGCACGGTCCGTCACTCGGGTCCTTGTTATCAAGAGTGGAGGGAGGGAAAAAAAGGGGCTAGATGGTCGTAAAAACTATTTGTTTCTTTTAATTTCCAACATTAAAGTGTTTCGTAGAATTACCAAAGACAGGGAAGTTCAGAGAGGTTCTTTGCATCTCCCCTTCCCTTTCACAGCCGGAAAGTTCAAGCGGAGGATTTTCATTTACAATTAACACTGGTACATCTTTCATCTCACAGCCTCAGGGCAGAAAATGATGTGCTTCTCAGCTCTCAGGGTCCCTGCTGGTGGGAGCAGGTGAATTATCAGGATGTCAGGCACCAGGAAGAGCAATATATACCTGTACCTCTCCAGAATAGGTGGCTGGAGTTAGCAGTGGCCAGGAAAACAGGGCACGGACAGCCCTGGCTGCAGGAGCAGCCTGCCAGCACCATGGGTGAATTTCTCCCCAAACCAGGCATCCTGATTCCCAGAGTTTCCCTCCTTGACACCACACAGGACCAGAGAAAAGGAAGCGCTTTCTGCAAGAGGTTTTTGCACTGAGAAGCTGGGAAAGATGGCAAAGGAAATCCCAGCTAGCCAGGGGAGCTGCGGGACGTGGAGTAATGCTGGTGGCTTCCTCCGGTGGAACCTGGATATTTGCACTCGCAGGGTTTGCATCATGGGACAGCTCCTCTGCTAAAGCCATTTCTCGACTAAACATGGAATTTACAGGTCTGGGCCCATTGTAAGGTTTGGTCCTGTCTCAGAGCAGGACACCCCAGGGCCAAACCCAGCAGCCCGTGTGGCTACAGAAGGCGTTAGAAGCTTAGCTTGGGAGTGCTGGAGCTCGGGCACCCAGACTGTGCTCTTGCTCCTTTACTTTATATCAGGTCATTAAAAACTGAACTTAATGCCTTTCCATTATAAATCAATCAATCAATCAATCAAAATTTTCTCTAAAGAGCTGAAAAGGCAACCAACGCCAGCCCGACCCTGTTACACCCAAGGGCAAATAAGATGCCGCAGAAATAAATACAAATAATGATGCAGATGAAATATTTTGGACGGTGACGGGGCTGTGCTGCGTTAGCATTACCTGCAATCATTTTGTTAGCTCCTCCATTAACAAAACGACAAGGGTGGCTGGCAGCCAGCCATGCCTACAAGGACTCAGCACCTCGGTGCCCCCGGCAAGGAGAAGGGACCCATGGAAAGCAAGAGCCCGTTTGGAGCTTCACCGCTGGGCTGCATCCCAGCCACTCCTCTCCCGGCTGCCACCAGGCTGCTAACAATTACTAAAACAATCATTTGTAATAAAAAAGCAATTAATAAAGTATTCTTTGTGATAATAAAGCCAAGGAGCTGTCCTTTTGGAGGCCACCCGTGGGAGCTCCCAAGGTTGATTGCTTGCCTCGGGAAACCCGGGGAGAGGAGGCGCCTTGGCGCAGACCCACCCTGCACAAGCCACCACTTTCCCTGCATCTGCACCACAACGTGACATCGACACCAGACTTTCCTCCGGGCTGGGGAGCCACTGACAATTTTTAAGTAAATTTGTGGTCTTCGTTCATTTATTCTCGATGCTGACATTTAGTCATGAGAAAGCAATTTCTTCAGAGAATGTCCCGAGCCTCTCCTGCTTCGGCGTGGGTTTTGTCTGGAGGATGTGGTGCTGGGATGGCTGCGATGACTCACGGCCATGCGAGCCCCACAGGAGGCAGAGGAGACCAGGGAGAGGAGCCCTGGCACGTGGCCTGACGGTGCACATCGTCCCTGGCACGGGGAAAGCAGCCGCTGGGTCCTCCTCCTCCTCCCTGCCTCCCCTCTGCCTTTGAACGCGCTGAGAAGAGAGGCTCTTTTGATTAAAAATGTCAGGGGCTTATTTGCTCAACCTGATACGATCGGATCCTAAAATCAGGACGTTAATTACTCCCTTGTGCCTGATCAAACAGCTGGAGCTGCTCACCTAGCTAGGGGTAACCTTCAGCAGCAAGGCAGGTGGTGCCCATGGCTCCCCGCACGGCGAGCGCTGCAGGAGTGTTTCTCATCCCAAATGGGATCTGATGGCTGCACAAAAGACAGCCAGTCTGAGCCTGGGTTTGCTCTGGTCTCTCTCTGTGGTCTCTCTTTTGTGTTTCTGGCTCCTTTTACATGTATCTTCACAGTAAGGGCAAGCCAGGTGGTGACGGCGGTGTTTGCACCATGCGTGGTGCGAGGATCCGTTGGAGCCGTGACCTGGAAAGCCAGGGTTTCTCACAAAAATGACAGAGCTCTGGGCTCCCTTGGGAGCTCTCACACAGCCCTTCGGGCTCAGAAGTCATTCCTGTGACTGAGTCAACGGTGCTCTGGAGGGTTTGCTTGCAGGGGAGGGTGGGAGCGAGTGGGAAGGAAAAGCAGAGAATTCAGCAAACAGAAGCTGGGCTTCAGTTCTGCCACGGGCACTGTGCTGCCTCTTTCCTTCCAAGCAGGGCTCTCTGGAGACCTGAAATATCCATAGCACTGATGCCCCTCTTGCTCAACTCCACAAGAATTATATTTAAATACGTTTTTCTGCTACAATCTCTCCATCCCTACAGAAGCTGGAAACCCTTTGGGTGCCAGGCCGGGTACGGGCTGCTCCTGGGCTCTCTCCCCATGGAAGATTTCCCGCCCTTGCCCGAACATCCCAGCTGCTTTCTGCACCCGAGGCCGCAGCACCCTTGGGCTGGTGCTGATCCCATCCTGGGAATGCCCACGGCCTTGGATGATGCTGCAGGAAGGACACTGCTAATTGTGTCCTCCCCAGCTGGGAATTCACCCCCCTGCTCAGCACCCTCCAGGTGAGCCAGCCCCATTTTCCAGGCACTGCTTTCCCCCAAGGGCTGCAGAGCAGCTCAGTCCCGGAGCTCAGCCCCACGAGATGCTGAGCACCTGGTGAGCAGCACAAGACATTCCCAGACACATTTGTTTAGTGTCTGGCTGGGGCTGCTTATCAGCATTGAGTCAGCTGTGTGGGTGAGCTCTTCTTCCTCCTTGTGCTCCAGCACCTCCCCAGGGCCGTTCCTGCAGTCAGAAGCAGTAAAAGCAGCCACCTGTAGCTCAGGCTGTGCCTCACCAGCGAGGCATTTGGAGCAGGGTTCCCAAAAGCCAGCGGCCCTTGCACCAGCAGGTCCCCATCCCACAAAACCCATCTGCCTGTCCAGCTCCACCAGTGATAGGATGTGGGAAAGCTGTACCCCGGCACAGGGGGGGCACAGGGGTGTGTGGTCCCAGCTCGTTACCAGCATGAGGAGCACGGAGCGGGGATTGCAGCCTCTTGCCCCTACCTTGGGGCAATTCCCTTGGATTCCACCAACCCCTGCCTGGGTAGGGTTCGAGTCGGTGCAGCGAGGGAATGCGATGCCACGAGGGAATGTGATCCCTCAAAGAGAGCACCCTCTTTTTGCACCCTCAAAGAGAGCAGCAGCACGAAGGGCAGGTTCCCATTATTAACCCCGCAGGGACTCATCCTGCCACACGCTGAGCCCAAGCCCTTTCCCTGGGAAAACCACAGCCAAGCAGAGAGCAGGGAACTGCCCCGATTCCCAGCCGGGACTCCACTGGGAATTCACCAGGCTTGGCAGAGAGGTGCCCCAGCACCCCCAGCACCCCCAGGGGCTCAGGAGGGACCCAGAGCATCGCTCCCCGGGGTGCCCCAGCTGCTGGGTGCCCGCTGCCCGGCGAGGTGCTCCAGGAGCTGGGGAAAAGGCAAGCATTAGCACCATCTAGTGATGCTGGCTGCGGGGCTGGCGGGCAGGCTTTGGTGCTCAGGGTGTCCCGTCCCAAGGACAGGGTGAGGGGACACTGTCAGAGGCAGGTAACTGGGGTAATCCCACCCCAGGGGTAGGTGTGGGGTGGTGGGAATGCTCTGGGCTGTGCTCACTGAGCACCCCACAGCTCAAGCTGGGACACCGGGACCCTGCCCTGAAGGTGCAGAGGATGCTGATGGCAGCAGGATCCTGCCTGGGCTCCCAGGATGTGGTGGCATTTATTGGCAAGGGTCTTGGGGGAGCAGGTAATTTTCTCCAGGACCCATTCCCAAGAACCATGTGAATTTACCAATCTCAGCTTTCATTTGAAAGCGCTTATTGGAAATGTTAGGGAAATATGAGTGAAAGGAGTGGCAGGACTTCAAAGGCGAAAAGCCAAGTGAAGGATGCACTAGATACTGAATTTTAGAGATGAGCTGTAAAAAGACAGCTTTACCTAATGAAAAATCTCACAATATCAAGGGTAAATGTGGCCTGTTTCATACTAAAAGCAAAATTGTTAAAAGTCACAAGATTTGCCCAGAAAATCATCCCTGCCCAGGATGTGCATCTCTGAGACTGGGGCATCTCCAGGCTGGTTTTGTAAAACTGCACTTTGAGCACTGAAGTGGCACCAAAAGCCTGCTCTGCTCTCACACTTTTGGAGGGCAGTTGATTTTATTTTAAAGTCACAGCTTTCAAGATAAACCTCATGGTTTCTGGTACCAGACTGGGATCAGAAATGATGCACTTTGCTAACAAATCTTATCCTGGCAGCCACTGGACTCCTAACACCACATGTTCATCATATTCCAGTGTTTTGCCCAATTGCAACTGAATTCCCAAGCACCCTGTCCCCGAAAGAGCTGGTACCTAAAACACGACTAGGAACAGCCAGGCAATTTGAGGATTTTGGCAAAAGCATGGATAAATGCAGTTATTATAATAGCAGCGAGCATTAGGGAAAGGATTTCCAGCCTCACTCTTTGGGGTTTAGGTTGATCTGTCGTTATTGAAGACCAGGACGAGACTTAATATCAGCAGGCACATGGCTCTGCCTGCTCCCAGAGCAGTGCATTTGGCTGCTGTAAGAGCTGCAGGTGGGTTTCAAGACCCATTTAACCTAGGATTTCCCGTGTCCTCCCCGAACAAGGTCTGACCATATCACCCGCAGAGCATCACCTTGCTTTAGGCTGCACCCGACGCCGTCTGCACCTCCCCTGTGCCGATGCCTCTGTGAGAGCTGAGCATTTTGTCCCTCTGAGCAGGAAGGCAGCTGCCCAGCCCACAGATTCCCACTCCCCATCAGTTTGGGACCCGCAGCAGTGCTGTGCTCGGCGGGGATTTGCTCTGCTCACAGCCCAGCCCATGAAGGCGAGAGCCCGAGCACAGGGCTGCTGCCCACGCCTCCAAAACCGAGCCCGAGCTCTTGCTGCCAGCTCCACGCTGTCTCTCCCTTTGGAAAGGAATTCATGGCGTGTCCCTCAGCTGACAAGCAGTTCCCCCATGTCCAGGGGCCCACTGGCCCTTTCCTAGGTGAGCTCAGCAAGCACAAACGTCCTGCCTAAACAGCACCGGAGAGGAGGCAGCTGGAGCCGAACGCGCGGTTCTTGTGCAGGCTCCCTTTCCAGTGAGTCATAAAAGTTCCTTGGCAGCTGCCTCTGTGTATCTAATTGGGATCAGGTTAGGGGCAATGTGGATAGCTGAGGATGGAAAATATGTGTCGGATTTACTCCTCTGTCCCCCCACTGATCTGAGGGCTTGGGAACTCTGCTGCTGGAGCCCTGCGCTACTCACCAGCTCCTTTCTCTCCGTGCAGAGCCGTGCAGGGTCCAGGGGCTTGTTCTGCTCCTCATTCCCTGCCAGAGGCTGTCCTTTGCCCTTCTCCACGTGCCCCTCCACATCCCCCTCTTAACCCAAGGCAGAAGCATTGCCTTGCCACGTTGGCCGGGCAAAGAGGCGGCCACAGAGCTGGGGGAGCTGGGCACAGCAGGAAGCAGCCTCGGGTGCCGCAGGCACTCGGCATGACTCACATTACCCAGGCCACAAAAGAGGCGTGAGGACCGAGCCTTTTCCATCTCCTTTTTGTCTGGGAGCAGCGGCACTGGCAGTCCCTTCCCCTCTCAGCAGGCAGATGGGGAGCAGCAGCATCCTCCTGCCCCTCTCGCAGAGTTTTGCTGGCTAGCAGAGTCATGGCAGAGCTCTTGTTCATGAAAAACACAGTAATTCCCCCAAAACATCCCTCTGGTGCAAACCCATCAGAGTCTCTGCGCAGCCCATCTCCTCCTCCATCCAGTGGTCTTGCGGTCACCCCACAGCTCCTCCTCCACATGGGCCTGAGCTTCTGGGACCCACAGCAAAGGGAAGAAGGACCAGCACAAAGCTCTTGGAAAGAGATTCCCAGGAAATGGAGACACTAAATAGCCCCTGAAATCCCGACAGAGATGGAGCTCTTGGCAAAGTGCAGAGCCATGCTTTATAATAGATCTATATTTGGTTGAGAGAAAGAAAAGCCCCTCTAAGGAGCCTCTGCTTTCAAGGCAGAAACGAACACCCTGCTTTGAACAGAGCCTGAACAGAAAAAAAAAGAAAAAAAAAAAGAAAAAAAAAAAGAAAAAAAAAAGGGGGGGGGGGGGATTCTACAGAAAACTCCTAAGAGGCTGCAAACTTCTGCCCTTCTCCTGTGTACAAAAGAAACCCACCAGGCTCTGCCCATCAGCTCACCATCAGCACCCAGGAGACAGATCCTCACCAGGCCTGTGGCCAAAGGGCAGAGCCGATTGCTCTTTTCACAGCAATTTCTCTGCCTGAAGTGGACACTTAGAGAGAAAAAAAGGGAAGTGAGCAGAGCCCATACAGTCTCATGGGGCCAGATGTGGGACATCTCCCTGCCAAACTCCCGGCTCGCATCTTCCCCCCGTGTCCCCTTCTTGGCAGACACCTCCAGGGGCTCCTCGAGGTAGAACACGTCTCACTTTCTCCTTTTTCCCTACAAGGGTGTTGAAGACCCTAGGAAAAGCATGAATTTGGCTTTAGTGCTCCCAAACTGACAATCCTGAGCTGTCAACACAGCATCTTAAAAGATCTTCTCACCCGGCTTAGCCAAGGAGGATCGGTGCTGGGGCTGCTCCGTGCCATACGGGGCTCGCTTGGTGATTTCCCTGCTGCTCAATGGGGCAGTTCCCCACGGGGCTGGGAATTGGGAGCAACAGCACCATCCCAATCCAACCTCATCACAGCCACTGGAGTCCATATGGGACCAGTTCCCACACCAGCCTCCAAATGTCTAGGGCTGCAGAGGGATGGCCAGGAGGGAAGGATTATTTTGGGCAGAGGGGAAGGTGCAAGCAAGGCTCATCCCAGCAGGGAGGATGCTCCGGGGGCTGTTTTTAGAGCTCATTGCTGGATGTTCCTGGCTGCCAGCCCGGCAGCGAGCCCCTGCCCGCGGTGAGGACGAGCCCGTGGAGCATCTGCCCTTTGGTTAGGATGTGCTCGCTCCTCTGCTGTTGTTTTTGTAAGCTTCTTCCCGATGGCTCGTGGCGTGATCGCCAAAGGAACTTTGCCCTCTCTCGGCTCGCACTTTTGGTAAGAAAATCAGCTTGGGTTTTTGCCAAAAAAGCAAAATGTGAAAAAAAAAAAATAATCCCGTGTTTTAAACTTAAAATCTGCACTATTTGGGTGTTTGTAAAGGACAATCCCAATTTTCAAATATCTCTACAAAAATTCTAAAGCATTATTTTGACCAAAATAAAAATAAAAATATATAAATTGAAGAACTGTTTCAGCAGAGAAGCTGCTCCTGGACACTGTGGCACTCGCAGCCACCAGGGACTCACAGGGCTCGAGCAGATGCTCAGCCTTTATCTGGAGAGAGACAGAGCACCCACGTACAACAAGGGCTGAAACAAGCGCAGGGAGGAGCCGCAGCCCTCCCGTTTCAGGACACGAAGCTCTGAGGGATGGGAACTTCTGGGAGGTCACCGCTGGGGTAGGATGTTGAGCAACGAGGACCATCGGTTTGGTGTCTGATCCGCTCAGCGACCGTGCTCATCCTAAATTCCTGACGTTTCGCAGAGGAAGGCGTTTTAGGTTGACATCCAAGAGGGGAACCGTTGGCTCCAGGTCCTGGCTCCGTGCAGGACCAGGAGCACGAAGCCCCGACTCATCCCAGCGGGCCAGCAGTGCCGGAGCCGGGCTCTCTGCTCCTCTTTGGGAGCTATTTAGAAATGATGGAAGTCAATAAATCTTTGAAGTTATTTTGGGCTGGAACCCAAAGATGTTTAATCGGAAGCAGATGCCGGTGGAGGTCTTTCCTGGAAGGCTGGTGTGCGGGGCTTTAAAATGGAGAGAAAATTTTATTCTTGTTGCTAGATGTTAACAACCATGACTTAAAAAATATTTCAGCCCTGTTCCTGGATGTGTCATGGGGTGCCTTGCGCCGACGACAGGCCACGATTAAACATTTCAGAGCAGTTCAAAACCAGATGAGAACTGGGCTTTGGTGGATCCCCCCGCCTCATTCGATTTGTTTAGGCTACGTGCTCCTGCAAAGTCTGCTGGACTGGGTGGGTGCCATGGATGGGCAGACAGCTGGGGGATCAGCAGCGGTCTTCTCCATCCCCAGTGCCCTTGGGCTGCTTTGCCTTGGGAGAAAAACACGGTGCCTTTTGGATTGCCTCCAAATCTACAGAACGGAGCTGAATATCTCTAAAACCGCTGCTTTCTGCAAGGGAACAATCTGCCAAGGCCCGGCGCTGGGAAGCTGCCCTGCAGACGAGGTTTGCCGCCGTGTTCCAGCCCCAGCAGCCTGGGATCCCCATGCCACAGCCTCACCCCAGCCCTGCCCGGGGCTCCCAGCCTCTGCCCTGAGCCCCCTGCAAGGCTAAAGATGCCCCCGGCTCCCCAACCTGCATCTGAAGCCCTCAGCATCACATCAAAGGCAAGGGGCAGGAGCCAGTCCCTATTATTTTTCCTACCCCGTAACAACCAAAAGGTGAGAAGAGTGCTAGCACCCTGCAGCCACACACTTTGCTGTAAGGAGCCACAAGAGGGCATTAGCTTTATATTTTTCCCCACCCAGACAAATCCAAGACAATTTCTGGCTAATGGTCCATTTTCCCGTGCCCAAGTACAACTGTGGGAATATTATCTTGTGAATCCTAACGCTGTAAGAAGATGGGTTGGCTAATAATGGCGAGCCTGACTTTCTTCTCATTCTTCTAATTTGGCTTTTTAGTCCCCTCCACGGAATAAGAGAAAGGCAGGGAGCATTCCCTCTATGTGGGAAAAGGAGAACATTTTGAAATTTTAAAAAAAAAGAAAGAAAGAAAGAAAGAAAAACAACAAAGGAACCCAAGCCACAACACTGTCAGAGCCCGAAGAGATGGAATCAGAATTAACAACCAAATTTTTGAGAATGCTGCAAAACCCTGTACTCCCCGTGTGCCGACAATTTTTTTAGGTAACGAAAGTAGGTTCACCGTGCCTGCTGGCAGCCAGCGCTTCCTCTCGAGTTTGATGAAGGAGATATTTCCTACCCCGACAGCATCTGTGCTCATGCGTGCCTGGTGTCACTCCAAGGCATCCCGCTGTCCTTAGCTGAGTTCATTGCCTCCGGTATAATTAGGCTTGCTGGATGAGGGCCGGGTGCTGTGAGTACCCTGTGAGCGTGCGGGGATATTTTTTAACCAAAGTGCTGTTTAGACCGCCCCCCTTAATGAAAAGATCATGCAAACCCAATTAATGTCATCGGGCTGAAGCAGAAAACAAACGAGCAGTGGAGTGCCCCTTCATCCCTGAAATAGCTTAAGTTTTTCAGCAATATCAGCGATGAAACAGAAACAGGTGGAGAAATCAATACAGACCACAGCACAGGAAAACGAGACCGCTAGGCCGGTATGTAGAAAGGGAAAGTGCTGTTAAAAAACGTTACAGCTGCTGTGTCCACCCAGCAGTGAAAAGCAACATTTGGCCTGCAAGAAGTTGTGAAGCTGAACGTAAAAAAAGAGGAAAACCTCGAAGCAATTTGTTGATTTATTTCCCTTTTGTTTCTCACTGCCTTGCACCGCAGTCACTGCCCCGGCTGTCCCTTGGCCAGGGCGAGTCACCCTCAGCAGGACAGATCTGTTTTCCCAAGCTAAGATGAAGTCCTGGCATCAGAAGGGAGCCCAAATCCTTTTTTGTCCCTCTTTAAGCTTCCTCCTCGGCAGAGCACAGCCAAAGGGTGTGTTTTGGCAGATGGGTAAAGTTAGGAGAGGAATTGGGCCTGCAGATGGGCGCCATGCACTCGGGAGCATGGAGCAGTCCGTGTGTGGAGCTGGCTGTTCAGCAAGGACACTTCATCCCCACCTCTCCCTGGTTCACACACCCCCAGGACCAGGGGAGGACAGTCTCTGCCTCTCCCTCATTCCCCCACCCCCATCATCTCCTCCTCCTCCCAGCTCCTTACACCATAAATTATCACCCATTTCTGCGCTCCTGCGGTGGCACCAAGTGCATTGCCACGTCCAGAGCAATGTGTGTTGGAAGGGGATGGGTTCCCCGTGCCAAGGATGCCACATATTTAAAGGAGGAAAGAAAGAAAAGGAATAATGAGGGGAGCAGCACGTGCACAGCCAGCTCCCGAGGGATGGGGCTGCTCGTCCTTGCTCTGGCTCTCGGGAAGGGTTTGCTGCGGGTGTCATCCCCAGCTCGGGTCCAGCGAGGACTTGCTAAGGTCCTGCACTGCCTCCCTCCCCGCTGCTGCCTTTCCCAGGGCACTCCTGGCCTCCTACGGATCTCCGCCTTCCTCCTTTTCCTATCATCCTGTGCCAAGTTTGATTAAAACATCGCCGATCCCTGCCAGCTCATGAGACAGAGGGAGAAGAGAGGAAGGAAAACAAAAAACAACAACAAAAAAAAAACCAGCCGGTCGTCTCTCTCCTGCCTTCCCAGACTTTGCTAAGGCCGTATGAGGTCTCGTCTGGGACGCAGCCGGGAGCAGCAGACACCCCTGCACCCTCCTGCGGCAGCGCTGGGCTCCAGCACGATGCTCACCCCCTGGGACATCAGCCCCCTGCCTGCTCCCCTTCAGCCCCCTGCAGTGAACAGGGGGCTCCCAGGACGGTGCAGGGGCAGCCCCGTGGTCCTGTGTCTGCCTGCATCCCTGGGGGCTTCCCGGTGACATCCCCAGGGGGAAACAAGCCAAGAAATGGAGGGGAAGGTTTAAGCCCGGCCAGCCCCCAGAGGTCTCTGGCAGCACTGTGGGGAGAGATGCCCACCGCCTCCTGAGAGGGGGGAAAACAGAAAGACACGGTCAGAGGGCTCCCATTCTCTCCCACTGACCCCATAAAATGAAGGGGTGGAAATACTGGCCGATCTTACTTACTTAAGGTAATTAAGGATGGACTAATGAGGCTGCATGGACACAGACCCATGACAGCTGTGATTTTCCCCACATTTACACTCTGCAATTGAATATTCATGGAAAGGCCCTTAAAAATATAAAAATAAAAATACATAAAAATACATAAATAAATAAAAATAAAAATAAAAATAAAAATAAAAATAAAAATAAAAATAAAAATAAAAATAAAAATAAAAATAAAAATAAAAAGTACTCTTATTTGAGGGCTAACTTGGAAACCAAAGTATGATTTCACTGAGGTCGCAGCCCTTTGACCCATCAGCTTTTCAGCTCATCTGAGTCTGGGGCTTGTCTGCGTAGCAAAGGCTGGTGTTTTGGGGTTTGGGTTCATTTGTATTATAAAGCTTTTAGAGGCTGTGGGTGTCTTTGCTGTCATGAAAGAGCCTTGCAATGGGCCCAAAGCATCAGGAATGCATGGTTTTTCCCTTTTTTTCCTCATTTTGTCCCTCCCTCCTTCCCTGTGCAGAGAAAAGGGACCAGCTCAGGGCACTCCAAGGCCACATCTTCCCCCGCTACCACAAACGACCCCGCTGAACTGCGAGCAGCTGGGGATCCTCGGCACCACCCTAGGACTGCTCAAACCTGATTAAATCTCAGCAACTCCCTTAATCCCCAGGCCTGGGGGTGCAGAGGGGTGGGATGTGCGGCCCTTTGGCCCCGAGGAGCTCAGCTGCCAGCATCGCACGCCCATGTGCACGCACACGCCCGAGTGTGTCCGCAGGTGTTGGGGAGCTGAGCGGCTCCGAGTCCTCGCCACGAGAGCCCTGCAGTCAGTAGGGGAGGGCTGGGATCTCTGCCTCTCTTCCTTGGGGGATTTGATGTACTTCCAAGCGATCCGGAGGCTGCCAGGTTCCCCAGCTCGAGGGGAAACAACACCGCCGCACGTTAATCAGATGAATTTCGGGCTCCTGCTGCCAGCACGTGGCTGTGGCACACTCGCTTCCCGAGCTGGCGCCTGCCGTCGTGCAAAGAGGGGTGGGTGCCAGCCCCCCGTGCTGCAGCAAAAAAATACCTACCGCAACCATCCCTCGCACATCGCGAGGGGGAAAACTCAGCCTGGTCCCTGCAGGAAGCAAATCCCGGGGGGAAGACACGTCTCTGGGTCTGCCTGGCTGCCTCTCCACGTGCAGAGCCACCCCTACCCCTCAGGCTGCCCTTTCCACCACCGCCCTCCATCCGTCCTGGGGGCTGAGCCCATTCGGAGCTCAATCCTAGGAAATATCCCACCAGCCCCATCGCCTGGGGCAGTGGCATCCCTGGTGTCCTCTGAATTCCTCCGAGTTGCCTTCTCCTCCTTAATATGATGTATTTCAAAGGGCAGATAATAAGGCCATTCTTGGCTCACACTGTGAACTATTTAATGGAACATGACAAGAAAACAGTGTTTCTTTCCTGGGAGTAATTATTGTTTGACTTCAAGTCTTTACCTACGGCAATAGCTGTAAGGAGAACGGTTCCATTAAAGGCAGGTGGGGACTCTAAATCCTTAGAAATGAGGACAGTTTTTTAACCTGAAAGACATCATAAATGACCAGAGCTGGGCCAGTTAATTTATATCTCATTTCAGAACATTTAATGGTGCTTCTTTTCATCGCTGAACCAGGCACTCGGTGGCTCTAACAGTTGGTGATTTTCTATGCAGCACCTGAAGCCAGTGAGCAAACTATCCCTCATTACGGGGACATTCCCGAGGGCTGCCCTATTTTTCTCGTCCTCCTTGGAAAGCCGAAGACCTTTGGGATGTTTTACCCACGACAGCAGCGGCTGCACCCTGTAAGACAGCCCCAAAACTGAGGGGGATTAAGCATCAGGGTGAAATCCATGTGTGCACCGTGCCCTGGGCAGGGTGGCACATGGGCCAGCAAGAACCCAGGAGCTTTCCCATCTGCAGTCACCCAGAGGAAACAGGGTGCCGTCTCTTTAGCCAAAGGACCTTGTTCTGGAAACCCGGGCTCTGGAACCAATTCTCCCTCAACGAGCCCTTCCCAGATCCTCTGACGTATCCCAAACCCTGCTGGAAAATCCTCATCAAACGCGATTGCTCTATACGGGTTAGCTCTGTAGGGTTACGAGGGCCTTCCCCCCGGCCTATTATTGCAGGGTTGCTCCCGATTGCTAGGCTACACGCTGTTGCTGTTGGCCTAGAGGCATGCTGGCTGCGCCGGGGCCCACATGTGTGCTGCTGGGTGACTCATGAGAGCTGGCCCCGGCAGCTCAGGCTGCCTTCGCGGCGTCTCGAGAAGAACATTCCCTTCTGCTGAGGCACAGCCCCGGCACCACGGGCAGAACGGAGCCCTGCGTGGCCTCACTGGGGACCCCCAAGCACCCGCACGGCTCAGGGTTGGGGGCAGCCCCACGGGGACAGCGCTGGGGAGGAGCTGTGACACTCCGGACAAGCCTTCGCACTGAACCGAACTCACAAAGTTTCTCCCTGCGTTCAGCCAGCATGGGAACAAAAATCCTGCAGCTCCCATCTCCTTCATTTTAGCACCGTTTTGCTCCAGAGATCAAATTGCTACGGGGAACCGCAGCTCACCGGCCGCTCCGCATGTTTGTTGCCGAATGCACGCCGAGAGCCCAAACCTCCCCGCCTCGCCCCCCAGCCTGGCTCCCCCAAATTTGCGCAGCCCCCCCAGCCTGCAGCTCCAGGCAGCCCTCGGAGACGCCGAGTGGCTGAAAAACCACACTGCAGGCACACGAAGGCCTGGAAACTCCTCGCAGTCCTCCTCCTGCATCTCATAACCTGCAGGGCCTCGTGTGAGGTGAGCTCTATGAGCTCAGGGCAGCCCCTCTTGCCACCAATATTGACCAGAAGCATTGCACAGAGCAGAGAATAATTTGAGGCTCGATGCTCTGGGGTTTGGATGGACCACATTGTTCATCTTGATCCTGCAAAGCATCTCAGGAGCTGCACAGTGGCAGTGGGACTTGCTGGAATTGTAAATGTTGGGCTAGAGGATGTCTTTGCCTCTGGTCCCCTGGGCTGTCCTCAGGAAGTCCCAGCGTGTCTCTAATGAGCCCCTCGTGTGCTTGCCGGATCCCTGGAGAGTAATAAAGCTGGGACTCCAGCTTGCCTGGATTTAATAAAAAGAGAAAGAGAAGATAGCTCCTCAAAATCATCCTTTAACAGCAGCAGTTCTGGGAGAGACCCCCAAATTGTGCTGGTTTTATGGGGCCTTGCAGGGGTGCTGAGCTCAGCACCCAGGTCCTGCAGAGCACACAAAGCCCAGGAGGGCTGCAGGAGGACAGCTGCAGGGGGGTTGCTTTTTGTGCCTTCTGCACATGCAGCGTTCAGGACATGATGTTGGCATCGCTGCCAACCCTCCCCTAAAGCCTCCTTGCCACCTTCTGCCAAATTTGGCAGAGTCTGAGAGCCCTGAGGAGAAGGATTCCCGATAACTCACATGGAAATGCGCAGCTGGGTGAAGCGGGGAGGCTCCTGCACCCATCCAAGCACGCCTGCGGGGTGAGCGCAGCCCCACCAGCCTCCAGCGCTCAGCCACCGCCTCGTGCTGGGGCCTGGGCTGGCAGCCAGGCGCTGAGACATGGCCTCCACCTGCCACCTAGTGTTTCCCTAGTGTTTCCCTCCCGCATCCAGCTGCAAACCCCTGCGGCACCACCAAAAGCACCCCAAAACCCAAATGCAGCCAGGTGCCGCGTGGTTCCCATCACCAAAAGCAGTCACAACGCCCTATAAGCACACTGGGGGGGTGTCTGCGGGCAGTGGTCCCCTCCTGGCTCCTAGCAGGGATGCTCTGTGCCTTCCCCGGTGCTCAGCCAGCTGCTGGGGAAGTTTTTTTACCCCCGTCTCCTCCTGGACTCTCCCTGGCCAGTGCTGGGTGCTCGCTACGTGTCTCGCACAGTTGCAGCCTCCTGGAGCTCAGCCCAGGAACATCTCACCCGCGTGTCTGGGCAGGGTGGACATCCTGCCAACCCCACCAGCTCCCCGTGGTGCTCAGCACCCCGTGGTGATTTAGGGTCAGGGTTAGCACACCAGGCTGGGAGCAAGGCGTCCCGTGCTGGGACATGAGCCCTGCCCTGCCCCGATGTCTGCACAGCGCACCCAGGCGCTGTCCCACGGCCGCCCCCGCTCCAGGCAGCCCCGGCGGCCGGCCGAGTCCCCGGCTGACCCCAGCCCAGCATCTGGAAGTGCTCAAGGCAGCTCCTGCGAGCCTTTCGGCAGCGGGACCCACGCGGACACGCTCATCCCTGGATAGCCAGCAGGCAGAGCGAGCAGACAGCGGGGTCAGAGCAGGGGTGGAGGCCAGAAAAGGGCTTTCTGAAGGCTGAGAGGAGTTTCTGCCTTTCCTTTTTTATTTTTTTTTCTTCCCAAATCTACTTTTCTTTTTCTTTTTTCTTCTTTTTTTACTTCTTTTTTTTTTTCCCCATAACAATTCTCACCTTTATCAACACCGAGAGCATGACCCTCACCACTGCCTACCCCAAGCTCCTCACAGCCCTGCGTTGCTGCCTGCATCCCCTACAGACAGCAGCGAGACCAACCCCTCGGTGTGATGCTCATGTCACCATTTCGGGTGGCTCTGCCCAGCTCCCCACCATGCTCCGTGCCATCTGCTGGCAAATCCACTGGCCACAGACACCTCTCCATCCCCTCTCTGCCCCACAGCACGAGGAGCCCCAGGGCTGTCCATGCTGGCACAGGGGGGGCTCCTCCTGAAGCCTGGGACAGAGCTGAGCTGCAAAGGATCTGGGCAGGGTTTTGTGCCCAGGAACATGCAGAGCTTGCTGCTTCTCCCATGTAAGAGCTGATCTGAGGTTTCTGCCACACGCAGCATTCCTAGGAAAGCCTCAGGCACGGCGGCAGTGCCAGCGTTTTCCCCTGCTGCCAGGGGATGCATCCTGGCTCCTAGTTCACTCCGATGGCTTAGGAAATTGTCGCTGTGTGTATCGGCTGCTTGCCCTTTCTGTTGTACTCGGTTCCCGGGAACTGCCGACACAAATTGCTTATGGTTACAGAGTTGTCCAGATATGATTTTCACATAGCATTGTTGGGCAAGTGCCATACTCGAGGGAAACAGAGCATTCAGCTCAGCCCCTCGCTTTAAAAATGTTTGGAAAAAATCAGCAATTTCGAAAATGGAAAGATTAAAGTAGTCCAAACAAAAGGGCCTCGGCTAGCGGCTGCGGGCGGCGCTGGAATGATGTCGTGTAAACAGGGAAGGGGCGGCCACGGCCTCGTACAGATGGAGCTGGGGAAAATAATCGGGGCTGGGTTATTTCAGCCTCCGGGGATTTTATGCTTCGACCCCAAGGCGGATGCAGGTGGGCAGCCTGGGAGCTGCCCTGTGTCCTCGTCCCCGTTCCTGCTGCCTGTGAGCCCCAGGGAAGGCATCCCAGAGCGGTGCTGAGCCACAGCATCCCCAGCCCATGGTGTGGCTGGGCAGTGCCAGGGTGGTGGCACCCAGCCCCCTGCCTCGGGTGCAGGCTGTGGCCACCTTCATCCCCTGCCCCCGAGGCAGAGGAACACGCTGGGCTTGGCCAGCGTGGGCCAAAAGGGGCTGGAAAACAAAGCAGCTTTGGGAAAACCACCTTTGCTCTGCTCTGTCCCAGCTTCCATTTGTTAACCCCCCTTCCAAAATGTAGGGGAGGTTGCCGTCAGGTGGTAAATCATCCCCGGACCCTTTGGAATAACGGATTACTCCCGCTTGGAAGGCACAGTGGTTTATTTGTTTTGTAAACCAGGGCCTCTCCAGGGCTGCTCCGGCACACACTCCCTCCCCGAGCTGAAACCCAAGCCCTCTGTGCCGAACAGAGGCACCATTCATCCATCCCCTGCCCCACCGCCCCAGCCCACAGAGAACCCTTTCCTCCACAAAACGAGTGGGCACCAGGACGCGTCTGTGGCTGATGGCAAAGGCCCAGAAAGGAGAGCTCAGGCAGAAAAGAAAAGGCATGGGCAGGGACAAGGACACAGACAGGGATAGGGACAAGGACACGGACACGGGCTGCTGGCACATCCCAGGACTTTGGGAAAGCAACGGCCAGACCTGGGGGAAAGGGGCAGCCAAACATCTGCAGCACACAGGCGGAGGAACGCAGCCCGGCCAGCCGTCCCCGTGCTCCAGTGCCTTTAGGCTGGAGCAGGGGAATTTCGTGTCAAGCCCATCTGAACCCAGGGTTTTTTGATGCCCCACTTTAAGCAGGACAGCGAGCGCTGGCTGTCTCTGCAGCAAGGCAGCTGGACAAAGCTCCCTTGTCACCTTGTCTCCCCTGAGAAGCAGCCGGCAGGTCACAAAGGAGGAATTGCAGCTTTGCAGGAGATAGGAATCAAAACCAACTGGAGAATAGCCTTGTGAGAGGTGTTGCCCTCCTGAAACGCTGGGAAGGAGAGTGGGCAGGAGGCTCTGGAAGCAGGCACAAATTGGGGCAGGGGGGACATCACTGCCCTTGAAGTGATGCCCAGGGCAAGAGCTTGGTTCAGAGCTGGTGCCCTGAGCCCCCTCGGGCACCCACTTTCCCCATCAGTGAGCACTGCCATTGTCTCTCCTCTTCCTGCATCCAGTATCAGCCCAAGGAATGTCGATATTACCCCCAAATCCCAAGCTTATCTGCCTATGACCTCCATCTCACGCTTCATCTCCCCCTTGCCCCCATAAAAACGCCCTCCGTGGGGCCTGTGGGTTTGCTGTAATGCCTTGCCTGCCTCTTCCCACCCCTCGCATCCACGCTCCCAGGCTGCGCAGCATCACGACGTGGCAGAGCCTTTCTGTGCAATTAATTACGAGCCCGGCTGGGCTCAAGATGCAAGGCTGAGCCACACGCGATCCCAAACGCGTTCCAGATGGTTGCAGAGCGCAGTGCAGCACGATCCGGCTTTGCAAGGCTGCTGGAGCAACCTCTCACAATAACTCTTCGCTGGTGAGAAAAGTGTGAATTTGGAGGACCTTCCTGCTGATGGGCCAGATGCTTTCTGACTGTGGGGCCTGGCGGAGACCTCTCTACCAATGCTTTGGTTAATCCTGCTCCCTGGGAAGGGGTAAGGGATAGTTAGAGGGTCTAGATGATACCACGCAGATTAAGGGAATGACAAGAAGCCCTGGTCATGGACAAGGCTGCAAATTCAGGATTGGCAAATGGAACAGAAAATGCCAGTGAAGGCAGTGCTTGTGCCCACAGGGCTCTCCGGGGACTCCTGCCACTGTGCCAGCACAGAGCAGGGATTTCTCTCCACACCTGCCAGCCGGTGGAAGTTTGCTCAGAGCTGACAACACACCAGGGCTGGGGCTGCTGAGCAGAATCCAGCCTGGCAGCATCAGCTGAGACAGCACCAAACCAGCTCCTGAATTAGGGCAGTCTGAGAGACCCTCAAAGACCAAGCCCCCAGACCCTCCCTCCAGGCACTGCTGGCCCCACACAGCAGCTCTCCATCCCCTTCATCTGCTCGCTGGAAGCAGTGATCCATCAGCAGCAAAAGTGGGCTTCAAAGCTGCGAGGCAGGCGTCCCAGCAGTGAAATATTTGGCAATCAATGGGACGATCTCATTGGAACAGGGTGAAGGAGCATTAACGTTAATGCCACGTAAAAGTCAGCCCTAGTAACCTGGATTTGCTGAGGAAGTGCTGAAAACCTTGCACTACCTGGTCAGATAATTGCTTTATTTATGAATAAAAATCATAAATCAGTCCCTGAGTTCCTTCTGGCTCCCCAGCACGCTCAGTGCTGCAGCCCAGGGTGGCCCCATGTTGGGGCAAAATGCTTCTGCAGGGGTGGCAGGAGGTGGTGCAGGACCTGTTGGAGCCTCTGCTCCTGGAGGGGGACACGTTTTGCTCTGAAGTTCCCCAGAAGTGTTTCTGAGCCTCTGGCTGAGGCCAGGGCTCTGGCAGCCACCCTCTTCCCAAAAGCAGCCACTCCCAGTGAGCCCAAACCGCCCCCAAATCGGAATTTCCTCCTGGCTTTGCAGCTCCGCTTGCAGCTCGGTGGTGACGCACTGTGGTGCTCCCCAGGGCTGCTGGCAATCCACAGCCCGAGCGGGAGAAAGAGGGGAAGAAAGGAGAGGTTTGTTCCCTGGGCAGGTGTGAGGAACCTGCCCCATGCAGCAAACCCATGTGAAAACGCAGTGATTGTGCTGAGCGTGAAGCCGTGTGAAGAGCTTCCATCTCTCCAGCTCCTCAGCCAAGCATCCGAGATATTCCTAATGCTTGTGTCCCCTCGGAGGTTCTGTTCTACACAACATTGTCATGCAGGCAGAAACAAAAACCTCAGCTAGGCTTTTTATATATATTTAAAAAAAAAATAAAAGACAAGGAGGAGGAACTGGCTTAAATTAAATGGCCCATCTCACTCTGTCAAACTCAACTGCAAGAAACCATGTGAGTTCATCAAAAAATCTGCTACCCGCACTGAGCAAATACAAATAACCCACGGAGCAGATGGAAGCAGCTGTCTAGGAAAATTTGCACTAATCATTGCTTTGCTTGAGGATTCACGGCCTCGGCAGCACAGTCTGAAGAGCTTCTGCAGTAGAGGAGCTGAGCAAGCTCTGAGAAGCACGGAGATCAGCTCTGGTCTACTTTTAGGAGAGGAAGAGAGGCGGGGAGGCTGGGGGTGCAGGGAAGCCTGCAGTTGGGTAAAGATCTGAACCCCAAAGCCAGCAAAGCTGAAGCAGATGGAGGCAGAAGGAGCCTTTAGGGACCAGACCCAGCTCTCCGACACAGAGCAGCCCTGGATCTGCCATCAGTGCCATCACCACGGTGTCCTGAATTGATCCAGTGGGATCTGCAATCACGTATTTGCTGGCAGATACTGGACAACCTCAAACATCCCCACACCTGCAGTGCCCCGGGGGAGAACAGAGAGATCCTTTTTCCCCCGAGGAGTGCTCAGAGCAGGGCTGTGTGGCTCAGGACATCTTTGAGCGGGGACAGAGTAATTGCAGGGCTTTTCCCTCTGCCCCAGGGAGAGCAGTGAAGGCTCTAGCTATAAGCACTGCAGCACACCAAGTTCTCCTTTCAAAACCAGCTCTTGGTTTTCAACACCCAGACATCCCCACACGGTTTGCTAGAGTTTTCTCAGGCACATCCATGGAAGGCACAAAGAAATTGCCCTGCCCTCTTTCATTCTCCAGGCTGAGCCAGGAGCTGAAAGCAGGCAAACCTGGGGAGATTCAGCCCCTCCGTCAGCATTTCTGTGCTTAAGTGCAGTCGTTGGCTCTGCTGGGGTTTTGCTGGAGATGCCACGGCCTCACGCAAATGGGACAAAACCAACTGAACCTAATTAAGGCCCTCACAGCGAACGCTGGGCGTGGGCTGAATCCGCCCAACATCTCCTTCATAACACCCCCACAGAGGTATAAAATGCTGAGCAAACCTGGAAGGAAGAGGACAGCCCTTTTCATTTCCCAGCCTGATTTATGCCCTCCAAACAGCATCACATGCAGCCGCTGACAATTTCACGCTGAGTTACTCATGCTGCCTCCCCACCGTAATGATACGTACAGATGGGAAGGAGATTTGGTACGCCTCGAGAAGAAGCGAGGGAATATTTCTATTTGACAGCTTGTTTTCTTTGGTCAATGCATCGAAGGATTTGAGTTCATTATTTCATGTCTAGGCTCGGTTCCCAGCCACCAAAGGGACGGCTGAAGTCGTGGGTTTAGATAGAGACTGAAATGCTCCTCCTAATTCTGCCTTCGCAGAGCGAGCAGGATGTGCCTGGGGAATGAATCAACTGCTGTAAGCTGAGTTCTGAAACCCTTTTAATTGGGCAAAAAAGGGGGGAATTCGGGGCTTTAAGCACTTTTGGAGCCAAATGTCCTCAGCTAAGGGGCGCAGGTGCTGGTCACACCCACAGGAGGTGCTGGTGGGGGAGGAAGAGGAGGAGAAAGAGCAGCAGGGAGGCAGCAGAGGCACCAGCAGGGACCAAAGGCTCCGGCTCCTCTGTCTGGGTGCCTTGTGCGGTGCCCTCGCTTCCACCCTCCCCACCTAATACCCATTCATGATTTAGGATTAGTCTTGGCTTCAGCCAGGGAGGCTAGAACCGTAACATGATCCACAATAGTGCAAGGTAAAGAGCAGTTAGGAATAATATTTCCTTCATATGGCAATTTGGAAAGCCAAGGCTGGAGGGTTGGGGTCGGTTATCTCCGCAGAGGTGCCAGCCCTGCCAGCGAGGTCATTTGCAGCTCCACCAGGGATCTTTTTGTAGCCCCAAATCATTTATCTCAAAACATGAGGTGTTTGAGCCCAGGGCCTAAGGGTTACATTAAACACCTGACTGATGGAAACGGGTGTGATTCAGGTCCCTAAATCTCTCTCCAGGGCTGTCTCTGACACAGGGGACATTTGGGCAGGAGAACCCCTTGCAAAGAAGGGGCTGGCGGAGCCTGGCTGTGAGGCCCCACAAGCTGGAAACACTCCAGTTCTCATTTTCACTCCTGCCTCCCCCTGTGGACTCCCAAAAAGCCAGCAAAGCCTTTCAGGGTGCTGAGAGCAAGGCGTGCAGGCTGTTTACGGCGTATCACCGAAAGGCCAAAGCTGCCTCTCCCCCAAGGTGTCAGGAGAAGCTATTCACTGCCACCGCCAAAAAAATCCTGTAAGGCTCCAGGGCATCATCCCACAGACCGTGTTAACAGCTTGAAAAGGTCAGGTTAATAAAAACATATATACAGAGACCAGCTGAGGTGTAACCTGGCTGCACAGATCGCCCATGGAAGTGGGCATTTGGTGCTGCAAGGAGGAGGCCGTAAATTGGGTCCCGTGGACCTGACTTCTCCTGCGTGCCTGCAGTCCCCTGCTGTGTGCCTCTGCTCCAAGCCAGCTGCAGCTGTTATGTGCCCATGTTCACAGCCCGGATGGATTTGTTTTTCAGGAACATTTGTGTTTTGTTGTTTCCAGCGTGCAAGGAAACCGGGTTATGGCTTTGATAATCCTCAAAAGCAGCAAAAACCCCGTGCCTTCAGCACAAGCCTCACCAGAGCCTGCTGGAGCGAGCAAGAGATTTGCATTGGCTTGAGTGAGTTTTTAACTGGGTTCTGGTCATCTCCCAGAGCTACGGCACACTTCAGGATGTGGGGAAAGTGGATCCAAGTGGGCTGGGTGGACCTGGGCTGCCTTGGTTTGCTGCAGAGCAGCCAACGGCGCTCTGAGAGCGGTGCCAGAGGGGAGCCGGGCTCTGTACAAGTTCACGCTCAATTTCAAGTGATGGCACCGGAGAAGGAAGCACACTTTATGCAGAAGCCTTGCAGATCTCACTGGCTAAATGGCTGGGTGTGCTCCATGCTTAGCCCCAGGCTCCAGACAAAGAAAAAGTCAAACCAAGGCTTTGGCATCCCTGGAAACGTCGCTGCTTCTTTCCAAGCCTCCTCTTCATTTGCAGCCTCTCATTGAAGTCAAAGTCTCTTGAAACTCAGCATCCATCCCAAAGGGGCTTTGACCTTATCTTAGGTTAATAACAAAAAAAACTAATAATGCTCATGACAGTGATCACCATTCCAGTGAAAAGTCAGCCAGGAGCGAGACAGCGATGCAGCCTGGGGGACGTGGTCAAAGCGGGGCCCCCCTTGCCTGTCGAGCTGCACCTTGATGCGAGCAGAACCCGAAGCCAGAATCCAGCAGGCTGTGTTCGGGCTCAAATGAGAGGAAATGCTGAATATTTGAGATGTCTGCAGATTAAAGGTTGGGGTCTGGCTGCCCACAGGAAAGCTGCACTGCTGGGACAGAGGGCGCAAGGATGTTTCTGCTGCAGGGAGGCTGCTGGGATGCCCTGGGGCAGAGCAGGGCTCCGTTCCCCCAGTGCACATCATGCTGTGCCACCTGCCCATGGGAGCAAACCTTTGCATGGCATGGATGTATCCAAAGTCCTCAGGGACTCCCCTCTCCAAGCAGGGTGAGCCCAAGCCCCGGGCACATCTCCAGCACCAGCCGGGGAGCTCAGACAGCCCGGCCCCTTTCCCAGGAGCTCGAACACTTTCCCTGACCTTGGGCAGGGCATTTAATTCTTCCACTTCCATTCTCCATCCAAAAAGGCTAAGATAATACTTCCTCCTTCCTGGCCATTTAGAAAGTAAGCTCTTTTTGCTCTCCCTGGTGATGCGCGGGGCCAGATGTGTGATGCAGCTGTGGTAGGGGCAGGGGTGGTGCCTGCCATGAGCCCCCCTGGCTGCAATGAAAATCCATCCACAGCCCCCAGGGACCCCCGGATTATGGTCCCATGGGCGCTGCCATCACCCGGCGTGCTCAGGACTTCATCAGCCCCAAAGAAAGGAAAATCCCTGCTGGGGTGGGCAGATTTGGGGATGGAGCCAGGGAGGAGAGCTGCCTTCCTGTGCCTGGGCTGCGCCCCCCCAGGCTCCCTCCCATCCCTGGGTTTTACAAGCTCCCTGTAGTTATCACCACTTCCCTCTGCACTGCCAGAAACAGCAAAGCAAAAGAAAAGGTTACAGGACGGTGGTGCAATGCCTGGAAAACCCCAGCAAACCCTTCCCATGTGGGCTCTGACTCCCACCAGGGTGGACGCAGAGGAGGGGCGAGGACCCCCCAGGTCTCAGGCACAGCCAGGCCTGACTCGGACACAGGGATGCTGTTGTTTTTACTTGTCCTGACAAAATTTTATGGAATCGAAATTTCTACGTTGGACATTTTCCTTTAAACAGCCTTGGTTTTACCAAAACACGCAGAGTCCCTGTCGTCAGTGATGGTGAGCAGAGAAACCCTAGCTGAGCACCAACACTTTCTGAGTTTCAGTAGCCAAAAAGATTAGGAAATAATTCCCTCTTTTCTTTTTTTCCAGCCAAAACTTCAAAGAACCTCCTCTGCTCTCACCTGTAATGAGCAAATGCCCCCCAAAATCCCACCAACCCCTTTAAAAGGGGCCCCAGCAGCACCTCTTTCCCCCGGGGCTTCTCAGCAGGGGTGGCTCTGGACAACTTCTTCTGGCACTGGCTCCCCCCTCTCCACGTGCTCACCTGATTTCTTGCTGTGGGAGCATTTTTTTCTTGATTCCCAAGCCTATTTGATGACAGCTTCGCCCGCTTTAGCTGAAAGCCCAGCTCTCCTGCAGCCTCCTGCTTTTTTTTTTTTTTTTTTTTTTTTTTTTTTCCAGTGGAAAGTCGATGAAATCCGACAGCAACATCTTGATCCTTTCAAGTGGCTCTGTCCCAGTGCCGGGCTCCAGGCTCCACAGCCCAAACTCCCGAGCGTGGCCCAGCATCAAACGGGCACAGGGAGCTGGATGTTGCCTGCAAACAGGAATCCTCCTGGTGGCTGAAAACAAGCAATATTTGTGTTGGACCGTGAGCCTGGCTGAACAGACCGCAGAGGGCTTTATCTGGGGAAAAAAAAAAAAAAAAAAAAAAAAAAAAAAAGAGATCCTAAATCCCTCTGGGGCATGGGGAGGAAATTGGGGTGGGAAGTGGGGCAACGTTGGACCTGAGGATGTCTGCAGGGCTGGGTAAAACATTGCTCTGTGTCTGTACAGGGGGGTGCTCCCCGTGCATCCCAGGACAGGTTTTGGTGCATGGAGCTGCTTGAATCAAGGGTTTCTGCCTTGTCTGAGGGACAGGGGGAGCACAAATCCCTCAGTAGCCCTCAGACTCATTTTATCCCCAGCTGAAGCCTCCCTCCGTGCAGAGGAGCCTGCAGAAACCCTGGCAGGGCAGGCACAGGACGGGCCCTTCAGACCAACAGCTCCTGCTTACCCCGCTCACCAGTGCTGGGCTTCAAAAAAAAAGAAACCCAAGTCCCTTCTTGGTGCAAAGCCCAGCCCGGGACGGTTTGGGAGCAGGCTGCTGGAGGCATTTCCCCCTCTCCGAAGGGATCAGCAAGGCACAAGCAAGCCCAGGAAAGCAATAAAGAAAAAGTCCATCTGGTTGTCGCCCTTCTTCTGATTCATAATGTTAAATAAAATGCCAGAAACTGATCCTTTTTTTTTTTTTTTTTCTTCCCTCAAACAGCCAGTAGGTCCTTCATATTTTCCCACTTACATCATCCAACATGGTTTGAATCTACAGTGACTGGTAAAGCCTCAAAGGCATAATTGCAGTTGTCTTAGGAAAGTGAAATCATATGGTGTTCCCAAGATCCCCTCCCCCTTGCTTTTTTTTTTTTTTTTTCCTTTTCTTTTCTTTTCCTTCATTTTTTTTTTTCCTTTTAATGTTTCTCGCTCAGCTTCCAGATGTTTCCTGAGGAAAAAAAAAGAAAAAGAAGCAAGGAGCAAAGTGGGGCGGAGAGGAGAGGAGGGTGCTGTAGTGGAAAAGGCCACGTGGCAGCGAGAGCTCCCCAGCCAAAGGGGGGGAGCAGAAAAAGCTGCAGCCCTGCTCAGAGCAGCCCTGGGGCTGCGGGACCATGCTCTCTATCCCATCCCACCCCGGCCCTTCCCATCCCATCCCATCCCGCTGGGAACCAGCCCATCCCCTCCATCCCCCGTGGGGATGCTGGAAGCCCCACAGCGGTCCTGAGCTAAGCAAGGCAGCGCTGAGCATCGCCCCGTGTGCTGGGAGGCTTGAGGAAATAAATCCCACAGCCACTTAGGACCTTTTGCAGCCTTACAGCTCGGACCAATACCCTTACCTGCTGCTGCCCCATGTCAGAGCACTGACTCCCTACAGCCTTCACCAGCCCCTTGTGAGCTGAGCACCTTCTGGGGGTGCTGAGCCCCCTTTTCCATGGGATACCAATTCCTGCCTGGAGGCAGTTCCACCTGCCCGGAGCCCTTGGGCTTTGGGGCTCGGTTTGCATCTATCCAGCTTCACACGAGGCACTGGCATCCCTTATTGAAACCCAAAATAACCCCCAAACCATCCGAGCCCCCCTGCCCTTTGCATATTTCTGGCAGTGCCTGAGCCCCAAGCAGCCCGTTAGAGACCCCAGGAGCCCTCCTGTCCCTGCAAGCAGCCTCCCTACAAGCAGGGACGCTCACCCCAGAGTTCAGGCCGGCACAGCCCAGGCATGGTTTCAATTAGGGCTGTGATTTACTGCCTTGGCTTGGAGGAGGGTAAGGCAGAGTGGCGGGGAGGTGCCTCCAACCCTGCCTTCTGTGCCGAGCTCCCTGTCCTTGGGGAAAGGGGAGAAGGGGTCACACCCCGCTCAAAACGCCTCTGGCCCCCTGCACAACCCCTCCTGCTCCGGGGCCAGCCTCAGGGGACCCCACGGTGACACCCCTCGACCCAGGGGCCAGGCAAGGAATAAGCCAGACATGGCCCAAGTCAAATGAATTGAGCACTTCCAAGGGATGAGGGAGCCCTCCGCTAATAGCTTGGGAGGGGTGGGAAGGGATGCGGCCAGCCAAGGATTGTTGAGAGGCTGGGTCAAAACTCCTCTCTGAGTCAACACAAAGACCTCAAAGTTAAGGCTCCTCCAATGTCTTCAGAGCATCAGACTCCTAAAAATGAGGGGGTGGCTCCCAGCCTCCTGCAGGGAGTGCAAATGCAGCTCACCCAAAGCCATCCCCCATGTCCTGCCCCTGCTGGAGAGGAGGCAGGAGCTGAAGCTGCAGCCCCCTGGGTCTATTTTATTTTATTTTTTTGTTTTAGGTTTGTTCGAGTTGTTTTAGAAACGACAGCGAGAGCAAAGCGTCTCCCTGACCAGAACAGGCAATAGGCTGAAGGATTTTTTTTAAGTGTGTAAGATTTTACCCCAGAACAGGCACACCAAATCTAATTTGCAGGGGAGCACGGCTGATGTGCACGGCACCGAGGCTCGCGTTTCGTCCCGCGGGCGGTGCTCGAGGGCCCTGCTCTCCCCCCAGCACAGCTTACTATTCCCAGCGGGGTGGAAATCTGCCTCCACCCAGGGCAAGAATGAGACCTGGCTGGAGAAGCAAAGGGAGGAAGGGAAGTCTGCCATCTGAAGGGCTTGCTTGAGTTTCTAGACAGCCTGAGCTGCTGCTTCTCAGCGAGGCCAGCCAGATATGAACGTCGCCGGTCAGTGCCCAGCTCGGCACCAAAGCCTGCCCGCATCACCTTCCCCATCCAGCAGAGCTGCTGCTGTTTGCACAGGAGGGTTCAGCACGCAGCGACTGACCTTGGAAGCGACCACTTCTGCCCACACACCCTGCAGCTCCCCGAGCAGCTCCGACCATTGGAAAAGACAAGAACGGAGAGAGGAGGAAAGGACGGACGCGTCTGGTGCTGAGGGCGGGGAGCTGCACGGTCACAGAGGCAGCACCAGCAGGGCGTTCAGCCCCACACAACCCTCTGTGCAACACATTCATCAGGTTTTAGCAGCAGTTCCCCCCCAAAAAACCCCACTGCTCTCTCCCCCACCCCACTCAGGACATTTTTGGGGCAGCCAGATTTGTTTTTTTTTTTTCCCCCCAGGGCGGTGACCGGGGAGGACAGAGCTGGGGACAAGGATTTTTTTTTTTTAGGGTGGGGGACACCCAAGTGATGGGTGCAGGAGGGATGGGGGGGTCCAGGACCCGTTGCTAGGGCGTTGCCAAGGCGTTGCCATGGCTACGGGGGGGGGGGTGCAGCCCATGGGAGGGCGCAGGGGGATGCTCGGGGATGCGCGGGGCGAGGGCGGCACCTGGCGGGCGCAGCGCAGCGCGGACACCGGCACGGCACCGGGGGGGGGCCCCGAACCCCAGGGGGGTCCCCGAAAACCGGGGAGGGGGAAAACAGAGCCCAGAGGCTCAGAGGCACGCTGAGGCCGCCCCCGGTGATCCTGTGCGGGAGGATTGCAGGTTAAAGCCCCGCAGAGGGTGAGGGCGAAGGGAGCTCGGCTTTGACCCTGAAAGCCTCGAGGGAAGCCGAGGGCCCCGCTTTCAAGGCTTTGCTCTTTAGCATCGTCGTGTTAACAAGCCTCAGGCTTCCTCCTCTCCTCCCTAAAAGTGCTCTGAGGCAGGTGCAGGCTCCAACTTGATCAGAGCAGGCGGGTCAGTGGCAGCTGGGTGCTGTCAGGGCGCTGCTGCCTGCCTGAGAAACCTGCCCAGAACCCTCCTCGCTCCCCTTCCTACCCAAGGCTTCCTCTTATTCCTCTTCAAATCATGCAAATCACCCAAACGCGCCGTGCCCAGGGAGGTTCCCTTCCCTCCTGACACCAATCTAATGCTCTGGGTTTTCCTTTCAGGTTGATTTTTTTTTTTTTTCCCATGGGAAAAAAGAAAAGCATTGTTTATTCAGCACCGTCAGGAGGGGAAATATCCCAATATCCCCGCTCCCCCCCTTTTCTGGAATGACAGGAGCCAGAACCAGAGCTCCGTGGGAGAGGGGTTAAAATGTGCAGCACCGGGTACAACCCCGTCTGAGCAGAGAGCATCCGTGTAGGTCAGGGCTGGCGTAGGTGAAACAGAAAACTGCGAATTTGTGTCGGGGGGAGGTATCTGGATGTCTGTGCCACGGGGGGTGGATGGCAAACCAGAACTTTGGGGCTCTCCAGCAGAAACCTGTTACTCATCGGCTGCAACCGGCGCAGGCTGGCTGTAAATTTTGATAAGAAGCAAGTGACAAATCCCGAAACCTGTGATTAAAAAATAGACGAGAGGCAGATCGGCTGATTAGGAGGCTGGTTGCACGCTGTGCTTTGTTTGGCACATAGGCTGCTTAGGCTGGGAAAAAAAATGAGGGCTTTATGTTTCTGAAAAGGAGACGGGGCAAAAATCTGGGTCCCCGGCCTGGAGAAGTGTTCGTGGGGAGAAGTGGGAGCTGGGGAGGTGGGGAGGAAGCGGGCACGGGATGCTCGGGGACCTCGGTGCTCGGCGGAGATGGGTGAAGGCAGCACTGGGGGGAGCAAGAGAGTCACTGTGAGATATCAGAGCCGGTTAAAAGCTCGGCTCTGGCCGGTAAATAAACGCCAGTACCCAGAGCCCCGCTGCCATTTACCCCTTCTAGCCCATGGCAAGGGTATCCGGCTGTGCCATACCCTGGTTTTCTGCTCTGTGCTCAGAATCAGCAGCACCCCACGTACCCCAAGCACCTTGGGCTGTTTTCTGCTCTCATGAGGGGTCAAAGGGCTCCTCTCTTTTGCTCTGGTTTCCCCCGAGCTCCTTCATCCCTGCTTTCTGTCCAGCCCCTCCACCAAGCCCCCAAATTTCAGCTCTCTGCCCAAGTGGCCCTGCCCGTCCCCAGCATCCCCGTGCCCTGCGAGGGATGGAGAGCTGCTCCCCTGTGCCCACCGAGCTCCCTGTGGTGGCTGGGGACCTGTTTTTACAGGCCAGATCCCCCAAACCAGGGCTTCTTACGGAGATGCTCAGGCAGAGGCTGCAGAATGAGTCGTCAGCTTTTGGTTTAGCTCCGTAAGGACCCGGATTTTGACTTTTAAAACACTTCTCTAAAACTCTATAAATAAATCACATTCTGTGCACTTGAGTCAACATTAGCCTAAAAACCACCCTCCTTACAGCTCATGTCAGGCAAATAAGACAGGCTTGATAACTGGAGAGAGTGATTTATAAAGGCACCATATGGGAGCTTGTCTAAGAATTATAATTGATTAGTGAGCAGCAGAAATATTGCCTCGGCACGGAGCACGACTACCTGGCCCTACAGCGACGCGGGTGTTAAATCCATCCCAAACCCCGCGAAATCCCACCCCATCCACAGCCCCCCACAGCCGCCAGCTCCTCGAGGGGCTTCTCACCCCTGTGACTTGGGAGCAAAGGTGCTGGTGACTCGAGGCCAGGATTCATCCGAGGATAGCAGAGGTGGGTGTGCCGCTGCAGCAGTCCATCTGCCAAGCCTCTTTTATTTTCCTAGTGTTCCAGGAAGAACTTCTGGCCTGGGATCTGTCTAGACACCGCAGGCAGGTAGCAGGCGGTGGTTGTTCTCATGGCAATACCGCCGGGTGCTGACAGACAGTCCCAGACAGGCAGGGAGGGGAGGAAAGCACGGTGGCTTCTGCCTGAATTTGGGATCTGGGGCTCAGGGAAAGCAACCGAGACCCCACAGCACACCGAACACTTAATCCGTGCCGGATTCATCCCCCTCTGTGTTGCAGCTTCCACAGCTTGCCCGAGGCTGGTCTGGTGCTCAGCATAAAGCCGAGTGTCTCTTGGCATATTCTGTGCCCAAAAAGTGCTCCACCACAGACCTGAGTGGCAGAAAGAGCCAAATGCAAGGCTCCGTTTAGAGCGCACGACAAAAATTCACATTTCCAGCGGCAGGCAGCATCCAGCGCACACGAGACAAGAGTTGTTGAGTTAATTAGAAATGTATATTTGATACCCAGCCCGAGCAGGGCCCCGCACGCTGCTAAGGTTTAATAATTGATTTGTAATTTATTTGCCCATTAATTCTTCCTCTTTCAGAGCGAAGCCAAGAGCTCGCGCGCACTCGTCCATCATCCTGGCCAGCGGCGCTGCAGCCCCTGCTCCCACGGAGCTGTCGGGGGTGACAGACTGGAGCCTCGTGCAGGCTGTAATTAGTTACTTACTTCAGGAGCTTTTTATAGGAGCCTGTGTGCCTCTTGAGAAAGATTAACAAAGGGTTTATTTCCTGCGGGCTCGGGCCGCGTGTCAGCAAAGCCCAGGCTGCAGGAATTATTGATTCCCTTTCCATAAGGTTTGCATTTTCAAGGTAAGTGATTTGGCTGTTACAGGTATCACGTCCCCGGGCCCCATTCATCACGGCGGCAGAAACGGAGCTGACTGAAGCACTGGGAGCAGGCTCGGGTTTAAACAGAGGCTGCAACACTTTCTCTTGCCGTGACCACGTATTGCCACAGAAAAAAAAAAATAATAAATAAATAAAAAAGAAAAGGAAAAAAAAATAAAAGGAAAAAAGAAAAATAAAAAAGGTTTCCTGTTCCCAGCTAATCAGAGATAAAATCTAATTATGATCCCCAGGTGACTCCAAGATCCCTGGTCCCCTGCTCTCACAGAATCAGGGGGGTTACAGGGTTATTCCTCTATTCTCATTCCTTTTATTTGCTGTGTGGTTGCTGAACCACCAGAGTCACGGTTTTCCAGCCTTTTCCTATGGAGCAGAGTAGAAGCCCCTGTTGCCTCTCCGAGTTTCCCGGATGTGCTGGAAAACAGCTCCAGCCCCCGTGGCCCTGCGGCCACCCAGACATCCGGGAGCAGCAGGACAAACGAGCAAAATAGCAGCAGGATGGAAAAGAACCTGAACAACAGCCGTTGGCAAGCAGCAGAAATGGCTTTGAATAGTCATGATGGACATTTCGCAGAGATAGAGATCGTGTTTTTAATAAAGAAACATGCAGATCAGCCGCTCGCTCTCGCACGCAGATGTCTGTCCCTGCCCGCCGCCGCAGGACAGAGGCGCCGGTCTCCGCTCCCATCTCGGCAGCCCTCAGCCTCCTTCCACTGGCCTGGAAACCTCTGGCTGTCTACAAAAGCTCTCTAAAGATAGAAGGCAAGAGGAAGGGAAAAAGGAGGCGATGTGGGAATGTGCACACAGTCCCCAAAGGGGGAAAAAGGGGGTAGGGATTGCCAAGCGACGGCACCTCCCCATGTGGGCACGCAAGTGGTGTGGAGAAGCCCCCAGGAGGGTCGGGAGGCCCGGAGACAATTTTTGGCAGGAGAGAGGCCGTGGAACAAGCCAATCTTCGTGTGTGAAATCTCACAGAGAGCCGCTGCTATAAATAAGGGTGATGGAGTGATTGCCATAAATCATAACCCCGCTGACATCGCGGAGCTCTCGCAAGCAGCGGGGATGTTCGTGCGGCTGGTTGCTCTCCCTTGGCAGAGGCAGGAGGGAGATTAGTCACTCGTTGTGCTTCCTGAAACCACCTCCTCCCTCCCCACAAGACAATGTCTTGGAGAAAAGGAAGGATTTGATGATTCTTGTGAAAAAGGCTATGACAGGTCTTAATCATTGGGTTCCCCAGATTGGTAGGATCAAGCCCTCGTACTCCAGGGGGAAGTGTTGCCATCGGCAGAGTTACTGCTTATTTTGAGCAGGAGAAAATGAGAATCAACATCATCTTCCTTTGAGGTTAAAACCTCATTTCTACTGAGCTTGCTGGGATGGCAGGGTGACTGTAAGGCCGCCCTGTGCTCTGGATGGGGTCGAAGAGGATGTGTCCGCTCCCCTGGGCCAGCGGCAAGGTCTGGGCAGCTGGGGCAGTGCGAGGAGCTGTGTGCTGTGCCAGGGGCAGTGCCTGGGGGCTGTCCCTCCTAAGCAGCCACAGAAAACCCCCTCGGGGCTCTCCCTAGAGGCACAGCGTGGTTTAGTGGCCACAACCCAGGGCTGCACAAAAGCACCCGTTTACTTCGCTTGCTCTCGTTTGATCTGCCTGTAACTGCTGCGCCTTCAGCAGCATCCTTCCCCATTTACATCCCCTTAAAGAAATGAGAATCCAGCCCAGGACCAGGTCCCCCAACACAGCACCAGTGGCCAAAACCCGACAGCCCCACTAAGACCCCCTAGCCAGCCAGGGGACCGCTCCCCTCCTGCAAGCCCCTTAAAGCCTTTACTGCAGCTGTACTTTATTTTTTTTTTTTTGTAAAGTTCAAAACGTTCCGGGCATAAATCTTTCTCTTCCCTTCCATGCTGCTGGAAGTTAGCTACTGGCTGTATATTTTTAGATTTTAAAAATGTCACCCTCAACTGCTCTGAGCGCACGTAAGTACTGTAAGAAACAAACCATATAGACTTCCTGTCAATAACGCCAGCCTCAGATGGACTCCCTGCAGCCCTGGCAAAGTAAATTATAGCCTTTCCCCCCCAAATGATGGCTGGCTGCTTATTATTGGCTTTCATCTTTATTGCCTCTTAAGGTAAAATGGTCGGAGTGACAACAGCAAATAGCTAGCCACAAATTGTCTCTCCTGCCAGCCTTCCTCCTGCTTGTCAGCAGGCTGAGATGCTTGGAGAGAGCATCACCCCGCAAGGATGCTGAAACGGGTTGCAGGCACCAAGTGGAGGCAATCCAGGGGACTGAGGCACTCAGGGACCTCCCCAAATCCCACCCAAATCCCCTGGACACTCTCTTTGCTCCCCTTGCCTCTCACAGTCCCTGTAGGGACCAAGCACCCAATTTTTCCTTGTGTGAGAGCATCCCGTATTAGACACTAGTGAATCCACAGCTGGCTGGATGGTGCAAATGGGTCTAAATTATTATTTTTTTTTTTCATGAGGCTCGTTCCTTGCTCGAGGCAGCAGTCCCCATAATGGCAACGGGAAGATTCACCAGCACACGAGGACCAGGGCTTCCCAGGCAGGGGTTAATCAGAGGGGTCTCTGGGGACCCACCTCCACCCTCCCGATAGCAGGAAATCGTCCGCAGCACGTTCCTTGCCATGAGGAGGGAAACATTTTTTTGGAGCAGGAACAGACAGGCCAGAGCAAGCTTTTCTCCTCCAACTGGAGCCTGACGGGAGGATCCGGTTTCAAAGGATTAGGTAATGTCTTCGCATCGCCCAGGAACCCACGGCCTGGTGTGTCTGCCCAGGCGGCGAGCCGGGAAGGGAGGCAGCTGGTGGCTGGGGACACACCAGAGCAGCCCCCCCAGCTTGGTCCTGCTCGGGGAGCTGCTTTCCTCTGCCCAGGGTGTGCGGTGTAACCTCAGGGATGTTGGAGACCCCCCTGCAGCTCCACGAAGCCCTCGGCCCCTCCTGGTGGTGCAACATCCTCGGGGACCCTCCGCCTGCTCCTTTCTCGCCCCAACCAGGGCAAGCAGAAAGCGGCCACCGGAGCGGTGAGGAAGGGGCAGGGAGCATCAGGAACGGGTGTTGGTGTGCCAAATTCACAAGGGCAGAGCAGGAGGCTGAGAAGAGGGGCTGGGAGCAGCCTCTCCACTCCTTCCCTGCTGGCCAGCCTTGAGCGAGGCCGCTCGTCCTCCCTCCTCCGTCTCCATCCTGCCTCCCCGGCTCAGCTGTAAGCTCCTGCAAGGTAGCCCCTGCCAGGGAGAAGCATGCGGCTGCCCTTCTTGCAGGGCAGGATGCTTTCATGCCATAAATTAAAAGATCCAGACAAAATGAACACCAAGGGCTGTGTCCTCAGGACTCACAATGACTCCAACACAAGCTTTTTGTAAGAAAATAAATTAAATGACTCGGCTGTTTTACTCATCGGGCTGTTCTACCTTTCGCGGTATCCTAACAAACACTTGTGTCTTCATTTAATTTTCTTCAGCCTCGTACCCGCCACAAAAGCAGAAAGGCCGTCTGATAACTTTAATGAATTTCCATTTGACCCTCCCCCTGGGTTTTGGGTTGAGTGTTGAGTGAATGAGCTTTAAAAGCATCTTTTCATTTAGTCTTCCACAGCAGAAAATCGCCGAGCCAAGAATCATACCTCACTTTGTCAGTAGAAAAACAAGATGTGGGCTTAGCGGAATGGAGTTGCGTTGGAGCACGGTATGGAAAATCTTGCCTATAAAGCCAAACAAGGTTTCACTGCCAGTGTTGTAAGGCAGAGGGATGCGAAATTTTTGTGGCTAGTATTTCTCGCCTGTGCCTTGGGATCTCGAGCTCTTTGGAAAGGAAAGATACTCATTTTAGGCAACGCTTCCCTCCGAGCCTCTTATTAACCCTTTGTCATACTGCAAGGAGAAAAAAAATAAATAAAAGAAAGAAAGAAAGAAAAAAATAAGGCTTTTGTATTCTGATGGAAAAATGAGGTCTAAACCTTCAAGATGCAGAGTTTTGTGCCGTGGGCTGTTGGTCTGCACACCTTGCTGCAGCAGGGGCTGTTACGGGCAGGGCGAGGTGGTTGCAGGGGGTCCTGCGGGGAGCTGCTGGGCTCTGGGGTCAGGGGGAGAGCCTCGGGGGGAGAGCAAACCCGAGGCTGCCCGGGGGGCTGCGGGGGTTGGGGAGCTGCTGTCGGGAGGGGGCAGCAGCACTTTGCTCTTGGGCTGCTTGATTTGGCATGGCACAGCTCGGTTTGGCATGGCATGGCATGGCACAGCTCAGGATGACTTGGCACGGCTCAGCACACCCCAAAGTCCCACCAGGGAAACGCCCAGAGCCCAGTTCCCACGTGCCAGGCCCGCAGTGGGGAGCACTGGGCTGGGGAGCGCAGGGAAATTGGGGAGGGGGGGGACCCGTGGAAATGTCACTGCTGCAGAAGGCCAAGGTGCCCTTTGTGGCAACAGCGCGAGGGGAAAGCTGCCCCCTGGGACCCTGACCCCGGCCCCGGGGCCGGCTGGGGTGAAAAGGCTGCTTGAGAGAGGTCAGGAGCAGAAAACTAACCTGCTTTTCTTTGGCAATTATGAAGTGACAAATTACCAGTGAAAGAGCTCATCTGTCTGTATTTATTTGTAGAGCCCCTCCTCGCTGCAAAGCCGAGGCATGGAGAGGACGGGGATCACAGCCCTTCTCTTAAGGATTTCAAAACAGTCTGCCGACACCTCACTCCATCTCTGTCAGCACTGGGGATGTGCAGAAATTAAGTGGCCAGCCCGGTGCCACCAAGCGGGACGTGGCTCCAGGAGCATCTCTGCACCCCCCCCCCCAGCACAGCGTCTTCCACGCTGGACCCCCTAATGCACCCGGAGCACCAGGATGGTGTTTTGCAGAGGAAGATGAAGCCCCCTCCCAATCCTACACCTCCAAGAGCTTGGGGTTTAGGGAAATCTGGCATTAGGAGGCTCCTGATAAAAGAGCGCTCTGGACCTCTTTTTATCCCCCTCCATGCTCCCTGTGAGGTGAGGGCCAATCCTGCACACAGCCAGCCCTGCCACGCTACAAAAGCCCCAAGCCATTGCATGTGTGAAGCATTTCATTCCCTTACAACCATCTTCTGTTATCAAGGAATCAGGCACTTTGATCCCAGCTGAAGCTGGAGAAACAGCAACGAGTTCGTGGTGCCACCCTCCTCCTCCTCCTGCTCCCTTTTCCCCCAGAGCAGGAGTTGGAGCCTGGGAAAGCGCCCAGCTTCCCGAGGGGGTGGCAGCAAACGTGGCAAGGAAAGAAAAAGAACAGTGGGCAGCTTGGCTTGGCCTTGCCTTTTGTTATTAGCTGCTTTAAATATAGAAGCAAGCCTGATGTTCAAAGCAAAGCGTGGGTGTTGAGCCCACGGGTGGTGGGGACCCAGCCAACCCGTGGTGCGAGGGCGAGCGTTGGCCACGGAGCCCAGTTTGCTCCACCCCAGGAGAAGGGGAAAAGAAAAAAAAAAAAAAAAAACTCAGGAAGGGAGGTAAATATTTGCTCTCCAAACACAAACTGCTGCCTGGAGGTTAACAAGACAAATAACCAGCCTCTGGAACGGGAGCCATCCCATGCGCGAGTGCAGCCGGCCGGGCAAGCTGCTGCTGGGTGGCCAGGGCCTGCGGGTGCACCCCGGTCACCAAGGTCTCCAAAAATGAGCAAAGGGGTGGCAGCTCAGGGCCGGGGGCAGGCTGTGTCCCCTCACCAGGGAGCAGCAGGCACCTCTGAGCCACCACCATCCTTTTTGCCCCCCCTCCTCTGCCCTCTGCCAGTCACGTCCCCGGCTTCCCAAATGAAAAAATATTGCGGCAAAGTTAGGAGCGCACGGATCGTCACTAACCAAATTGAAACACCTATTTTCCGTCTCTATTTCACCGGCTCTGCAGCCGTCGGGGAGGATTTATCTCCGCTGTAAACCCAAGAGCAAGTTCAATCTTGTTTGTACCTGGCAACAGATCCAGGTTAAGCCAAGGCCACCGCTCGCTGCTCCACATCACGCGCACGGCGCCGGGGGCTCGCGGCACCTCCCCGCATGGCAATGTCCCCACTCCAAAGGCACCAACTTGGCACCGAGAGACAAAGGGGCTGGAAAACAGCATGCTGTCCCCACGTGTGTGCCTGAGGACAGCTTGTCGCTGTGCCCTTGTCACCGTGGCAAGGTGCCCATGACCCCAGAATCTCGCTGCTCCGTGCTGTGCCCTGTCCCAGTTTGTGGGATGTGTCACCAGGTCGGAGCTCTCCCCATGCCCATGTTCCCACACAGAGCCACGATGGCTCTGGCTCAGCCCAGCCCATGGTGTGTGATGTGCCAAGGGTGGCCCTCGTCCGTGGGATGGCCCCTGTCACCCCATTGTCACCCACCCACCAGAAAGCCCAGGGTCACCCCAGTGTGCCCAGCTGGCGCACCCCTCCCAGGAGGTTGGCCCCCACAATGGCACTCATCGTATAGTTTCTGTAAGTGGCACCGTCCCACTGTCACTAGAGGGTACACCTGGAATTGTCAAAGGAATCGGAAATTCTTTCAGGAGAAAGTCCTGGGGGCAAAAACAACCTGTTTTAAAAGCCCAGCCTTTGGGATTTCCCCCATGGTTCTGCCGTTGCTCTCACCCCAAACCCAAACCTTTCTGTGAGCCTGCAGCTCCAGGAAAATGAAGCCTCGGTGGCTCCAAGATCAATAAATGGGTTTTGGGGGGTCGCAGATCACTCTCAAACCACCACTACTTATTTTTGTACCTACATTATACGTACATACGTGAGGCTGTCGTGGAGCTGGAGGTGCATCGCACACCGTGAAGTCCAAGGGGCTATTTTTACTTGCTGACCCCTCGCTAAACCAGGGAGGAAAGAGGCAGGACGAAGTCAAGTACCCAACACAGAAACCCCACTGCCCTCGGCTGAAATCCTGCCTGCTGGGCCAGGCTTCGAAGGACTGAAGGTGAGAGGAGAGGAAGAGCAGGAGGGAGCCCAGGACGGGGACCCCTGGGTGACCGGGACCCCCTTGGTGGGGACAGGACCCCACAGCCTAAGGACCAGCTCAGGAAATACCCATAAAGAACAAAAGAGGACTTGGACTGGGTTATATTTTAAAATGCTCATATATTTTCTTATTTTTTTTTCTCTTTTTTCTTTTTCTTTTTTTCTTTTTCTTTTTTTTCTTTTTTTCCACAATTCTAATACAATTGTTCATCAAAATACTGGCGTTTCCAGCAGCAACTCTTTTTTTTTTTTTTTTCTTTTCTTTTTTTTTTTAAGTGAATAATAATATACGGTAGTGATTTCACAGTAAAACAGACCTGCGGGAACGCCGGATATACGTGACAAAAGACACCCCCAGACCAGCCCGCCCTGCCCTCCCCCGCCCTCCCCCCCCTCCCCGAAAAAGATTTTGGAAGTGGGGGAAAAAAATAAAAAGTTCATTCAAAAAAATTATTTCAAAAGAGATTTCATATAAAGCCTTTAAAACACAGTCAGAAGTTTCTCCCTCTTCTCCAGATCCCTGTCCCTGCGGCTGAACATTTACAGAGAGGGAGAGAGAGAGAGAAAGAGAGAAAAATAGAGAGAGCGTTTATAACAATCTCTGTAGAAGAAACAAAACAATCCAGAAAAAAAAAATATCCAAGAATATGCAAGGGATAAAATTACATTTGTACAAAAATAGATTTTTAACTTTATTGATGCTTTAGATATTTTTTCCTTATCTTTTCTCTTTTTTTTTTTTTTGTCATTCTAAATTTTAAATGTATTTTATTTTTATTTTTTTTTTAGCTATGCAACCCATAGCCAAGGCATCCATCACTAAGTATTGGGAATTGCTAAAGCTATTTTTTTTTTTTACTCAAAACCACCTGCTGCTCAAAAGAAAAAAAAAAAAAAAAAAAAAAGAACAAACAACAAAAAAAGGGCATCTTAAAATAGATGCATTTCCTTTGTCTCGAGTCATAAAGATCCAGATTTGGCGTACGCCAATTCGGAAAGGGCTTCAGATACAATGTACTCGCTGACATGAAGCAAAAAAAAAAAAAACATACGAGAGGAAAAAACAAAAAACAGGAAAAAAGGATTGACTTAAAACAAACAAAAAGTCTGTAATTGCTACGGTTATAATATATGTATATGTGAGTGAGGATATTTATACAGTGTATATATCTACAGTACATACATGTATACACACGCACATATGTATCAACTTAAAACAGATCATGCACGTCTAGTCACTGATGGGGACATCATCAGCTCTTGAGCCACGGTCGTGCAGGGGGGGGAGCTGAAACGTGCCCATGGCTCAGGTGGGACCCGCGGAGGCGCACGAGAAGGCAGCGAGGAACGGCCCGGGGTGGCTGAAAAGCTGATGGTTGTGCTATCTTTAGAAAATTAAAGATTGTCCCACCAACAAAAAAAAGGAACTTGAAAACATAAAAAATAAAATTGAAAAAAAGAGATCACCCTAATCAAACCAGATTTTTGCGGGAGTACTAAGATCTGGTTAAATGAAAGTCCTACCTCTCTAGTGAATAATGTGCCTTTTTTTTTTTTTTCTTTTACCCACGTATCACCTCTTCAAACAAGCGTGTAATATATTTATAGTTATTATGATGAGGAAGAAAAAAAAATAAAATAAAAAGCCGAAAAAGTGAAAAAGAATACAAATGAAAAGACTCAAACTCATGCAAAAGCACGTTGCTTTAAGGCTGCTGTGGCAGATGTCAGTGGACGCACAGAAGCTTTTCCTCCTGCTGGGGACAGCTGCGCCGGTGACCCTGGGCGGGTGGGCAGGGGTCGTGCTCGGGGAGGGGGCTGAGCACCCGTGGTCGTGTTCAGGACCTGCTGAGCACCCCAAAAGCTGCTGGTGTGGATCGGAGGAGCTCTATTCAAAGCAGCAGCCATGCGGATTTACAGCAATGTGGGAGCTCCCTCAACACTTGCCGAAAGCACGAGGTCCGGGCTGGTGCTCAGCCCTTCCCCAAAACCCTCCTCCACTGGGGGGGGGCACAAATCATGGTAACGCACCGCCCCGGCAGGGAAACTGAGGCACGGAGACACACGTCCTGACCCAGAGCCCCTTGCTGGCAGAGCCTTCCCCTTTGCACCACGCTTTTTGCTGAGGACACCCCGCTGCTCTCGGCGTTTGAATGATATTGAGTTCAAAGCAGGATGGGCTGGGGGCACCTGCTCACGGACCGCCTTCCAAAAACTCACCGAGCAAAAAAAAAAAAAAACAAAACCAAAAACATCAAGTGGTTCTACCCAAGAGAGACGAACAACAGCTCGGGTTTATCATAGTGCAAGGTCGAGAGACTCTTCCACAAAGCTTCCTCACCCCGGGGACCGTCCGGCTCCAACCGAGCCCCCCGGGTGCTGCCAGCCCCCGACCACCGCGCGCGGGCGTGCGCGAGCGCTGTGCTGGCAAGGAGCAGCCTGCTCGTGTTTACTGGCACCCTCGCTAGATTTCGTTGCTCTCGCCTAGTTTTCTTGGCAAATTCTTCCAGGGTGAAGCTGTTTAATAATATTTTCGGCGGCATGCAGGCTGCTGGAGAACCAGAGCCAAAACGCTTCTCCTTCCCCGCCTCTGCGGATTCGCCACTTCAGGCCAGCCTAAGGCAAAGTTACGACCTGAAATCCTGAGTATTTATCCGGCGAGGAGATGGCCTTATTAACTGCAGGGGATGGAGCCGCCAGGCGGGTGACAACTGTGTCCTCTCCAAAGCAGAGGAGGGGGCTGCTCCGTCCCCCTGCGGGCACAAAGCGGCTGTTTGAGGGGGCAGCTACAGCCCCCAGGGAGGAACGGAGAGCCACCTCTCTTTGGGACCTAATGCTCTGTTGCTTTGGGGCACAGCAGACATAAAAGCGGCCTGGAGCCAACCGCAGGCACCTCATCCTTGGCTCTCAGCGCCCTGGGATGTGCCCAGGACCATCCTGTCCGGCTGCAGGGGGGGAAATCCTCCCCAGGAGCCTTCCCAGCTCATTCTGTTCTGTTTTTTTAACCCGTTTGCTCAGGCAGGCTCTGGGGACACCTGATTAAAGTGAAAGGCGAGGTGATGGGGACGGGTACTCCGGGCTGATCTCCTGTCCCTGCCGGGCATCCCTCTCCAGCCAGGACCTCCCAGCCCCACGTCGCTGCCCAAATGGGGAGATGTGGGGAGGGGGAGCCCCATTCCTGCTTCACCGCTAATTAACATCCACAATTACCAAACGCTCCCACTAATTGTTGCCCTGCAGTGTTTTGCACCACGGCTGCTGAATCGACAAGCTCTTGGATGAGCCCAAACCCCCGTGAGGGCGCAGTCAGGGTGGTGGGTGCTTTGTTGAGCTCACCCCAGCAGCCAGAAACCCAAAACCAACCTGGAGCAGGGCAGGACCAAAACACCAAACAGGGAGCACTGCCAGGGCACCGGCCCCTGCTGCTCCAACGCAACAGCCCTTAAATCGAGCAGGGGTCCTGCAGGATGGTGCCTGGCGAGTGGGGCCGTGCTGGGACGCTGGGGGCAGTTGGGAGGGCAGGGGTCTCATCAGCAGGACCCCAGCAAGGGCAATGTCGTGTCCCAAACAGCCTTAAAGCAAGCGCTCCGGACCTGTGCTCGTGTCTTTGGGCAGCTCCAGCCTGAGAGCAGCGGTGCCTGGGGCCCCGGGGTGGGCAGAGGGGGAGAGGACGTCCCCGTGGCCACCGGGTGTTTGGAGGGGGGATTTAGCTCAATCCCAAATCCTCTGCTTTTAAGTGAAAGGAGAAGGCTCTGCGCAGCCACGGGTGACTCACTCACGGTAAGGGCCGCCTCTCCCTGCGCGAAGTAACTACCGAGACTACTAATAACAGTTAGAAACCAAAAATAGAATTCTTTTTTTTCTTTTTTTTTCTTTTTCAAAAAAAAAAAAAAAACAACCAACCTCCATCCTCTGAAAATAGCCAGCTGCAATCCGGTGAGCCGAACCACTCCCTCAGCTCATTCAAAACCCCCCGCTGCCCAAAAGGGCCACCGTGGCCGGCCGGCACCGTCCCCAGCTCCCGTGGCACGGGGCGCCGCGGCGGCCGGCGCAAAGCTCTCCGTCCCCCACTTCTCTACATCTACCGCAGGGCAACAGCGGATCAGGTCTTTAGACGCAGCAGTGACAGCAAACGGACAAGGGTCAACGTGGCGAGGCGGCGAGGACGTCGGGGGGGTGGCCCCGGGGAGCGCGCGGAGAAGCTCGGACGGTGCCTCCAGCATCGGGGAGGGCAGGGGGGGAAAGGGCTGGGGTTGGAGGAGGAGAAAGCAGAGGACGGAGCCCCGCGAGGCCCCGGCCGGGCGAGGGACTGACCCAGCAGCAGTTCTCTAAGTCATTTGATGGGGCGCTTCCAGCATTTCCATCAAGAAGGTGTCGATCGGCGTGTCGCCTATTAGCTTGAAGAAGAAGAGGTGCTCCAGGCATTTCAGGCCGATGGACCGGAGGGCAGGGAGCCGGAGCAGGAGCTTGGCGAACCTAGGGGAAGGAGACACGAGACGGTTAGATGTCCTTCCAGCAGCCCTGACCTGCAGAGCTTCTGTGGCTGCTCCTCTGCGGAGCCAGACACAACTTCTGCTACCAAAGCTCTGGGCTGCACACCCAGAGCTGTGCCGAGAAATTATGGGAAATCATTAATTACGTCCCCAGCCCTGAAGATGAGGCGCTCACGGTGGATATTCACAACAAACATCTGCTGGTAGCTACACAGAGAGAGAAAATGTGACGTGAAGGGACATCCCTGGGCTGGGGCGCACGGGCTGCACCGCTCAGCCAGCACCCCGAGGTGCTCGTGGGGTCCCTACAAGGGACCTACGAGGGTCCCTACAAGGACCCAAGGAGTGCTGCAGGCCGCTCATGGCCTGCTTGCTCTCTGCTTGCAGCCAGGGGATGCAGGAGGTGCAGCGAGGGCCAGCTTCTGCTGCATGATGCCGCTTTGCTGCAGGCAGCGGGCACCTCCCAGGCAGCTCCGTGCAGCCCTGGGGGGGCTTCTTGCACGGCCAAAACCCGGCTGAGCCCTGTGCTGAAGGTGCTGCGGGGTTGAAGATGATGGAAGCAAGCTGACAGGAGCTCTGGAAGCAGAAGCTGGAGACAGGGCTGCAAACCAGCCCGGACACGGGGTGCCAGCCCCCGGCAACCCTTCTCCCCACCCGGTGCACGGGGCTCAGCCGAGCCCCAGCCGAACAAAAGCCCTTTCTCCCCGGCCCGCCCGGCGGAGACGCTTTTCAGGTCGCACCCACCAGGCTCGCAAAGAGCGCTGACAGCAAGGAGGGGAGAGCCAGGGGGGCTGGGGAGAGCCGACCGCGCTGCACGAGCCGGCTCCCGGCGCCCACCGAGCCCCGCGCCCACCCTGCAGCCCCCGCGGGGACACCCAGGGGTGCCCCCACCCTGCCCACCCGCACCCCACGGCGGGCACGCAGCCAGCTGGAGGGCACGCGTCCCGGCGTGCAGAATGGGAGAGAGGCCCTTTAATTGCTGGCAGCGCATTTTTTTTTTTTTTTGGTTTTACTGCTGCACAATTCAGGCTTCGACACAAGCGAAGGCCAGAACCGAGCCAGCCCAGGGAGAAGGGGACTTCAGAGAACACAGAGAGAGAGAGAAAGACAAGCACAAACATACCGATATTATACATGCATGCACACTTTTCTCTTTTTTTTTCTTTTTTTTTTCTCTCTGTTTTTTTTTTTTTTTTTTTTTTTCTGCTGAGCTGGCGAGAACAGCGGGACCGGAGCCAGGAAAAACAAATCAGTCCTACCATCCCATTCAGGAAGTTTCACTTTAAACCAAACCAGATGATGGCTGCAGCCCTCCGATACGTTTAACCGTGAGATAACCAGCCCGCAGCACAGCACAGCACCGTGCCAGGGCAGAAATCGGCCCCGCTTCCCCGCGGCTGCTCCGTGTCACGTACACCCCGTACCCCCCTGGTGAAGGAGCAGGGGGTGGCGTGGGGGGCAGCACAGCTCGGTTTTTCCTAGGAACGCCTCCCCTCGTCCTGCTGCCCCAGACAAGTTCCTTTTGGGTGTCTGCAGGGTGCCCGGCAGCCCTCGAGGGCTGGTTTGAGGCCGAAGGCGTGCGCCGCGGGGCACCCGTGGAGGCTCGGCGCTGGCCGCGGCGGGGAGCAGGGGAGGATGTGCAGCGCCCACGACGCTGCTCCGTGCGTTTGCTCAACCACAGGAAGAACTTGTTTCCAGCCCCAGATGGTGATCACATTGTGCCATGAGACCAGGAAGATAGAGAGAGCTCCTGAGAGCCTTTCCCTTCGCTGTTGTGCAACCCCGGCCTCCCAGCCCACCGGTTAACCCTCCCCAGCCGCTGGGGCTTTTTGCACCCTGGTCCTGTGCTGGAAAGGAGAGGCAGCAAGGCAAGAAATGCTCAGTGTAGCTCCTAGGTACAGCCCTCAAGGATTACCCTTAAAGGTTTTGGTGAAGCAGGGTGTGAAGATCACACGAGGAGCTCCCCGAGGTCATTCAAAGCCCACAAGCAGAGCCCCAGCTGCAGGCTCCGGGATCCACAAAGCTCCCACATCACCGGGGCTGCCCCCGGGGGCACACATCTTGGGTGGTGCCTCAGTGACTTTCCTCAGGGGTGCCCAGCAGCTTCATGGGGCTTTTCTGGTCCATGAAAAGCAACCACATGCTCCCGGGGCTGTCCCCACGGCATCCCCCTACCCGGTGCCCCCCGGCCAGGAGCGAGGCAGCAAGAGCTGCGGCACACACTGGATGCCTGTGCGAGGCTGAGAGCGCTTCCCAGCGGGGGAATAACCCGGGAGAGCTGCTGGCCGCATTCCCCAGCGCAGCTCTCCTCGTGCCATTTAGGGCCAGCTGCCCGCTCGGAGCCTGAAGGGGCACAGAGCTCTCCCGAAACTCCGCAGCTGCCAAGTCCAGGGGCCGGGGATTTGCTGAGGAGGTGCAATTCAATCACGTTTTACAGGAAGAGGACTCGGCTCCAGAGTCGGCCTGGGGTCCACGCACACTGCTCAGGGCACCAGAGGCGATCGTCCCTGCCCTGTGCTCCTCTCTCATTTCCCTCACCACTGCCAAAATCAAGAACACCCAACAGGACCTTTATCTTCCCCAAGCCAGCCACGAACATCCTAGAAACCTCTGAACAACCTTGTCTTTTTTCATCTGCCAGCACTTTGATACCCAAAAGGGAGAAAAAAAGAGGCCCACTGTTACTCCTGAGGCTCTGCTCTGTTCGCTTCACTCGCTGCTTAAGCGCATCCTCATTTTTCTGAACCACCCAGACCAGCAAGACCAGGAATGCAGGTGAGATGCAAATCCCAGTTGCTGGGGCTGTTTTTCCCAGCGTTTGAGCCTCAGCAGCGATACAAACCAGCAGCAGTTTCCAGTGCTTCACTTGGTTTCTCAAATGACTGTCAGTAACTGAACTGGCAGTCGCCAGCTTCAGGCTGTAACTGGGAAAATGCGCCCACTCAGCTCCGGAGAGCTCCAGGAAAGCATTCCTAATTCCCCCTCCCATTCCCAGCTGGATTGGGGGAGGCAGGGAGGGGAGAAGAGAGCATCAATTGAGGCTTTCACTTCCCAGCAATGATGCTCATCTGCCACTGAAAATTAACTCCGTGTGTGTCTTGTTTGCACTGTGGTTTGCTCTCCGTGGTTTCCAAAAGGGAAACGATACCCCTGCCCCCGTGCGCTCAGCCCAGGAGGAGCTGGGGCTCCTCGGGAACACCCAAAGCCCATCCTCGGCGATTGCAAGCACAGGGCTAAGGACCTCTCTCCGCTCCTCTGGGGGGATTTTCACAGCTGGAGGGGGGACAGAAATGAGCAGCTGCCTCTGCAGAGAGCTGCTCGCTCCCAGAAGATGCGGGAACAGAGCGAGAGCCCGGTGCAGACAGGACCCAGCACCCTCATGCTGCGGGCTGCAGTCCTGAGGATGGCACCGGGACCCCCCCCCAGGGGCTGCAGTGCCCCCAGCACGGGGTTTTGTGGCTGTGGGACGGGGCACAGCCAGCAGCAACTCACCTCCCGGGCTGGTCGGGGTATTTGTGCTTGCAGTACGCCTCTAGCGACGCGTACACCTTCTCCCGTAACGCCTCGACTTCGGCCGGGTTGGAGAGACCTTTGGAGTCTGAAAGGCAAGGGAAGAAGCATCAGCCAGGAGCCTCGAGGTGTGCGGGGAGGTGAGGCACCCCTCCCCATACACCCTTTCCCCATACACCCCTTCCCTGTGCACCCCCACGGGTGCGCAGCCACCTCCACCCCTCCCAGCACCCCCAGTGCAAACCAGTGCAGGGAATGACCTGGATTCAGTGTCTGCACCCTGAGTGCTCCAGCAGGACCCCGATACCTTCCCGAGGCATTCAAGCCCCGAAAGGTTTGCCCTATGACCACAGAAGACCCATTTTACCCCACCTCGTATCCCAGTCCCAACCATTTGTGCTCGTTGCAGTGGTCACAGACCTCAAAGGCTTTAAGACCCCATCAAGGCACGGGCTTGGGGGATTTCTCCCTCTAACACAAAGCACTGCAGTGGGGCTGTAAGAAAAGTCCCGGCTCCAGCAGGTCCCTCGAGGTGGCGAGGAGCTGGTTTTAGCAAGGGGAAAGGGACAGTCAGGCCATGGATATCCCAGGCACATGTGCAGTGGGAACCTCTCCGGATCCCCCTTCCTTTACTATATAGGGCTAATCCCAAATTACAGACAATAAATTACTGGTGATTACGAGGGGAAAAAAAAAGTCAAGCAGAACAACAAAAACAAGACACGGCACTGAACCCTGCTGGAATGCCTGGTGTGGGGACGGTGGGAAAGGGCAGGGACCGAGCAGTGCCTGGGCACAAACCCTGCTCCTGCGGAGAGCAGGGAGGTGAGGGGGAGCCCCAGATCAGCACCTCTGTCCTCGGCCACGTCTGCTTCTGCCCTGCACTGAGCCACGTTAAAACGCAGGGAAAGCCCCAGGAGGGGCATCTACAGGACAGCAGCCACCTCCCGATGCACCAAAGGCTCGCAGGAAGGGCAGGGATAACCCCCAGCAGCAATCCCTGCCCCTGCAGTCAACGGGAAAGCCCACTGGACTCTGTAAATCTAAGCCAGTTGCAGACAAAAAAGTTCTTGTGTGTTTTATGAGCAAGTTTCGTGCCTTTCACCCTCTCCAGGCTCTGTGGAGGCCTTTCCAGAAAGCCAGCTAATAAACCCCTGTGGATATTGAGATCAGGGAACAGAGGGCAATAACAGCCCTGTTCTGACTTTGCCCTGATTTTTTTTGCCTGAAAGGATGTCTACATTCATTTTTAGGAGCCCAAAGGATGCAGCATCAGCCAAAAGAGGTGTGGGGGACGGAGAGGAGGTAGCCGCATGTACCGGGGTTGAAGAGGACAATGGCTCGCAGGCAGCCTAGCTCTGTCTTGTCCATCTGCATGTCTCGCATTTTTGACACGAGTTCTGTCAGTACTCTGCAAAGGACACAGAAATCACAGGCGTCAGCATTAAAAAGAAATAGGGAAAAAAAAAAAAAGAAAACCCCCAAAAAAGCAGGTGTCAGGCCCAGAGCGAGGTCCGCTGGCGCAGGTTTAATAAAGTCATGGGACGGGGCTCGTTTATACCAGCTGAGGATATGCCCTCATTTTCCTCCTGTATCAAAAATAGCTCATTAGGAACATCAATAGTTCCTGTGAGATACAGCAGGGACCGTAAAAACTGGCTCCGTGCATTCACTGAGAAGCTTTGGCACCTGAGAAAGCTGCCTAAAAATAAAAAATAATAATAAAAAAAGCAGGTATCTAAAAGCAATTTCCTCTGCCGGTAATTTTTATTACTCCCTTTGCTCTTTCTGCAGGTGCCGGTCTTGAAATATTTTCCACTGATTGCCCAGTTTTTCCTGTTGGGTCCTGCAGTGAAGTCATGATCCTGCACTTATGACCTCACAGGAAACAAATGATGTCACCCGAAGAGCAATTTCCTTGCAAAGCGAAAAAGCAAAAGCGGGTTGGTTCCAGCTCAGGCACCTCGAGATGAGTCTGGGGCAGAGAAATCAGCCACAATTTACGCAGCGTCTGGAGCCACGCTGCGGGTCACACACGCTGGAAGCCTCGCTTGAAAACGCTTTTCCAAAGCACGAGATTAATGAGCCCTTGGGACACGCGTGCGGAACCTGCCGGCTGTCTGTGGGGCTTTTATTTTTTATTTTTTATTTTTTTTTACTGCGAAAACAAATTCAGGTCTTGGTCCGATTAAAGATGAAAAGAAAGAAAGGAGCAGCCTCCTGGTTCACGCGAGGAGGCATCCGCAAAGAAGCTCTGCGTTGCACCGGGCAGTCCCAAAGCGACTGCTTGGTGCTTTCTGCGGGTCCAAGAGCGGGGACCGAGCGTCTTGGGACGGCCGGGAGCCGCTCCTCTGCCTGCACATAGGGACGTGGGACACCCGCCTTGGCACAGGGACATCTAGACAAGAGGGACTGAGATCCCTTCCCCTACCATCCACCCCTTTCTTCCCACCTGTCAAAGATGGCCCCGACGCCAGCACTGTGCGCGCTGTTCCGGTGCACGTGGAGCCCGGTGGCTAAGAGGATCCCGTCTTTCACGGCTATGGAGCGGTGGGAGAAGGAGGCGATTAGGAGCTCATTCCACCCTGGGGAGGAGAAAACAACCAAGGCCGCAGGTTAGAGCCATGGGGTCCTCAATGGGTTCAGGGATCCCTGGCACTAATGGCTAAGAGAGGAGGAAGGCACCCGAGAGACGCCTTTGCTGGGGTCCCTAGGCTGGCTGCGGGATGGCAGGGGGGAGCCGACCCTTTTGTGCATGTAAGGGAAGGAAAAGCTTGCTAAGGAACAAATGCACTAAAAATATAATGCTAACAAGAGAAGCAGTTTCCTCTCTAAACCTTGCAGGCAGGGGTGCAAACAGCCCTCTGCCTGCTCCTTTCTCTGCAAACCCCCGAGTGGGTGCCGAGCCCCTGATCTGACCTCATATTCCCTGCCTCTGAGCAGCTGAAGAGCTATTAACGCTTCCTATCAGCTAATTGGGCTCATTTTCAAGCCCTAATGGGGCACAGAGGTTCATTCTCTGCTAAAACAGGGCCCTGAAAACCCTCGCTGAGAGGCGAGGCTCTGTCATTGGCCTCTGGAGGGGGCAGCGCTCCCCTCGCCACGCCACGATATGGATATCCCACGACCATGACCTGGCCAGTGACAGCCACTTTGACATCAGCTTGTGCCTTACTGCTGGATATAGCACTTCGGGTGACAGGACAACGTGTCCTCTGAGCCTGGACCCCGCAGGAGCGGTCTGAAGCAGCTCAGGTGGGAAGGGAAGGAGGACGCGACTTCCCTCCCCGCCCTCCAGCTCCCCTTTCATCCCTTTTTCACACATAAAGCTGAGCTCAGAAACGCCTGAAACAAACCCTAACAAGAAGAAACGCTGCAAAGGTTGAAGGGTTGACATTTGGGTGACTTCCAGCCAGGAGAGGCGTCTCTGACAAGGCAGGATGGGTTTTCTGCAGCCCCAGGGAAGGCTCACGCTCATCGCGGGGCTGATGTGCCCAGCCTGAAACTGCTCTCACGTCCACGACCCAGGGGTGCTTGGCAGGGTCCAAAATCTCAGGATATTCAATTTATTTATTTTTTTCCCAGGCTGGAAAAGCGATGCAGGTATATCCTCCATCTCTCCTGCCACAGAAGCATGCCTTTTCTCCCTGACTGGCATAAATACAAGGTCCACGTGTGCCGTATTTACTTGCTGCGGCAGAGATGGGCTGCGCCATTAGAAATGTTGACAAGGAATAAAGTTCACTGTTCCCTGAGTGGCCACAGGATGTTTCCACCCCAATCAAGGGAGCATTTCCTTGCCTATTTACTGGGCGAGGCCTGGCACTGGGCAGCGGGATTGCAGCATTGCGAAACCCAAGGAAGACGGAGGAGAGGTGGTGGCTTGGGGCTACCCCTCAAACGAGGTGGCTGCAGCCCCCCCAGGGATGCTTTGGGTGTCCCAGGGCACCCAAAGACACCTGGCAGCACAGCGACCTCCACGTGAGCTCACCTCATTGCCACGTTTCCCCTCGTGGCCCTCTAAAACGAACCAGAGACGTAGCCCCTGCCGGGCTGGCCTTGACGCAGAAAAGGAAAATGCAGGGAAAACGGGTTTCCAAAGTTGGGTTTCCTTCTCCTCCAAAAAGCTGGAAGAGGGAAGGTTTTTAAATGATTCAGGACTACGGAGGAGAGCTGTTGGCGGCCCACCCAGCACCGCTCCGCGTGCTCCACTTAGCCCTGCCTCCGAGGACGCCTGAGCGAGCCCGGCTGACGCTCTTAGCTAAATTTTTAATCCTTAAATATTTCATGGGCAGCTGTTCTCCGCAGGCCGCTCTCGCCACTCAATAATAGATGGAGCCACAGCTTAAAAGACTTGGGGGAGGTTATCTGAGGCCCCAGCAGAGGCGCTTGGAGCGGGGAGCCCACGGGGGCTGCTCCCGGTGCTGAGCTGCGGGGTCCTGGTAAAAACCCAGGACATGACCGGGGTCTGCTCACACCCCACGAGCGGCCCCATAAGGATGTGGCTCGGGGCCGGCCACGATAAGCACCAACAGAGAGGAGAGAACACGGGGTCAGAAAGCCTCCGGTTCAGCTTTCCTCAGCCGTCTTCTCAAGAGAAGAGGAAACCTTGAATTATTGTCGCAGGTTTTGTTTCCGCCCCACAAAAGGAAAAGGCAGCTTTTTGTCTGCGTCCACTCCTTCCCCTGCCATCCCTGCAGAAAGCCTTCATTTCAAAGCCCACTGCAGAGACATCCCTCCGCTCGTCCACGCTCTCAAGAGGCTCTGGAGACCCTCTTCAAAACCATGTTTTTTGTGTTCTCCAGAGAGGGCCCCCAGCCAGCGCCAGGAACCCCTCCCCAGTCCCCAAAACCTCCCCCAGGAGGCTGGCGGCAGCCGTCCGGTGAGGCCATGGGGCTTGCCCAAGCCTGGAGCGAGGCCAACAGGAGAACAAAACCCGCCGAAGGCTCCCTTCCTAGCCTCTCGCTGTAACCACGAGACAAAACATGCCTATAAACTCGTATTTCAGTAAAACTAGAAGGGTGGAAAACCCACAGCAGTAAACAGCGCGGCTTCAGCGCCCCAAAATCACTGCCAAGGACTGCAGAGGGGCTGCAAGAGGGCTGGGGTATTTGTATGTACGCAGTGATGCTGGTTGAGAGGCAGCAAGAAATCGCAGAAATTCTAAGATTCGTGCATTTGGGCAACAGTCGGTGTTATTAAACAGAGTGACAGCTGGTGTTTGCGTGGTGAGAAGGAAACAGCGATCCCGTCATCGTCCTACTCCGGAGCCCTTCTTCTACCTCCTCCTGAAGCAACCTGCACAGCCCTTGGGCTGAGCTAGTTCCTGCGTTTCGAGTTGAGGAGCACCAGGCTCTCCAAGCGTTTTGCTGCCCAATTTCAAAGGCATTTATTCGGGGCATGCACGTTCCCAACAGGAGAGAAGCCAGAAAGTCACCAGGTGGAGCAGCAGTGCCCCTTCTGCAGGGGCTGCTCACCCAAGGTCAGAGGAGGGCAGAGAGAGGACAGGGTACACACACCCTGCAGGGCTTTCCCCTCTAAAATTGCCTATAAAAAGTGCATTCCGGGGAAAGAAGAGGAACTTTAAAACTGCCAGGGATTTCAGCATCCCAGGCCTGCTCGGGTTCAGCTGCACAGTTCACCCCATCACCCTGCCCTGAGGCTCTCCGTAATTCCTGACCTCTGGAAGTCCAGGTTGGGTTTTCTCGTTGCCGAGCTGAGCACTGGGTACCGCAGCCAAATGCCAAGGTCTTTTTATTCCTTTCCCTGTTTTGTCCTTCACACGGAGTTTGCCATTTGCTGGAAGCGGTTTCCCAAGTCCCACTGACAACCTGCCTGCCCCTCTGTTTCAGGGAGCATCGAGCCAAAGCCCTTTTAATCACTTATCTCATCACGGGAGCTACACAAAGAGCTTCACACCTAAAATGCATCCTCCTCAAGTCTGCTCTCGCTTTCCTGCTCCCCCCAGTCTTTGTGTACAACCTGCCAGCAGCTGGGGCTTGCAAAGAAGACCCTTTTCCCAGCTAACTGCTTGCAACCTCCCGACGCCTCCGTTCCTGCAGACCCCCTGCAGCATAAGGAAATTTAAAATAAACCCGAAGACTTTTATTTTCATCTTGGTGGGTGGGAGAGGGAGGCTGATATATTTTTCTCCTCCTTCTGGTTTTCATTATGATCAAACGCCGTAGTCCGATGAAATTTCGCGGGGTCCCAGGCTCCCTTGTCCTTTCAAGTCCCAGCTCGGGAGGAACCCAGCGCACATCTCCGAGCACCTCGCTCACCCGCGAGGGAGCCGGGCCATTTTTTAAGCCGATTGGCAGCTGGTGCAACATTTTGGATCACGTTCAGCAACGCGTCCCCCGGGGGCTTTTGAAATCCTATTTAGCGATTGAATTATCGGAGGCTGTTACTCAGAACCAGCTAATGGCTTGCGAGTTGCCTAAATCTCAGCGCCATGCCCGTCGCTGGTGAGACTCACCTGCTCGGAGCAGGATGACCTGGTCGTCCAGGGGCAGCTCGGAGAAGTGAGGGATCCTCTTGGCCCACTCCACCAGGGTGAAGAGCTGCTTGTCGGCTGCCTGGCATATGTTCGTCACTGGGTCGTTGGGCTGCGAAGAGAAGGAGATTGAAAGGCTCAGGAAAACGAAGGAGAGGAGAGGCTGGAGGAGCAGCAAAGGGGCTCGCCAAATTCGGGAGACCCCACAAGCGGATGCTCGCAGTTATAGGGAGAGGAGGTGGCTTGGCTTCACCTCCACATGCCTCTTGCTGGTTTTAGCGAGCTCCAGAACAGGACCCAGGTGTGCTGAGACCCAGCACCCATCACACCAAGCAAGCAACCAGCTCACTCCTCGGGCAGGACAGGACCCCGTGGCCGTGCAGCGTCCACGTTCCCATTGCCAGCACCTCCCAGCCCCACCAAACAGCAACGGAGGGGGCATTACAGAAAAAGCGAAAAAACCCTTCCCTTTGAAATATTATCCAGTAACAAAAACCATCTGCTCTCAAGGAGGACAGTCAGCCTAAACACACCAAATCCCTGTTTAAAGGAACTGCTAACAGCTCAAGTGGGCTCGTGATTAGGAACTGGAAGAGACCGTCTAACCCCGGCGAAGACAGACCTCGCTAGTCCAAGTGTGTATATATGGTTTACCTCTCCGGACAGGGATGTATGAGCCCCTCCACACATCCCGCCGTAATCCCTGCTGATACCTACCAGCTTTGATCGTGCAATTATTTTTCTTCCATGGCCTTAAAAGAGCAGTTTCAAAGCTGGAGGAGGAGCGTTTACTGCACCTCTGGATCGCATGGGGACGGAGCACGGAATGTGCACAGCCGAGGCAGGAGCTGACCCTACAGCAGCTCCCCCTGCAACCAGCCCAGCTGCAGCAGGATGAGGCTATTGCCCTCCTACTGGCCCCGTACCCAAGCACCTCTCCCAGCAGGGCAGAGGTGCTTGCTGCTCACCGGGTGGCACGGAGGGAGCAGGAGGTGAGGATGCCACCACAGCGCACATGCCACCAGCGATGAGCTGGTCCCTATGGGACTGTAAAGGGAAAAAAGGAAGGAGGTTGGAGAATAAATCATCTTGGAGGTTATCGCTTCTTCTCCTTGCTTTCCTTGCTGGCTGTGTTAGCAGAGAGCTGACTGAGCACTCACAAACCAAAGGGAGGTGAGAAAGGCTGCTCTGAGAAAGGGAAAAAGCCCAAGGCACACAACGCCTCCCTCTGCGCCACGGAGCCCTTCCCACAGACCCCTGCCTGGGGCACTCTGCCATCCCCTGGCAGCAAACACCACCTCTGTGCCTCAGTGGCCAGCGTCTCCCCTTCTCCAGGCTTAAAATAACCAGCATCTGGCAAGCAGGGGGGCACCCGCCTTCGAAGTATTTTCACCTGTTGCTTGCAGAGATGGATGGGCTGGGCTGGGCTGGGGTTCAGCACTGCAGCTGCAGAGCAGGGAGATCGTTAAGGGGATTTTCCCCTCCTCACTCCAGCAGCTCCCCAAAGGGTGCAGCCACAGGGGGGGGTCTTGCTCCAGGGGAGCTGGGGCTCATCCCTGGGGAAGAAGTGAGCCAGGACTGGGTTTTTCGCCAGGAGAGGGAGGGCAGGAGGGCAGATTTCCTCTGGACAACAGGAAAACCCCAAGCTGGGTGCAAGGAGGAGCTCTGCAGGAGCTTTTCACTGGAAGCAGGGGAATGGCAGCACCCAGAGGTGTCTGCAGGAGGGCTGGGAGGGGGCACCCTGCACTGGCTGCGGCTCAGCCCAGCGTAACCATAGCGTGAGCACTGGGGACCAGAGCTGGCCTGGGAGAGGGGCTGCAAGGAGCCCCCAGGCTCGGTCAGCGGCCAGCTGGAGATCCTGGATCCCGTGGGGCAGGAGAGGGATGGAGCCCTGCGTGCCCTGGAGCAGGACACGACTTTGGGGAGACCGCGTGCCCCTGCCGAACCTGACCCGCGGGGCAACAGGTGGCTGCGAAGTGGTATTTTAGGAAAGTTGGATGTTTTTCCCAAAGGATTGCTTCTGGGCAGGTCGCCTCCAGCACCAGCCTTGATGCAGCAAGCCAAGCTCTGCTCCCACAGCCCCGGCTGCAGCCCCGGCACTCCGCAAAGCGGCACGAGCTGTGCTTGGCTCTCGGCACCATCCGAAGCCACAGCGAGGGGCCCAGCCTTTAATTACACCTCAGATCGCAGTTCCTGGAACCACGGCGGCGCTTCCTGGCAGAATTTTAACTGCTGTAGCTTGAGAGGCAGCTAAAAGTGTCATCCCCGCGGGCTGGAGGGCCCCTCTTCAATCCAGGACGGGATCTACGGCGTGCTGCTAGAAACCATCCCCGCGCACAGAAAGCAAATCCCCTCCTGCAGTAAATAGCAAGGGCACGGTGCCGGAGTGTGACAGAAGGAAAGGACACGCGGGCACCTGATCCTGCTGGAAAACTGGAGCTTGGAGACATCTTCCAGAAAACGGTGACTTGAAACCAGCTGCTAAAGGCCGATTTAAGAGCTAACGGGAATAACACCTCTCAGTTACAGGCTCTGCTTTTCGGTGGCCAGGAGCCCATCCAAGGTGGTGATTATGCAGCAGGAGCCCAGATCGTCCCAAGGGGCAGGGGGTGACACGGGGATTTTGGGGACACAACGTGGATGAATCCTGCAGCAACAGTCACCGAAAGCTTGTGGGAATCTCCCAGGGGTTTTATCCCTTTTGCCACGGTCAGCAGCCTGCCAACTCTGCCAATTAGCAGCTATTTGCGGCGGCTGCAGAGCTGTTGTTGGGGGCTCCCTGCTGCAATTAGGAGTGTCTCAGTGATGCTTATCGAAATGCTGAGGCTTGGCACTGCCCTAGAACCACGGCCCCACCCCTGCCCTCCCCTTTTATCAGCTCCAATAACTGTGCCAAAGCCCCACGGCTGGTGCCACGCTCGGCTAGGTGGCCAAAACCAGCGCCGGTGCCAGCCTGCAAAGCCAAGGGGGGACGATGGCAGGAAGGTGACAGTCAAAGACATGAGACCAGCTGGGAGGGGAAGGTGTTAGCTCCGTCTGTGTGCTGCCACCTCCATCCTAGCCAGGCACAGCACGGTGGAAACGTCCTTGCAAGCCTGCTCCTTGCTTGGTCCTTGCTCCCCAGCTGCGCTCAAAGCAGACGTGCAAAGGTGTGGGGGCACAAATCAAAGGACCCAACGCATCAGGCTGATGGGAAACAGCTTGTATTTTACCCCGTGTCTATTAGGGACTGAATTTGCCTGCCTCTCCATCACGTCAGCCCTCTGGGGAGGGCTGGGAGGACGGCAGCTCCTCCGTCTTGCCTCGCCTCATCCGGTGGCCTCGTCCGGGTGCTGCTGGTCTCATACATCTGCTAAACCTGCTACAAATGTCACCTCATCGACAGAAGCCGCTCGACAATAATAGGGCATTTCAACAAGCCTCCTGCTTCTATTTAGATGCAACACACATCCTTGTTCACAGTAATGCGTGTTGAATTATGCAGGAACCAGCTTTCAATTTGCTACAAGAGGCTGAGGAGACGCAGTGCCAGACGAAGCCATTTATTTCACCTCGCTCTCTGGGGTTTGTTTTCAAGTCAGCACAACGCTGCCTACAACTCCCCTGAAGTATTTGTAATCCTGATAGCAGTCAGAGCCTTTCCCAGCCCTCCACTAACCGCAGCGGGGCTGCTTTCCTCCAAAAAAAAGCCCCTCGGGTCTCCCTGGCAATGGGGAGCCACAGAGGCAGGTGAGCTTCCCCTCAACCTGCTGCTGGAGAGCTTCACACGAGCCCTCCCTGTCCTTAGCAGGAAGCCTTACACAGCAAAAACTTCACTTCACGACCCAGCCATGAAGTCCCCTGGCAGGTAAAGGCCAAAGAGAGCGTCTCAGAGAAGCAGCCAAGGCTCAGATCCCTGCACGGAGCAGCCTGGCTCCAAGACCTGTTACGCCCTGCAAGATGCGGTATTTCGGCTCAGTCCTCCAGCCTCCCGTGAAGAAAGAGATAAAGCAGCATTGCAGCAGAAAATAAATACTGCAGAGGCCTTCTGTCTCCCAGAAATCTCATCATCTCAGCCCCACAGATGCCCAGCACGGAGCAATAAGGAAAGCAGAGGGATATTTCCCCACGTGTTCCTGCTCTCAGCTGCCTGCCCGCCCAGCCCAGCTCCATCCCACAGGACCCACGGGATGCCCCGTGCTCCAGCCTCTCCCTGCCCTGAGTTTTGGGGTGATTTAAGCCCTCTGCAGCCCCAGCTGATGCCCTGCAGCAGCAGTGCCCCTTGCTGCTTCCCCCGTGCCTGCCAGAAGGCATCGCCTTGGGCAAATGGGAAACCAAGCACAGCTGACCCCAGCCCCAACAGCACTTACAGGGTGGTGACAATTTATTTTCTTTCTCTCCCCCTTCCTTCCCTTTTCTTTCAGACTTCCAGTCCCTCAGGATGGCAGGGGTGGGGGTAATTAGCCTAAGTGTACTTTCTCTGCAATAAGGCTCTTTACGAGGGCTTTGTGCATGGTCTGCCCTAGGAGCCAGATTTCGGATAGGTTGGAGGCAGCTGCTTTGCAGGGAGGCCTTCTCAAAGCAAGACTGTAACCTGATGAGAAGGGAATCTAAGAAAGCACAGCAAGGCAGTTTCCCACCTCACAGCCTCCCACTCGTTCCTATTCCATCAGCTCTCTCCTCCCTGCACAAGCTCCCGTTAGAGCCCTGCTGCTTCCAGCAGGCCCAGTTCTAACACAAACTTCCAAACGTGAAGGGAACTTGAGAGCAAACTTCGGCAGGTTTTCTCTTCTTACAGGCCAGCAGCTGTACAATGCGGCATCTGGAAAGTCACACCCCGTTTTACAGCCCTTATCTCTTTGCACTTCAGCCACCAAGGTCTGGTTACGGGCCTGATTGGACTATGAGCTCATCAGAGCTGGGGCTGTCTTCCTGCTTTTTAGCACTGCTGGCTGTTAAGTAAAGCAAAACCCTTCCTTCGAGTCCTTTTAATTATGCCTTACAGCACAAGTTCCTCCCTGCAGCTCCGGACAGAGCACCCCTTGCTGTGTCTGAGACGGAGAAGTGCCAGCAGCAGGGCTTTGCTTTCCTCGGCCTTCCACCTGAGCTCATCTGCATTTCGGAGCCCTGCACAGCTCTTCTTCCCAAAATTAACCCTGCCCTGACCCAGGCTCGCTGCTGTGCTGGTGTTACACCAACATGGAGCCCCCCCATGCTCGCCCAGCCCCGTGTGCCAGGATGGGACCCAGGGGACAGAGGGGTCTCACCGAGCTCGGCGTCAAGCCCATGTTCGCTTCAATGTACGTCTCTGTCTTGGGCTCCACGGCGAGTTCAGCTTCCAAGATCTTTTCCACGGGCATGTCCTCGTTGGCGCTACTTGTGGACTCCACCTCGTTCTCGTTGCGGTCTTTCCCCCGCTGCCTCTCCTCCTGGACAGCTGGAAACGGACAGAAAAAGGACAGCGTCAGCCCGGGGCTCCTGGCCATGGTGTTGTGGTCGAGCTGGGACCCTGAAGCTCCAGGGAGCCTTGAAAACCCAGAGCATCCTCAGTCCTTGCGACCTGCAGGAGCGCACACACGTCAGCTGCCTCCTTCTCCAACCTGACCTCGCCACCACCGTGCTCGGTGTGGGTCGGGCTTGGGTGCGAGAAACGGGTGGGCACTGCTGCGGGGGAAGAAAAGGAGGAGGTGAACGGAAAGCATAAGGGAACCCTCAAGAAAAGAGAATTTGTCCATCTCCTGAGCCTGTCGGTGGTGCGTTTCCACGGAGGTCACGCCTTGCCCCTAGTGCCCTGGGGCTCCGCGGGACGCTGCCACCGTGGGAGCAGCCGCCGGCAGCAGGGATCTGCCCTCACGCGCCCCATGCAAACCCTGATCCAGCCTTTGTCTCAGGGCAGTTCCCACACCGACAGGAGAGACCTGTCCCAAAGCCTGTGCAAGGAGTAACCCAGCCAGAAGCGTGTCACGTGCCGATGAGTTCATGTCTACGAGCACCCAGATGAAAAAGGCTCGTTAGATGCTAATAACGTTCCTATTAACCAGCTCCTTTTGAAACCAGCACCGAGCTTTCACTAAACCTGGAAAGCAGCTCCACGCAGACAGTTACACGGGTAACCAGCTCTTTCTCAACCCTAACGTTACCTGCCCAAAATCCCCTGCTTGTCCGCACACCGCTGCTGCCCAGCACGGCAGGGTGGGAACAGCTGCAGCAAGAGGAGTTTCCATCCCTTGTCCCCAGAGACAACTTCCCCAGCTCTTTGTCCAGGACTGAACGAGGCACTTAGTCACGTAAAAAGCCTGCTATTTATTATCAGTTATCCTAACGCTTTACCTCTTTGCTGAATTTAAACCTGGTTCCGTGAGCAGCAGGGGCACAGGCATTGTTCCAGCGACATCGGAGCTGCACCAGGAGACCCTTAGGGAATCGGTGAAAGCAGCTCCATGCCAAGCACAAGGATAAAATCTACAACACAAAACTGATTTCTTAAAAGCCAGGAAATTAAAACACGTGCTAAAGGAGCCCTGTACAGACACTGGTCGCATTATCTCCTCGCCAGCCCGCTCGGTGAGGGCTGCCCTCCTGCCGTGGCGCTGCAGCCTGCGGTTTGCTGCACGCCAACGGGACGTTTTGTTTGCTGGCAGAAAGCTCTCAGGCACGAAGTAAGAGGTTATTTTTGCAAGCTGCTCTAAGTTCACAGGCTGCAGAGGCTCCCCAGGCCCACACAGCGTTTTCAGCTTGGCTGAGCAGGGCCAGGTAGACTGGTAAAGCTCAGATCCGCGACGTGGCTCTGGTCCATCTGGACCTTGTCTGGGTCAGATGCTTCGCTTTACTTTTTCAGGCCAACATCAAATCCTGACGAACTTTCTCCCCACACCCACCCACGCTCCTGTTTTCTCAGTCATAAAAAGACCAGAAATTTTTGCTTAATGCCAGCCCTTCCTCAACAGCACAGACGCCCCGGAGCTCCTCTGGGCACATTCGGAGAGATAAAACAGCTCCTGAACAACAGAAAAGCCTGGAGAAAGGCAAACTTGGAAAATGGGATTTTATAAAATGACTCAAACGCCAAAGACCTGATGCCCAGGTGCACAGGACACACAGATGAAAGTACAAAGTGTGGTTCCTGGCTCTGCAAGAGGCTGCCCGAGGCCAGTTTCCACCAGTGGGACCAGTCCGAGATGCATCCCCCAGCTCAGCTGCCAGTGGCTGGGATGGACACTGGCATTTGTAGGAAAGAGCTGCAGAGGTCTGCATGGACAGCAGCTACTTCAAGCCTTAAATCTGCAGATCTCAGCCCCACCAACACCAACTGTCACATTCCATAAAGACCTGGGACCGGATCTCTGGAGTCCACTCCCCACTCCCACCAGGGATTAATCAAAAAAAAAAAGCCCCACGGTGGAGCTGATAAAAAAAAAAAAAAAATCAAATGGGCTTGATTTGGAGCTGGGTTTCTTTGTGGCTCTGTTATTTGGTTCTGTTTATCTTAAAAAATAAAAAATGAAAAATAAAAAATAAAAAAATAAAAAGAGAGGAAATATAAACGTGGTCGCTGCATGGCAGCTTGTCTGGCAGTACTGCAATACCTTGTTCTGCTCGGCTTGCCAGAAGTCTTGGGGGCCGGGATGGATGGTGCTCCATCCCTGTAACACAGTAAAATTTAGAAAGGTCATTATATCGTCGGGTTCTCGGTACTTCTGCTGGATTTCTGTCCCTTCCTCTCGTGGGCATTGTAAGCTCACGGGGTTTTACGAGGTTAAAAACAAAAAACTAGAGGGGGTCTGTGACCGGCTCCTCCAACCCAAATTCTCCCTGGTGACACAATCAACGTATATTTAAGAAAAAAGAAGTATTCTCAACCGTGGAGAGGCCCCAAGATGCTTCTCCCTCCTGTCTCCCACGTGGTAGGGAGACAGGAGCAGCAAGGACAGGCTGCGCAGCGCGGTAATTCAGGGCACCTGGCGCTGCTGGCTCCCTCCTCTCCTTCAGCATCCATTTCCCCCTCCAGGCTGCAACTTTGTGCTTAGCTGGGGGTAGGGAGAATCCAGCTGCTGCTCAGGATCACCTTGAGAAGAGGGCTAAAGAACCCTGCATTAACCAGGCACTTGATTGCGTGACCCACAAGGACCTTTCCAAACTGCGGCCAGGCTTTTTTGCTCTTTTCTGCTGGCAACGAGGTAAGGGGCTGGCAACACCTCCCCGCTGGCCAGGCTCTCCCGTCTCCCACCACATTATTACAGCCTCGACAGGGAGCACCGAGCCCCTCTTGGCACGAACAGAGTGCTCAGGACAGACCACAGGGCTTGTCTGCAATGGATGCAGCCGTGTCCTCATCCCCTGCTGCCCTCACCACCCAGGCTGCACGCTTTTAGCACCGTGCGGGTCCCACCAACGCAAATTTCTGTATTTAGGGTGGCACAGCAGGGCATGTTTGTCCCCAGAGCAGGGCCAAGCTGTTGTTGCACCACCCCGTCCAACGTGCTGTGTTTTCAGAGACCAGCTTCAGCAGTCTCTTCTGTGCTGATGGCCGCGCCGATGCTTTTATTTGTCTTCAAGGAGACTCATACAGTTGAGAGGTTTGTTTTTTTTGTTTGTTTGTGTTTTTTGTTTTTTTTTAGTCTGATTTTCCTAACAGAAGGGAAGCATTTAAAACCTGCAATGCACTTGAGGAGAAAAAAGATGCTGCAGTCGGGGAGCTCTCGGAGGCGGCCGCGCCTCCTCCAGCTATGTCTGAGCCGAGCCAAGGACAGAAGCCTGTGTTTGCCATGGCACCTGATGAAGAGGCGCTCACATTATTCCGCTTCATTTGGCTTCTTCTTGCCCGAGGCTGCTTGCTGTCACTTCTCATCTCGAGATCCCAAGCCCGCCTGCACTTCCCCAGGCCGCGGTACAGCACTATACGTGCGCTAAGACCACTTCTTGGTGGCTTCTCCCTCTGAAAGAACCAAAATGCCTCATACCGTGGCTTGCAGAAGAACCTCAGCTGCCCAGGACCAAGAGCTGACGTGAAAATAATGCAAATTCCACCCACTGCAGCGACGAGGAAAACTCTGCTGAGAAACCAACCCCTGCAGCACCCCAACTGCTGTCACTGCTCCCCAAGCCTCGTGCCCCTGTCACCGAGCCCCTGCTCTCGGAGCCGTGCGATCGCCCCGGGGATCCCAGTCCTCGGGCAGAAGGTTTCTTTCCTTTTCAAGCTTCTGGCTGGCGGAGAGAAACCCGATGCTGTGATCTGCAGCCTAATTAGCTTGAAGAAAGAGAAAGATTTCAAATGCAAGCTCTGCTTCTAAAGCCTGGTGAGAGATGCAAGCAGAAAACCAACTTGGTGTCTCCGACGCTGATTCAGCAGCGTTTTGCTGAAACGCTTGGACCCGTGGGCTCTGGACCAAAGCCACGGGTACCCCGACCTGCTGTCCCCGTGCTCGGGACCCCCGAGCTTCTGCACTTGAGGGATTTTAATGCAGGAAGCCAGAGGCACAGAGGGAATGGGGCTTTGCACCAAGGCAGTGCCGAGGTGCCCCCATCAGCTGTGGGGTCAGCAGCGTGCTTGTCTGCTCGCAGAGAGCTGCAGGCTCCATCAGCTTGTAATCAGCCTGCCTCCAGAGAGAGGAGGGCTTGTGTCTGAGACAAACACCCCTCCTTCCAGGAACAATAACATGGGCGACTGGCTGGGCTTTGTTCCTTTTCTCAGGGGACGAGGGGGAAGAATAATTCACTCCCACCAGGACGTGACTGAATGGGTCTTTCTCCGGGGGACGGATCCGGCGAGTGGCACACGGAGGGCAGGCACCAGCACTCGACCTCATCCCTGGGCAGTGCAAAAACCACGGCAGATGACAGCAGAAGAGGCACACGGGGCTGATGCCCCTTTCCAGACCACTCCAGCCCAGGCAGATTTCAGGGACCCAGGCAGATTTTCAGCCCCGGCCCCATCCCCAGGAGGCCCAAGGTTCTCGGGGCACGCGGCTGCGCCCATTTCACAGACGGGCAGCTGAGGCCTCTTGTGCCCAGCCCAGCCTCACTGGAGCACTGGGGGATGAGGGTGACCTCCCCACCCAACCCTCTGCTTTTCAGAAGACCTGATCCCGCTGCCTCGGGTGCCATCCTGCCAGCGGGGTGCCCCGGCTCGCCGCTCTCCTCTTGGAGAGCCTGGAGGCTCCGGTGGCCTCCAAGACCCAAACCTGCTCCATTTTCCCCGAGCCTACAAGTGGGTGGCTGCTTTATTTATGAAGTGCTGGGGGGAGGGTTATTGGGGATTTCCGTTTCACCGGCGGTGGAATTTATTGGGCTCTGCTGCCTTTTTATGAAGCTGCATCTCAGCCGTGCATCAGAGGCATCTTGAAGCGCTTACGCCTGAGGTACCTGTTTATATGGGAAGCGCCGCCACGGCTGGGGAAACCAATTCCGACCCTGTTCCTTCTGCCTCACCTTCATGTGGCTGTGCCTCCCTTGTCTCCCAGATGCAGCTTTTTATGGTGAACAAGCTCAAAAGCTGCGGGACGGGAAATAAACGGCGGCGCTTTCACTCGGATATGGTGTTTGGTATTGCTAAGAGAGGCAAAATGCTGCCGTGATGCTAAGAAATGTGATGTCAGGGAAATGGAGTGTTAAAGAGTGGATTGAGATATTCGCACGCAGTCAGCCTGCACAGGGAAGGGCTTTGGAAAACAAAAGCTAAAAGGAGCAGGTCACTTCACTCTCACAACCTGGGCACGGCAAAGTATAACACTGCCAAAGCAGGGGGAGAAAATCAGAAACCAAACCCTTTTTCTCAACCTTCAAAGTATCCTTCAAAACAACAACAACGAAAAAAAAAAAAAAAAAGAAACACAACAGCATCCTTCAACCAGCTGCTTTAAAGAGCAGCTCTTTAAAAGGATATAAGAAACAAGCTCATTAAGCCGAAAAGCATTTTCCATTCCAAAATTACTACTAAAAATAACTGCGCTCTTGAACTCTGCCCCTTCGCTGGGGTATGGCCACTTGCCTGCTTTTGCGTTCACTTGGAAGGGCAGGCGGGAGACCCGAATCCCTGCTCTTTTTTCCCCCAGACTCCTCTCGCTCCTTTTTGCCCCGAGGATGCTCCGGGAGCTGGGGCTGGAGGTGCGGGGGCTGCAGAGATGCAGCGGGGGGGGTTTGGGCACACATCAGTGAGCTCCGAGCGACTCTTGGCCAACACGGGAGGACACTTGGGTCCCTCAGGACTGAGTGGGTGATGGGGGCAGCTCCCAGGAGAGGTGCTGAGGTTCTGCAGGCACAAAGCTTCCTGCAGGGCTGAGCAGGGAGCCCACCCCGGGTTAAGACCCTCGGCCCTGCAGGAGCTCGGGGTAACGGGGTCCTGGAGCCAGCGAGGGACGTCCGAGCGCTGCGGCATCGCGCCTTGGAGGCTGCTGGAGGCCACCACCACCACGTCGTGGCTTTGGGGGTCACTCACACGGCTTCTTGGCAGAGATTCACCACTAGCCAGCCACCCTGGTCGGCCTCGGTCTGGGCAGGGTGAGCGGAGAGCCACGGGCTGCCTGGGGAAGGGAAGGAGCGGCGGGGGCGGAGGGGGCCGGGCTGTGCCGTTCCCAACGGGGGCTCGCTGCGAGCTGCTGCGGGAGCATGGGAAAGGGCTCCTCGCTGCTGCTTCCTGCTCCTGGTGCTGGTGATACGGGGCTGGGACCCCACTGCAGGAGAAAACAGCACTGCTAACACGGGGCCAGGGGGTTTGCAGGCTCGGGTGACCCCGCTCAGCTCCGAAGCTAACCCCAGCTAACAGCCCTGCACGCAGGTTGCCGTTATCCCAAGACCCTGGGTGTTTACTCCCGTCTCTTCGCAAGACCTCCTCCTCCCCAGCTCAACGGCACTTTCCATTTTTTTCCCTTAAAATAGACGGCTGCTGATGCGCAGAGCCTCCAAAGCTGTTCTGCTAACCGAGACCCACCTCAGACCCTAATCAGGAACAGATCAAGCAGCGAGTTGGCCTTCTGGATGCAAACAGCCACCCCCACAGCAATAATCCCTGCATTAGTCAAGATCCCTGATGGTAATCTCACTTTTGTTGACTATCCGGTATTCGGTGGGAGACAGAGTGCAAAAACCAAAGGCTCGCACAGCTGGCAGTAATTCACAGGGGAAAAATGCTCCCAGTCACTTATTTATCACCGCCTCAGTACCTCGGAACCCACGAGGCTCGGGCAGCATCAGCATCTACCAGCATCCATCCCACCCTTTCCCTTAACAGGGAGCAGCCAGAGGTGCACACTCTAGGAGGAATCCTCCACTTCTGCAGGCTTGCACCCCTCGAAGCCAATATCCCCCAGACCTGGCTGGAAAAGCAAAGCCTCCCGGCACAGAAGCAGTGCCCTGTCCTTCCAGGAGCACATCCCGAGCTCCCTCCACTGCAGCCACGTTGCTTCCCCTGCCCTGGGATTCCCCCTGGAATTGCAGGGATCCCCCCCTGGAGCACAAGGTTAGTGTCTGTCTGCCCTTGGCACAAGCACCTGGAGCCCCCCGGGTGCTGGGAGCTCAAAGCCAACCCATCAGCTACGTACGGAGCCTTTTAACCCTCCTTGCACAGGGTTTTTGGGCAAGCCCTGCAGCCCTCATCTTCCCAGTGTGGCTCTGCAGCTCACAGCAGCGCCCGCTGCCACACAGGATGTGTTTTAGTTCTTCACTGGAGCGCTTAGCCCTTAGTTTGGAGGGTTTTACTGCACTTCCACGACATCCAAATACCTTTGGGCTACAGGAGAGAGACTTTCCCAGCAGGAGTCTGGTATGCGTTTATGTAGCTATAAATTAGGTCTCCAGAGCGAGATATTTTTTAAGGAAATGAGGCCCATTACCCCGGCCGTTACTTAAAAGATGGAACAGTTTACACGAGAGGATAAAAAGCCAGCTTTGTTGTTAAGCGAGCATTTGGGCAGAAGGAATTACCGTGCGGGATTTAGCCCAAAGCTGCTCCCCAAAAGAGAGGCGGCGTGGAGACGGCAGGGCTGCCGTGAGGACAAGGCTCCTGGCTGGCCCTGCAGGACAGCAGTGAGCTGGGATGGATGCAAGGGGAAGGAGATACTCTGCTGGCACATCAGGTGGGTAATCCCACGTGAAATCCGGGAGCTTCTCGAAACCAAAGCTCAGCAAGCTCCAACTTCTCTCTTTCAGGTCTGAAACCAGCCCTGGGACATCTCCAAACCTGGCAGGAGGCACTGAGCTGCCAGGCTTGTAACAGGAGAGATCTTTATCTGGGGACCAGGGCAGCTATCCCAGCTTTCCCTACGCGGGGTTTTTACCCCAAACACCCGCTGGCTGCCAACACAGCGGGATTTTCCCCTTCTCCAGAGCTCTCCTCGTGCAGCGCCAGCAGCAGACCAGCCCGCGCCGCCTGAGCGCCCTCGTGGAGTTCCGAAGCTCCCATCTGTCACACTTTTTAAATAATTGGCTGATCGTTACGAATTCATTCGGTATTCATTGTGATAATGTTAATCAAGATGAATTAATAGAGTCCTCCTACTGTACGCGCTCCCCGGGGAATTCCACCGCCACTTAGAAATTAATTAATAGGGCTATAATTTTAATGGTGCTGCCCATGCAATCCCCGCTAACGGTAGGCACGAGGCAGGTGCCCGATGGCAGGAGATCAGCGCGGGCGAGCCGAGGGGAAGGAGATGAGCAGGATCACAAACGGCCACGGGCTCTGCCTGGGTGGATCTGTCTGTAGGGTTTTGCCTTTCCCCTGCCCCACAGCCTGCCCGCAGCCCTGCCGTGCAGCCGCTCGTCTCCGTGCGCTTCTCCTGGATGTGTGTCCTGGGAGTCTGAGTGGGCTGCACCTTGTGTGCACCAGTTTTCTTCTCCAAGGAGAAGTTTGCCACGGAGAAATCCCCTCTCCAGTGAATATTTGCTGGGGGTGACAGCGGGGAGGGAGCCGGGAGCACCCCAAGCTCCACCCAGGGGTGTCTCTCGGAGGTACCCGCTGTGCATCATGTTCCTAACAAAAGCAACGTGTCCACCCCCTCAAACCACGCTGCTCCACCAAATGAGGTGTCTGCCCGCAGCCACACCTGGCAGAGCCACCTCCCCGTGCACAACCCATCGCTGTTTGGGGCAGAAAGCCACGTTTTTGAGCTCTGAAGGATGAAACTCCATGGGGCCAGGGGGAGCAGGGGTGCATTTCGTGCCCGGGACAAGACCAAGAGCTCTCCAAAAGGACACAGCGGGAGCACCACTCGCTGCAGCCGGCAGAGGAAGGGCTCTGCCCGCCTGCCCCAGGCCAGGGTGCTCGGCAGATGTAAGGGGAGAAGGCACCGGAGACCTGAGCAGCACCCAGGGGTCATTTTCACATCGCCTCTGCTAAAAGCCTATTCTGCCAGCAGTTTGAAAGAGGTGCAGTCAGCATTTAAAAAGAGCATTGAAAAGAAGCCCTGCCAGGGAGTTTCAGATCCTACATTTACATTCCAGTAAGGGTAGGGGAGATCTTTTTACAAGACTGAATTTCCTTTATCCTCCCAGGAAGAAAAAGAAAAAGAAAAAAAAAAAAAAACAGTATCGCTACTGCTAGGGAATTTTTCTGGGTTAGGGCAGCGGAGCCCTGAGCCGAGGCCGTGTCCGCAGGCAGCCGAGCAGGGCGATAACTCCCCTCACCCCAACAGCCACCCCGTGAGAGGTGTGAAAGATAAACAGCGAGCCGCTGGGACGCACCAGCTGCGGGAGCCTCTCCGAGGCAGCAGCACAGTAACCGTGGGCTCTTTGCGCAATGTCCCCTGCCCAGCTCAGGGTTTGCAGCGCTCAGCATCCCGGGCTGCATGGGATGGAAAGGCAAAGCCAGGTTTGTCCCCCAAAACGTGCCCCAGCAGCTTTCTCACCTCTCTACAGGGAAAGGAAAGGTGGGAAAGGAAAGCTCTCGGTGCGTTTGCTGCCATAAAATAACCCCAAAACGAGGAGAGCGAGCTCCCCGGCAGCGTGCCGGAGCCTCCCGAGGAAGGACAGGTGCCTGCAGGACACGCAGCACCCTTGGGTGCCTGGGACAGGCTCTCTCTGCCTTACCTTCTCGCTTCATCCCCATGGCAAGACACTTCTGGTAGCGGCAGTACTGGCAGCGGTTGCGCTGGCGCTTGTCGATCAAGCAGTCCTTGTTGTCGCGGCACGTGTAGGTCAGGTCCTTCCGCACCGTGCGCTTGAAGAAGCCTTTGCAGCCCTCGCAGCTGTACACCCCGTAATGTTTACCTGCAGTGGGGACAGGACTTGGGTTAGGGGATGCACCGAGGGTCCCAGGAGCATAAAGATGCCCCAGGAACCCGCAGCTCTGCCCAGGGCAGTGCCCGGAGGAAGCTGAGGCTTCTTGGCACGGTGACCATGAGCTGAAGGGCAGCGGCTTTGCCTTCACTTGACTTCCAGAGCATCCGAGAAAGCCAGAAAAAGCCCCCACCATTTCGGAATGAAACCAAGGGAGATGCAGCACAGCAAAAAACGGGGGCACGTCCCCGTCCCCCCGCTCTCCCTGGGCACCCCACGCCGCACACGAGGCTCAGCCAGCTCCGCCACGCGCCCCCCTCCAGCCGCCGAGCCCGACAGAGCAAGGAGGGGTCCCCAAGGACCTCCAAACCCAGACACCAGAGCACTTACGGAGCAGAAAGCTTTTAAAATAGCATGAGAATAAAGGGAATTAGCACATCTTTATCTCCCATGAGTGGAGAGGCTCCATGCGAAGCACATCTTTTTATCTGGTGCTATGTGATGAGACCAGCTACGGATCAAAGGATGCGGAGAGAGGGACGCTCAGCTAATGCCCGGCCTTCTGAGGGGCAGCACTGCTTAGGGCCGAGGATAAAACACCGCTGGCTAAGCTGTGACCTGGGGGATTCGCTCCTCCGAGGAGCCGGACAAATTGTTTACTTCTCTCCTTACCGTCAGGGCATGATGAAGAATGGGAGAGGTCAAAGAGCCGCGGCGAGCACATCTCACCTGGCTCGTGACAGCGCCCGCCTGAGAGCAGACAGCCTGGGGAGGCTTTTGTATAGGGTTTTTTTTTGTCCCTGGCCACGATGCAAAGCCTCGCTGTGCTCGTGCAGGGCAGCAGCACCCGGCACGGGGACCAGCCGTACCTGAAGACCTGTCCCCGCAGATGGCACATATGTGCTTGGTGAAGGAGGCCATCGTTCCTGAGGGATGTGCTGGCACTTTGAGGACCCCGTTGAGCCCCAGGGGGGGCTTGATGTCTTCGGAGCTGCTGACGGGGTTCATGGGCGAGTTGAGCTGTCAAGACAAAAGCAGGGCACTCAGCAGGGAGCAGGCGGGACGTGGGGGCTACGTTTGGAGTAGGGGACAACCCTCAAACGGGGAGCACCACAGTTTAAAACCCACATCCGCAGCGCTGAGCCAAAAGGATTTGGGCACCTGAGACCAGAGACCAAAGCCCAGGGGCTCGTCTGCTGCCCTGGCTCGAAGCTGGTGGCACGGGGACACTGGGTCCTGCTCCCAGCACCAGCCCCATGGGAGATGCTCTGGCATGGATTAACGTGAGGCTGGGCTCCTTCTGTGCTGCCCAGCACCACGGGACAGCCTGCATCTCCTCGTGCTCCCCAGCCCTCCCCCTGGTGTAAAGGGCAGGGAGGATGCTTGGCAGCGACGGCTCGTGGGAGCGAGCGCTTGCAGGGATGACAAAGGCCAGGACACGAGCGCTTTCGCTCGGCAATTTATAGATCTCCTTTTAGCATTCTCTCTCCCAAGGAAAGCTCCGCAGCAAATAAATAGATCCCAGCTGCAGCGGGGCCTGGCTTTGCAGAGCTGGCAGGCGTGGGACACCGCTCGGCGCTCTGCAGCCCCCCGGGCTCCCATCCTGACCCTGCCGAGCCCGACAGGAAGGGAAAAAGGAGCAGAATTAAAAGCAGCAGCCGGGACAGGGGTGATGGAGAAGATTCCTGCTTTATATCACAGGCAGGGCCCCGTGATCCCCCCAAACACAGGGGGAAACTGAGGCACAGAGACGTAAGGGGGACCCGTGGCGGTATCACAGCAACCTGTGCAGCTGGGGCTGATCCACACCAGCTCTGCCATCCGTGCCTCTGCCCGAGGCTGCACGCCCCTCACAGCCCGCTGAGGCATGAAGGGAAGGTGTGAGAGGACGGAATTACAGCCCCAGCCTCCGAGTTACAAGCTGGCATCCTCATCTCTCCTCATCTCAGCAGCCGTCCGCGCCTTCACAGCCTCGGGGGTTTTCTTTGCGTCAGGAGGTCGAGCAGATTTTATGCACCATGTCACCAGAAAGACCTTGCTGCACGCTGCTCTGTGCCACTGCCACGATGCCCTCCCTGCTCAGCCCCATCGAGAGGGGCCAGGGACACAGCAGGGTCCCCTGCCCGGCCCTGGGGGGGGGGTTAAACGTGTCCCTGGGGTGCACGGAGCCAGGCTTGTTCAGCTCCAGACAGCAGCGAGGAGCGGTGCCAGGGACTGCAGCAGAGCCCCCAGCCCTGCCAAGTACTAAATCCAGGTGGGATCCGCAGGATTTGTGCTTCGCCTTGTTGTCTCTCTCCTCCCTTAATAGAGACGCTCGGCAATTGCACTTGTCACAAATTAATTCAGGGAAGTCCCAGGGCTCGCGATCCGTCAACGAGACGAGCGCAGCCGCTCCTCTGCCTTTCAAGTCTCCAGGCTGGTGGGGAATATTTGGCAGGCAGCTGACTAATAACCGCAGAGCGGAGCGAGGCAAACCCCCCCCGGAGAAATGTGAAGGGTTTTCCTCTCCTGCCCTGCCCGTGACAGATGAGGAAACCAAAGGCAGCGGGACCCGGAGCCGCGCTCCTGGCTCTCAGCTGCTTGGGGCCGTTCGGTTCCACCACGATGGGGCAGGGAGGGGGCCGGGAGCATCGCCCTTTGGGGCCTGACAACACCAAGGAGAAAGGCACGAGCTACCTGCAGAGGCACTGCAGCGGCACGTCCCTCCACGGTTTTGGGGTCACTGGCTCGAGCAACGCTCCCTGGAGCACTTTTTTGGGAACAGAGCCATTTGCCAGGTGCCGCGCTGTCACCCGCCACCGCCACGTCGCAGCCGGGGCAGAGGATTTCAGCTGAAGATAAACCATCCTCCACCACATCCCCCAGCCCCAGCAGCCCACCGAGCCCATCCGAGCATCCTTCTGGGGGGTGTCCAGCAAAACGAGACGTGGAGAGAGCATCACCTCACCCCTACCCCAGCCCTCGGGGGTGCCACCGCCCCCCCGGGCATCAGCACGACGCCCGCCAGGGCTGAGTCAGCCCCGGGCTGGGAGGAGAAGTCCTGGGTTCCTCTTGCAGCACCCGCCTGGGTTTCGCCAGAAGCCCCACGTGTGCTGCGGGGTTCCCACGTGTTCTGTGGGGTTCCCACGCCGCCCAGGCGCCGGCCCCGCTCCTTCCCCTCGCGGCTGGCGCGGAGCCGGCAGCACGTGCCGCGGGGAGCCCGCACGGCCCCGGCCCCGAGTTTCTGCTCCCCCTTCCCCGGGCAGGATGGCTCCAGCCCTGCGAGGCAGCCGGGGACCCAGGGGAACTGCTGCTCCGCTTCCCGAATGACGTGGCAGCCCCGTGTGCTGGGACTCCTCGGCTCCTCTCCTTTCCCTTTTTAGTTCATTGCGCCGGGGACCGAATCCTGTCCCCTCTGTTCCACTGGCAACCTCCTTTTCGGAGGCTTCCTCTTCCAAAAAACAAAAAAACCAACACCCTACACTTTCTGCAGCCCCCCTGGATTTACAAAGAGCCCTGTGCCAAGGCAGGGAGCAGCCCTGCAGAAGCCTGATCCTGCTCCTGGCCTCTCCCTGCTCATCCCCGAGCTGCTGCTGGCTGCGAGCAGCAGAGCAGGAGGGAGAGGAAGAAACATCCAGCGTGGGAAGCCCCTCCCTGTCATCTCTTACTGAAAATACTTTTTTTTTATTATTATTATTGTTTTCCCAGAAACTTTAAGAGGTCTTAAAGATGTGTTAAATCCCAGTAAACAGCCTCCTGGTCGGGGTAGGGCTTTGCTCCCCGCTGCAAAGCGCCCCGGGGCTTTCCGCCGGCACATGCCCGGCTCCGTGCGAGCACCCAGCTCCCCAAATTTCCCCCCTGGGGAGCAGCGAGGGGTCCCTGGGTGCTGGGGACCCCATTGTAGGGCATCCTGGCTGCTGGGCTGCGTTTGGAGGCTCTGCGAGCTCCCAGGTGGGGAGGGGATGCTCGGGGTCAAGGCTGACGTCTTGTGCGGGGCCGGAGGAGCCCCATGGCGTGGGATGAAACAGAGAGGGACAGCGGCCCGAATCCGGGGAGCTGAGGGCTCCTTCCAGCCCAAATTTTGGGGAGCTGAGGGCTCCCTTCCCACCCCGATGCCGGCAGGAGCTGGGGAAGAGGCTGAAGAGGCCTCAGCGTCCCCGTTGCCCTTCTGCTCCGCTGCCTCCCGCGAGGCAACGAGGCATGGCCTGATGGCAAGTGGCACCCGCCAGCTGACACCGAGCTCCTTCCATCAGGGCCGGCCCCACCCGGCGGCTGGGGCCACACGCCTCATTACCCCCTTCCTCCTCCTCCTCCTCCTCCTCCTCCTCCTTTTCCTCCTCCACAGGCCCAGGTAGGCCCCAGCCCGCTGCCAGGGCCCTGAGGCGCCCAGACAGGGGACAGCCGGCAGGAGCCAGCGGGTTGGAAACCTCCTCGAGGAAAAACCACCTCAGACACGTCCGCGGCTGGGCTCGGGGATGCTCCCCGGCACCATCCGACCGCGCTCTCGCTTCCCCTTTTGTCACCCCGCCGCTGGGTTTTATTTCGGTTCCTCCGGCCCCTCCACCCCTAAACCACCCTGTGCCCTTCAATCGAAGCCGGGGCCGCGTCACCCCCTTCCTCCCCCCCTTCCCTGCTCCTTCCCCACCCTTTTGATGCTCTCCCGGCCCCTTTGGCTCTCGCTGCCCCTTCCCAGGAGCCGTTTCAGTTCCCCCTTCCCTCGGTCACGGGATGGGAGGCGGCACTGCCACCCTGTCCCTTGGCTCTGCTCCGGGCAGGGGCAGCTCCCCACAAATTTATAGGGTCAGGGGCTGGATCCGGCATGGGGGAACCCTGCAGCCACCTCCCTGTGGTGTGGGGTGGTCCTGGGGCTGGCTGACACCGCCGGCACAGCGCGTCCCTCCCCGGCCCTGGGCAGAAAAAACCCCTTCTTGCTGGAAAGCAATCAGGCCCAGATTTAAAAATAAAGGTGCCAGCAGGTGCTCGACTCCCGGCGAGGGCTCGGAATAAATAACCCAGCAGTGAGTGGCAGGTGGCAGCCAATTCCTTAATCTGCCCTTTTACTAAACATATAACGTGCGAGCAGCCAGCAACAGGTGGCGGGGGCTGGCCAGCTCGCCCCGATCCTGCTATTTTTAAAAAGAGCTTATCTCTCCCCCGTTGGAGGTTGGTTTTTTGTTTTTTTTTTTTTACATAATCTTCAGCCAACCAACACCGGTTCCTCCCTCCGTGAGGGGCAGGAGGGGCAGCAAGCAGGGGAGCCCCCCGGTGCGTGCCTCCGGGACCGGGGACCAAGAGGGGACGTGCGGGGTTCCTGGGGAGGGGACAGGGCAGTGCCAAGGGGGGCTCCAGCCCCTCTGCCTGAGCTCAGCCCATCCCCAGGAGACCCAGGGGCAGTCCCTGCTCCCGTTTCACTCCCATCTAGGAGCGGGGGGGGCCAGGCGATGGCAGCTGACGGATGGGTGGATGCTCTCCAGCCCTGCGCCCCCGCGGTCCCCAAACCCTGCCGGAGCAGCAGGGCGCCCCGGCTTCATTTCCCCCTTGGGCTTCTGCTTTTCGCCACCCTTCGGCGCCTGCCCGCCTCTCCGAGGATGTCTGCGAGGGGGTTTTGCTCCCCGTGCTCGCTTGGGCAGCACAACGGGGCCAGGATCATCCCCCCCACCCCTCCCCGGCTGTGTCCTTGCCCCTATAACGGAGCAGCGGCCACGTCCCCATCCCCTTCCCCTTTACCTGCGGGCTGCTGGTACCGAATCCCAGGCTGGGCGTGGAGGGGACGGACATCGAGTGCGGGCCCATGGGGGAGCTGATGACGGAGAAGGGGGGCCCCATGCCGTTGATGGGCGAGCTCAGGGTGCTGATGGGCGAGTGGAGCTGACCCGGGGAGCCCAGCGAGGAGCCGATGCCCGGCCCGATGGACGGGTGGAGGGAGGGGGTGGCCATGGGGCCCCGGCTGGTGGGGGAGTTCAGGGACGTGGAATTGACTTGGTTTGAGAAATCTGCAAGAGAGGAAGAAGACAGCGGGGTTTCAGTCTCCAGCCCGGCGCGGGCTCTGCCTTCAGCGAGCCCCAGCTGCTTCCCGACACCCCCAAACTCCTTCTGCCCTGCTTCCCAACCCCCCTGCTGCTGCACGACCCCAAATTCAACACAGAGAGCCTCCAGACACGGTCGTCACTGCCTTCCCACCCCTTCACCCTCTGTACCCAGCCCTAGCCTCTGCCCAGAGGCAGCATCGCCCCCAGGAACGGGGCGCCCCCCTCCCACCCCACAATACACCCCGAATCGGATCTAACGGGGCTGCTCGAGGCACGGGACAGCAGGGACCCCAGCAGCACCCCAAAAACCAGGGGTGGTGGTGCCGGGGGGGTTTGCACGGCAGAGGCTGGTTGGGTTTCTGCGTCTGACCGGCTCGGCCGTCCCGGGGGAGCAGGAGGACGGGGGGGCAGGAAGGGGGGGGGGGCATTTAAAAATAGCCACCCGATTCTCTCTGGAGAGGAGACACGGAGCCGTTCCTGGCACATTTCCTCCTCATCCTGTCACGCTGCCTGCAAAACAATCCTGGGCGAGGAAGGGGGCAGGCTCGTGGCCCCCCGGGAAGGGCGCAGGGGGGTGGACGGGGGGTGAGCGGTGGGGCCGTGGGACCCCCCCGGACCCCCCAGGCTGCCCTGCAAACGTGCAGCCAGAGAGGGGCAGGCAGCTGCGTGAGGGGTTGGTTTGCTCACAGGGAGCTGCTGCTGGGGATTCGGGCACAAGAGACCCCCAAGGGCTGCCCCTGCTCGGGGCACTGCCACTTGGAGCCGTGCTGCCCCGGCACTGAGCCCCCCAAGGCGCACGGCCCCCCGCACGGCACAGCCCCCCCCAGCAGGACCCCGTTTGCCTTCCTCCCTTGTAAGCATCACAGATGCCACGTGCCAGGAGAGAGGCTTGCTCCCTGCACGGGTAATTCCTAAAACTCCCAGATAAACGCCAGAAACGGGCTCCCCAAGGTGATGGGGATGCAAAAAAAATGAGGATTAGCCCCAAAGCAGCGACGCATCCAGCTCTGCACGCGTGTCCCGTCCCATCTCGGCCAGGCAGAGGGGCCACGTGGCCAGACTCAGCACCCAGCCCGGTGCCACCGCCCTGGCACACGTCCCCAGGGACAGGGCCCGCGGTCCCCAGGGGCCTGGCCTCACGTGGGCTCTGGCAGGATGTTGATAGAAGATAACCGCCGGCCCTCGCGTCACCCGCGGCAGGATGACGTGCGTGCGGTGCACCAGGAACCCCGGGAAATTCCTCCAGGTTTCGGGGTCTGGTCCCAAGGTTTAGCACATCGGGACCGTGCTCCCCACTTCTCTGCCTTTTGGGTTTTTTTTATAGGGCTCGGAGCAGGGCTTGGCACCACCAAGTACTCCGGGGACCCGGGATGCGGGCTGCGCTCCTGTGCTTCGCTCCCAGGGGGCAGAGGGGAATGGGTGAAATTTATTTGTGCATCTGGGCATGGGGACCCCGCCAGCCTTGCTCCGGAGGAGCCACACCAACACCAGAAGCTGTGGAGCGAGGCGATGGACAGGGCTGGAGATGCCCTGGGATGAATCTGAGGATGGATGCGCTGGGTCCCCGGCCCCAAAGGTGCACGGAGGAAGCAGGCACTTGACCTGGCAGCGGGGGAAAGGAAGCGCCCCACGGCCGTGCCTTTCCCATCTCCTCAATATCTCAGGCAGCGAAGCAGGCGAGGTCAGGGGCGGGTTACTGGCGACCAGCCCGTGCCTACTCGAGCACATCAGAAAGCAAAGCACGTGCGGGGCCTCAGCCGCTGTCCCGGCACCTCTCCCGAAATCAGGTCCCCCGGAGCAGGAGCGGGGAGCAGCTCCCCAGCCCGCGCCCCCTGCCCGGCCCCCTGCACCCATCCTGTTTACGCGCTTCCCCCGGCAAGCAGGCGCGTTCCCCGGCACCCACTGAGGAACTGGGTGTGCTGCCGACGGCTGGCGTGGAGAAACACGGCCAGGCAGCAAAAAAAAAAAAACCACGAGGAGAGGTGGGGAGGGGGAACCTCGCACGCCACGGAGAAGCCCTCGTGTGTGCACCCGGCTGGAGGAAAACCAGAGAGACACAGCTCCGAGCACCCCGCAGCTAGCAGCTGCACTTCCACGCAGGACTCCTTCCTAGGATGCTAAAATCCTGGCAGCCAGGCTGAGGAACAATCCCCTTCATCTCAACAAACTCAAGCAAAAAAACCACCTAGGTTGAAGGTCTCTGGAGCGAACCGGGGAAGGTTTTTTTCCCCGGTGCCATTTTGGCTCGAGCAGCGCGAGGCTTTCCACTTTCCTTGCGGAGTTTTGCTGTTTGAAGCTGCTGTGTGTGACTATCTCTTGACCAAAATAAACTCCGTGCCTGTTTCTAAATACAAAAAAAAAAAAAAAAAAAAAAAAGTTCCCTAAGCATTTCCCCTCCTGCCGCACCCATAAATTGCAGCTATTTTCTCTGTGCGGCCTTTGTTTAAACACAACGACCTCTATATATCTTACGAGATGCCCCATGGCAGTTGGGAGATCAGAACCGAGCGCTGCTCAGCAGCTGAGGAATTTGCAGGGAAGCTCTTTTCCTTCTCTGAACGACGAACCCGCGAGCCACAGAATTCGGAGGGGAATTTTCCCAAAGAAGAAGACCTTCGGGGCAGCCCACGCGCTCCACTGACAGCAGTGGGGTCACGGAGCCGTGTGTGCGCTCTCAGCTCCCCTCCACGGCCGAGGAACTTCCTTCAGCTCTGGCCGAGGAATTATTTCAGCTCCAGCCTCTGCAGGGAGCGATCCGGCCTCGAGACCAGGAGCCTGACCCTGGTTTTGGCCGGCAGGGTGCTCGCCGCAGCCCTCCACAACACCGCTTCTGGGTGCCACCACCCCTGCTTCACGGGTGGGGAAACCGAGGCACAAGAAAGCCTCCGGCCCGCTCCTTGACACCCATTTCTGCAGGAGCAGCAGGAGGCCGAAGCCAAGGAGGCACCCGGCCGGCACCAGCGGGGCACGGCGTCCGCGACCTTCCCCAAGGTCACGAGGGAAACCGGAGCCAAAGCCCGGAATAGATCCCAGGGATGGCAAGACCCAGGCTAGCATCTCGGCTGCTCAATCAACCTCCCCTGTAATTTATTATTATTTTTTTTTTTTCCATCCTCCTGGCTCGGCGCCAGGCAGCGCTCCTTCGCTATTATTAATTTCCAATACGGCAAGGAAAAATCTCCCAAAAACATTTGTCCCCGTTCCCATCCCGCGGCGCCGGCCACTCGGAGCAGCCCGGAGTACGGCGCGTCCCTCCCCACAGCTTCTCCGCTATTTTCCATCCCCCTGGGGTGCCTGGGGCCACGAGCACAAAGCCCAAATTTCCTTGTTCCCCATGCAGCCCCCACGGGCAGGCTTCAGCCCCTGGGACCGTGTTTGCTGCTCCCTGCAGAGCTTTCCTCTTGCATTTCCCCCCCCGGCGCCGTGTGTCTCATCGCAGCGCCTCTGCTCCGCCGTCTTAAACAGCCCGGGAGCTTTGCAGCCTCCAGGAGAGAGGCGATTTGAACCCTCCCAGCCCACAAAACGTCCCGCAGCAGAAACAATTACAACAGCGCAGGGGGGATTTTTTTTTTTCCCAGGATAGCTCCTTTGGACCAGAATGAACTGTACCAGCAGCAGCTTTCGCCCCTATAATCTCCGTTTCTGCCTAAGAGGCTTTGCCAGTAAAACTACAGTGACCCAGCTCTGCTGGAAAACCTTTTCTAGCCTATCCCCGGTGCTGAGGCAGAAGCTGGGCGCTCTGCCCCTGGCAGAGGGGAAGCTCAAAGCTGTGTCTTTGAGTTACCCAGAGGAGAAGAAGCCGCATTTCTCTGTGGCCGAGGCGCCAGAGCCAGGCATGTGCCCGAGCGGGGCCCCGTGGCTGTGGCTGGGGGAGAGCCCCAGCTGAGGCCGGCTGAGATTCAGAAAGGCGCCCACACCCCCCGGGCTTCCGCTATTTTTATTTTTTTTATTTTATTTTTTTTTTTTCTCAGCACCTCTTCCTCCTTAATCAGCAAGAAGATCAATTCTGGGTATTGCACAGCAGGAAATTCTAAATTTGGGCGGCCGCTCCCTTCCGCAGCGCAGCCCTGGGCGCTGCGGGGCCGCGCTCGGAGAGGGGCGAGGGACCAGCAGCAGGGACCAAGTTTTTGGAAACCTCCTCCCTGGTGCTGGGGCTGGCCAGGTGCAAAGCCCCGACAGGCAAAGAAAGGCACGGGAACCCGCGAGGAAATGCCCCGTGCCGAGTGCTGTTCCTTCTTCTGGTGCCTCTGCGGGTGGCGAGTTTCCCTGAACGCGCTCGGCAGTGAAATCCCTGCCCCGTCTGCTCTCATTCCTGAAAAGCCGTGCAGAGATTTCCTTGTGCCTCCCCACCCCAGGAACCTCGGCCGTGGAGGTGTCCGGGCAGCAGCCGATTGACCCCAGTTTTCACCTGAAAACTGCCATGGGAATGCAGCGACCACAAGAGGTCAGATCCTCGCTTTTGTCCCCAAAAGGGACGGTGCTCCCAAAGAGGGAAGGAGCAGTGTTTACGGCACAAGATTTTCAACAGCCCCTGGCCCACGCTCTGAAGTTTGCTCTGAATTTACACCAGTGTGGCTGGGAACGGCCACGTCCCTGCCCGCCCTGAGCCTGCTGCTCCCCAGGATCAGCCCCGTCCCGCGATGTTCCCCAGGCACCAAGGCCAGGGCACCTTTGGGCCACCTGCCCTGCAGCTCTGCGACCTCGGCTCGGAGCTTGCAAGAAGGAGAAGCCAGCCAGGAAGGACAAGAGACGCCCACAGCACGAAACACCCCGCGGTTTTGCAACTAGGGAAACTCTCAGCAGCTCACTCAGCCGTGCAGAGGGACGGAGCAAGAGCGAAGCCCCTACAAATCCCAACAGGGCTGGACGTGGGAACGCTCTGGAGATGCTCTGGGGCCAGCCCCAGGCACTTCGCCCAGCCAGGAGAGGAAACCAACCCCTTCCACCACCCCCCAGGCACACGGCAGAAGGATATCCCGAGGCACCAGAAGACACAGCTGCCTGGTTTCCCCAACTCCTTCCCAAATTTGCTGCCACGTGCATCCCGCTACCAGGGCGCCAGTGCGGAGCGTTTCTGTAAGGCTCTGGCTGCTGGAACTGTGTGGCTTCACCAAAAAGTCACTTGAATCTTTTTTCCTTCCAGGCCTTCTCTACGTCTCCACACAGGAGAGCACACGGAGATGGTTGTTTTTTTTTTCTGGTGGGTGTAAGGAAATCACGGCTGGCCTCTGCGCCCTGGGGTCCCGGCGCGGTTCCGCAGCCGCCCTCGGTGCTTTCCCCCGGGGGTGAGCAGCTCGGTTTCGGCCTCTCTCTGCTCCGGGTGGGTTCCTCCTCGCTGCAGGCTTTCACTTTGACCAAACTACAACCTCAAAGCCACACTCCAGCCCCGACCTCCCACCGAAAGCCACAAGGAAGGATCCCACCGTGGGCCGCAGCGAGCAGGGGGCTGGGGCTCTCCGAGGCAGAACCACTCCATCTCCATCCCATTAATCCTCTCCTCTGCCCTGCGGACACATCAGCCCTTCCCCTCCCACCTCCCTGGGGGTGAGCGAGGGCTCGCCAACACTCACAGCTTTTGGTAGCCCACCCTGCAGCCCCACGGGGGCCCTGCTGGGAGATGCTCACCCCGCTCGCACCCCATTTTCTGCTGGAGCCCCCCCTGGACTGCCCAAGCATCCTCACCTCGTCCACAGCAGGGCTCATTTTACACCTTTTTTTTTTTTTTTGCCTTTTTTTTTTTTTTTTTGCCTTAAAAACCCACGGAGAGCCCCCGCCAGAGCGCAGCCTGGCTCCCGCAGCCACCGGCCCAGCCACCAGCCCCGCGGGGGCCGTCCCCGTCTCCGAGGGGGGGAGGACTCAGAGAGGAATTTTCCAGAAGCAGCTCTCCCCGCGAGCCGCCGTGTCACCGGAGGAAACGCTTACCAACGCCTCTTCCTCCGGCACGAGCCCTCCCCGGCTTCCTGCCCGCTGCGCCCCCGGCCCCCACCACTCGTGGGGACCCGTGGCAGCCCCTCAAATTTATTTCGGTTCGCATCCCCCCCCCCAGCTCCCCGACACACACGGGGCAGCCTCTGCGCCCTCCTCCGCGGGTGCCGTGGGTGGAGGAGGCGAAAGCAGGAAGCGTGAGCAAGCGGGCGAGCGTGCCAGATGGAAAGTGTGAGGGGTCCCTGGCTGGAAAGGGAAAAAGGGGGGACCTGGGGGGGGGACGGGGTGGGTGCAGCGGGCTGCGGGCTCTGCCCGAGCCTGGGAAGGGGGTGGAGGGGGAGGGAAGGAGGGGTGCACCCAGGCAAACAAGGGATTCTGCTGAGAAAGCAAATGTGACTCAATCACACGCTTGTGCAAAGATGTCACAACAGCCCTGAGAAATTGCAGGCTCCTGTTTCAGCCCCGGAGGGCCAGCGCCGCCGTCCCCGCGCTCACAATGCGCTCTGTGCCGCTGTCAGCGCCCCTAATTTACTGCCTGGGAACCCGCTGCAGGGCCAGGCAGTGAGAAGGGGCAGCGAAGTGCCGGCTGCCCAGGGCACCGGGAAGGCAGCGGGGCTGCCGGGGCTTTGCTGGAGGACTCGGCGTGGTGGCTCCTTGGAGCTCGTGCCCTCGCAGGGAGAGGCAGCCCCACGAGCTCTGGGGCGTAGGAGCCAGCCAGGGCCCAGCTCGCTGCCCAAAAATGCCACAGGAAGGCTCTGGCACCCCCGAAAAGGAGCTTTGGGGACCCAGACGTCAGCACCAAAGCGCAAGGGCTGAGCCCCCATGGCTGTTACCATCCCCTGCCCCATCGGTGCAGCCAGAATGGCAGCAAAAGCTGCCAAAGAGGGGAAGAAACTCTGGTGAGGATGGAGAGCTGCACCCGGGGACCCTGCAGCCCCCTGCCCTCCCCGATGGGTATCACCAGCACGGGCACACGGTGGCACAGGGGTGCTCCCCCTCTGCCCGTCCCAACCAGGGCCCTGCTGGCCAAGGAGCCATCCTCATCCTCATCCTCATCCTCATCCTCCTCCTCATCCTCATCCTCACCCTCCCCGGCACACGCTGACCTTCGCGTCCCCCCCCGGCTGTGTCCCGTTCTCCGAAAGGAGCACGGTGAGAGCGAACGCGCAGTGGTCCCGCAGGTTGCTGGAGCTCATTATGGCCTTTTAATTACATTCAATTGCAGTTTTATGGGCTTACGGGCAAATTGGAAGTGATCTAATTGTCCTTGAGGGGGTGCTACGCTCTGAGCTATGAAAAAGCAAGCAGGATCCAGAGAGAGATGCAAGGGGAGCTTGAAAGCATTAGGCTCGTTCCGGCAGAGAAAAGGAGAAGTTTTGTCTCCTGCTGAACCTCCCGGGGCCCACGACAACGAGCTGTGTGCCTGGCACGTGCTGGGCATCGCCTCTGTCCCCTCTGTCCCCCCAGCTCCCCTGGTGCATGGAGAGGAGATGGGTGACAGAGCAAGCAGCCCTTGGCCTGCCTCCGTTCTCTGGGGGGGAGCCCCTGCTCCAAACCCCAAATCCTCCTCTCCAAAGTGAAGGGAGAAAAGGAGGAAAAAGAGCACGACGCAGCCAGGCTGAGAGCTGTGGTTGAGGGGGCTCTTGGATGGAGAGCACCCTGCTTTGGATGTCAGCTGAAGGGGAGGATGCTGCTGGTGCTGCCCGGCTCCCACGGAGCCCAAGGCGGGTTTGCGCCCCTGGCCTGATCCTACAAACCGAAGGCAAAGCTAGCCCAGCTCTCCCCAGCTCCCCATGCCCGGCCCTGGGCTCGGCACGCACCCTCCCCTCCTGCAAACAGATCACTTACAGGGGTGAGGCTGCTCCAGGGGCAACCCGAGCACCCGCGCCCCGCACAGCCTTAACCCTTTAGCAGTGCAGCCGGGCACCTCTGGGGATCCTCCCTGCGGGACATCTGGCACGAGCCAAACCCTAAAAAACCTAAAAACCCCAAGCCTGCGGCCAGCTCCCAGTAAATACAGCCCGCAGAGCGGTGTCCAGCCGGCTTGTGTCACACAGCCCCGTGCATTAATCCCGATCGGAGATAATTACAGTCCTTCGTTGGCATAACGGGCTCTAATTGATCCAGCCTGGCTGGCACCTTGCTGCCGGCGTGCAGCTGGGAGCCTAACGCCCCAACGCGGCCCTGCTGCCGGCTGTGCCGTGGGCAAGGAGAGGTGATGCTGCTAACTGGTTTTCTGGGAGCCTCTAACTGGTTTTCCGCGGTGGGGGAACTGGATCGGATCGCAGCAGGTGATGGCGAGGCCGGGAACCACGCGGGCAGCCCCTGGGGACACCGTTCTCCAGCTCTCCTTGCAGAAGTGTCCCCCTCCCATCCTGCCAGGCTGGAGAACAGAGCCCTGGGGGTCCTTCCCCACCACCTCTGAGTGCGCAAAGCTGGAAACCCGAGGCGAGCCACGGGTCCTGGGGTGCTCGAGCTGCTGCCCTGTCCCATCGTGCCAGCTCCAGCGGCACGCAGAGCGCTGTGCGCAGCCAGCCCAACGCCTCGGGGCCGTGCCACCCGCTTCATCCCCTGCTGCTGGAGGTCTGGGGGAAGGAGCCTGAGAACTGGGTGCCTACGTGCTGCAGGAAGGCGCCGGAGGAGATAGGGACGGCAGCTGCCAGAGCCAGCTCGCCTCCGAGTTCCTGCCGGCCGCCAGGCAGCGCGCGCTGCGCCTCCGGAGCAAAAAGCTGCTGCCGGGCTTACGTGGCCCCCCCCGGGGCTCAGCAGCAAGCGCTGGGCAGGAGGGGAGCCTCGTCCCCACCCCGAGGTTTTCCTCCCCAAGTGCCAGCCCTGAGGCTGGCAGGAGGGATGGATGGATAGATGGACATCTGGGGGTGGCTCCCCCTTCCCAGGGCAGGGAAGAGGCCCCGGGAAGCCTTTTCCCCGAGGCGGGTCGCAGCGTAGGATGCTCTGCCTGCGAGCGGCGTTTGGGTTTGAATTCCTGGTTCCAATCCAAAACTAATTAGGCTGCGTCCAGGCCAATCAGATAGCCCTGGCTAATTGAGCTCGGCGCAGCCAGGTCAATGTCCAGCGGGTCTCTGCGTTCCAGGCGTTTTGTCAGCCCGCAGATAACAGCCAGGGCCTGGGAAGGGGAATAACCCTTCAAAAATTTCTCTCTTCGTGTCAGGCCAGAGCCTTTCCATGCCGGAGCTGCAGAGCAGCCCCACGTTAACCCCTTGGGCACTGCCAGCATCGTCCTCGTGGCCCAGGAACCCCGATGGATGAAGATACCCCAATGGAGGCAGCTAAAAGGGGACGAGTGGAAGAGAACACGGGGAATGCCCCGTGCTGGTGTGCATCCCTCGTGGTGCCACTTGGGGAATTGGGCACTTGGCAGGCCACGCAGCGTGCCATACATCACCGTGGGACAGCCCCACCCAAAATACAGCGAGCTGCACTCCCTGCCCCGACGGACAGACGGACGGACACAGGGCTAGAGGTGGCCGAGGCTGCTCCGCGTTTCCACCCAGTGCCGCGCACGGTGTAAACTGCCCAGAGCCGAGGAGCAGCGGCCGCACCCCAGGGGCAGCAGAGGAGGAGGGGGGATGTGAGGAAGGCTGGGGAGGGCCCTTCCTCCAGGGTCATCAGCCGCTCTGCCAGCGCCCGGCTTCTGGGGCCGGTTACGGAGGAGACAATCGCACCGCCGCCATAAAAACAGGCGCTTCCTTCACACGCTTCCTCTCTGTCTCTAACCCCGCTCTTGGTTCCCATCCCGAGCACCCTGAGCCCGGGCAGGGAGGCAGCAGCCCGGCGAGGCTGTTCCCCTTGAGCTGACCAAGAGCCGAGACGTTTCATTAATAACCTCAGCTTCTCCTAGCACGTCTGATTACGATCTCTGTTTGGATCCGCGCTCACGTTACACGCCCGTCTCCATTATAGATCCCCTTCTCTTTAAATCCCCACTTATCTCCTTTACCACGTAAATCACACAGAGGGCTCAGGGTGTGTGTTTTTTTTTTTTTTTTCCTTCCTGCCTGCCTAACTCTCCTTGCTCCAACAGCAGTTGGAAAACAAACACTGACTGAAACCGCAGCGTGCCCAGGCAGCCTCCGAGCTGCAGAGGCAGAACAAAAAGAGACCCCCGACAAAAAGAGACTCGGTGTGGGCCAAATCCTCATCCCAGCCTTCCTGGGAAACCCCCAGGAGGTGCTGGGTCCGGCCCGAGCACAGCACCAGGGTGCTGGGTGAGGAAGCGTGAGCCCGGGCTGGCTCCCCCACCCCGTGCCACGGCCCTCTGGCAATTAAGGCAATTGCTTGCATGGAAACCTAATTATATTAGGGAAGTATTCAGTAATTTTTAGCTGTTCTGCTGGTGGCTGGGCTCCCTCCCCCTCTTGCGTGCCAGCGGCTCTGGGCAGAAGTTGCAGCGCTGGGTTCCTCTCCTCTTCCTCCGCTGCTGTGCAGAGGGGGAGCGAGGAAGAGGAGGGAGCCGGTGAGGGGGGCAGGCAGCACGCTGGGGCTCGGGTACTGGCCCTGTAGCTCCTGGGAGCCTCTGGCTGCCCTCCTGCCCCACAGCAGTTTGCCTGCAAGGCCTGCATGGGATGGCTGCGCCTTGGGGGCGCAGATGCCCGGCCCTGGTAGGTGGTGGTGGCCTCTCGATGCCACCATGGGGAAGATGCTTCTGGATCCTCTGCTACAGCACCCAGCAACCCAGCGTTGAGCCCCAGCACGATGCCCACCTCAACTGCAAACCCCACACACCCCTGCCACTGTAAGATTTTGGCATGCCCTGGGGATCCCCCACCACGCGTCTCCATCCTCCGTGGGTCCCCGCTGCGCAAAAAAGCCCAAGGGTCACCCAGCCCCAGCACCCAACGCTCAGCTCCATCCCCCATCCTCCATCCCCAGCTCCCAACCCCAAACCCCCAGCACCCAGCCCCAGCCCCCAGCACCCAGCAGCCGGCCCCATTCCCACGCCTGGCTGCCGGCTGCTCCTTTAAGAGGCGCGGAGGGGAGCGCGGCGGCGCGGCGGTTTTCCGAAGCCCCATTAATTTGCCAGCGTCACATGCTTCGCAGCTGCAGCCTGGCAGTGATTTATGCGCCTCTGAAGTTCATCAGAGGGAAAAGTACTTTCCAGGCGCACCGTATCCCCCCCCACCACCTCCCCACCCGCCCCTTTTTCCCCTCTCGCTCTCCCTCAGTGGCAAGAGCTCCCCGCGCCCAGAGCCTGCCCGAAAAGCCAGGTCCCATCCATCACCCCGCGTGTCACCCCCTGCCCTCGCCACCCAGCCCGGGCACCCCCCCTCTGCTCCCCGGCATCTGCGAGCAAAAGAAAACTTCCTCTGGCTTCCTCGCCTCCGCGACCCACCGAAGAGAGACCATTAATAAGGGGCAGCGCTGAGCCGGCTCCTCCGTGGGGCTGGGGGTCGGCGAGCTCCCCCCCCCGCTCTTGCACACCCCCAGGCCCCGTAGCCAAAATAAACGGCAGCCAGCAGGCCGGCGTCCCCTCCTCCTGCCGCCACCACCCACCCCCTGCGCGCCGTCCTCCGGGGAGGTTCAAAAGTTCAAGATTTTCACATTTCCCTAACGTTATTTCAGGAAATTGCTGGAGAAAGGAAAAGCCGGCGCTGCCGAAAAAGCAACGCGCGTGTGGATGCAATAATACGCACGATCCCCAGGCTGGGCTCGCCGCGCGCCAGGCCCTCAGAAAGAGCCCAATTCCCACCCTGCCCGGCACCGGCACGGCTTTTTGGCTCTCAAACTTCTTGCACACCCCTGATTTTTGCAGAATTATTCCCAAAATAAAGCCTGGGCCCATCCCCAGCTCCTCCAAAGCGAAGCAGCCGCGGCGGTGACCAAGGCACGGCAAATGTGGGACCGTGCTCCAGCCCCATCCACGTGCAAAGCACCAGCACTCACCGAGGGATGGCAGCTGCTTTGGTGGCCACGCTGTGACACGTGTCCAACCCACAGCCCGGCGCACGCGATGCCTGCAGGGTCCCCAGCAGCACCCACTGGGTGCCACGGCTCGGGGCGCACTGCCCGGCGAGCACCGGTGGCCCCGTGCCCATGGGGAACTGCAGCTTGCGCCCAGGTGTGCGCTGCTTGGCTTTCCCAGAGGGCACGCAGGCCTCCGCGCAAACCCTATCGGATTTTGGGTCCGAGCTCTGGGATTGCACCAACCTCGAAACTTGTTGAAAAGCGGCAGGGTCGCACCTGGCTCTTCATCAAAACCAGGTTAAGCGGCAGCCTTTGCTGGAGGTTCATGGGAAAGGTTCGTAAAAGCACTGAAACTCTTGGCAAACCTGAATTCGGGGTTATAATGAAATGTGAAACTCAAGCACTTTCATGTGGTTTGGGGTTTTTGTTGCAAAACATTTTGTGTAGCAGCTTTCGGCGAGAGCGCGCCGGGCGAGCACAGAACAACGCGTCTGCGGGAGCGAGGGATTCACACACACCCCGGCACCGTTTGGGATGGCAAACGATTAACTTCCACTGGGAGCCCTCTCGTTAGCACCGAGGCTGGAGCCGTGCCACCGCCTGCTCGGGGACGTGGCACCAGCAGGGACCCAAGCGGGTGGCGGCGGAGGGGCTGCGCTGGGGGCCGGAGCCGCGGCACCCCAAAATGTTCCCCACACAGAGTCCTCGTAGCGAGGGGTGGGAAACGGGGAGGCTGCACCGGTGGCACTTCCAAGGTCCGTCCCATGCCCACGTGGCGTGTGCCCTGCTTTTTCCACTCGCAACGAAGGGAAAACGTGGAGAAAAACCGCAAAAAAAAAAATGCAAACTTCTTTGGTGCAGTGAAAGTGAAGCCAGGGATGCTGAATAAAAGGCTGCCAGAGGTGCCTGCAGCTGGAGCATCCCTTCCACAACAATTCCAATTCTTCCAGGTTTTAAACCAAATGGGACAGCCCAAGGGACGGGTCCCTGTGCCTGCCACCAGCCACAGCACCACGCTTGTCACTTGGTGCAACCTCCGCTGACAGCAATGAGGGGCTGGGGTGTGGGGCTGGTGTTGGTTTGGCCTCTCTTTTTTTTTTTTTTTTTGAAGTGCTTTACCAAATTCGCAGAGCATTTGGAGTCGGAGCTTCTAATTCGGGTGCTTTTGGGATTCTGCTGTAGGATTTGCCATTTTGCTGCATTTTATACCACGGAGGGCTCAGGAGGAGTCCTACCCATGCCATAAGGCCACCCGACGAGGGAGGAAGAGCAAATGTCTCAGATCAGCCCTGCTAATTCCGGCTGTATTTGGGTAACACGGGCAATACGCAGCTCAAACCTCCACCTCCAGCTGCCCGGCAGGGCCCCGCTCGCACAACCCGAGCCAGCAGGCGTGATGAAGATGACCCGCTGAAAATTAGCAACATAAGCAGCCCAGATTATCGATTTCCTCAAAGGAATGCGATTCTCCCCGATGAGCTCTCGCCACGTATCCATCACCCTCGTCCTCCATTAACCTCTTGCACTCGCTCTCCAAGGGCTGGCTCTCCCGAGGGCCTGGAGGGCTGCCTGCCGTGACGGACAGCGCCTGGCACACCCGAAGAGGGATCTGGAGACGTGAGGGGCACCTGAAGCCTGCGTCCATGCAGAGGTGGCAAACTGGCTAGGCAAACACAGCAGGGAAAGCAGAGCCTGCAGCCTGCTCCCAAGGCACAGGAATGGGTCCTCGCACGCTCCCACAACCTGCTGGTATTGCAAAAACAAGACGTAAAGACCCCGGAGGGATCCGTGTCTGTGTTTTCACAGCCGTGCACGGTGCTGGCACCACGTCCTGCAGGGCCAAGCCACGCAGCTGCGATGCCAGCCACGGAGTGCCCGCACCGGGCATTGTCTCAGAACAAAACCACATCCAAAACGAGGGAGCAGGACGCCTGGCCACGGTGCCTGGAGATCACCTGGCATCCAGGACATTTGGAAGGCCAAATTGGGAAGCTCGCATTAACAGAAATGTGCTCCCACGCTGGGAAAGCCACCAGCCCCGGGATGCCAAGCAGACACAGCACTGCTCCTCCCAAGCCACTGCCAGCACCAAGCTCTGCCAGGTGAATGCTGCCAGCGTTGTACCTGATGGGTGCTTGTTCTCTGCGCCCCCAGGGCTGTCTGTCAGTGCACAGCAAGGAGAAACACCCACGGGAGCTCCAGCTGCCAGAGCAAAGGGGCTGCACGAGCCCACCCCGCTGCATGGGGCCAATGCAAGGCTGCAGCCTGCGCTGCTTACAAACTCGTGCCGAGTGAGCTGTTGCTCCCACCTGTAGGAAAGCTGCAAAGAAGGCTTTTTTGCAACTTTTAATTGGGTTCAACGAATGACCATCACTGAAGGAAAAAGTCGGTTTGCTCAGAGAACCAGCGCTGGGACGTAAGTCACTTTCTGAACATGGTCCAGGCTAGGAAGGGATTAATCATCCACATCTAAATAATAAATAATAATAACAGTGTCTGTTTTGCTCTGCCGTTCTTTCAGTATGGGCTGATTAATGCATTTGTAACAAGCAACGGCAAAGATTTTCAAGCCATCTAATTAGAAGGCCGTTTCCTTCCCAGAAATGCCACTTTCGAAAAGGAAACGTGGCCTCCAAAGCTGCTCAGTGCTGCGGAAACGCCACCCTGAACGTGAACCAAACACCCCGCTTCCCCAGGGCCCTGCTTTGCCATCACTACCACCCTCTGTTATCCCCTGGAGAGTCACAGGCATGTGAAGCCAGGTGCAGGAGGATGGGGACAGGGACAGGGATGGGGACAGGGACAGGGACAGGGACGCCTTCCAGGTGTGCTCAGCCCGGCACGCCACGGCGCGCGCCACCCGGGCTGATGTGCTTTTCCGTTCGCGCCTGGTGTTCCCAGAAAACACTACCTCCATTATTGATTCGCACTCATCAGTCATTTTTATAACCTGCCTAGCACTTTTCCTGAAGGCCGTGACTAATTCCACTTCCCCGAGCTCCAAGGGGTGAGCGCCGTTAACTCTTTCGGCGAGGCCGGCGAGCCGCGCGCCCCGGCGCGGGCAGGACCGAGAGGCGCGCGATCGACGCGAGTCGGTGGGGGCTGCACGGGGCTCTGCACCCCCTCCCCGTCCCCTTCTCAATCCCAAACCACTCCGGCAGAAAGGCAGGTGAGATGAGGCTGGATGACCCTCACTGCTGGCGTTGGAGAGCTGGGGAAAAATGAACCAAAAAAAACAGATTCTCTGCCCAATTCTCTCTCCAAGGGAGCACCAACAACAACTCCACGTGACTCTCAGGAATAGCTGCACATCCATTAAAGCCCTCCAAATCCTTTCTGTAGGTGGGAACAAAGCCTTCCCAAGGCTGATGGCAATGGGGAGAGCCCACTGGTGATGGGGGGACACTTGTCCTCCCCAGCTGAGCAGCCAGCAGCCACCGGGGAACGCAGCAGGGGGAAAAGCCCGGTGGGAGCAGGTCCCCTGCCCTCCTCCCAGGCGCTGCCCAGAAAAGGAGGCAGGATCCAGCTCCCCGAGGGGAAGGTCCATTGAGTTAAATGTAGCAGATGCCATTTCCGAGGGGTGGGATACAGGGAGTACCAAACACGACATCTGCAATTACGGAAAGCCAGATAAAGAAAATCAAATCTCATGCTTCAGGGCATAGACTGATGAGCACAAGGGTCAGGAAGGAATTTCTCTCCCCTTACACAGCAGTGCACAATTGGGTCAGTGCATTACCGGGTGGCACAAGTCCTTGATTGTTTTTCCCTTTTCATATCGAAGCCTTTGGTCCTCGCCGGTGTCAGAGGCAGACGGCGGCGTTTGAAGGAGCGCTGCCTTAATCTGCTGTGGCAGGGCCAACGCTCCTCCTGTCACCCACCTCGCTGAAGACCGACACCCCCCGTGCCAGCCGAAGGACCGCATGGGGACCTCTCCAAAGGCTCGTTCAAAGCCGGTCCTTTTGCCTTGCTGCGCTCACACCGACCTCTGCAGCTCCCTCCTTGCACCTCAGCCTTAATTCCTTCTCCTGAAACCCTCCGAATTATAACAAGATCTCCTCCAGGTAAGGCCCTCTCCTTCCCCCATGTTTGCACGGTGCTGGGCGCACCTCTGGCACTGTTTAAATAACAAGCAGCAGGAATACACCCGGCGATGTTGGCTTGGAAAAGAACTGCGCTGGAAAACGAGTCCGAAGCAACCGGAGAGCGCCGAGGGTTTTGTTAACAAAGGTCGGAAAGCGCTGCGGTGAGGGCGGTTGCTCTCGCTTTACGCTGCGTCCAGCGTCCTTTCTCTTCCTCCAGCAACTTCTGTAAGCTCCAAGTCGCTTAGCTGGGAGGATCTAACCACAGGGAAGAGGCTTGGGTTTCACTTTTCAAACAAAGCAAGCAAACAACCACAAAGGCCGTCCGTAAGGTGTGTCTGTCTGCATGCGACCCTTGCCGAGCCAGGCTTTGCCAAACCACACAATTCCCAACCCGGACACACAGGTCTGGGGCTTTGCCCACTGCTGGGCACCCATCGAGCAGCGATTCTGCCTTACCGAGTGTGGCACTTGTAAAACGTGCTCTGTAATTTGTAAATGTGCTCACAATTCGTAAATGTGCTCCCAATTTGTGAACGTGCTCTGCATCGGTCTCCTTCCACACCTGTTGACCCCATGAGACTTGGGCAATTTTGCAAATTTGGCAAATCCCGTCAAATAGGGTGGATCAGCCACTTTTTGTTGTTGTTGTTTTTTTTTTTTTTTTTTAGTTGTTATTTTACCAACCAGCTCCTACGATTAGGGCGATCTGAAGGATTAGGTTCATTAAGGCTAACCGCTGCCTGATGGCATGAGTGTCCCCAGGGCTGCTCACTGCAGCCAGACATGGGGATGGATTTGGGGTCCTGCAGCAACTGTGCTCACTGCAACCATCACACAGGGCTGGATTTGGGGTCCTGCAGCCCCCTCAGTGTGCCTGCCCTCCTGCGCCCAGGTCCCGCAGCGTGCGCTGTGCCCGCGGGCAGTGCCTCCCATCTGCACAGCCCCCAGGATCCGGCCGCGGGTGGAATCAAAGGCACGAAAACACCTTTTTGGCGGGGATCGGCGTGCCCAGACCTGGGCCTTACAATCCAGAAGCGGAGCCAAAAGGAGAAAGGGAGGCTGGGATGGGGCAATGGGAGTTTCAGCATTGCCGTCGCGTTACAGGGGAATAATCTGCGGGGGAATGCTTGAAGGAGCCTGTGGCGGCTTGCTTGGGAAGATGAAAAAAAAGAGAGAAAGAGGAACAAAAGGCAGCGAAGGAGGCGGCGGCAGCCCTGGCAGCGGCTCGGGGCGGCGTTGTGGCAGCACCGTGCAGCAGCACGGAGGGAACTGATCCCTGCTGCAGGACCAGGACTTGGAAAGCAACAGCACAAGAGGTGGAGGAGGAGGCCAGGAGGCTGCTGGGCACGGGGAAGCACGCACTGTAGGGCTGAAGGATGGGCGAGGAGAGGCTGGGAGTGACAGCGTGGGGCTGCGGGTGGCGCTGCGCTGGGCTGCCTGAGCTGCACCAGGGGTTGGTCCCGTTCCTTGGCACCATTTTGTGCCCTCAGGTCTGACATTTCAGCGACCCACGTGCCTCAGTTTCCCCCCCCCAAGCAAAGGCCCCGCAACATCGTCACCGCAAGAGCTGCGAGGGGAGTTGCTCTTTGTAAGGAGAAGGGCTGGGGGGGGGCTGGGGTTTTGTTTTTGTTTTGCTGCGGGTTTGCTTTTCCCCTCGTTAACCAAAAATGTCAGCGAAACCAAGGCTGTTCCCAGAAAAAGGACTCGCACAGATGAATTACTGTCATGTTTAGGGGGAAGAGGCGAAATAACAATGGGAATTGTCAGAAGATCCCATGTCGACCTTTTTTTCTTCTAGAAAGAAGCTTTGTATTGAAACGAGCTCTTGCTCCAAGCTGTTCCTCTGCATGCCATGAGACTCTTGGCAAAGGTTGAAATCAACCTGAAATGTTCCCAGGGGTCCTTTTTGGGTCTGTGTGGGAGCACGATCCCCCCGACTCGGAGATGTTTGCACAGCCCCAGGTTCTCCCAGGAGAAGTCTTTCCCCCAACCCAGCCCTGCTCCCCCCTGCCCTTTGCTTTCTGTCCCCATTTTGCACCCAGGGGCTGCAGCCTCTTGGGATTTCTGGGCTCCCCAGGGCTTGCACTCATGCCATGAGACCAGTCCTGTGCCCCAGCCCCATGGGGCTGGGGGATGTCACCCATTCCCCGCGTCCCCACCAGGTCCCCGCAGCAGATGGCTCGAGGACCTCAGGTGCCTCACCCTAACACGCCCCAGCACGGCGCAGTTTTGGGGACACCAACACACAGCTGGATTAGCGAGGTCCAGAAGATAGCCAGCCACAAGACGAGAAGGAAAAACTATGAGCTGAGACCTGGAACAGCCTTGTTCCCTTGCGGAGGTGGCCGGGGCACCCCCGGCATCGCCGGCACCGCTTTTCCTGCTGGAAAATGTCCGCGACCCCGGTGGCCGCTGCCCTCGCCGCCCGCAGCGCTCAGCCTGCAGCCTGCACGAGGCTGTCACACCGAATGCACCTGTGAAACTGTTACAAGAATTAATTGATCATCTAAGTACAGTAATTGGGACTTGCAAAGCATAGATAATTACCTTTTATTAGTTCCTGTAGATAATCCATTATGCACTGATTAGGCCTAAGTAAGGATCTTACAGTCCTCCTTTGATTAATGGCAGATTATGGATATTAAGCTCAAACTGGAAGAGATAACTCACTGTTTTCTTTCTTGCCTTAGGAGCACGTCACCCTGTGAGTTATGGGCAGGAGTGTTCGAGGCGCCTGATTCATCCGGGGGAAATTCAGGGATATCCAAAATTCCCACCTGCCCCAAAAGTGGCCCCAAAGCAGCAGGGATGGCACACAGAGAGCTGAGCCCAGGGCTCAATCCGGGGTGGTTTTAGCCCCCAAAAAGTTATTGTCCCTCCCCAGGACACAATATCAGAAGGGAAGGGGGGACACTGGGGCAGGAGATTGTCCCCAGGGGGGCGTCTTCGGTGGGATCTGCCCCTGGCACAGGGACCCAGCCCCGGTTCTGTCCCACTTACAGCAGGGTGGGAACGGGATGGGGGCACCCCGGCAAAATCTGACTGCAGGCTACAGAGAGGAGGCTTTATTTTAGGAAAAAGCAGCACGAAGGCGTGTGGTTATCTCGGGCTGGCCTCCAGCTGCAACCCAGAGACCGAAAGGGGGCTGACAGGGGGGGCATTTTCCAAGCGAATCAACAAAACCAAGCGGGGAGCGGATGTGACATGCCGAGGCGCAGGGACAGAATCCTCCTTTCTTCCTGGGCAGATAACCCGGCTTTATCGGCACCCAAGGGGATGAAGCAGGAGAGGAGGAAGGGAGGAGAACAGCAAACGCCGGCGAGGGAGTTAAAAACCCCGAGCTGAGATGCTGCCCGGAGCGCCAGGAGGCAGCGAGCCTCCCTCCTCGCTCGGTGAGCCTATTAATCCCGCGCGCTCGTGACTGCCAGGGCTGGGGATGAATGAGATTTACTGCCCATTAAAATAAAGCCCTCTCTGTAGTTTATAAACAACGTTGCCGCTCAGTGGGAGGTTGGACATTTTAGTTCATTAAGCGGCAAATAATCTCTGTCGCTTCTTATTTTTAAGTTTATTTACACGTAGGGTTGGGTGTTGGTGGGTTTTTTTTTTTAGCCCCTTTCCTCCTCCTCCTCCTCTCGCTCGCAGCGCGGCACCGGCTGCACCGGGGCTGCATCCCAAAAGGCTGGGCTGCTCCGTATCTCGGGCTCGCTCCTCCACGGCCACGGACTGAGACCTTAGAATAATCCTGTTTATGTATTCAAAACGGTCCTTAGAGTGACAAGAAAATTATTTCTTCCTAAAAAGCTTGCTTGGGTGTCACAGCTGGGGCGCAGGGAGGCTCAGCGGCTGTCTCCAGAACCGAGGGCAGAGTTGGGCCCTGGGGGAAGGCAGAGGAATGAGCGGGGTCTGGAGATATCAGCAGGACAGGGACAGGGACAGGGACAGGGCTGCCAGGAGCACCAGAGCCCCCGATGCCTCTATTCACAGCGCGTGGCACACAGAGATGCCCGGTGGCAATGCAAACCACTCCACCCGCCTGAGGCTCCCTGTTTGAGAGGCAGCAGATCCCTTGGCGTTGTCACCACGCCAGGGGGAGGCCACCAGAAGCTCTCTGCACATCTGCCTGGAAATGACAACCTGGGAAATGACGGCCTTGTGAGCATTTTGGCACCACGAGACCCCCCCGCCCCCCCAGCCAGCAGCCCCAGGCTCTGCACCAGCACACGGCCAGCACACTGCTCTGTGGCTTCAAGGGTAAGGATGCTCAAGCCTCATCGACCCTACAAACACCCTGGTGCAGGGACAACACTGTGTGACAGCCAGGGAGCCCGGCCGAGGGGTTGGGGTCCCCTCTGCACCTCCAGGACCACGCAGACGCCCCGCACGAGGCTGGGAGGCAACGAGGGCATCTGGGAGAGAGGCAACACCAAAATAATGCTCTTCTGCAAGGGGAAGCAGAGTTCCCTTCTTAGTAGGACTCCAGCACGGGACCTGGGGACCTCGTGTGTCCCTGCAGAGCCAAGCAGCTCCCGCATCCCTCCCCAGGCCCTCGGCTCCCCCACGTCCCCACCCCGCCACCAGCCCTGGCGGGCAGGAGAAAATCCCTCCTCGCCTTATCTAGATCCTAAAGCACTCGAGCAGGCAGCGAATGTGCGAGGCATTGTATCCCTCGCCCGCTATCACGAGCTCACACAGTGGCACTTCATTACAGCCCCGGAAGCACGGGCTTCCTTCATAAATCAACGAAATAAAAGTCCGGGATGATGCACCGCACCGAGGGGGTAGGGCGGGGCGGGGTGGGGGGGGGGGGGGGAGAATAAAGAGCTTACAGTTTCCCACTGCGTGTCCCCTTTAGATAACAGATGCTCTCTTCTTAACCTCTCACTTCATCAGATCAGCTCCAGCTGTGTTTGGATCAAGTGCACGGCCTGGCCCGCGGCCAGCCCGCCTGCTTCCCCGCGCCGGTGCCAGCTCCAGCCCCGCGGCTCGGCGGCCGCGCGCTGCCTGCGCCGGGGAGGAGGAGACCTCGCCAGGCCAGGGCAGCCCGGCTAAGAGCATTTCACTCGGTTCCTGCTTCCCAAATCCTTCCTAAGAGCATCTCCGGGATGAACACAGAGTGCCAATCCGACTGGTACCCGGAGGCTGCTCCGGAGAAGCCCCCTGGGGAGCCCTCCGCTGCTGGCCTCCATGCCCCCCACCCACCGCCCTGGGTTATTTGCAAGTGCCACCTCTCCTCCTCCCTCGGCCTCGCTGCCCATGGGAGAAACGCATTGATTCATCGGGCTGCGACGGCATTAAAGGGAGAGATTCCTCATCATCGAGCCCAGGAAGGGTGCAAGGAGCCTTCACCTCACGCTGGTTCCCCCTCTGCTCGCAGCCAGTGCCACCGCTGCACCCAAAGGTGCTCAGGTGTGACCTGCACCATCCCCGTGCCCCACAGCTCCCAGGCCTCCACCAAGGCCTTCTTCAAACGTGCCAGGCAGCCCGACAGCCTTAGAGCTAAAACCCCCCGAGAAATCCCGCTGCTCCTAATCCCCCAACAGCACGCAAATAACGAAGTGTTATCTCGTCAGGCCTTAACCCAGTAATTACCCCGGGGGGATGGCTTAATGAGGAAGGGACACCCACCTGCAAGTACAACCCCAGCCTGCCTCGCTGCCAGCTACACGAGGCGAGGGCACGTCTGCGGGAGCAGCCCTCAGCCCTCCTGCACTGACCCAGCCCGGCACAGGCACAGGAGGGGAACCAGGAGCAGCCTTTTTGGGGGTCTTTGGGGGTCTGAAGGAGTCCAGATGCCCAAGGGACCCCGACTCCATCCCCAAACCCCACAGGACCCAGCCACAGGGAGAGGCTGTGAGCCACCCAACTCTCCGAGCCGGCCCCAACACCCTCCAGGCTTTCGCTCAGACGAACTCAGCCCATCGGGGAGCTTTGCCCCAGAGCGAATTCACAGCCCCACACGTCGCTGGGCGTCCCGCACAGCCTCGTCCCTCGCTGCCACGGCCCCCAGCGCCAGCAGCTTCAGCAAATCTCAGCCTCGTCCCCGGGGGACCACGTGCCCCGCTCGGCTAACGGAGCTGGAGCGTGAAAAGCGATCGGAGGAGAGCTCTTGGGTTACAGCTCCGAGCAGCAGCGGGGACGGGAGGGACTCTGACAGCTCCTGGCTGCGCTCCGGGCAGCGCTATCTGCGGATCTTTTACAAATAAATATCGTTGCTCATTATCTCGGCATTAAAGTTACATGCCGGGACGAGACGGGCACCGAGCTTTCCCTCGCTAATCTCAAACGGATGCCAGCCTTTCTATGATTAACCTCCCGGGTCACGAGCTCCCCGCCGTCACCGCCTCGTGGTGGTGGGGGGGGGACCCCGGCTCTGCTGCCACCCCCGTCCCCAGGCGAGCAGCACCACGGCTCCTCGCCTGCTCCTCCGTGAGCTCCTGGGGGGGTAAAACATCCCCCAAGCAGCTCAGAGCGGAGCCGGGGCCGGGTGTTTCCTGAGCCTTGCTGTCGCTGAGCCCATTTTGCAGCAGAGGCGAGCGGGTGGCAGCAGGGGAGGGGTGGCCCCCGGTGCTCGTGGTGCTGAGCGGAGCGTCCCTGAAGGCTGGGTTAGGAAGGGCAGTGCCTGCTGCCTGTGGTTTGGGGGATTTCGGTGCCAGGAAGGCCTCACAGTGGGGAAACCATCTCGTGCAGAACCCCCACCTCATCCCACATCCCGCAGGAGCAGGGAGAACCCAGTGCAGCATCTCCCATCTCCCTGGGAGGAGCGGGCAAGGGCTGGGTGGTGCCGGGGGCACCCTCCCCGTCCCCATTCCAGGCCCCATAAATCACCCCCCAGACCCCGGGGCAGCTCACGCAGCCCGTCGGCACTGCTCCTCCTCCTTCCCTTTCCTCCCCTTCTCTTTCCTACAAAACCACTTCGACTTCGCCCCTTTTATCACCCACAGCACCCACCCGGGCTCCCAGCCTGCACCTTTACCTCTTACCCCTAGGAGCGGGTAGTGAAGGACTGGGGTTTTACCCACGGGATGAGCTTCTCCATCCCGTGCTGGGCGCCCCACGTCACAGCCCAGCACCCCGGGAAACGACGTCGGGTTTCGACATCCTTCGGCTCATCAGCTGCTCGTTTCAACATCCCCGCCGCAAACCCGTCTCCAAAAGCACACCCCGTCATCACTCCCTCGCAATCCTTCTTCTGCTAGCTCCGTCTCATCCAGAAGAGCGTTTGTCACCTCGGAATAAATATTTATTAACCCAATTGCAGGTGTCTCGGGCTTCCCACCTCCTCTTCTTTCAACGGCACCTCGCGCTGACACCGGAGCTGGGCTGAGCGCCCAGCTGGCAGCTGGCAGCAGCTCCAGGGAGCTTTGCTGCTGCTTCCTTCGAGCCTGGGGTTCGAATCATCCCCAAAGCCCCACGCTGCTTTCAGGCAACGGCCTGGTTAGGAGGCAGCTCGGAGCAAGCGGATGCAGGAGGTGAGGGATCAAAAAGGGGTGGCAGGAAGGAGCCTTCTCCGGCTTGTCCTCACTGTACGTCTTGGGCAGATGGAGGGGAATTCACGCTCCAAAAGCAGGGGCTAGTCCCAAAGGACAGACCCTCAGCAGCTCGCCTACTGTAGGCATGGAATAAAGACTTTCTGGGCAACATCATCTCACCCAGAGATTTGTGGTGCCCCCTGGGTAAAGCTCCTCTGGGGCAAAAGACCCCCGGTACTGGAGCACCCCACCGCAGCTCTGGGCTGTGGGGCACTCCCGTGGGCTTAAAGAAACGCCTACAATGCCTTTTTTTTCCCCCTTTTATCCATGTTAAATCCCAGGAACGCCCCAGAGACTCTTGAAAAGAGCAAAGCAGCATCAGTCCTGCCTCTCAGTTGAGCAAGGCTTTCCCTTCACGTCCCTGCCACCAATAATCTCGCAACCACTCCACTCCTCCTCTCAGAGGCTCGGGTCAGAGAGCCCCAGCACTTCTGCCGAGCGATAGCCGAGTTCACAACCACGCTGCTCACCATGGGGAAGGGTTTAGCAGGTCAACTGCTCCAAGCAAAACGGGGGAGCCAAGACGGTGCCGGTGCCCCATTTATCAGCCGTGTTGCAAGGGGAAGTGTTCCTCCCCGCCCGCACGCCTGCCTGCACCCACAAAACCCGTGGAAACGGGTCCCAGATGCACTCCCGAGCCCCAAAACCGCTGGTGCCGCAGCAAGCGGCTCCCCCTGGCTCCCCGCAGCACCACCTTCACCCAACGCCAAGGGAGAAATCCCCAGCTGCAGGGAGGAAAAGGGGCAGGGGAGAGCAGGGGGTGTGCGGCGCAGATGGCTCCAGCCCGAGGAGAGCGCCCTGGAATTCATATAAAAGCTGCAGGATTTAATTATCAACTTGCTTCCCCGGGCAGGGTGCCGTGAGCCTGCCCCTCTTCCCCTGCCCTTTGCCCAGCCTGGACCTTGCCTCTCCCCCAGATGCTTTTGGGGCAGTGAGAAGCCTTGTAACAGCATCACAGCACGCCGGCAGGGCAGGGCGATGCTTCCCCGCAGGGATGGGGCAGATCCAGGTGGAGAAATACTCATTTGAATGCACTTGATTTTCACCGAGTCTCCAGGAGGGCAGAGTCCACGGTCCCTGGTTAAACCGACCCCGCTGTATCTGCCCCTTGGCTCGCCCAGCAGGCCACCTCGCCTTCCCTGAGGCACACACAACGGGATTTTGGCACCTTGCAAACCCTTGGGGATGCTGCAGTGCTCCCCTCCGCCACCTCCCAGCCTCCCACGCCACCAGACAACAAATCCTTGCGGGATCGAGCAACGCGCAGCCACAGACACGGGGAGCCACCGCGTCCCCGTCCCCCTCCCGTGTCCCCATCACACCAGCAGCCATCGACCTCCTGCCCTGGCAGAGCTGACATGCAGACAGCACTATTTGTTAACAGCAGCCCCCATCGACCCGCAGCCCCATCCCCAAAGCCAAGCCAGGCTTTCGGCAGGGGCTGGAGGAGAGCAGGATCCGGCCCCGGGGTGCCCCGCGGAGCTGCAGCGGCTGCGCGCACCGATAGGATCAGATGCTGTCAGTGCTGCTCTGGGAACCATTAGCTTTAATTAGCTGATGATGCTGTAGAGGCCACATAAAACAATGAACGGGATTGATCCCTCGTGTAACACTATTGACAGTGGAGCTGCATCTGGGATCAGTTTGGTGCCGGATACATCTGTAGGGTCTATAAAACCAAGGCCTGTTTTCTTTTTCTTTTTCTTTTTTTTTTTTTCCCCCTTTTAATTTTAAATACCAGAATAGTAGGCCCGCCAGTTTAAAAGCAAGAGACACACACACACAAAAAATAAAAAGACGGCAAAAGCCAAAAGTCAGCTCCAGGGAACCCGCTCCGCTTCCCGCTGACGGTGAGTGCGGGCACGGTGAACCACTTCCACCAACCCTCGCTGCTAAAGACCCTCATGTGCATTGCACACGCCGCTCATTAGGGCACGCAAGCCTGCTTCCAGGTCACTGTCATTACCCCCGTTCTGAAAACAAGCCGCCAGCTTTCTCCCTGCCCTTTGTTTCGAGGGGCTCAGCAGCCCCCGAGCCCCCAGCGCCGCCCCCCACCATGCTCAGCACCGCGCCTGCAGCCGGGGAGCCAAGGGAACCCCAAAACACCGGGTTGCCACTTGAAGCTCCTTCAATTTATTTAAAGTCCAAACACCTTTACGCCCCTGGTACCCCCATTAGGCACGAGGAAATCCTGCTGAGATAAATCCAGGCGTCACAAGCGTGTGTGCAGGGACACTTCTCTGACACCCGCCTGTGCCTCTGTGGCACCGCAGCGGTTTCCCCAGCCCAGCAAACAGCCCCCGGAGCTCCTTCCTTCAACCCCTGGGTTTTCACAGCACCGCATCCCTGCGGCGTGGCAGCCCGGGGATGTGGATTTTGCCAGCCCAGAAAGAAGGCCAGGAAGCAAAACACGGAGCCACCGGAGAGCCCTTGCTCCTCTCCCCGCTGCCTCCCCGCAGGCGGCCGAGCTGAGGACCACAGCAGAGCATCCCCGCTCGTGGCAGCTCCAACACCCCCGGATCATCCTTTGGGGCACCACGGGGATCCCCAGAGCCACTTCTCCTCCTCCCCAGCCCTGCTGCAACTACAAAAGCCCCCCCCAAACCTCCCCTTAAAGAGGAGGCAGGGACGAGCCAGCCCCGCAGCTCTCCGGGGAGGGCAGGGCGAGAGCGGCGGCGGGGGGAGCGCATGCCAGCCGCCGGGCCCTGCCGGCTGACACCCTGGCGTAACACGTTCCAGATGTGGCTGCAGGAAGACAGAAGCAGAGCTGTTCCCTGCTGAGGAAGCTGGAAACGCTCTGAGATAATGTGGAATTCCTGAACGAGAGCCAGCGCTTGCCGGGGCCGGGGCGCAAGAGACAGCGAGGGAGAGGCAGAGCGCCGGGGCCGCTACAAAACTCCTCTCTCTTTTGTGTGTGTGTGTGTTTTATTTCGGGAACTCTGCATGTAAAAGCCCTTAATTTATACGCTGTGTGGGCCGATGGCTGTACCCAACAAATGGAACATTTTCTCCATACCCTTGTGTGTGTGATAAACAGCCGCTGCGGAGAGGCAGGGAACAGAGCCTTTTTCTTCGCGCTGATAAATGCGCTCCCAGCAGCTCCGACTTTCTTGGCTTGGACGTTATTATTTTTTCCTCCTCCTCGGAGGGGGAGGCTCGGCCCCCTCGCCAGGTACTCTGCACAGCACCGAGGGCGTGAGCGGGGCAGTCGCTGCCGCTGGCCCTGCTGGCTTTGCCTGCCCGCCTCATCCTTCCCCGGTAGCGCTGAATCCAGCGGGGACCCTCCTGGGACCAGCAAACCCCAGCTGATGGTGGATAACAGAAGAGCCGAGGCCAAAAGCAGCAGGGAGTGATGCCTGCCCCATGCCAGCACAGAGGGGCACCCATCCTGCACCCCGTCCCACCGTGCCAACCTCACATTCGCCATCGGAAACCTCGCCGGGCACCGCGCTGAGCCACAGCCCACGGAGCCACACGAGTCAGTGGCTTTGTGGCCCTAAATCACCTAAACCACCCTGCTTGCCCGGCTGAAGGCTGCCCCACAACCCCTCCTAACTGGCAGTGCGGCATAAAGCCTACCACGGCATGTCTATCAGGCACCAGATAGAAATGTGTGGTGCCTAACACCACATCCATCCCTCCTCGCCCTAACAATGCGGGGAGCCACCTGGGGTGCCCCGAGCAGGGATCCCGATGCTCCCCGTGCCTCCAACCCCTCGGCCCCTGCCATATATCGGCGGTGAGGCTGTGGCACAGCCGGGCAGGAGTGAAGAGCGGCCGCTGCTGCTGGTTTGGATGCGTTTCCCCCGCCGCGGGGGTGTTTGCACAGCCGGCCCCGCCGGGTGTCCCGTTAAGCTGGCGATAATGGACTTGCCGAGGGATCAGAACGGATGTTTGCAGTGAGCAAAAAAAAAGGACCCGAAGCCAAAGCCAGGAAATTGGCCTCCACGTTGAGCCGTGCCCCGGCATACCAGGGCTCACACACGCGCAGACCAGAATCAGAGCTGGGTTTGGAAAAGGAAGCTTTGGTTGAGCAGCAAGAGCACCCCAGCACTGGGACCCTCCCAGTGGTCCCCACCAGGACGTGCTGGGTCTCCAACAGCCCAAACCTGCCTCCTTCTTCCCCCATTACACCTGGGGAAACGCTGAGGCTGCACATGAGCTGCCATGCACACCGCCAAGGTGAGTGGTCAGCAAGCAGAACAAAACCTGCCCCATTTTCCCCCCGCAGCACGGTGTCCCCAGCACGGTGGCACCCGTGGCCACGCTGCTCTGCTCTCTTGGTACCTGCTTTGTGCCCAAACTTTGGCTGCTTCTCGGGGAGAAACGAACCTCAGGGAGCTGAAGCAGCTGAGAAAGGCCGGCCTTTCATCTGGGATCGGTGTTTTCCTCCTGTTTCTGGCCAGGGAAGGTATCTCGGAAAAACATTTCCCGTCGTATTTCAACACTTTCTTTACTCCGATGGAGCCATCCGAGAGCGGCTTCCAGGGACTTCAACGGGCTCTGGAGCCGGTCCAAGAGCAGAACAACCCAAGGGACCTCGGAGGGTTTCGTGGAGCATCTCGCAGGGTCTCAGCGTGGCTGGCACGGGGGGCGGAAACGGGGCTGGTGGCGAAGCCCTGAGGAGTTCATGCAGGAACCCCACAAACCGACTGCCACCCGGCTGCCCGCGGGATGTGGGATGTCACCAGCTGCCCCGGGGCTGCTCCCCGTTATAATCCAGGGGATGGATGGATGTTGAGGTGTGCGCTGCTGCAGCGGGTGGGGTGTAAAAGTTTCCAAGCAAAGGATGCCATCGGGGCGCTCGCTGCCTCGGTGCAGTGCTGCTGTTCTGCCACCCGTGTCCTTAGGGCACTGCTAACGTTCCTCAGGCATCTGCAGGAACGGGACGGTTCCAGCGACCACGTGGAGGCTGTGCTGTGGCAAGCTTCAGCTCCAAGGGGTGCTTTGGGGAGCTTCCAGAGGAGGAATTGGAGGTGCTGAGGTGCAAACCTCTTGCTGACAGCAGCGACAAGCCCTCGCGGCCACCCCTGCCCTCTCCATCCACGCGCTCCACGTACCCTCACCCAGAGCCAGCCATCCCCTGGCCAAGACACCCCCGGCCCCCTCGCCGGGCAGTTTCGGCACCAGTGCCCCTCCATGCGGTCACGCTCCCTCCTCTGCTCCCCTCCTGACTGTGACACCGGCAGTTTTCGGCCTCCGTTTGTCTGCAGGAGGCCGGTGGCTGGGTGGGCAGGTGGGAGCCTAATGAGCAGCACGCCCGGCAGAGGTTAGCAGTAATGATTTGCCCGCCAGCTCGCACCGCTCCCCTTTTAACCTCTGCTAGTGAGCCGAAGTCCTTGAATTACACAGCCGAGTGCACCCACCCCACCTCCCGCAGCCATAAACCCCCCCCTGCTCCCTTCCCAGCCCCACATACCCAAAGCCCCCAGCCCCACACGGAGTGATGCCAGCCCCAGAGCCGAAGAGCTGATGGGTGCGAGGGGCGGCGCAGAGCGAGGGGCAGCTCCAGCCGAGCCCCCTCGTGCCGGCTCCCCAGCCCTGAGGGGGTGTCCCTGCCCAAATCCTTGCAGGTGGGTCGAGCAGAGCTCTCAGCATGCAGAAACGAAGCACGAGCAGTGCTGCAGGGACCGGGGGCAAAACCCACGGCGTCCCCATGGCAGCCGCTGAACACAGGGCGCGATGCTCGGGCGCACTCTGCTCCCCACGACCCGGTGTAGCTCCACGTTCGTGCACACGTGTGCGTGCCCAGAAAGCCGCCCAGAATCTCCTTTACATCTGCTGCCCCCAGCTCGTTCTCACACCAGTGAACCCGGCAGCTACGGAGGAGAAATCCCGACAAAGTGCACACCCCGGTGGGGCCGCCTGCTGTCCCCGCAGCCCGGGGCTCGGTGGCTTTGCACGGGTGTGCATGGGGAGGAGAGGCCAAGGGGAAGAGGAAAACCACCCGTATGGGAAAATATGGCACGGGGGGGACACGGGGAGGAAAGGGAAGGAGCCTGCGCCCAGGGAGGAGTGGGCACAGCAAGCCCCAGCCCCACTCATCTTCCTCTCCATCTCCCAATCTTTAAACAGGGGTTAAGCCTCTCCACTCTGACCCAGGAGCGAAATCCAGCCCCGGAGGAGAAGCACAAAACCAGGCAAATCCCAGCCCTCCTCCATCACCTCCCTCCGGAGGCCGGGTGTGAGCGAAGGGGCTCCGGCCGCGCCGCTGTCACCGGTGATTTGTGCTGTTAATATTTCAGGGGGGGAGGCCGGGAGGGGAGCGGAAGGGTGACAAAGGCTGGGGACAGCCATCGCTGGGAAGTCAACGAGCAGGGTTATAGCTGAAGGCAAAGCAATAACGCTGATGGATCTGAGGCCCCGGCGCTGCAGAGGCTGGAGGAGGAGGAAAGGAAAGCAGAAGACAGCGGGCGAGGACGGCTGACAAGCAGCACAAACGCATTCCAGCTTTGCACGAGGTCTCCACGAGCATGTTGCAGAGGTTTCAGCAGTTTGCCCTGCAGCCATGGGGAGGGAGCACGCAGGAAAAGCCGGGAGAAGGAGGCCGCCGTGCTGTGCTGCCTCCCGAGCATCTCTTGGTGACCCTGGGCGCTGCCAAAGCCGTAACACCCATCCCACAGCCCCATCCGTGTCCCCCCCGAGCCTCTCCGCATTTCTGGGGAAGCCACAGCTCAGCCAGCCCTGCTCCAGCACCCAGCACTGACAGCCAGGGCTCTTTCTAAGCCCTGCAGCACCCGAGGAGCTTAAGGGCAGGAATATCTCAATTATCCTCACCCGCAGCCCTCGAGCTGCTTACGGGAGGGGAATTACACACAGGTGCCCCCCCGAGACACCGCTGGAGCTGCCAGCTCCTGCCTGCACCCACCCTTTGGAGGCAGCCAGGTCTGTGTCACCCCCAAATTGCCACCCAGGTCCCCTCCCCAGCACTTTTTCACGCCTCCCACCCGCAGCCAGGCACGTGCGGCTGGCAGCGGGCCACGGCCAGCCCCCTGCCGGAGCCGGCGCGCGGGAGACAGCAACATTTTTCTGGGAAAAGGGCAATTTAATTATCCCGTCTTCTGTTTCGTGACAAGGCAGGAACACGCTGCTCGGGCACAGCAAGCCGCCGTGCAGACAAACAGCGTCATTTACGGCAACCGCAGCCCCGCCGCCGCCGGGAGATGGATCCCGGCGTTTCCCGGAGCTCCTTCCCTGCCCGCCGGCTTCCCCGGCTTCCACGGCTCCGCCTGCTCCTTCCTCGCAAAGGGCTGCCAGGAAAGGGAAGCGCGAGGAAAGAACGGGGTTAAAGCAAAGCCCCAAATCTCCGGGTTTTTCCCCTGGAACGGAGCAGCAGGAAAATCGCTCCGCTGTCAGGCTGCGCGCCTGCTCTCGCGCTGAAATGCAGCACTCGTCCGGGGGTGCTTAGCCAGCCTGGGTGTATTTGTAAAAGGAAACGGGATTTTGAAGCGGGAGGTTGATCGGAAAAAGAAGTATTAAATCTGAAACACTTCTCTTTTGGGGGATCAAACCGTTCGCTGCGTCCAGCCAGAGCAGGGCAGCCAACCGCAGCCAGAGAGCGACGCTCCGGGTACGGGGAGCGCAACGGCGGCTTCCAGCCTGGGGAGGAAATTCAGGGGATGGAGAAGCCAGAGCAAACAAATTTTAACCTTCCTAAACAAAAGCAAACTCTTCAAAATACCGTGCCTGAAGGCCTTCCTCCCCCAATCCATCACTGCCACGGGGAGCGGGGTGGGAGCACGGCCGGTGCCGCGGGCGGGCAGCGCGTGCGCGCCCTTGTTTGTTGTGACAGCGGCTTCGTTAGCACGGGGGGGGGGGCACGCCGCCCCCCTGCCCCTCCCCGAGGACGTGGCACGGACATCCTAATTAGTACGTTAATGAAACTCGTTTGCCGGGAGAGAGCAGATGTGGGATGGGGGGGGGGAGCTGGAGCGCTGGGCACCGCGGGGCGATGGCACCAAGGGACACCCCAGCCCCGGCTGTGCCCACAAAAAGGAGGAGGAGGAGGAGGAGGAGGAGGAGGAGGAGGAGGAAGAGGAGGAGGGGGAGGAAGCACAAAGCTGCATTTGGCCAGCGACCCGCAGATGTCGTGGCTTTTTGCAGAGCCCTGGGCATGGCCTGGTGTGCGCTGCCAGGGTCCTGGATGTGCACGGGCCAGCAGATGCCAGTGGCTCTGCCTGCTCTGGGGTGGCTCTGCTTGCTCTCTCCCCCACATGCCAGGAGCTGCGGTGACAATAAACACACGGGCAAGGGAAGGACGGGACTTTCCAGCTAGGAAGTTGTCTTCCCACTGCACAAGTGGGGAGAAGGAGAAAAGACTCCTCCCGACATCCCACTCAGCTGGGCTGCAGGACAGGCTCTGCCCCGGCTCGGTCGGGCGCGCTGCCTCCATCCTGCAGCAACTCTGGAGCCCCCCAAAATCCCTGCACCTCGGAAATTCCCACAACCCAGCACAAACCCAGCGACAACCCGAGCGACAAGCAGGCGTATTTTCCAAAATGGGAGCAAAAAAACAAACAACTTTCACACCCTGCAGGGGTGCCCTGATTCGATTTTCGCTCCCTTCCCCATCCCAGGTCCCTCAGCACGGCTTCCTGCTGCTGGTGGATGGCACCCAGCCCGACTCAGCCGCTCGCTGCCCCACCGTCAGCAGCACACGAGGCTGCAGTACCGGGGCGAGCAGCTCCAAGGCACCCAGCCCTGCAGCAGCACCCAGCCTCTCGCTGCGGATCAGGAGCAGCAACCAGGCTCCTGCTGCGTGCTTTATGCGAGCACCGAGCCACAAAGCGCCCGGTGTCGCTGCCCGGCAGAGGATGGGTTAAGCTGGCCCCGCGCTGCCTCGGCTCCACGCAGGTGCTCAGATGGACAGGGACGAGCACCACGGGGCAGGTCGGAGCCCGGCGCCCCCGGTTCCTCGTGCAGCAGCTCACGTTAACCTGCTCTGATGGCTGCTTCCCATCCGTGGCCGCAGGGAGAGCCCCGGCCGGGCGCAGCTGCCCCTCGCCGCGGTGGATGTGGCCTGGGGGAGCCACGGGGCACCCGGCTGTGACACCGTGGTTTGGGTGACCTCCCCGTGCTGCCTGGGGGCCCAGAAGACCCAGGCACCTGAGCAGGGCTGACGGTGGCCAGAGGGGATGGGGACACGCAGGGCGGCACTCTCCACCTGCTCCCTGCTTGCCGTGCCCTCCCCGTGTCCTGTCCCCCCACCCCAGCAGCCCCAGCTGCAAACGGGGCCACCCCACTTACACACACACACACAGCCCCCTAAAAACGCAGCTGCCTGCTCCACCCCCCGATCCCTCTGCAATTTGCACACCCGAGTTCATTATCCCACCCCAGCACCAGCTCCGAGCGCTCCCACCCCTCTGCTGCTGCCTCCCCGGGGACCCCATGGCAGGAGGAGCGAGACGCAGCGTGCAAACCAAACATCCTCCTGCTGGGGGCAAACCAAACATCCTCCTGATCGAGGCGATGCCTCCCAAAAAGGACAAAGCAGCCCCTGGGCTCCACAGCAGGCGGCTCCCCAAGGGGCTGCCTGCACGGGGAGCCAGGGAAGGACCCCGCAAGAGGGGGACCCCCCAGCCCAGCAGGGTTCACCCTTGCACATCCCTGCCCGGGCACGGAGGTGGCAGCAGGTTTGCAGTGCAGGGCAGAGGGGTGAGGCAGGAGGAACGCACTGATCTGACTCGTCCGTCCGTCTGTCTGCAAAAAACAACCGCAGCCGGGCGCATCCCCGCGAGGTGTCTAAATTGAGATGAGCAACAAGGGCCCAGACTTCAAGGATGTCTGTGCGAGAGGTCATTTGGGATGTTTTTCTTAATCCGGCCCGTTGTCAACAGGCAAAAAATGCGCATCTGACACGCTGGGGACACTTATTCCTGACCCTATCTCAGGAGCAGCAAAAATGTGGATGATTCAGCTCCCAAATTATCTGCAGGAGGATGGCAGCCTCCAGGCAGACCTCTGGCTCTTCCTGGGCAGAAGCTCACGGCCGCCTTTATTTCTCTCCCCGCCTCTTGAAATCATCAGAGGACGTATTATTTTTTTTTTGGGGGGGCTTTCTTCGCTATAAATACCTTCTTCCCCATCCCAGCCCTGCAAGGAGGGACCAGAGCAGGGGGCTGGGGGGTGCCCGCTGTGACCCCCAGCCCGGTGCGACGGCGATGTCCCAGGGGCTGCATGTGCCGGGGGGGGGACCCCGACCCCGTTGGCCTTTCAGGTCCACAAGGAGGACCTGAACCGCTCGGACGGCAGCGTGCTGCCGCCGCTATTTTCTCCGCTGTTGTTTTCCTAGCCGTTAACACTTCCTCCCTTCACCCGCAAGATGGTTTCCAGGCTTCGATCCCCTTCCCTATGGCAACAAAAAGCCGGCCGGCAAACCTCAACCCGCTCGCCCAGGAGGTAGGGGGGGGAGCCCCCTCCAGCTGGACGCCGAGCCGTTAAGGCAAGCTTTTGCCACGCTCACGTAGGGCGCAGGATCTGGCCCCAACAGGGCCACGTGTGGCTTGTCCCCAGGCTGCAGCCTGGGACGGATTCTGCTCGCCAGCAGCAGTGCCGGGGACGCTGCCCGGTGCGCCCCTTGCACAGCTCCTCGGGGCAAGGGCAGAGCAAGGAGTGGATCCCGAGGAGGAAAAAAGGGGGGGGGAAGGATAAGAGAGCAAGCAAATGGTATCGTCTCCAATCAAAACAGGCCACGGAAATGATTGCACTTAAGCTTTTCACGCCTGGCTAATTTCTTTTTTTTTTTTTTTTTTTATTATTATTCAAAGAAATTCCTGTTTTTGTTTTGCCTCCTCGAAGGAAGAAGCGGAGGGGAGAGCGCTCCTCCAGCAGTCACAGATAATAACCGCCGCGGAAAAAAAAACGCTTCCTGCTCAAACAATGGCAGACAATTAGCACGAGCCGCGACCAGGGAGCATCTTTTAATCTGCCCTGCCTTGTCAAAACAGAAAAAAAAAAAACAACAAACCAACACTTCAGGGGAAAAGAGTGCTGCGCTCACTGATTTATTTTGGGTCGGCAACCCGCGCTGTGCTGCCGCTGCAGAACGGTGAGCTCGGCGGGGGAAAGAGGGGCAGGGATGCACCGGGCAGGATTAAACCCCCTCCAAGGTGCCCACCAGGCTCCCAGCCACAGTCGTGTCTCTTATTTTGGCCATATTATTGCCCAGCAAAGGAAGGAGAAGGTCGGGGAATAAACCGTGACCGAGCTCGAGCTCCTGCGAGGCTTCGGCTCGTGTTCGCTTTGCCACGGAGATCACGCGCAGGTCACACGAAGGCACCCATCAGCTTGGGAAAGGCCTTTTCCCCTCGTGGGTCAGCCCTGCAAAGCCTCCAGAGGGTCGAAACCCCTCGATTTCCACCCCAAACAACCAAGAGATGGATCCCTGGGCTGTGGGGCCGAGCAGGAGCAGCCCCCCCGGCACCTCCAGCACCAGGAGAAAATGCCCGCGCCGCAAAGCCAACGGCGCACCATTCACCTCTCGTTTTGATTGTTAAAAATTCATTAATGAGAGCAGATTGGTATTATATCGCTGCCTTAATTAAAGAGGGCTACGGAACAGCATTTTAAATAGCAATGTCATTTTCTAATTGACACAGCTACATTATAAAGAAAAATACTTAAACAGAACTTGAAACCGAGCCGGTTTCCTCTGATGGCAGGGCTCATTTGGGTTTAAATTTTTAATCTGCTCGTGAAACATTAATGGGCGAGGAAGGAGATAATGTTTCTCAAGGTGTACGGTTCCCTTCCTCCGGCTGGGTCCCTGTGCCAGAGGCTCCCAGGTTACTGCAGGAGGAAGGAGGATGCTCGACCCGTGCACAGAAATGACTTCGGCCCCTCGGAGATGATGATGCTGGGGTGTCCAGGCTCATCCCACGGCAGCCACTTTGCATCCCACAGAAAAATGCCTTGCACTTCACTTTCTCCACCAAAGAAAACGGCTTCTCTGACACTCCCCATGCCAGACCCCTTCCCAACCCATCCTGCACCAAGCAGCTCAAATCACTGCTCCTGCACCAGCACCCAACAGGCACAACTCCTCTCAGCTAATTTTAAGCAGAAAAAAAACGCTTCTCTGGTGCTTTCTTGGGACAGGCACCTTCTCTCCACCAAGGGCAGAGGGATGGCTGGTGGCAGGCACTGCTGGCTGCGTCCCACAGGGCTCAGCACGGAGGTACAGGGACACGGCACTGCTCCGGTGCTCCCAAAGCATCCCCTACAAAGCCAGCCTCGGACACCAGCTCTCCCCTCTACTCTCACACTACCCAAGGTGTTTCATACACACACCTCCTACAGCCTACGGTTAAATCCACACATTTCGGAGCACGAATACCTCCCGGTTTCCATTTAGAAAAAAAATATCCGGTCACCCCATCCAATGCCAGTGCAGCAAACCAGGTGGGAGAGGTGCCAGGATGCCGCAGCCTTTGCTCCCTGCCTGCACCGCTGCCCACGCCGTGCACGCAGCCATCCCGGGAAGGCGGCCACGCTGCTGCCAGCCAGAGATTTTCCGCCGGCATTAGTGGAAATTAGTGGCATTAGTCCACGCCTGCATTTCACCAGCGTAGCTGGAGCCAGACAGAGTGAACTCATATGGAAGTCGTCCGTACGCCAAGTCCATTGAAAGCGGTAGCGCGGCGCTTTGGCCACCGAGCTCAGTACAAGCACGAGGGCAGGGTGAGCCAGAGGACAGGTTGCTCCGAGGCTTCAGCTCTGAGGCTGCCTCCCGCTAGCTTCTCGGTGACCTTCCCGAGCTTAGAAACAGCCCGGCGCCCGGCCTCAGTTTCCCTTCTTGCCAAACTTGCTGCCGGCTGAGCTTCTGCGGGTGTTTTCAGGGCACTCAAGCCTCAGGGAGAGGGTGAGGGGAGCCGGGAGGCCGGGGGTGCCAGCAGGGTGATGCTGCACCCACCCGTGGTGCTCCTCGCGCTCTGCCTTCATCAAGCAGCTTCCAAACACAAAGCGCCATCGGCCTGCAGGGTGGCATCGGGGTTGGTTTGTAAAGGGGAAAAAATATTGGAAAAACAGCAGCAGGAAGAAGAGAGGGGAAATGCCAGCTCCCGGAGGGGATGCCCAGCACACGGAGGGTCGCACACCCCTGGTCTGACCCCGTCCCCATCCCGCTGCCACCCTGCGCCCCCCAGCTCCGTCGCTTCCCCGCCTGTGGCGAGAGGGTGAGGCCATCCAGCTGGCTCACAGAGGATCTGGCCGGGCTGTTTAATCAGGGAGAGCGATTCGGCTGTAATTTCTTCTGATAAAGTATTACAGATGCTACATTTCTAGCCATCTGGCAGCAGGCTGCGTTTCCTGCCTCTGCTTCTCGCGCTCACGGGAGGAGAGGGGAGCGGGATCGCAAATCGGAGGCAGGGGGGCGGGAGGGATGTGCCGGGATGGGGACAGGGGAGCAATCCCCATCTCCTCTTCCTCCCCGTGCCCATCCTGCAGGCTGGCATCCCACAGGCAACCAGGAACTGTTGGGGATGGGACCAGCGACAGCACGGGGACATCTGCAGGAGAAACCCCCAGTGAGTGGGGCTTGAGCTGAGAAGGGAGTTTTCTGGTCCTCATTTCATACGAAGATGAGAACTTGAGCTCTCCAACACGAGCAGCAGCCTGCAGTGGTGCAGCACAACACTCCTCCCACCACATCCATGGAGCACACACATCCCACTCCGTCGTAGGACCAAAATTCAGGTGGCCACGGCCACCTGGAGCAGCGCTGCATCGGGGTGCAGCAGGGGAGCTCCTCACTGTGTGCTCTGACACCGTCCTACAGCTGGGCCTGGTGATCTCAGAGGTCTTTCCCAGCCTAAATGACTACGATTTGACACACAGGACCAGAAGCTATGGGGTGAGGGGGGGATCATCCTCATGGGATGGCTCCTGTGGCTCGCAGCCCCTCTGCCCTCCGAGCCCTGGCAGGGTGCAGGGCGGCGCGGGAGGCTCCGCGAACAAAAGGCAGCTCGCTCCTCTTGGTGAGAGCCGGAGCAGAACCATCGCAGGGTTCAGCGCATTAAAAATAACTGAAGGGAAGGGCTCTCACTTCATTACTTTCGACAGAACTGGGTCTTGGTCACGCCAAGTATGTGCTGGGGAGCAATCCCGGCACCGCTCGCCGCAGACCGCCCCCGCGCCGCTCAGGTGGGAAGCCAAAACGGGGCCGGAGGTAACGGGGGCTTGGATTCCCCCTCTCCCCAAAATTCCTTGACCAGCAAAACGCACGGATCCCTCCCCACCTTCTCCACCTTTTGGGGAGCTGGGTGCAGGATTTTGGCACCAGCAAGCCCCGTGTGCGTGGCACGGGGTGAGCGATGCCGGCGGCGCGAGAACCACAGAGAGTTAACGGCTGGCTGGGGCCCCGGCGCACTGGGTTTATGCATATGTAGCTAACGTAATGCAATTATACATTAATATATAACCAACAGCCACGGCAATACGACATTACGGTAGGTAGATTATCCCATCTCCTGTCATTTATTATTGTTATTTGTAATCCATTAGTGTCCAGAGCTGAACTCGGGTCAGAGTGCAGTGTCCTGCCGCACTTGCGCTCGCCCTGGCAGGAGCCGGCAGCGGGTGGACGAAGTCCCCCTGCTCCAGGGCCACATCCTGCTGGGACCTGACCCCGTGGGGACACGTTGCTGCCAGCACCAGGACCCCTCTCGCCTGGTGGCTTTGGTTTGGGAAGGGTGGATGGGGCCGGAGCAGCCCCGCACGGTGGCAGGGCCCCGGCCCAGGGCATCGCTTCGCTATTATCGCGGAGGAATTCCAGTTGCCTTTGAGGGGAAGGAACAAAGCCCAACTGGTTTCACGCAGCCACCAATTAATCTTGATCGACACCACCCTCCATAGTGAGTCATCCACCCGAAGTCAATTTACATTTTTATTAAATCACACAGGAAAATTAGAAGCGTTATTACTTCCCTCCGATTCAATACGTGTTCTGTATTCCCCCACCATTCACCGTGTGGGAAAACATCCCGGCCCTCTGCTTTAACCATTTCTTCCCAGCATTCCTGACCCCAAAGCATCCCTCTGTGCAGCCTGGAAATAAATCAGATCGGCCTTTGAGCACAGGGAGCAGGAGGAAAAACAGAGACCTGGAGAGAGAGAGCAAGAGCCAGTGACGGCGCTGCCCGGGGAAAGGACGGCCACACCGGGGAGCCTCAGCAGCACCCACACCTTGCACGGGGACACACGGAGGTCCCTGTGGGACCGACCCAGGCTGTGCCTTGCCCGGATCCATCCCACAAAAGCAGATCTGCCCCGGGAAGTGCAGCGAGGGAGCGGCAGATCTGCATGCGCCGCAGCAGCAGGGCGATCAATGCGCATTTGTATCCGTCCCCGAAGCCGCCCCATCCTGCCACGTCTGCTGCGCGCGAGATCGTATCATCTGCTGCTACAAGGCGAGCATCTAAATCCAACAGCAATTTATTTATGGGCGCCGCGTGATACAAGCAGATCTGCGAGAGAGCAGAAACGCAGCTTCCCAGGAAGATAAAAAAAAAAATAATTAAAAAAAAAAATGGGCCTGTGCCTGCACACGGGCAAGGTTGGGGGGTTCTCCGGGAACAGCGACACCCCTACTGGGTTTTGTGGCGCACACCTCCACGCTTACACGGACGTTCAGTGCGGTGAAACAAGAGGAAGGGGCTCCTCTAACTGCCCCAAGTAATATTTGCTGGAACAGAAAGCCCAAAGTCTCCCGCCGGGATCCCAGCTCCGTCTTACTGGATACGGGGATGGAGAGCCCTCGCGCTGAAGAGCACTTAATCTGACTTGGTCAGAAAATTATTTCTCAAGGATGAATGCTCTTCTGATGAAAGTATTTCTCAAGGATGAATGCTGATTGTTTGCAAAGTCCAATCAATTTCAACTGTATTTCCTGTGGACGGAGCGAGAGGAAGGAGGAGAATTTCCATTTTGTGATTAAAATCTGAAAGTACTACATTATTCTCCTAAATCAGGACAAAAGCACGGCTTCAAGCATCTGCGCTTCCTGCCAAGGGGGACGCTTCCAAGTTTCAGCCACGCTCTCTGCAAACCAATTAGCTATGTCCTAGACTGGGACCAAAATCTTGTGAGATGCCCAGGGCTGCGGAGCCCCCTCACCACCCCCAGGCACCCAAAATCCCGTTCCTGCTTGCAAACCCACCGCCGCAGCCCTCCAAGCACTACCGCTCGAAGACTTGCACGCTGCTGCATAAAAATGGGATTTTCTGAGTATTATTTAAGAAAAAAAAAAAGAAAAAGAAAAAAAGAAAAAAGCCAATATTGAGCAAAAGATGACCAATACAGGGTTTTTTGCTGGTTTGCTTCTTCTCGAGCAGCCCCCTCTGTGCCCCAGGGTCACCCGGCACTCTCCCTGGAGGAATTAAGGGAAGCCTTAGCGTTGCCCACTAGCAAGCCCCTCTGCGAGATGCTCCCTGCAGGGGCAGAGGAGTGCCCAGGCGCACCAGCTCTCACCAAAGGGTCACTTTTGGAAACCTGCTGCCACTCGGACCCAGCTCCTCGGGCACCTCCGTGCGCCTCTGCGGGCTCCGCACGGCGCCTGCGCCCACCCCGGCCCCAAGGAGAAGCCCCCAGCGAGGGAATCCCCTCGCAAGCCAGCTCCTGGGGGTCAGACACCAAGCGACTTGGGGTTTCCCAGGCTGCCTCCAAAAGGCCTTTCGCGAATTCCTGCGATGCCTGCAGCCTTTTCTGAAGTCCTGTTTTTCCACTCGGGCGGCCCCCCCCTCCCTCCTTGTTTCCCTTCCCCGGCTGCTGACCCAGATTTCATAATGAATGAATCCATGCAGCGCTCTTCAGACTTTAATTATTTTTTCACTTTTTCTCATCATACATTATGCATCAATAAGGAGAAAAAAAAAAAAAAAAAAAAAACGCAGCACAATTAATTTAAGCTTGAATGGTTAACTCCTGCCTATCACTAATAGCAAAAGTGTCTGGAAATTGCAGCTCTTATTTTCGACCACGCATTAATGTCAGGGATGAAAACAAACAGTTTTTAAGAGGCTGCGGTAGGTTGGCTAAGACAGCAGACAACAACTACCACGTTTCTGCATAAAAGCTCCTTTTTCTGGGCTATTTACAGGGAAAATCTGCCATGTACCCACCCCTTCCCCTGCTCTGCTCACGAGCGAGCCCTGCGTTTATGGGACCAGGGGAACGGGACGCCCGGTGGCACAGCCCCAGACCAGCTGCTACTTGTATGGGCAAGGTGTGGGGAGTGCCCTGAGCCCCCCACGTGCCCCCACGGTGCTTTTATCAGCTGCACATCCATCCCTGCCTCCTGCCCTGGCACCCTGGGGCTGCCACCTCCTCCCAGCGGGGCAGGGGCAATGCAGGAGCAGCGATGAAATCCCAGCGCCGCCGGCAGAAACCCGCGGTCCCGGCTCGCAGGCATCAGGATGCTGACTCTTTTCCCACGGGTTGGCATTTTAATACCTCCAGCTCCCAGCCCAGAGGCATCCCGGACCCACAGCAGCCTGCAGGCTCGCAGGGGATGCCGTGGGCTTGGGGCTCTGCCCACCGCACCCTTCCAGGCAGGGCACAAACACATCCCCAGCTGGAGACCTGTTCCCTACCAGCCCTGACCACTTAAGGACGGGCAGGATGTGACCACCATCCCAGCAGGCTCTTCTCCCAGCCCTGCCTTTAAAAAAAAATCCAACCAAACACCACGAAAGGCCCCAATTAGATCATATTCCTCTGTACCCAGAGCACCTCTGACCCAAATTCCCCGCCGCAGGTTGGAATTCCCCCGCTGCAGGCACGGGGCAGCCTGCAAGGAGCGTCCCGGCCAGGGCTTCGGCTCCCCCAGCACCCCCAGTTCTGCTTCCCCACCCTTCAGCAGAGGGGAGGAGGATAAGAAACCCTCAGCAAGCCTTCCCCAAGCTTAACATGCTCTGGTGCCTTCAATTTATGTAAAGTGGAGCTAATTTTGCTTTATCATATGATATTAAGGCAGCCTACCTCTCGCTCCCATCCCCTGCGCAAAATCTGTGAGGGAAGCTATGGGAAGCATATGGAAAAACACCTCCGAGTCCAAACATCCACCTACAGCGTGTGAGCTGCTGAAAGTTACACTTCTATCGACAAGGGGGGGGGATGGGGAGGGTCACCAGAGAGGTTTGAACCAGAAGAAAATGGGATCGGGCAGATTTCCTCCCTGCAGAAACACCCAGGGACCGACGTGCCGCCTGAACGCATGCCTCGCATTTTTGCTACCCCTGTCGGTTTGCAAAGCAGCTCGCAACGTTCCCCGGTTTTGTTGTTAGGAGAATGGCCAGAACTGTTCCAGCTCTGTCCCTAGGAGCAGGTTTCCAGCCCTAGGAGCTGGTTTCCAGCCCTAGGAGCTCGCACAGGTGAGCTGCGCGGGGGGACCGAGGGCACGGCCCCACGCCGCAGCTCATCAGAAGCTCGCGCGCTGGCTGGGCTGCAACATCCTCCGAATTTGTCAACACCTTTGCAAGAGGTTTCCTGGGGAGAAGGGAGAAAGGAGATTACGAAGTGCTGACAAGCTCGCGGGATGTTTTCAAGATGCCCTGCTTGCTGTCAGCCTCTGCTGAGCCTCCTCCGGGGATGCCCACGGAGAGGGGACCCTGGCGAAGTCACCTGCACGGCGGGGTAGCGAGTGGCCAGGATGGGATGGGATGGGATGGGGTGAGATGGGACGGGATGGGACGGGATGGGATGGGATGGGATGGGACGGGACGGGATGGGAGCAGCCGGTCACGCTGGGCTGAGTCACCTGAATCCACCAGCTTCTCCTCCGTCCTTCTGGCAAAAGGAACAAATAATCCTCCGGGAAAGATGTTTTTGGAGGCTGCTGAATTTTTCTTGGCACTGCTCGGAGAGCTTCAAACTCGCTCGAAAATCCCAAGCATTTTAATAGAGCCAGAATATTTGCTCACAGGAGGACTAGCCCGCCACGAAATGGTTTCCAGCCTCTGCGGAGCCGGCCCGTCGAGAGGATGCTGCTCCTCAGCTGGGGACAAGGACACCGAAACACAGCCTGGGGTCAGCCCCGCAGGAGCCTGTCCCCAGGCAGGGGACGGCAGCTCCGGGACGCTCCCTAACACCCCGTGGTCCTCAGCAGGGCCCAGCACCGCAGCCTCCCCAGGCATTACGGCCTCGGGGTTAATTCCTGCCCTGTTCCCACGCTGCTCCCCGCCGTGCGTCCCTCGCGGCGCAGCCGCCAGCCACGAGCAGCCCTCACCTCACCCGTGTTGACTTTGGCTGGCACCGGCTGCGTCCCTTCCTTGGGGCCACCTCGCAGGTGGTCAGCCGACCTCAGCAGCCTGTTTTCCCTCGGCCCGGGGGAAAAGCCTGATTTTTTTGTGTGTTTTGTGTTTGTTTTTTTTTTTTTTCCTTTCATCTATTTTAAGATCAGAGACCTAAACTTAGCTCCGCTCGCACAACGGGCCTCTGAGCTCGAATCCCTTCCCTCCCCAAGCAGGCAGGGCAACGAGTTGCCGTTTGCAACCTTTCTGCAAACTTCTCCGGCCACCAAAAGAAGTAAATAAACAAACAAACCGGCACCACCCCAGGGCCAAACTGTTCCATCCAGGGGGATTTAAAAATAAATGTACCCACACAGCCACTGCTGCCACCTACTACGACCCAGCGGAGAGCACGAGGGCTCCTCTCCGGCGCTCAGAGCGCACCGCAGCCATCGCTCGGGTGCCTCTGGAGACCAAATCCAGCAGCCAGCAGGCACACGCCCGGCTGTCACCACGAGCATCACAGCTCCAGCTGCCTCCCCAAAAAAACCTTCATAGGGACGGAGCAAGCAGGGCTCCAAAGACCACGGGGTGTACTTTGCTTCCCTTGAAAAGCATCTACAAGCCTGCGTTTGGACCTGAACCGGCTGTTCCCAAACCCAAACATCAGCAGGGGTCAGATTAGCCCCTGGTTTGCGTCGCAGCCCTGCTGTTAATGCACCTCGGTTCTGCGGGCACGCGGCTCCTCCACCCCTCACAGCCTGTGAGGTGGGGTAATTGTCCGGACCTTGCTCCCAGCAAAACAATTAGTTAGTATTTGTAAAGTGCCCTGGAGTTAATTAATTGCCATTAACTCATTAGCTAGACTTTAGCCTCTAAGCCCAGCTGGAAGCCATGGCCTGCTTGGCCACCGCAGGTGCGTGCCGAGCGCTGCCCAAAGCTCCCCATGCTCTGGGAGAGCAAACCCCAGTGGGCAGGGGGCGAGCAGCCCTCCTCCCACCACCCTGGGTCCACATCTCCCTTCATGATGCTCAACCCACGCTGCTCCCCTCCCCAAAACCACAGCCCCCAGTGAACCACCCACACCACCAGGCGCCACAAGGTCTCAGACTGCGCACAGGAGCGATGCCGCCGGAGCACGGCACGGCCCCGCAGGAGGGATGCTGCGGGCGACACCGGTGGGAAACCACCCGTTGCCCCTCCGCACAGCACCCAGGGTGCTCCCCGAGCACCTTGCAAAGGAACAGACCCGCACGTGCCACCGGAGCCCAGCGCCGAGCACCCCGCGCCAGCTCCCCGGGGTGGCCGGCAGCAGCCCGGCACGCGAGAGCGGGGCCGCCGGAGCCGGCCAACAACAACAAACTCGTGTGTGAGCCACAAAGGGAAAAACTCGGCGAGGAAACAATATTCAGCTCGACTCTTCCCCAGCGCGTACTGTAAATAACGCCGCCGATGGGGTTGTTTTATTTGTTTGAATTAGGAAAACACAGCCCGGATTGTCCCGCTGGCTTGGGCAGGCTCCGGCCCCGCGCGGGGGAAGCGAGCTGGAGGCCCCGCTGAGCACGGCAACCCTATAACGCAGCTCGGCGCTGCCCTGCGGAGCTCGAAGCCTGCCCCAAACACCAAATTATCGCCCTAAAGGCTGAGCAGGGCCCGGTGCGGGAGCAGCTGGCTCTGCTTTGGGATGCAGCCGGAGCCCAGCCCCGGGAGGGAGCGCGTTGAGGGCGGCTGCAGGTGCCCTGCAGCAGCTGGGATGGAAACAGGCACCTGGAGATGGAAATAGCTCGCGCTCCGGCGGCTGTTTCCAAGGCAATCGCGTATCTGCGTCCATCAGTCCTGCGTGTCAGGGGCTGCAAGACTTTCTGAAATATTTATCCCCTCTCTTCCTTTTTTTTTTTCCCCTGTCTTCACACCGCTTTTTCTCGCTCACGTCTCCACCGCTGCTGCTTTTGCCCTCTGACATGCCCAGCGCTCCTGCTGCGTATTTAGGGGGATGGGACTGAGCAGGAGGCAACCTCTCCCACTCCTGTTTTTGGGTCAGAGCAAACCTTTCCTTCTCTCGCTTCCTGACCTTGTGCTGAGCACCAGGATCCGGCCCCCACCTCCCACCGCATCCCTCTGGGTGCACACCGGGCCGGGACAAAGCCGAGCAGAGCGGCCCAAAGCCACGCCGCCGCGCTTTCAGACACAACCAAGTTAAAAATACATCTTTTTTCAGACAAAAGTTCAGTCCCCAAATGGTAAGGGAATCCAGGAAAAATGCGGCAGGCCCGGCTGGTGGCCGGCTTCCAGCGCGAGCACCTCCCTTCGGAGGAATCCGGCGAGGAGTCTCGACTAATCCACCCAGGACACACCAGCATTTCTTCCTTGTACGACTGGGTTGGGTGTTTTTTTTTTTTGTTGTTCTTTTTCCGTCTGCTCAGCAGATTTGCCATTTGGTGGCCGCGGGGACGGAGCAGGGGCACCGCGCCGGGTGAGAGCCGCAGCAGCACCCTCGGGACCCCGCCGTGCTCCGTGTCCTTGTCACGAGGCCGAGGGGCTGCAGGCAGGAGCGGCTGGAAAAGACGGGGCTGGTGCAAGAGCTGGAACCACCACGTGTGCTCTGCAGTCAATCCGAGTATGTGACACTGCCCCGTGCCTCGGTTTCCCTGCCTGAAGCAGGAGCTCTTCCCCTCAGAGGCGTGTTTGGGCTGGAGAGGGGGAAAGCCAAGCCCAGCTGCTGCTCAGGACGGCTCCGTCGCACGGAGCCCTGTAGGGCTGCCCGGCACCTTCGGGGCCGCAGCAGGATCCTGGCTGTCCCCAGCCCCCCTGCCACAGCTCCTGGCACAGCACCGACGTCTTCAGGATGCCCCAGCCCTGGTCATGCCCCAGAACAGAGGAAAAGAAGTGGAAATAGGAGCAAACCATAAATGTAACGAGGGCAATCACAGCATTGTAGCATCACTCAGGTTGGAAAAGGGCTCGAAGGTCATTTAGTGCAACCCGAACGGTGAGGGCGAGGATGGAGCACACCGGCGATGGCACCGCAGGTCCCCACGGCTGAAGGTTGCTGGTGGCAGGCAGACAAGGGGCACTCTGCTCAACCCATTGCTTTTCTGCCCGGGGCAGGGCCACCCCGCAGGGCACCGAGCAGCCCCAAAGCTTCACGCAGGCCAAAGCACGGCCGGGGACAGGACCAGGCTGGTTCCTGCTGCCACCCGCATCGGCTCGTTGGTGCCGGAGGGGACGCCCAGCCCTGTCCCCTCGCAGCCCCGCGTCCTCCCGGCGGGAGCCACCACTGCCAGGGCAGCTGGCAGGCGCTGCTTTCCCTCCCGGTGATATGCCCAGGGAGGAATTTGCGCTTCATTCCTTGACACCCGCTTTAATTATAGGTATCGAGCCGGCTTCGCTCTTTCACAAGAGCCCTGAGCTCATTTCCCGATCCCCTTTCCATCCGCGGCTTCGTGAGTCACCCGCTCCCTCTGTGTACAAACAAAGGGAGGGGGGGGCTTTGCCAAAAGGACGGGGCACGGAGGGCTGCGGGCTGCCCCCACCCAGGCTGACCCGCGAAACCTCAGCCCTGCTTCGCCACCGCCGGCGCGAGGAGCAGCTGGGCAGGGCGGGCTGGCAGGAGGTGCCGCCGGGACGCGATAGGCGCTGTCTAACACCGAGTTCCTCAAAGGCTCCCGGCACAAGGACGCTCTGTCCTCGCCCGCCGCTCGGCCCCGCGGGGTTCTCCGACAGCAGGAGGCTGCTGAAGCTCTCCCAAAATCCCCGTCCAGAAGCAAAGCGAGCGCAGCCCCGGCGCGGGTGCGGGAGCGCGGCACCGTGCGCACGCTGCCAGGGCTTGCCCGGGCTGCTGATTCAAAGCCCAGCTCACAAAGAAGGTCGCACCGGAGCAGCAGCCTCGCTCCACTCCCAAGCTCTCAGCAAGGACCCATTTTCCGACACCCTGCAGGTGCTGAGCCTGCCCCGTGCCCCCGCACACCAGGGCCGGGCGACAGCTCGGGCTGCGCCGCCACCCATCGCAGCCTTCCTTCCTGGGGTCACGCTCTACTTTTCTTGGGGTTTAGTGCTTTTTCTTTTTTTTTTTTTTTAAAGCAGAAACTCCCTAATTCCAGTATAATGAGGATTTCACCAACCGTGGGCTGTCACTCCTCACTTCCACCAGACCGACCTCCACCACCTCCAAAAACCCGCTGCTGACAGCAGCAGTCACGCTCCCCGGCACAACGTATGGCTGCTGCCACCCCAACGCCCACCCAACCCTGCTGAGCCACCCTCCCAGCCCAAACAGGGCTGCTTGCTGCAGGGCTGGACCCTGCCTTCACCCCCAGCCCTCTTCAAATCCCCCGGGGCAGCCCCCACGGGGCTGGGGGCGCGGGGAAGGGAACCCCCAGCTCGCAGCGCTGCCCTTGTGTTTGCTCTCTCTCTCTCTCTCTCTCTCTCTATTTTTTTTTTTTTTTTCCCTTCCCAACCAAGTCACGAGGCGGGGCGGATGCCGCCCGAAATAAATCATCAACCACAGCGACAATAAAGACGAGCGGGAGGCCGAGCGGGCGCGGGATCGGCGGCGCAGCCTCCACCGCCCATCGGTGACCGGGTGACGGAGCGGCTCGGCGCCACGCCTGGTCGGCACCGAGGAAATCACCATTTCAGGGGGAAAAAAAAAGGGCTCTGGAAACACGGGCAGCCCCATCTCCGAGCCCCCCAGCCTTCAGCCTGGCAGTCGGGAGGTTGTGCTCCTCACCCAGCCTGGTCCCCAGGGATGCTCGGTGTGCCCCGTGTCCTCCCGGCCCCTGAAATGAGCCCAGGGCGTCGCTGGCACCCTGGGGGCAGCCCCAAAGCCCCCACCTCGGTGCCCCTGTGCAGCAATGGGAGCTCCAAACGTGTCCCAGTGGGAACAGGAGGGACTGCAAAAAAAAAGCCAGCCTGGGAAAAGCCGCAGCACCGCAGCAGGCCATGCTACCAGCAGCTCCTTCCATCCCATATCCTTTAGGGCCAAGCCAGCCCACTAAAACCCCGTTCCCAGCCTTACGTTGGGAGCCTCCCTGTGTCCCTGGGAAAAAAGCCACCAAGAGCTGCGTTGGTCCCTTGGGTGCCCATCCCGGGGACAAACACCCGTCCTCGCTGCACCTCCCCGTCCCAGTCACCTCCCACCCCAGGGCCAAGGGTAAAAAGGGACAGAAAATTTGTGTGTGTCTGGCCGAGAGCTCTCCTGCCACGGCTGAGCAAGGGGGGGAGGCAACAGAGCTGTGCCCCACAACCCCATCCATCCCATCCCAAATCCGATCCCCAGGGGAAATCTCCTTCTCTCTCCCTCTCTCACACTTTTACAGCCCGGACAGGGGGAGAGGAAGTTTTCCTTCATCGCAGCCTCTTCGCTGCCAGGCACCGAGGTGACAGAGGGACGGGGCACCTCTCCGGGTCCCCCCCTTACTCCTGCACCCCTAAACCCTGCTATGGGACCTCCCCCCCAGCTGCCAGCACACCCAGGGCCCGGCCCGGAGAACGCCCAGGCAAAACCCAGCTCTTTATTTCGAAAGCAAGGGCTCCGTTGCGAAATCCAGCTCGTAAAAAAAAAAAAAAATCCCGGGCAGAACAAAAGCAGCAAACAGAGAGCCCGGAGCCGCCGCAGGTGCTCTGCCCCTCGCCTACCTGCTCCCCGCTTTCCGGAGGCTGCAATTACATTTCCCAGGGTTTCCTAAGTGGATCTTTTTTTTTTTTTCTTTTTTTTTCCCCCCCCACTCCACTTCTTCCTGAGTGCTGCGGAGCAGATCAAACCCAGGAGAGGAAACCAAGGCTGCGAGCTGGCAGAGCTGGAGACACACACGGCTGTTTTAATGGGCCGCTCGCATGCGGAAAGCCACGAACGTGCCCGAGAGCGCACGGGATCCTCGGCGAGCCAGCGATCCCTGACGGGCTGTCAAAAGCCCCAAAAGTACCCGAAAGTGAAACCTTTGGGGATTTTTTAGCCCCCGAGTTCTTGCTGTTATCGGTGTCGGCGCTTGTTCGCAGCAGCAAAGCGTGTGGTTTTTTGATCGCCGCCCGTGCCGCAGCGTTTTCTCCGTATTTTTAGGCATCCCTTTCGAACGATAGAGGAAATCATCCAAAAGAAGTTTGTTCGAGCGGCCTGTCAGTTTGAGGAAGTGAAATTAAACCAGAAAAAAAAAAAAAAAAAAAAGGGAAAAAAAAACCCTGAATCCTAATAAATCACACATCCACACGCACAAAATTGGAGAAATCTGGGCATGCCTCCAAAGGCAAGTAAATGGATGATGATAAACAAAACAAACCTAGCTCTACCCAGCAATAAAGGCTTGCACATTTGGAACTTCTCACCCTCCAAGCGCTTCCACTGACGGCCCAGCTCCTGAGATGGGCAGCACGGGGAAGCCACTCGGCTCGCAGGCGAAGGTGAGCCCCAAAAATCCTGCCCACGACGCCTGCCCCGTGCCCAGCTGCTCCGAAGGGGCACAGCGGGGTGCGGGATCAGCCCCGTGCCCCCCGGCATCACCGTCCCAACCGTGCTGGCCCCGTGCCCTCGGAGCTGAATGGCGCCTTTCTGCAAAGGGCACTGGGGCTGGAAGAAAAGCCTGCCTTACCCGGAGATGGGAGAGGGGAAAAAAGGGGGCTTGGAGCTGGCCCCAGCACCCTACAAGCCCCTGGTCCTGCTGGGGAGCGAGCCCCGGCCCTGCTGCAGGCTGGGTTCCCCCAGGATACGTGGCACCGGAGCGAGGGTGGCCGCTTGGGTTTGCTGGAATTGCTGGAAACCCATTTTTGGCACCCCCACAACAGCTCCAGGCTTCAAGAGGCCCTCGCCCAGCAAACGAGAGCCGCGACTTGCAGAAGAAAACGCGCACAACAAAAGCAAGGGGAAGGGCACAAAGAGGAAGGATGAAGATGCTGGGGCAAACCCCCCTCCGACATGCAGGTGGCCGAGACAGGAGGCAAAAGCAGCGTATGGGAGAGGGAAAAAAAAAAAAGCAGCAGCCAAGCCTCCTTTTAAGCTTTAGAGGCAGGATTCCCATTGATATGGATGCTGCAACTCGGTGCCCACCCCCTGCCCGGCTCGCAGGGTTCAGCTTTTCAGGGCACGCTGCAGGAGAGCAAAGGGAGGAGGGCAGCTCTCGGCCCATCCGCGGTGTGGCTGGCGGAGAGCAGCCTGGGGACCCGGCTGCAGCCTCTCCACGTGCCCAGAGCCCGATTTTGGGGGATCCCCACTGCACACGTGGGCTGGGAGCCCCTAAAGTCCCGCCGCTCCTGCAGGGATGCAGGCAGGCAGCTCCGCTCTCCCAAGGTTGTCTGCGAGTCCTCTTTCGCCAGGGCTACACATACCATTTTTTAAAAGCCGGGTGATGTAATCAAGCAGTATTTATAATGCTGAAAACATCCCAAAGCTCCATCTCTTCCAGCTCCCAAGCACACTGTGTACTCTTAATAAAATAATTGCAGTGATGAATAGCCCCTTATAACATTCCTCTTCTGCAGCTACTGACAGGGCCAAGAGCTCGGATGGAAAAATCTTTCTCCCAGCGCTCCCTCAAGGTGCTCTCTGGATTTCACCTTTCCACAGCCAAACAGACGCTGGAATTCTGGAAAACATTTCGTCCCCGTGCCGAGCTGTCACACCGAGCGTTTCGATCCCATTCTGAGATGTGAACGACAAGCTCCTGTTCCCCCAGCCCGGCCACGTCATTGTCTTGATGACAAAGTCAGCAAATTGCAAAAATCCCAGACCACAGGCACGGCGACGGGACCCCCAGCGCCCTCGATGCCGAGCGCTGACCCCGCAGCCCCCAGCCCCACGGAGGGGGGGCTCCATCCCCTGGTTCTGAAATAGGGCTGGGGATTAAACCGTTTGTTTGCAAGCCCTCGCGTGCCCGTGATTTCCCCGCTGATAACTACAAGACAGGCCAACGTGTTATTTTTTTGGTAGAGTCACTTCTATTATTAATTTGCGACCTGCGTTCGAGCAGGGAGCTGGCCGGCTTCCCTCTCGCCAGCTGAAGCTTCCCTCCCTGTGCAGGGCTTTCATTCCCAGCCAGGGAATTAAAAAAATAAATAAATTCCTGAGCCCAGGAATTCCCAGCCAGGGCCAGATCCTGCCCTCTGGGTGCTCTGCACCACACCGAAGTCTCTCTGCTCCCAAAACCTTACAGCAGAGCAGCAGGGACGATGCCAGCCGGGGTCTTGCACCAGGTCACCCAGGGGAAGTCGGAGACAGCAAGGGACGTGGGACAAATGCCCTGGTGCCAAGAAGGGGAGCTGGAGGGGGTTTGGGGAGGCGAGGAGCAGCCTCCCCACCCAGTGAGAAATCCCTGCCCTGCGACACCTCCTGCACGCACCTGGAGGCCTTGAAACCTCGCCGCAGAAACCAGCACCCGGCCCGGCAAACGGCAGCAATGAGAAAAGCAAAGGCCAAAAACCCCTCCCGGATTAAACCCGCATCTCCTGACCCTACAAGCAGCAGGGAAAGCCGCCGGCAGGGCGCTGCGTTGCCGTGCCTCTCGCAGCAGGACCCCGCTGCCACCCCCCCGTCAGATGCTCTGAGCCGGCTTTGGGTGCGTGTTTGGATAAAGTCTCCGACTTTGCAAACAATAGGTATCAGCTGGCCTGGGGCCAGGCTATCTCGGGCAGGGATCACGGCTAAGCCTTCCTAAGTGCTTAAACGGGGGCCTGCAGGTAATTGTCCCTGCAGCCTGACCTCTTCCCCCCGGCGGTGACGACCTCCGGTCCTAAGGCGGCTCTGGGCGCACAGGACACTTCGCCAAGACAAGAGATTTAGGGCTGACGGGTGGCAGGATGGCTTTCAGCACCAGCATCACGTCCCAAACTCTGCTCCCCATCATCCCCCGGCACCCTAATGCCCCCCCAAAGCTGCCAGGCACCCCATAACCGCTTGGGGAGAGGCACAAAGCATTAACGCCGCAGCGTGCCCAGCCAACAGCCCGCGATTTGCTTAGGTGTGCAGAAAGTTTCGCCTTCCGACAGGTTTACCCTAACAGGAAGGGAGCCTGGGTGGCCCGGGGAGGTACAGGAAACCCCTTTCTCCCATGCTCATCGTTCTGTTTCCTCTGGATTTCTTTAACCTTTCACACCGGGCCTGATGGATGCCTGCAGATGGATTTTTGCAGGCGGGCACTTTCCTGCGGCGCAGCCTCGGTGCCCACCCGCAGCAGCGCTTGCAGGGAAGCCTCCTCCAGCACAGCGGGGTTTGCAGGGGCACACGCATCCCTCGGTGCCACGTTTGGACCCTGGGGACATCACGTCCAAGCAGGACGCTCGCAGTCGGAGGCTGCGCTGAGGTTTGAAGGACCCGGACTGAATTCCCCCCCCCCCATCCGAGAGGGACGGGGCCGCAGCCTTAATCTCACCTAAAGGGCCTCTTGGGTGGGAAGATTAGCAGCTTGTTTCCACCCTGGGAGGAATCTCGGCGGGCGCAGGAGGAGCGAGATGTCAGACAATGTCAGGAAACGTATCAGCTTCCCAGGAGCTAATGGGGGGGAACGTGCCTGTGCCGAGGTTAAAGGCTCCGGGGCAGCGTCTGAGCACTGAGCCAGACAGACCCCGGGAGCACAGAAGGCAGCGCCGAGCTCAAGGGAAGGGGAAGGACGGGGGCAGATGGTTAGGGATGGATCCCATGCGTCCAGACCTCCAATTTGGGGGGTTTTAACCCAGCTCTGCACCCACGCAGCCGTACCCAGCACAACGTTGCTGCGTGGAAAACCTCTGCAGGGAGACACGGGACCCCCAGCCCCAAGGGACACCCACACAGAGCCACCCCTCAGGCTGCCACCACCCAGCCCAGGGAAGAAAATAGAAGAGACAGCCCCAAATGAGCCCGGAGAGCTGCTCTCGGGCTCTTTTCCACCGCGCTGGGCAGGTGACCGCCGAGAGCCACCCGCTCGCAGCGCTCCCCGAGCCCCGCGCTGCTGCAGAAGGGCAATGAAGTTGCAAAGGTTATCGTTTCCCTGTTCGACTGAGCATAAAAATCCTGCTCGGAAAACAGAAAAGGGAAAAAAGCAGGAGGGGGCTGGCAAGGCGGCGGGGAGGAGAGGGGCCTGCACGGCCCGGCAGCCCCAGCGACACCTTGCCCAAGGCGAGGGAGAGGGCACGGGGGCTCAGGCCAAACCAAAACGTTTCCATTTCGGAGGAGTTTCTAGGAAAATAAAGGCTAAGTCTGTTATAAAAGTTTATCTGCGTGTGCAAGAGAGAGAGCACGCCTGACTACGGTATAGAGATGTCATTATTTTCATGCATCTGCCTTACCCAATTTTATTTAGTTGCTTTCTGCACCATTTCATGCTCATTCTGCTGCTGAGCTAGACAATTGCTTTATAACTCTAGGGTGCAATTTCACTGTCTGTGAGCCACACGCACGCACACGGGGGCTGCGCGGGGATGGAGCAGGGAGCTGCACCTCCCTCCTTCCCTCCCCACCCTGGCGGCTGGGGTTGAAACGTTTCAATAAAAAAAAATAATAAATAAATCAAAAAGGAGAGAGAAAATTAAATTAAAATGCTAAGCGACTGTCTCTAACGTGTTACAAACCAAGGAGTGTGTCGGGGGGGAGCAGACCCTGGCAGAAGCGGCTCCCCATCAGGAATTAGGAGGATGAACGGGAGAGACAGAGCCCGGCGGGCTGCAGGGCCAGAAGCACTGAGCCTCACGCTGGGGTTTTAGGATCGATTGGAAGTCACACTCGAACAAGTGCAGGTCAAAAGGGAGGGCTGGCTCTGCAGGTGCAGCGCTCCGAGACAGCGCTCTCCAACTCGCCCCAGCTCCCCGTGCCTTCCTTTGCAAGGGGCTGGGTGTTCCCCAAGGGTCCCAGCTCTGAGCCGCCAGCCCCACGGGGTTGCCAGGAGGGGATGGGGGCTCCAAAAGCAGCCCCACCACCGTGCACGACCCCACCGTGGTGTGAGCAAGCACGACCTGGTGCTGATACACCGTTATCTGCCGCCAGCCGGGCCCTGCAGCACCGCGTTAGGGGCCACGGCTCCTCCGCTGGGGGGGCTGAGCCTGCAGCTTCCCCTGCCCGATAAAGCCTCTCCTCTGCCAGAAACAGGGCTCCAAAAGGAGAAAGGGGGAGAGGAGGGGGTGTTCCAGCAGCCTGGTGAGGAAAAGGGGCCTCTCCCAGTGCCATTTCGCAGGACCCCCACCCAAACGCGGGTCCCCACGGCGCAGGGTGGTGAAGCCACAGCCCCCACAAGCCGCCTGCCCCGGTCCCCCTGGATCTGTAGCAGCTTCCCCAGCTGCGTGAGCTTTCCCCGGGGCCTCTCCTGCCGCTCCATCGCCCTGCTCCTTCCTTCCTTCCTCCACCACCACCACCGTTGCTCTCAAGAGCGAGTCTCCGCCGCCGCATGGGCACGGCCTGCCCGCCTGCCGCCGTCACCTCCGCATCTCCTCAGCACATCTCGGCTCGCCCGTGCCAGCCCCGTCTGCCCCGCTCCTTCCGCTCTTGCCTCACCCGCTTGCCGTTGCCTCACCGCGTCTCGGTAATGGGTACGTAGGAGACGCGCTGCCCACAGCGAAATTGTATCGCGGCAGCCCACAGAGTTCACAGCGAAAACTTTCCAGCGCTTACGAGTCGGCCAAAAATGGAAAAACAATAATCAAATGGGTCTGCCTCGGCGCTCAGAGCCACGCAGCCAGCTGAAACTAGACAGGGCATCCGTCCCTAATGCGTTCCTGGCAGCCCCAGCACAAAGGATTTGCTCCGGAGCTCAGCGGGGCTGTAAACCTCCAGGCAAGGGGGCGGTGGGGCTCCGGGGCTGCCCCTCGCCTCCCCCCCGCCCTGCTCCCCTCTTTTTTTTATTATTTATTATTATTTTTGAAGTCTGTAAAAGGCAAAACTCCACAAAAGAGGAGGCCATGAGAAGCAGCGACCAGATGGGAATCCCGTTACCGTTTTAGCGGTGACAAATCCCAGCGCTGCTGCACCTTTTGCCTCCTGGCTCCGCAGCGATCTCGCACCCGATTCAGCGCCAGGAAGGGGTCAGGGCTCAGCCAGGACCCCCAACTCAAACACTCAGACAACACGATGGGAAGCCCACCCAACAGACCCAGCACCGCCAGGGCTTGGAGAGCCCCTGGCAGCCCCCCGAGCATCTTGTCATGATGGTCACCAAAGCCGCTTCTGCCACCACCGACAGCGCAAAATTTGGCACAGGGAAGTCGTGCGCAGGAGGCGGGCAGTGGGGGCACCAGGGGGAGATTGGGGGGCACTGGGTGAGAGAAGGAGGGAGGAAGAAGGATGTAAGCCCTGCTCTAGATGCTTCGTAAAACCAAGATTTGGGGCGTTTCTTCTTTACGCGCTGCTTTGGAGCACCCGGCCCGCACACACATCACAAGCAGAGGCTTTTCTTTGCTCCTAAAAATCTGCTCGGTTTGGCTACCGAGAGCTGGGACCTTCAAGTGACCACACGAGCACTCCTCAATGGCATCCCCACAAGTGCCAAAACCCCCCAAAAAAACCCTACAATCCCAATCCCTTCTCCCCGGGGCCTGCCTCAGTTTCCCAGCCCGCTCCCGAGACATGAACAGGGCCAGGGGCAGAAGCACGGCCCCGAGGTGCAACCTTGAAACTTTTATTGTTGATCCCAATAAAAAAAAAAAAAAAAAAAAAGAAAGAAAGCAACACACATTTTGTGCTTACGAGTGGTCTGTTTGAACAGGATTATTTTTTAACTCCACGTTAAACACGATTTCAAAGGAGGAGAGCAGCGTTTGGGCTCAATTTGAACTCTTCCCTCCCTTTCTCCTACGGGAGCTGTCGTTCCCTGTTTATTTCAGAAAACACCCTCCATTTTGAAACGCTGCCTTCCCAAAATAAAAACTCAGGTTGTTGCGCTGACTTTCTCTGCTTTCTTCTGAGCAAAAACACTCTCAGAAAAGGCAAGTTCCCACAGCCAGTTTCCATTACAACGAGAGGGCATTTTCCGAGGCTAAATTGCATCTGTCTGAAAATCTTCAAGCAGTTTGAGCCGGCTGGCATGTGTGGGGAGATCCTTCTGTAGGGCTTTTTAAATCCTTATTTGCAATATTATTTTGTCTGCTTCGCGCTGCCTTGATGTTGCGAGCAGCCTTTGGAGAGACACAACCACTCCTCCCTCCTCCCCTGTCCTCCCTGCAGGCACACGCTTTGCTTTGAGGAGGAGGAGAAGAGAGAAAGAAAATAAGAGACAAGCAAAGAGGGGGAAACCGTCAGAAAGCTGCTTTTTGTGTGCGTGTCAAACGTTCAAAGTTATCCCGGAGTCTAGGCTTTAAACGTAATAAAATACAGCTACTCCTGACAAAATCAATTAAAATAAAACCACCCAGGCTGCCTCCCTAATGCTTTGTAGTAGGGCTGACTTGGGAGAACCCACCTGGGCCTTTTAGGAAGCAATTATGGAGCTGCCGGGTCGGATCCTGCTCCGCCGAGCACCCCTCTGCCCGGCGGCACCGCGGGGAAAGACCCAGCTCCGAGGGAAGCGACGACGGCTGCGACACGGGGAGAGGCGCTGGGGCTGGGAGCCAGCCATCAGGATTAATTAGAGCCCAATTAGGTTACCCAGCTCCCAGGGAACAGCCCTGCAAGAGCCGGCGCTTCGCCGGCAGCGATTCGAGGCGGCTTTGGTTACACCAGGCTGGTGGCAGGGACGCGCTGGGCATCGCCACCACCTCCGGCAGCAGGAGCTCAGGACATTTAGGACATTGAGAGCAGGAATCATTCCATGATTTCAGGCTATCAAGAGCCTCGGGGGAACCCTCTGTACCCCCTTGAGGCACCAGGATGCTCAGAGCACCAAGCACACTAACACAGGGCATGGCCCAAAACCCAAGCCCCTGCCCCATGGTGCCGACAGCTCCGCTGCTTGTTTTTCTTAACCATCAAGATTTAAAAAAAAAAAAAAAGGGGAAAAAAGGATAAAAAGATATTCAGCTGTGCAGCAGGACTCCGGCATATGGGAATCCACCCCTGCTCCCAGAAAACAATACTGCAACAAAAAGGTTTTTAACCCGTTTCTTAATAAATATTTATTTTCGCCTTCGAGATGTGGGTGGGACGAAGGCAGGGTGTATTTTCCAGCAAAATGTTTTGATTTCCCCCCCCCTTGAATTTTTTTCCCCCCCACCAACAGGAGCAAAAATGCCAATAATAATATTTGTAATGAATAACTAAAATTCTGCGGCTTTCTCCCCCGCTCTCTTTTAAATAAATAAAATGCCCTAAACATGAGGAGTACAAACGCGCTCTCAAACACAGCAGGACGAGGCGGAGTAAACTCACGGACCCTCCGAGGATTTATTTAACTGTCACAGCCGAGATCCTGATAAAGACGAAAATTCCTTCCCAGCTTGTTTTGCATGTGTCAGCTGGGAGAGGTCGAGCCCTGCTCCGTGCTTCAGGGAGAGACCAGAAAGCGGCCGTCCTCGCCCTCCTGCGCCCTCAGGGACCCTCGCAGCCCCGCTCAGCACCCTGCGGACATGGGGCAGGGGATTCCTCCCACCCATACGGGATGCTCATGCAAGCCACGGTGCTTTCTGCATCCTTCCTATTCTTTTCTCCCTGCGGATTTGCTCACCTGCCATAAATTCCCACAGCTAAAAGGAGCAGGATCAGGGATGGCACCGAGGTCTCGGCCCAGAAACCCCCGATTTTGCGCAGCACCCGGGCTCCCCCCAGCCACACCAGGGTGAAGGAAGGAAGCTGAGCCAGGGAGGGCTCGCCCTGCCCATCACAGGATCCCTTTCTTGTGAACAGGGGCAGAGGAGAAGGAAGCAATAGTGGGATTGTGCAGAGCCACAGGGCGACGGCTCCCAGCGCGGGAGGTGCCCGGGGACGCGCCGTCCCCAACACAGCCTCTGCCTGGCATCTGCCACCCGCTCCTGAGACCCGCAGGAAAATGAGATACTACTATTAAAAGTGCCCAGCGCTGGCCACGTTTCCACCCATGACATCAGCGGGGTTATCTGAGTCTAACCAAGGGCAGGGCTTGGCCAGGATCCTCCACGCGGTTATCCTTTTTAGGCCAAACTGAGCTGAGATTTTGACGGGGCAGCACCGTTTTGCTCCAGTTCCCCATCTCAGGCCTGTGCCAGCGTGCAGGAACACACCACCAGCATGAGCCCGGAGATCCCCCTCTGTCCCATCTTGCACACCCCATCTCCCAGCAAAGTTGGGAAAACCACCGGTGCCCTGCAGAGCCAGGAGCGGGTCCGAGCCACCCTCCTGCAGGCAGCGGGGCCCCGCCAGCTCCTGGCACCCTCGCGAGCTGCCTGCCTGCTGCCAGGCCCTGCCTGCTTCCCGTGCTCGAAGCAGCACCAACATCCCCCTCTCCCAAACCCTGCAGGATCCCCCATTCTCCCAACCAAAGCCGGATTTTTTTATTTATTTATTTTTTTATAAGCAACGCGTGACCAAAGGCCAGCGGATAAAGTTTGAGCATGGCTCCTGCAGCAGCACAAACACGCAGCAGACGCAGGCCCTCATCGCACACACTTCAATCAGCTCCCACGAGCTGTTGAATTCTCTCCCAGCAGTGCAAAGCTAAGCACCCCCAGCTGTCCTGGGGCAGCTGCCTGGGTGCTCCCCCCCCCCCCAGCTACTCGGTGCGCTCGGCTGCCTCCCCTCTCCCCACTAGGAGCACACACACCGCTAGGCGAGCAGACAAATCGCTGGGTTTTCATCTGCACCAGCACGAGGAGCCCTCCCCGAGACAGCAGCAAGGTGACACACGCTCCCCCCCTCACCTCCCCCGGCAAAGCCAGCATGACTAAGAGCACAGAGCAAGAGCCAGCAGCCACGGCACACCAGCGCTCAGGTGCGGAAGAAAAGGCAAAGAGATAGGCAGGGCCTCATCCTGCCCCCACCAGCACAGGCTCAGGCTCTCTATTCCACCAGAGCATGGAAATAGTTAAGGCAGCCACCCCCCCCGAGCACTCCTGTGTGGCCACAGACAGGCCATTTCTGCTCAGGGGGTGTGTTTGGGATCATTCCAGGCACCTGCGTTTGACCCACCCCAAACCCGCCTGACCCTAACAGCAGGACTGCAGGTGAGATGCTTTGAGCCCCAACAACAACTTTGGATAAGTCAACGCAGCACCATTTCCCTGCCTCACTGCCAGACTGATGAGGGGCTCCCTACAGCCACAATTTGGGGGGGGGGGGACACGGCTCCCCACCAGCCTGCAGGGCCAGGCTCTCCCTGCCGAAGCCTCCAACGTGCCAGGAGGGCAGGGGCCAGCCCCTGGTTCCATGTGTTTATGCTGCACTTGGAAAGGAACAACTAAAATTGCAATTCTTCAGAGGGAAGGAAAAAAAAAAAAAAACAACAACCCAAAACAACAACCAACCACACGCTAACAAAGCTCGAGCACAGATTTAAAGCCCAGAGGAGCCCCAGTGCGGGCCAGGGGGGTGTCAGGACAGTGGCTGGGGGTCTCGGGCTGAGCGGTGGCAGAAGGGGCAGGATCTGCTCCTCTTCCTCCTCGCCAAGGGCTTGGCGCCAGGCGACTTCGCGAAAACTTTCTTCTTCCCCCTCCCTGAGCAGCGAGCTCTGCAATCTCACTTCTCCCAAAAAGCCAGGCGCGGGGAGGCATTCGCCCCTGCAAGCCACGACTTGACTCAAGTCACCCAAACGATGGCAAAACTCTGGCTGGAAACGGGGTTCAAAATGTTAAACTAAAAAAAAAAAAAATCAGGGAAAAAAAAAAAGAGGAAAAAATGAAGAAAAATGCGCAGGGTCCCAAATACGCCAGCAGCGAGGGGCGATGCGGGCACAGCCCCGGGACTCCACGGGTGCTGCCCCCAGCCCGGCTGCGCACCCCAGGGAGAAAAGCAGGGCTCGGGAGGGGATAATAGCGAGAAAATCTGGGAGAAAGGAGTTTAAAAAAAAAAAAAAAAAAAAAAAAAAAAAAGCCAAGGCAGTGAGCTGCCAGCCCACCCCCCCAGCAGCAGCAGCCCGGGGCGGTGGGGAGGGGGCTGCCCCGCTCGCGGTGCGCGCTGCCCCGTTTGAAAATCCCGCTTGCGCCCGGCGCCCCTCGGCTCCGGGCCCGCCGCCCCCCGGCTGCGCCTCACCAAAAACAACAAAAAAAATGCATTTAAAAAAAAAATAATTAAATAAGGATGAGAACAAAACAAACGAGCAGCAAGCACGCCGCGCAGGCAAGCGCGCAGCCCCGCAGCTGACACCGGAGGGGAAGCGGAGGAGGGGGCAGCTCGGTCTCTCTTTTTCTTTAATGTTTTTATTTTTTATTTTATTTTTTATTTTTTAAGTTCCCTCCCCCCCCCCCTCCCCTTCGCCCCGCGGTAGGAATGGAGGAGCTTTTCGGCCCCAAACTCACCCAGCGGCAGGAAGTGTTTGGTGTCCATCGCTGGTGCCTAACTCATGCCAAGGGGCTTGGTGGAAAACACACAGCGCAGGGGCGGGGAGCGAAATCAAAGCGAAAGGGGGAAGGGAGGGAGGGGAGAGGAGGGAGGAAAAAAAAAAAAAGAGGAAAGAAAAAAAAAAACACCCAAGGGAGGAGGAGGAGGAGGGGGAAGAGGAGGAGGAAGGCTCCAGCCCCGCGCCGGCGGCAGGGCGCGCAGACGAGACGGCGGCGAAGCGAGTTTGGTGCAAAGTCCCAACAATGTAACTCCGCGGCACGGCTCGGCACGGCTCGGCTCGGCACGGAACGGCTCGGATCGGCTCAGCACAGCTCGGCTCCGAGCCGGGGCCCGCGCAGGGGGGAGCGAGCGCCGCGACCGCCCCGCAGCGCCCGCCCCGCGCAGCGCAGCGCCGCCCCGCGCCGGGGGGGTCGGGGGCGAGGGACGGGAAAATAAAGTGGTGGGAGGGGAGAAAAAAAAAAATAAAAGGGAGGGGGGGTGCCGGGGAGACTGGGGGAGAAGGGAAATTAAAGGAGAAAGGGGTTTGGGAGGGGACGAGGAGGGATGGGGGAAAGGGAAAAAAAAGTGGTGGGGGAAGATGAAGTGGAAGGAAAATGGAAGTGGGGGGGGGAAGGAAATAAGGAGGAGTGATAGGGGAAAAGGGATGTGGGGAGGAAAGGAAAAAAATAAGGGAAGGGAGGAAAAAGTTAAAAGGAAAAGATGGGGGAAGGAAAAGGGGTGTGAGGAAGGGGAAAAAAAGCAGGGGGAAAAAGAAAAATGGATGTGGGGGAAAAGGAAATAATGAAAAGTGTTGGGAAAAGGAGAAAAGGGGAATTGGGGGGAGAAAAAAGAAGTGAAGAGGAAAAAAGAAAAATGTGGGGGAATGGAAAAAAGTGATGAGATAAAAAGAAGATAAAAGGAATGTGGGAGGAAAAGGAAAAAAGCAATGAAAAAATGAAAAGGATGTGGAAGAAAAAAGTGATGGGAAAAAATTAAAATAAAAGGGGGAAAAGCGATGCTCAGAAAAGGGAAAAATTAAAAGGGATGTGGGGAAAAGCAAAACTTAGAAGTGAGAGAGAGGGGAAAAAGTTTAAGAAGTGACATGGAAATTAAAAGAAAAAGTGATGTGGGAAAAAATATTAAAAACAGGTGATGTAGGAAAAAAGGAAATAAATTTAAAAAGTGATGTGGAGGAAATGAAAAAATAAAGTGATGTGGTAAAAGGAATAAATTAAAAAAAGGAGGGCAGTGCCTCCAGGTGCTGCTGGGTGATCTCAGGGGTCCTTGCAGGGGGGCCCTGCACAGCCACCGGGTGGGGGGCCATGGCCACCCCCTGCCTCCAGCCTCCCTCAATGGTCCTGGGCCTTTCAAGGTGGCACATTGGTGACTCCATGGACCCAAGCACCCCTCCGACATGAAGCATCACAAACACCATAGGGCTCTTGCTGGCCACACCACCCATAGTGAGAGTGGCACAGTTGCACAGGACACCTCGGTGACACCAGGGTCGGGGGCTCAGGGTGCCCCCACCATCCCACAGGGCCAGGCTCCCCGCAGGCCGCTGGTGTGGCACATGCAGAAATCACCGTGACACACGCTCAACACTGCTGCCACCAAGCATTATCTTCAGCAGTGGAGCGCTTCTGAGCCTCCTACCCACCCCGATTTATCCTTTAATTGGCAAAGCTTCCCAGGCCGTAAATATTAGCACTCTAGCACCTCCTCCTATAACAACAGCCTCTTATCTCACACTCAGTGCCATGTCCCAGTCTGTCACTCTCAAGCCCTTATCAGTTTCCCTCATACCTACTACTGTAACACCTAAATCCACGTAGGGAGGCCCAAGGAAGGCCCAAACACCCAATTTTTCCCAAATCCAGCCCATTCTACACACATCTGCCCTGCCTTTCCTCCTGGGTAGGCCGCTCGATGAGGGGTGCCCAGCAGGCCCCCCAAGTGAGAGTGCCACAATTCGTCAGCGTTAATTAATACAAGGACAAGAAAAATGCCAGGACGACCCCTCTTGCATCAGAGGCGAGTGGCTGCGAACCCACACGCGGAGCTGCAGAAGTTAAAACAAAATAAAACATCTTGGATCCTTTTTATCCTCTGCTCCTGTAATTTCAGCATGTCCAAACAGATTTCGGAGTGTGTTTATAACTGGTAACTTCGTTTGCTCCCGGGCTGGGACCTTAAATGCCAAGTTTCATCTCCAAGTCAGTTTTTATGGCGGAGTTGCTTTAACTCCCAGGAGAAAAGGCCCAAAAGGAGGCGGGTGAGGACACCGATGAGAGCTGGGGCTGGTCACAGAAGCGGGGACAAAACCTAAGAGAGGGCTGGCATGGCAAAAAATCACAGACCTCGTGGCTACCTGCACACAAAACGCTGACAGTCAACCCACAGAAATCATTCCCCTGATACACGCTGAGGCTGGTGGCTGTGTCTGATAAGGGAAAGCACATCTGGGGGCAGTGCTCCTCCCAGGCCTCGCCAGGGCAGCTTCAAGCTGCCGCCTGCCTCTGTCACACAAATGCCATTTGAGTCATCGGTGCCGTAACAGCCTAAGGTAAGTGTGGGCCTTTACGGCTTTGATCGAGCCTACAGCAAGCAGCCGGGCTGCCAGCCGATGGAAACAGCTCCTGCTGCCACGTAGCACAAGGGGGGACCCAGCCCCAGAGGCCAGGATCCCCCAAAACGCTTTGGTGGAGACCCACAGCAGGTATCGGGATCGTCAGACCCAGGGCTGGAAATCCACTTTTTGTAGGCTCTGACACAAGAAATTGCCGTAACTGGGACATTTCATGCTCCTCTCTCATCGAGCTGTTTAGAGCAAATTAAATTTCTCCCTAACCAGCCTGTAACAGTCCGCGTTAGATGTGGATCGAAATGTTAATTGCAGTGACAACAGGTCTGATCCTGCAGCCCTTATTTGGGTAAAACCTCCCACAGAAGCCAAAGGAATTTTGCCCCAGAGAAGACAGCTGGATGCAGTCCCACATTTCCAGTCTCTTGAAGATGCCAGAAGGTAGCAAAGATATTTCTGTGATGTTATGAACCTTTTCTTTCCCTTTTCCCCCCTACCCCACCTCCCCTCGATTCTTTAATGCCCTATTAATTTAATAAGTTCTGCCAGGCTGCCTGACGCTGTGCTTGACCTCAGCTTTGCATTTCCTAGCAAAGGACTCAGATCATCAAGGTGAGGGGGGTTAGGATAAATTTTGTAGGTCTCCGGCTTCTGCTCAGCAAAGGGATGCTTGAAGGTCCCATACTCTCTCAGCAAACTGCTTGGGGGATCCTGTTCTCCCTGCCCTTGGGTAACACAAATACCTTTTAGCCTGGGATCCGAAGGCAGGCAGGTGTATGAGGGGGTGATTTGGGGTCTGCCTGCCCTCATCCACACCACCTGCAATCCCACCACCCAGCTGGCTTTGACCAAGAGGGACACAGCATTCCTGCATCACAAATCAGGGAGGGATCAGCTTCTCCCCCCCAGCCCCACACTGTTCCTTCCACACTTGCATGAGATATTTGGGGCCAAGGGACATCAGTGCTTGTGGGCATCAGTAGGAGGCACATGTGGAGTTGGTCTCAGGGGGGATGAGACCTCAGACTACATTCAGGTGGGAACTTGGCATCAGGCCCAGGCCCAGGATTTGGAAATCACAGCTTTATTTTTGAGCAGTTTCAGTTTGCCTTGTCCATAACCCAAAATTATCTGATGGGAGAACAGCAAAACCTGCTGTAATCCTCAACTGCTTCATGCCCTCCTGCACTTTGGGGGAAAGACAGTAAAATAAAATAACAGTATTCCCCTCCCTGGCTGTCTTTTATTTCAGATTAAAGATAAAATATGAAGTCTGACTATATGAATGCCCATCCCTAGCCCAGCCAGCAGGCTCCTCCATTTCTCAGACCCATCTTTGAGAACCCCAATGGCTCCAGAAGGTGAGCCCCCACTCCCAGGGCAGGCCCTGCACATGCAAACCAGCAAAATCTCAAAATGACAAGGCATTTCTTTAAGTGCTGCAGATTCAAATCCACTGCTTTGTGTTGTGTGTGTGTGTGTTGTTTTTTTTTTTTCCTTTCCCTCCCAGCAGCATTTAACAGGCTGATGATGTTTGTTTATGAAGTGAAACGCACATGATTTATTTGATTTGCTGGAGCTGGAGAGCCGCATTCCCACGCCAAGGACAGGCAGACACCGCGTTTGTCCCCCCTTTAGGAGGCTGCTCAGATAAAATAAAGCTTTGCACAGTCAGACACACCGCGCTGTGCTTTCTGTGCTTCAGAGCAGGACATTAAATGCTTATTAGAGACCTGTTAACTTCCGAGGCATAGCACTGCATTTGGTCTTGTCCATCCCTGCATACAGATCAAGCCTTAATAAAGTGCTCCAGCAGTTAAAACAGGTCTGGGGAAGAGGGCTGAGGGCACCTGGGCTGGATCTGGCTTGAACAACCCTAGGGGAGGTTGCTTGCTCTCTGTGCTTTGCTGGGGGATTGAGTTCAACATGTCTCACCTGGTTTGCAGGGACAGTGCTTCACTACTTTGCAAAACAGACTCAAGATTGAAAGCCTGGTTCTGCCTCTTACAACACCTGGAGATCCCCATTTCACCTCCTCACCCCAACCAGGGCCCAACTGCCAAGGAAGCCCGAGAATGCAATAACTGATGGAAGATGAAACACAGTACACGAACACTGAGACTTACAGCTCCTCGGAGAGAGCACATCGAGCATCACCCATCCAACAAGTGCGACATACACCAAATCCCAACCTGATGCAAGCCAGCAGTACATCAACCAGGTGCTGGGCACCAGCTGAGGCTCATTCTGCCCTGCTAGCCCAGGCAGGAGCTGCTCCAGGACCATCCCTCAGCTCCTGATCACCACCCTCATCACAGATAATCCCAATAACCCGCACCAGAGCTTGGAGATGTGACCCAGACACTCACTCCAGCCTTCTCTAGTCTTTTCCCCCCATCCCTGCATACAGAGCATTTTGCAAACGAAGTGTGAAGATAATATGCTTTATCATAGGCATTTATTACTGATTGTTGTATAAATCTCCCTCCATTCACATACATATACATAAGGTGTGTATAAATATGCAGCCACTATCTGGCAGTACCCAGAGTCTTTTTGACGATGTCAGTATAGCCCCCATAAAGATAGTGGGAAATGATTCATAATATTTATATGACAGACATGATATGAACTGTAATAGCCTGTTGGGATCGAGAATATCCATAGGTCTCTGTCAGCCACAAATGTGATTTAAATATTATATATGTGGCAACTGTAGCATTAGTAATATGATAGCTGTTATTGATAGTGGTCATAAAATGCAGTAGTTTTGCACTGAAGAATGTGAAAAATAATCTAGTGGTTTTCCTAATGGTCTTCCCAGCAATGTACTGAAAGGAAGTGTACTTTCAATGCCTCTTTTTTCAATGCCTCATTCTCTCCTCCCCCTCCACCCAAAATTGCCATTGAGCTCTATCAGATTACTGCCTGGGCCATATTTCATTCTGCTGATGTTGGGTGGGGGAAATCTCCTCCTCCTGAGTCCATCCAGGGGGGCAGGGGAGGGCACAGGGGCCCCATGAGGCTGCTGCAGGATGCCCATGGTGCTGGTGCTTCCCCTGAAGCCAGTGCCAGGCTGAGAGACCTCAGCACCCAAGCAAAGACATCCTGCCACCACTACCCCAAGGCAAAGTGCTCCAGCCCTGCTGGCCACCAGCCTGCCTTTATCTCCACCCCAATCTCTTCTGAGGGCAAACAAAAGGGGAAAATCCACTCACACCAGTCAGTGACCATCACAACCATTAGCTCCAGCAGCTCTGCTTTGCCTCCGTTAGCAGAATTAAGGAAGGATGAGGCTTACCTGAGTGGGGAGCCCAGCTCCGGGTGGCTGCAGCACTCGTGGTCCTGCCTGGTGGGGTCTGCAGGGGGCTTGGAGAGCACAGCCCCCACCCCTCAACACTCACAGCCCTGGGGGTCCTCCAGCATCACCTCCTACCTCCAGGCAAGCTGCTTTTCAAGGTTTTCTAATGTCTAATGGGGATCAGGTGCTGCAGGAGGAGCTCAGGAGTTAACTCCAGGCACCACACCTGCTCGCACCAGTGAGGTGCCAGTCACATCCCATCACATCCCAGAGAATAAATCAAGGAAATGCCACGTCCTCTGAAAAAGCCAAACTGCAGGCAAAGCAGTGATCAGCTCCCTGGTCTGTAGCCTTAAAAAATAAATTAATTAGAGTTATGTTGTTGTTATTGTGGAGGAAGCCTCTTGTGATCCATCCCCGAGACGGGCTCTCTTTGCTCCCTAGTGGGTGGGAAAGGCCGTGCTGCAGGCAGCCCCATCACACCTCCATCTTTGGGGTTTTCATTCCCCGGGCGTATCTGTGAATATTTTAAAGCAAACAGGATGTGCATGTTTCAATTTAACCCAAAGCAACAGACTCTTGCTAGAAAGAAGTGGGCCCGAGGAAGGGAGATGTTGCTCCGGATGGAGCAGGAGGAGGGCTGCAACTCACCCTGGCCTCTGCTCCTCCTCGCTCCTCTGTGGATTTCCAACTTGGACAATAAAGTGCGTTTTCTAGCAGAGAGCAAAAGTGTATTAGAAATCGAGGGGCTGGGGGTGATTTAACAGCAGTTTTCTGCACCGTTTGCATTGCAAAGGGTCTGATCTTCCTCTTCCTCACCCTGGTGGGAGCCAGGCGTTGCTCCAGGGAAAACCATGGGCCTGTTTCTGCTGTCGTTTACACTGACATAAATCAGGAATTTACTCAGTTGAAATAAGTGGAACTGCACCAGTATAAAACCAGTGTGAGATCAGAATTACAGTGTCATAAAAGCAGCATGAGATTAGAATCAGCCTCAGTATATTACAGGGATGGTTTGAGGAAAGCCTAGGGAAATTAGTAATATTGGAATTGGAAAAAGAATTAAAAAAAAAAGGCATGTGATTTCCTGATGATTTGGGAAATCAAATCCTCAAGGCCAGCACTTGGGTTCCTTCCTCCTGCTGAGATGCCTGTACTGGTGAGCAGCTCTGCCAGAATGGTGCTCCTTTATTATTCCTCTGCTGGGTGTAGCAGCTGTGAGACGCTTGGTATGAAGATGCCGTATAAAAATAAACGGAATTGAATTAGGGAAACAACTGAAGTCATTTCTTCTCTGTCCTCACATTAATCCATTTAGGCTGATTCTTTGGGTGCTCCAAGGGGGATTTGCATTATGGCCCTGTCGGTATCCACAGCCCCATCCTCTCCTCTGAAATGAGCCTTGGCACCTCCTAATTTGATGTCTTTTTATTATCCTCATCCCTCCTGCATGGAGACTTTAAGGGGATTTCTGCAGGACAGCCGGCTTCCCCGGCAGCTTGGATTAAGCTGCAATTTGCTCCAAATCGCAACGAGTGACAAGGTCCTAATGAGATTTTGGGGACGTGAATTCAGGGAAGGGAAAACAAATGCTGTCTTCGAGATGAAATAACGACGCGTAAGGCCCGGGGTATAACGAGGAGCATATCAGTGGCAATTTGGTTTGTTAATGGAGCCTGTGCATCGATATGAGGCGGCGAGCGCGCTCAGAGCAGTCGCAGCGATTCCGGCATCACTGACCTGGCAGAGGCTGGGACAGCATCCCAACCCCGTGCGGGTTCTGCTGCCCTAAAATTCTTCCTCGTGTTTCCAGGAGGATGAATCCCAGAAAGTCCCAGGGCCCGTGCTGTAAGTAGGTCAGCCCGGATGCTCCTGGCCGCGCTCTCGCATGGCCCTGCGGTTTCCGTGCCCTGCGGCGAGGATGCAGAGCAAGCAGCCAGCAGCACGAGGAGGGGGGACAGATGCTGCACCTCCCCTGACAGGCACTGCGGAGGGGATCTGGTGGCACAAATGGTTGTAGAAATGTGGGCAGGGATGGCCCAGGCTCCTGCCACGATACCGATGGGCTCCCCATCAGGCTGAGCGTGCTGAGGGACACTTGGAGAGCTGCTCTGGTCTATCCCTGCTTTCCTCCTGCTGAGCCTGTCAGGGCACACTGGGGTGTTCCCACAAACAAGATGACTTTGCCAAGTCTTTCTTGCATTATCCCAGGGAAATCAACATCTCTACCTAAAGGGCACAAACAATTTGCCCTTTGGCAATGGCGAGGTGCCCTGCTTGTCTTAGCTTGGGGATAGCACTGCAGCACCAAGCCGAGGGGACTGGCTGCGGGCACTGCTGCTGCTTTTCCTCTTCTGTGTTGGTAAAAACCAGAGGCCTCTCTGAATTGTTTGTGAAGAGGTGGGAAACCCCACAGTCACGCTCAGAGCAGGGTAGCCCCAAGGCAGGAGGTCCCATCCTGCCGGGTCCGCTGCAAGGAATGAAATGTGGCTCTGCCCTGCTGCATGAGCCACACAATTCTCCTCCTCCTCCTCCTCTGCAGCCCAGGGGTTCCTCTGATCCAGCTCCGGTTTCAGCTAGCTGGAATTTCCCTGCAGAAAACAAAAAAAACTCCAGCAGAAAATTCCCACTTGGCTCGGGTGGTGCCTGCTGTCACATCCCACTGTCACCCTGTGTCGTTCCCTGGGGGGCTGTGGTTTGCTTTCGCAGGGCGATGCCCACCCAGACCATTTTCACCCCCCTCCTCAGCACCAGGGGCTCCAGGATGCGGCTGGGATTTCAGATCCCTGGCTGCTGACACTGCACAGCTCGACGAGAGAGACGCATTGCCATTCCTCTCCCAAAATCCTGCAGGATCAGGTGCAGGATCAGTCCCCAGCGGTGCTGAGGAGCCCTGGGTGCTTCAATGCCACCGCCACGGGTGCCGAGCAGCGCAGGTAACGTCCTCTCTTGGCTGTCTGGGAACATCTGTTCTTAATGCAGCTCCAAGCAGCTTTGGATACCACCTTCGTGCACACCGCAGAAATGCAGTTAATCCAGCCACCGTGTTCTAGGAAATATTATCATCTTAAGTAAAATTTAAGAAATTGCAGAAATTACAAAAGTACAAATCCAGAGGTAACGGCATCCATACAAGGTCCTGCGTGAGCGGCTGGCAGGAGCACTCGCTGAGATTCACCAGCACTCCCTGCTTCTTTTGTAATATTTCTGTTCCTTTTTAAGGTTATATTTGATTCCGGATTTTCCCCACCTGGCACTATCCTTGGTGTTGGAGTTGCTCCAGACTTGTCCTGGGCTTTTAGAAACAAAGCAGATTTTACAACTGGGAAAGATGCCGTGCAGCTCTTCTCACGTCGCTGTGGAGGACATGGGAAGGCAATAACCAGGACAGTTTTATTTCCCTTGACCACTTTTTCTCAAGGATCAATAGCTGCAGAGGTTTTTGCCAGACGAGCCCCCATGAAGTATACCTTGGCTTCAAATCGGATCTCTCCAAGCTGAGGACTGGCTCGTGCTCAGTGCCTCGGCAGGCAGTGAGTCTGGAGCTGGTTTAGACGTGGTTCTAGGCTTTGTACAGCACCAGGTGGCTCTGATTGAAAGGCTGCTTTTGGCACTGACAGTAGGTGATTGTTCCCCAGCACAGCCCAAACACCTCTGCGGCATGGGCAGTACCCTGGTGCGGTGCCAGCCCTCGGGGCTCCACGGGAGCCCAGCATCCTGCACCATCAGCGAAATTTATCCAACATTTCGCTGACGCTCCAGTTTCTCCATCAAGTGTTCCAGCTTTAGTAGGAGACGGCGTTAAATAAAAGCACTTTGAAAGCCAGGGGGGGAAAAAAGAAGCGATGGGACCAGAGTGGCAAATGCACCCATGTGCGGAGCGAGCCCCAGGCGCAGGGCAGCTGGCAGAGCTCGGCAGCACCCAGTTGCACCCATGGGCCCACTACTCCCACTGCTCCCCAAAGCCAATATTTGTTCCTTTGGGTGTACACGCTCGGTTTACAGCACTGACAAGGCTTTTTACTGACTTACCAACAAGCGGAGCCCTGTGTGCAGCCGATCCGGGGCAATGGGAGATGCTGGGCTTGCTGCGGAAGCAAAATACAAAATAAAACATTATTACAAATAATAATGCTGCTTGGGAGCTGCACTACACGAGAGCTCAGCATTGTGATTATTGCTTCATTACAGGGCTCTCTCCTGCTAAATCTTTTCTGTTATTAAAGCCGGCTCAATAGGGTCCTGATCCCCGGCTGAAACATCAATATTACTAATAAATAGAAATAACAAGTGAGGTAAAGGGCCAGACAAGAATGACCTGCTTTATGAATTAATGTAGTGAAATCTGGCCATTTTCCTATACCCTTTATATACTACAGGCACACATACGAACTTCATACCCATTTATTGGACATCGGTGCACTGAAATAAAGCCCGAGCAGTGCTGTAACCTAATTACTGACTTGCTACGAGGTGCCAGGGAAAAAGTCGGGAGCACACATTGCACACACCCCTGTGGCATTCAGAAACACTCGCTGTTTCTCTCACCGGGTGAAATCACCTCTTTCAGCCAGGCTTGTTCTCAAAGATCCCCTCCCGGCCCCAAAGTGGAGAGCGGAGCAAGCGGCTGCAGCGTGCGAGGTGCTTCGGATGGAGCCGGGAATCCTTGCTAAGGGAATTTTGGCTCCATTTTCAGCTCCCCGCGTGGTGTTTGGGCTTTGTTAAGGAGCAGGACAGGGGGGGTTGTCAACGGGAGATGGGCAATTCAACCCATCTCTGCCCGAGGGTGAGCGTATTCCCCATGCACACGAGTGCATGTGCTCGTGGCTATATATAGCCCTCTATATTTGTCTCTATATGTACGTATGCAATATATCCCTCTGTATTTGTCTCTATATGTACATATACAATATATCTTTCTACATTTGTCTCTGTATGCACACACACAATAGATCTCTCTGTATTTGTCTCCGTATGTACGTACACACATATCCAGACAGACACGGAGAGGGATCACGTGCGCTTCCCTGTCCACCCGTAATTCTGCCCTGTGATTTTGGCATCCCGGGGGATTATTATCGGGAGGGGTGAAGCCATCGTGGCCGTGCTGTGCTATGTGATATGGCACCATCGTCACAGCAATGGGGTACCCAGGTTGGATCCAGCTCCCAGGGGTGCCAGCTGCACCGGCTTTACACCACCGTGGCAGCAAGAGGGGTCCGGCCCCTTCTCCCAGACAGAGACACGGCGTTGCCTCCATAATTTATAAGCTATTCAAAATTTATCGCTGCCAACAAACTCCGACTACGGAAGGGTTTTAAATCCTTGTTAAGTATTAAAGTGGAAATACCCGTGCGAACATGGCAGGTGGGCAGCGGGGAGGGGGCAGCCGGGTGCCCCCTGCCCACCCACCACCGAGCCTGCCCAGTGCCCCCGCAGCACAGGACCCGCTGGGATTCCTTTTATTTTTTTATCCCATCCTTTTTTCTTTATTTTTTCCTTTTTTTTTTTTTTTTTTCCTTTCTATTCCCCTTCCTCCTCTGCCGTTTTGCCAGGCAAGGGAGCCCCGGGTCAGGAGCAGGTCGGGGGCCAGCCGTGCCCCCCCCCCTACTGCCCCCTCCCCAGGACAGAGCCTCCTGGGCTGACAGAGCCATAGAAGCCCTTGTCACCCGCTGGTGACGAATCGGCCTGGGCTGACACCGAGGGATGGAGGAGGCTCTTCCCGTGCTGCTGTAGGGCCGAATCGGGCCCCGGGGGGCTGAGGGGTGCGGGTGGTGGCACCGGGCAGGACGGCGAGGTGGGGCTCAGGTGGCCGAGCCAGGGACACCCTGAGCCGGGGATGGTGTTTGGGGTCCGGGTGGGGGCAAATTTAATAAGTCCTACGGCGGCCTCCTCCCAGAGCTCGGCTTAATGGGATGCCAGAGACGACAGGGTTGCCTCTATCTGCTCATTCCCCGGGCCTGGGGAACCATCCATCTTGCTCTAACCCTATTTTAAAAAAATATAAAAGGAAAGAAAAGGAGGGGGTGGGGGAGAAAGAAAAATGATAAATCTGTTCAGGGCTTTTGTTTGCCTGTGATTCCTGTAAAGGACAAAAAAAATTGAAATAAAAGCCAGGCCCATTTTTCCCCCGCTCGGTGTTGCCATGGGATAGAAAGCCCCCCGTTCTCAGGAGTGCAGTGCCTTTGGGGAGGGAAGAAAAAAAAAGAACCTCATTAACGTTATGAGTTGCATCTGTTCCTCGGGTCTGGGTCATTTCCAGCCCGCCAGCTCTCCCGTTGCCTGCCTCCCCCCTCTGCGTGCATTCCCATCACTAGCTCCTTTGGCCACCCGTGCCCCCAGCAAGCAAAGGGGAGCCCTGCACCCCCTGCTCAGGATCCCACACCGCAGCCACCGTGCTGTTTGCTGGGCAGGAGCAAGATGCAGGGGCTGTGAGCATCTCTGCGAGGGGAGATGTTCATCCCAGGTTGTGGCTGTACTGGCAGGGGAGGGAATTCACATTTTGGTGACACCGTGGGCAGCAGGAGCTGGAGGAGATGGTGCAGGACACCCGTACTCCCTACCTCCTACCGGGCCCACTGGGTCTGCCCAGTGCAAACCCTTCTCCGAGCTCCCTCGCCGTTCATTCCAGGCTCCTGGGCTCTCCCCACTTCACAGCAAGAGACAATACAGCCAGAAGCAGGGCAGGGAGCAGGGGATTTTCTTACCCGGCGGTGACTCCGATCTACCCAGCTCTCGTTTCCAGGCTATTTATAAATGAAGCTCCAGGCTCGTGGTGTGCGCCGAGCCCCAGCACCGCGTGCACGGCTTCCCCCAGCCGCTGCTGGGAGAGCTTTTGGGACGGATCCTGTGCCATGCCAAGCTGTGCCATGCCATGCCACACCGTGTCACCCTGACTAGGGACACTCTCGGCAAGTCCAGGGCTCAGCATGGGTTTGCAACCATGGGGAGGCATCCACCTGGTGCTCACGGCGCCGTCGAATTCTTCACTGGGAAGCCAAGCAGCAGCTGTGCCTGCAAGCCACGAGGAGAAGCACGCACAAAAAGCCTGTTCTGCACACTCTGGGGATCATTGGGTAACACCGAGGCTCGCAGGTATCGGTTTGCTGGATTATGTGCAAAAGGTTTCACGGTCTTTATTATAAACACTATAAATAGGTTTGTGGTTCTTCTTTGAGTTTGAGAACAAAAGGCTGTTTCATTATCATTAAACTTGCGTTTGAGCTGCTCTGTGACTGGGTGTCTGGCTTTTTATTGCAAGCCAGGACTTTCAAAAGCTCCTTAAATGTTAATGTCACCTTTAAAACAACAGCGGTGAGGCCTTTGATCAGCAGAGCCAGTCAATTCTTGCATCTGAAGTCAGAACCAGCCACTGACTGATCTCGGGATTTTAATATTTCCCCCTTCCCCTGCTGACCCCCGACAGCAGGAGAGAAGCTAGGCTTTGATCACACCTGATTTTTTAGCCATTGCAAGGACCTGTGGCTTAAAGCAGACGTTCAGAGCTGGTTTTCCACGGCTCGATGCGATGGAGGAGAGCAGGGCATGGCTGCCCCAGCCAGCCAGCACACAGCTGGTCCTGCAAGTCACCCGGCCACGCTGTCCCTGCAACAGGTTTGGGGACAGGAGAGGGGTCCTGTCCACCCCAGGTATTGTGGACGTGCAAAATCTCCCAGGAGATGGGTATATTCCTCCTAAAGATAGGCCCAGACGGCCACCAGCAGCATCCCCAAGTCTTCTCTGCAGATCCATCCCTGCAACTTAGAGGCCAGGGATGGATAGGACCACCTCAAAACCTTTCCATCCTCATGGCACCAGCATTTCCTTCGCCAAAAATCCACACCGAGACTTGCTCAGCATCACCCACTGCCCTTGTCCCCGTCCCCTCTGCTCTTTGACTCTGGCTGCCCTGTGCATGCCGACGCTCCTGGCCACCACCTCTGCTGTGCCTGCGTTTGTCGAGCCGGGGAAAGGGTCACACACACTGCTCCGAGAGCAGGAGGGAGCCTAGCGCCCGAGGAAAGCACATTTCAGGTTCGATTAATGCCATCCACAGCAAAGGCGGGTGTGCGGGTGCCGGTTCGGGTACAAGGATATGTTTGCAGAGATAAGTGTGAGTGTAACCTGATGACACAAGTTGCCTGCTTTCAAATGTCAGGCAAAGTTCATGCAGCCCATGTGAAACGAGTTAAAATTTAACAGAAATCTGCAAAGTGTTGCGTCGTAATTGAATCCATGATGCGGACGGGAAGCGTGTTCAGACACATCCCAAATTTGCCCGAACCGTAATATTCTCCTTGAAAAAGGCCGATTTCAGGGAGGCTGCTGCTGCTAGATGCGCGTGCACCCCCCTCCTTCCCCTTTCTGAGGGAGAAAGCTCGGCCTGAAAACTTCTGAGTCATTCTGCATCCGTTTTGATGTGTCAAAATCGCTTTAAAAATCCCAGCTGAAGCAGCAGCAAGGAGAGCTCAGCTCAGGCACACGCAGACGAATGCAAAGAGCTGCAAAGCTGCAGCACGCCAGGCTCCACGCGGTGCCCGGCGCTCCTCTCAGCTGCACCCTCACCCTCGGGAGGAAAAAGGCTTTTTGGCTTCTTGACGCGGCGATGTGGCTTTGTGTTGTTTTTCCTCTTTGCTGGCCGCTAATTCTCCCTTTGTCCTGGCGTGGTGGGGTGCAAGCCGCTTAGGGCTTTAGAAATGGAAAGTTGCTCTCTTGGTTTCGTGCTCCATTTCCATGGCGGTGGCAGCAAGCTCAGCCCCGCTCTCGCTGCAGCCCTCCCTGGTCCTCGGGCCAAGCAGGCAGCGGAGGCCAGATGGGAGCAGCACGGCCCATCCCTGGGCTCACACAGGGTGCCAAGACCCTCTCTTAATTGCTCCCCCTTCTCTTAATTGGGCAGATTTTTTTTCTTCTTTTTTTTTCTCCCTTTTTCCTATACCTTGGGAGCCAAATCCAGCTCAGGTCCTGCGGCACAGACCAGAGCACGAGCCACAGAAACCGCCGCAGCACAGCAGGGTGGAGGGCACAGGAGTGATGAGCACCGTGCTCCGGCTCACCTGGAGGTTTTTTCCCCTGTATTTTCCATTTAGGGAGTTTGTTGCACCACCATATTGACAGAATTGAGAAGAAAAAATAAGTTGATGCCTGTCACAGGCTGGACTAACCGAAGGCAACAGTGGCACGGCCGCTGGGAGCCAGGTTTGGGAAGCAGCTGCTCCGTCCCCAGCACCACTCTGCCCGCACAGCATCCCCATGGGATGGCTCTGGGTTATCCCCTGCCCCTCACGGGCAGATTAAACCTCGGTGCTTCCTTGTGATGCTGATGGTGTGCTTCTTGCTGTCCCTGCCGGCTCCCCGCGGGGCGCAGGAGGCTCGCAGGAAAGCTGGAGGTACGACAGACCCTTGTGCGCTCTACTCTGCAAGGGCTTTTCATAAGAGAGCTAAAAACAAATTTAGCACTTAATGCTCTGAAGAGTAAACACTTAAATGCCCTATCATCTGCCCAAGTGCTTTGTTTATTATTCAGGGAAGCCAAACCGAAGCCGTTTTCCATGGAGATGTAGTACCTCCTTCAGATTAGCCTGCCTAATTAGATCCTGGTTGCACGGCGCTTTGCTCGCGAAGAGGTGCTGATGAGGGGAGGGCGAAAAACTGCTCCCAGGTGCTGAGCCCTGGCTCTGGCTGCCTGGGCACCCCGGTGTGCTGGGCACCATTTGGGGACAGCCTGGGAGGACCGGGAGGCTGAGCATCCCCAGCTCTGGGCCAGCCCTGGAGGGGACAGGGATAATCCCCAGCCACCAGCTGAGGATGCCTGCAGGTACAAACTGGACCTCAGACAAGGGGTGGAAGCTTTCCATGAGCTATTTGTCCCTGGGCTTAAAATGAGGAGGGAAGAAGCCGGTTGAGGTACTAAGCAGTGGCAATTGCCACTCTTGAATGGTGGCTGCCGTGAGCGGTACTCCCCGAAGCATAAAAACTCCGGCCTCCCATTTATAAGCCATTAAAGCTGTTACATCCCATAATGGACATCCTCAGGTGAAGGAGACAAACAACGGAAAATGCTGAAACGCGGCCGCCAAGCTAGACACAATAACAGGCACGGCACAAGAAGGATATGACACGGGGAGACAAACAGGAGCAGAATTTATGTCACCGGAGATTACAAGGGCATCGTATATCACCGACGGAGACGGGCTGCGAGCACCAGCGCGAGGAAAGGCCTAACCTTTCAGGGAAAAACCTCCGAGCAACAACAACGGGCAAGGAAAAGAGCAGAGCCACGTCCCTCGGCAGCGTGTGTGCTTGGAGGGCTCGGGAGCAAAGAGAGGGAGATGCAAAAATCACGCGTGGCCACTTGTGCGGTGTGGTAACACTCACTGATCCCAGGCTTTTAATGGCAAAAGGATGGGAAGTGTTTAACGAGGAGCTAGCAGGTATTCGTGCCGTGACATGATGGTTGCTTGGGTTGGCACTCCCTGGTCAGAAAGTGAGTGTTTTGGCCCCAAAATGTTAACCATGTTGTTTTTTTCCATGCCCATCACATGCTGCCACCCCAACACCCCAAAGCACTGAGCAGCTCCATAGGCAGGCTCTGGCTGAAGGGTTTGGCAAGGGGAAGGCAAAGGCTGAACACATCTAATCCCAAAACCTGCCACGAATCCTAGCCTACCTGTTGAGAAGGGTCACGAGCAATGGAGAACAGGTCCATCTCATGGCAACCCTCTTGGGAATGACTCTAAAAATGCCATGTGCCCTGCTGAGCTAGTCTGGAGAGGAAGGTTTTATCAGCAGCTCATGGGGATTGGCAGTTCCTGCATCATCTGTCTCACGTGCATCCGAAAATCCCGTAAATAGCCATGACAATTCAAGAGCAGCAGAAGGGTGTTGCCCTTTGGTTGGATTTTGTGTGATGTGAGTACTTTGGACTTTGTTTAATGCCACAACGAACTGCTGGCTGCTTGTCTTCCAGCCCAGAACCTTATCTTATTGTTTGGAATGAATATTTGCATTCATGCGATGTCTGCCCTGCTGCGCAGCACCCCAGCCCAGCACCTCGGAACTGCTCTTGCAGGAATCCAAAGCCATTAGGAGAGGCTGGATATGGCCATTGCCGTGCCATAGGCAGGCAAAGGGAGGAAATCCAAGCAATCTTTGCCTGTGGTCACAAAACAAGCCCGGTTTCCAATCATTTCTGGTGCAGGCAGGGCCGCTGCCAGCCCGCCCCCGGTTAAGCAGAGAGGAAGGGCTGCCTCTTGCTCCGCTGTGCCTGCCGTGGAAGGCAAAGCCCCAGCAACAGCCCGTGATGGAACGGGATTTAAGCATCAACCTAAAGCAGGGTGACTGCTGGAGAAACAGAGGAGTCCTGCAGGACTCGTCTGCTCGGCTGTAAGTCACCTGCAACTCCCAGCTCTCATTATTTCACTCCCAGCCAGTACACCAGCAGTCGTACTTCAGAGCGAAAACTGTCCTACTTTCAAAAAAACGAAATGCAAGACGTGCTTCAGATCCCTATTGTCATGTACGTGTGCTTCCAGTCAGATAGACCTCCCCCGGTCTGGAAGATTTCCCTCCTCTCCAGGCTTAGAGGAGCTTCACCAGGCACTTGCCCCAGAGCCATAAATTGCCAGCGAGGCAGGGGCAAGATTACTTCACTGCTGGATGAACTCACCGCTGGGGCATTTTGGCCCTTTGTTAAATGCTCACCTCCACGGGCTGGCTCTGTCACCGGCTCCGTGGGGATGGGACACCCTCAACCTCGGCATCACCAATGAAAAATGCACACAGCTCTCCCTCTTCGCCCAGAGGCCAGCGGCACGGCGAAGCCCCCGTCCTTCCCCCTCGCACGCGGAGATATTGCATTCATTCATCTCAGGGGCCGCAGCGTGCTCGCAGCCTGACAATATATTATGGTGATGTAGGTCTTCATTTCGCGCTGTCAGGGACTAGAACAACTGTATCTATTACCCGGGGGGGCTAACGGGGCAGCTTTCCCTGAGCTCGGCGACCTAAGCCCAGGGGAATGTCACCGGGGGTCCCCTGCCCCTGTCCCCTGCCCCTGCCTGCATGGCGCCAGGAGGAAGGGGCAGCGGCCGGTGGTCCTGGCATGGGACGGGCGCAGGGAGGCAGGAGATGGATGGCTCCGAGTGCTGCGAGCACAATGAAGCAATTCCACCCAGTGGAGGCTCATCAATCGCCGGGCTCCGGCACGGCATCCCCGCCGCTTGGCCGCAGCTCGCCCGGGCGATAGCCCAGGTGTGTGGCTGTCACGGAGAAAAAAGAGGCTTAATTAAGACCCAATAAGCTAAGTGATTTGTTATCTTGGTGCAATATATTACTCCAGCCTATCGATCCCAGAAATGCACATGTGTCCGAGGGCCTCTGACAAGGCTCCAATCCCTCCCTGGCGAATACATGCCCGGCTCGCCAGCCCCGGCTGCTTGCCGCAGGCAGGGGACAGGGACCAGCTCACAGCATCTCATTGCTTGTGTACGCACAGAAATATCAGGATTTGCTTCTCCCCAAGGAAGAAACCTGGTGATGCTCAGCTTTGCCTGAAGCCCAGCACCAGCAGTGAGCGTGGCACGAGAGCTTGATGTGCTGGGACAAGGGTTTTATGCCTTGCCCTTGTGGAAACTCCAGCAAATATTGCAAAGCCTTGGAGGCTTCTCTTGAAAGCTCCTCTACTTTTCTGCTCCCAAAGCTGACCTGTGCCATGTGCGTTAAAGGGAAATGGCCACAAGCTGGTCTCCACACCACAAGCCCTCCTAAATCTGCTTGAAGCTGAGCTTAAGGATAACATTCCCTGGCGGTACCATTTGCAAGTCTGTGTTACCTGCAAGCAGCAGTGCCACATCGGGACCGTCCTGTTCAGCGTTACCTTGGCAGCTGCTCAGGAAGGTCTCCAGCCCAGGTGGGTGGGACAGACACCGGAGCAGGAGCAGGTCTGGAAAGTGAGAAAAAAGCCAGTTTCCATAAACCAGCCAGAGCTTGTGCCCCTGTCCCCTGCAGGCTGATGTCCCCCGAGCACTCGTGACCGTGGCATTTCAAACCAGCCAGCACCGTGCTTCCCCCGAGCTTCCAAAACGCTCCCTTCCCAGCCGAAATCAAACCATTTATTTTTCAAAACTTTCAGGCAGGGGAGTGAGGGGGAGAGGGAGGGGAAACCAATTCATTTAACATTCAAAATGTTAAACCGCTCAAGAAGTTCTTTGATCTTTTGAGGTTTTGCTGCAAAGGGAACACCCTTTCCCCATTGGTTTACTGAGTCACGCTTATTACTTCAATGCAGAAATATCCTTTATGTCAAGTGTATAAATATCCAGCTCTAAGCCTCAGAAGCCTTTTCCTTTTTCCCTTTTTGTGTCTGTCTGTTTTCTCTTTTTTTTTTTTTTTTTTTTTTTTTTTGCAGAAGCAAGTTTCATTCTCTCCTGGAGCTGCCCGCACTCTCTCGCAGTCGCGGTGCATCCAGGGCTTCCCAGCAGGAAAGCTGGGTGCTGTGTGGGGGTGCCATGCTCCCCCGGGGAGCCCCCTGCCCAGTGCCATCCTCCCCAAACCTCCCAAAGCAAGGTAACAGGCTCCACGCAGCCCTGGGAAAGCAGATAGAAGGTAGGAGCGTGGAAAATAGTAGAAGATGGTAGAAGAGATTCACAACACAGCCGTGTTTCCTAGGAGGATCCCGGCACGCCCCTATTCACCAGGACATGCATCTGCTGCGAGATGCTGCCTGCCCCCCCCCAAATTCCGAGGAACGGTCGTAAAAAAGGGGCGTAAGCCCGCCGTGCCCCAGCTCTCCCACGTTTTCTGCCCGCACCGCTGGCAGCGCCGGGCTGCGGCTGGGGTTCAAAGTGGCCACAGGTGCCGAGGAAGGCCCCCGGGGCAGAGCCGCGGCTGGCACGCGATGCCTTCGGCGCCCACGCGCCCGCCACCCGGACCTCCCGCAGCGGGGTCTGGAGCCAGGCTGCGGCTGCGCCTCCCCGGCCGCCCCGCGACTTGGCCTAGAGCTACGTCTGCCAAGGCCTTGCCTGTGCAAACAGCGGCGGTGGCGGGGCGAGCCGGGGCTTGAGGAGCAGCGCTGGGGATGCAAAGATGCAGCCTGGCCCCCCTCCCCGGAGCACCAGCCCCTGAGCTCCTGGGGTTGGGGGTCTGCGCTCACCCCGATGTTGGGCTGAGCCATGGGGAGGGGGCTGGCAGCCGCCTGCCTTCTTTTGGCTTCCCGAGAGAGATGTCCGACACCAACAGGAGCGGGTTGGGCCATTAGGATGCCGTGGGACACGTCAAATAATAAGTACGTGAAGTCGTGCCACAACTTAGCAGGCCTGAATTTGCTTGGCCAGCAAGGAAAGCCCCCAACAGGCAGCAAATCCCAGCCCTCAGCACCCAGCCAGGTGAAGCTGAGACCTTCCCAATGGCATCCCCAAAAAGGGACAGATTTCCCCACCTGGGCAGGCCAAGAGGGAGGCTTGGCTGCCACAGCTTGATCAGGGATGTGCATTTGCTGCACAGGCAGCACACATCAGGGCAGCAGAAATGCCCTCCCAGACATCAGTCCTTGTGCTGCTCGTGGCAATCCCGAGCCCTGGGAGCATCCCCAGCCCCTCACCCATCCCTGCCCACGCTGCTCATGCCCTCTGAATGGACCAAAATTGGGCAAAACCTCCGGGCTTTGCGCTCCCCAGCTGGGGCTGCCGGGGCTCCCAGACATCCCTATCACCATGCCGGTGTTCGCTCCCATCCCGGCGCAGCGGCGGGCGCGTGCTTTCCTTTTTTTCCTTGCCTTCTCCCCGTGAAGGAGGTCACACCCTCCGATTACCTAACAGCAGCCGGCTCTCGGCAAAGCAAACAAACTTGACATTCACATAACCTGCCGCGCTCTCTCCGGCAGGGATTATTAAGTCATTAGAGTCTGTTAGCAAATTTTCCCAAATACCTTTTGCTTCTTCCCAGGGGCACCTTGATGGTTAATGATCCCAAACTGCTGGCTGGGCTGAAATTCACCCACCCCAGTCCAGCGACCTGCTCCAGCCGTCTGCCCAGAGCTGGGGAGGGGGCATTTGGGGGCTACCCCCAAGGACGTCCCCCCCTCCATGAGGATGCTCAGCTCCGAGGACCCCCCAAGCAGCAGAGAGCAGCCCAAGTGAGGGGAGGGGTGGATGCAGCAGCCCAGGGAGGGCAGGGGAAGGAGAGAGGAGCCCTCCCAAGGAGGCAGGTGACCCCCATCCTCCCTCGGTAACACACACCCGCTTTTCTCCTTCGCTGAGCTGGCAGCCCAGGGCGATATTTCTAACAGGCAAGTGTATTGCCTAACTGGAGACAGAATAAAAAATAATCATAAAAAACCAGTCAGGCAGGCCAGTTCAGTGGAGAGGAGATAGGTTTCACCCACCTGCAGCTGACTTGCCCTCTCGTTCTCAGGCTGAACAGCGTGTACATCAACAGCCTGATGATATGCAGTTTGGTAACACACGGCAGCGTGCCGGCCGTGCCCTTCCCCGGGCCCTACATCCCTGAGAACGAGCAGCCCTGACCCGAAACCCACCGCTGGGTTTTGCAGCAGGGATTTGCACCCCAGAGGAGGTGGATTCCCCCAGGAGAGGGGCTGCATCCCCCTGTCCAGCCACCCGCACTTGGCACGGTGCTGCGGGAGGCGAGGAGCTCGCGGGTATTGCTGGCATCTGCTGCCTCTCCCCGCGGTGCTGCTGGGGAGGCTCTGCCAGCACACACCGAGGTTTCTGCAGCCCAGGGGCTTGGCAAGAGGGACCAAGGAGCTGGGGAGCAGCCGGTGCCCAGGGGCTCGCATGGCACAGCTTGTGTCTCCGTCTCACCCACCTCCTGGGTTTTACCTTTGCGGTAGAAGCGAGCTCTGAAGGAAAGACCCCGGCCTTCCCATCTTTTAGCCCCATGACTTTTAAAGCAATCCTGCACCTTTAAAAGGATCCGAGATCGATTCGACAATTACAAAACCTTCATCTATTACTATCGATATCAGTAAAACCAGCAATAACAATAAACCAAGCGCTACCAGACAGCACCTTCGGGTAGCTCTGTGCAGAAGCACACTTTGTTTGGCTAGCACAGATGAGCACTGCGCCCTCTCACTCCCCATGAAACCTGCAGCCTCCAGAGCCTTCCAGCAGCCCCAGCGAGGCTGTGATTTCCACCCCGAGCCATCGCTCTTTTTGCTGCCCCAGAGAACCACGTATGAGCAGTATTTTTCAGGAGGGAGTCGCCCAGGTATGACGGATGCTAGGTGCGGTGTGTGCCGTAACCCCGTCCCCGCATTCCTCGAGCTGCCTGCAGCCACGGGGGGGAACACCCACACCCACCCGTCCCACCACCAGTCGGGCAGGTCCCCAGCCCCTGCTGGGTTTTTTTTAGGCCCATCTTTGCTGCAGCACCGAGTCCCCAAGGTTATGGCACACGTGAGAGGGAGAAAGAGCCTCTCCTTGCTCTCCGCTACCACCAGCGCTAAGGCACCGGAGGGTGATGAGGGAAACGGGCGGTGCTGGGATGGGGATACAGAGATGTGTCAGCAGCGATCATCTTCACCACGGAAAACCCTCTGATTTCCCAGGCAAATGGAAGCACTGAGGTGCTTTCGGCAGACGCCGGCCCTGCCTTTCCTTAAAAACCTCTCCCCCGATCGCTGCGGGTGCAGAGCTCAGACGGGGTCTGTGGCCGCGGGGGCGGCCGGGAACACCCTCGCCCTGGGAGCTGGCTGTGAGGTCGGCAAAGCGAGCCCCGTGCAGGTTCCCACCTCCCCACCCCAGCCTGAGGCTGCCTGCACCAGCAGCCGGGGCAGCAGCAGCCCCTCGAAGCACGGCCCCGTGTCCCCAGTTTGGTGGCGGGGGGCACCCAGGACACCCCCCAGCCCCGAGAGGCAGAGGAGGGACCCGGCGTGGGAACCGTGCGCCTCGCCAAAAGGTGCTCGTGGAAGGCGGTTTGTCCCATCAGCCTGTTTGCTTCCAAAATAAATCTCCCTCTGAGGCAGGTAAATCTCAGGCGGAATCTGTGAGATACCCTAATGTGGCATTAAGCTGAAGTTAAGGTTATATTCCTCCAGGGATGCCAGATGGGATTTGCTTTCCTTGAAGACAGGACACGTATTTCAACTCTAATGGGTTGATGGAGCCCCTTTTATCTTGTAAATATGAATGAGGAAGGGGGAGCTATTAAATAAATGGAGGGGTTTTACCTGAACCTTTTTCCCTGTCATTGGTTTGGACGGTGTTAAAGACCTTTGTTTTCTCAGTGGAGAACTCGCTCAATCATTCAGAAAGGGAACTAAATGCCTTTTGAGAACATAACCTTTATTTTCCAGATAAATGGTTCACTCAGAGCAATTTGCATGTGGAAAGCTAGTGTATAGCACAGTAAAAAAAAAAATAAAAAATTATATTTAAAACCCAATAGCAATGTAGGTCATGATACAAACATCGACTGCTGAGACGTCTTCTCTGGGGCTGGGAAGTTAGGGAGCTCAAGGCAATTAGAAAGGATGGGAAGGTTTTGTGCAGCAGCTCTGCTTAGGGCTGAGATGGATGAGCGAACTAAGCTTCGTCGTCCCGATAAGAGGGGGTGGGCGCTGTGCAGGTACAGCTGGCCAGACAAACTCTGCAGATTTTTCCCCCATCCCAAGCCCACCCTGAAACCTTCCTCCCTGAAGCTGGGCTTGCAAACCCAGCACCTCCCCTCTCTCTTTCTCCCAAGCTCTTTCCAGCGTTGGTGCCACCAGAAGTGACAGTCCCTGGTGCCCATCGCGCAGATCCTGGTGGCACTGGGACACCTCTGCCCCAGGACCAGCCCCGAAGCCCCTGCATTAATATGACTGCAGCAGGTACCCAAGGGAGCTGCTGTGGCCACATCGGTGGGACACAGACAAGGCACTGCTCCTGGTATCTCACCGCCCTCCAGCACTGGGTTTCCCTAAACCTCTCAACCCAACACACCCCAAAACTTCCCAGAGTGGCTCCTCACCCCCGGATAATGTTTTGCCTGCTCGGAACAGACCCACACATCCAAGACTCCTTTTAGAGTTCAGAAATACTCCCCAGGCCCCCAGGAGTCGCAGGAAACCACCACCACCACCATCCCCTCTGAGGAGATGGGACCCCCGGCATGCCCCCGCTATCACGGGGGGAGGCAGAGCCACAGCCCTGGGAAAGGAGCTGGAAGCTGCCGAGAGCAGCTGCGGCGGAGAGCGGTGCCAACTCCAGCTGCTTGTTAATTATGGTAACATGTTGTCTCATGTACGCACCTCCGCGAAGACGCTCTATTAGCTTGATAAGTATTTAACACTTGGCACGGGGGGGAAATTTCCACTTAGCATCCAGCAGGGCCGAGCAGCAGGGGGGCAAGGTGGCACGGGCAGGGCACCCGGAGAGGGCGCGGGCAGGGCAGGAGGCGGCACGGTCCCAGGATGGATGAGGATTAAAGGCTGCACGGGCACGGTGAGCACTGCTGGCAGGGGGATCTTGTGCACAAGCCGGGCTTTTGTAGGCTCCTGCCACCACGCTGCGTGCTTGTAGCCCTGGGCTGCCCCGGTACAAAGCCCAGGCAGTGCTACGGGCTTAATCCACCCTGCTAATGGGTATTGTAGCTGTGGAGCCTTTCTTCGGCAGGCTTTTCTTGTTGGCTTTGCATGGCTGGCCCGCTGTGTAGCACCTATTGTGCTGGCAGGGGAGGAACTGTGCAAACACGCTTTCAGGTCCCGCTCACAAGACATCTTCATCTCTGGAGCTGCCTTCTGGTGTCAGGGTCCGGGAAAGAAGGGGACGGAGGCATCCCTGGGGACAGCGGCGTGTTCCCAGAGCTGAGGGGAATAAGAAGAGCTGGGACCCAGCCAGCAAGCTGCAAAAAAAGAGGCTATTGTTGCAAAAGTCACCCTGTGCAAGGACATTTCCCTCCAGCATGGCCAGTTCTGTGCAGGGATGGGGGTGACCAGAACCTCCCCATCCTCAGGGCTCATCCCAGCCCCACAAACGAGGACCACGAAGCCGGTGCCAGCCTGTCGTGCGCGCCGCGTGCCTCAGCAGCAGCACCTCCCCTCTTGGTTAGCAGGTTACATTAGCCTTTTCCATGTGTTTGAATGCAGATAAATCTTTTGTCTGCATCGAAATCAGTAATTATGAGTCAGAGTTAGCACGGAGCGGGTGAGTCAGGCGCAAAAGCATTTTTTGCCTCGTACCCTCAAGGTCTAAGATACCTCGCTCGCCTGAGCCTCCCGTGTGTGGTCTTCATTCAGGGTTTTCACAAACATCATTAGCAATCCACGAGCGGGTTCGGCAACAACCTGCAGCCAAAGCTGCCACCTCCTCTGCAGTTCCCCAGGGTGGGAAAACACCTGGGAGATGCATAGGTGGCCTTCGGCTCCGCGCTGGGGATGCAGCAGGAGGGATGCCCAGCGGGGCTGGCTCCCAGGGCCTGGTGCCACGGTGAGTGCCAGCCCCAAAGCTGTTCCCTCGGATGGCTGAGCCCATCCCATTCCCAGCACCTTGCTGGGAGGTGGATGTGGGAAAAGGGCGCTCTGGTTGCGAGGCTGGGGCATCTTTCCCTTTAGCAGCACAGTCCCCACTGACCTCAAGACCCCAGCACAAGGATCCAGTTTCCCCAAAAAACCACAAGCCCCTGCCCCAGCACCAAGAGAGGGATCCAAGAAGGGTCTGGGGGGGCACACCACAGCCTGGCAGCCTGCCCCCCCAAATCCCTCTACAGCCCAGCCTCCCTTCGGGCTGCGTGCCCCACAGCTCCCCCACAAAGGCTTGCGTTCACTTGCTCTGGAGGGCCGTGGGTTGTTAGAGGGGATGCTTTATTGACGGGTGGGGCTGGTTATAGTTGGAGGCTGTCTGCCCACTCCCTTTGATGCCCCAGCTCATCGCCTTACCCCATCTCCTCTCCTTACACCTCTGTGGAATTTAACTCCATCCTTCCCTCCGGTGGCTGCTCCTCCTGCAAGCCAGGCTTGGGCTAGGTAAAATGTTTGAGTCCTCAGAGGTAATGGGGCTGTGGGTTAATTTATTCCCCTAGATGCAAGGTGGGAGCTACCAAGCAGCAGCATCTATGCTGAGCTGGTTCCAGGATGGATTCTGTTGCTGGGACACTTGAAAAAAACACACGTGCATGGAAAATGTCACAAAATAACGTCTTTAAAGGCTTTATCCCCACGAGGCTGGAACTGGCCGGTAGCTCCAAAAGTTATTAGCAGGGGGAGCACAGCCTGAGACGGCCGTGCACCCAGCTCCGTGCTGCTTGGAGAAGCCACCCCAGCGCGAGGGCTCCCTGCCCGGTGCCATGAGCCAGGGCTGCGCGTGCACGGGAGGACTCCTCCCTTTCATTATTTGGGCCATGTTAGAGATAAAAATCACAGCAGCATAACACGAGAAGGAGCCGTCAGCCTTCAGCTCTGCATCCAGGAGATTAGCCCGCTGAGCGCGTGTTTGCTTTCTTTTCCTCAAAGCACGCAAAACCCCAACAAAACAGACCTTGTTTACTGTCCGTCCTGTAAACCGCTTAGGCGGCCGGAGATGAGCTGAAAGCCTAGACAAGCCGCAGAGTTACAGCCAGCTGTGGTTTCCAGGGGCCGAGTTAGGCACCTCTGAAACCTGAGGTTCGTTAATGAAGGTGCCCGCTGAACCATAACGGGTGCGGTAATTACCCAGCTCCGGGCAGCGGGCACCTCTGCCACGGCCCCGCTGCGCACCCAGCCGAGCGAGCAGGGCAGCTCCCGGAGGTGAGGGGGGAGGTTAAGGTCATTGCCCATGATGACAGGTCGACGGCTTCCTTAGGAGGCTGGGGGGAGATAAGAGACCCCAAGGGTCACCACCGATAAGAAAGGGAAAGGCTCCAGGGTCAGGGAATAATTACGTGCGAAGGGCGATGCTTCGCTCCCAAGCGCCGTGTCCGAGGACCACCAGGGACACCGAGCTGCTTGTCGGGGTGAGTTCCGGGTGAGGAGCTGGTCCCTTCCCAGTTCAGACCAGTGGAAGGAGCTGAAGGACGTGGTGTCCTCCTTATTAAGCCCCAAAGTTGATCCCAAAGTTCCTAAGTTGATCCCAGTGCCCACCCCCGTGAGCGATGCTGGGCTGTGCTGGGCAGCTGGAGCTGTGCAGAACCAGGAGCCTGCAGCAGAGAAGCAAAAATGAGACCCCACCAGGCAGGAGGACAAAGCACAGGCTCCAGGAGAGCACCACAAAGCACAGAGTGGCCTGCAGCACCTTTGCAGGGGTCCTGTGGACCCTCTCCAGTGAGAGCCCCGAGGTGTCCTCCTCCCCCTGTCCCCAGTGCACGGCCCTGACGGGCAGACGTCATCGCCTCACCAAGGAAACACTCGCTGGGAGCTTTTCACACCTGGTTTTGTCTCTTGAAGTTTCACACCAGTGAATAACTGTGACCTCAGGAGGGGAGTGCATCAGCTATATTTCCCAAATATCAGCAAATTGTGTGAGAGAAAGAGATATGCTAAGGGGGCAGACTGCTCAAACCATTACCATCCTTCTTAGTACCACTTAGCTGAACCGTTAAAAAGATCCAGGGCTCCCAAAGACAATTAAGCTCAAGGGAAGCCATAAATCTCAATAAACATCAGGCCAAGTTTTCTTCACTGCTTGAAACAACAGATATAATTTCATTGGTTACTGAGCTCATGCTCCCAAAGGGATTTCAGATAAAAAGCCACTTATTCAAAACACCAAACCCAGGCTTCTCCTGTCTCTCAGGCTACCGAGGGGTCAGATTTCCCAGCATGGGAACATGTGCCCCGCGGTCTGCAGAGGTGGAGTTTGACTGCAGAAAACCTTTGCAGATTTATGGTGTCTGCAGCACGGCGCTGCGACCCGGCACCGAGGTCAGCAGCAGGCACCTGCGCGCTAAGGTGGCCCTGCCTGCGGGGACACGGGGGGGGGATGTGGGCTGCTGGAAACAGCTTTCTGCCCACGTCAACGTCATGGGCGAGCTGGGAGGGTTGGCAGGACGCGGGCTGGTCAAGGAGGATCTCTGCTCTGGGCTGCATGCGTGGTCCAAGGGGCTGAGGTCTTGCATGGCCACGGCTGGAGTCTGGAGGACGTGGTGCATCTCCAAGCTGTGTGCAGCTCTGGTCTCCTTATCCCCCATGTACTCTGGATCACTTATTTAGGCTCCCCAAGTACATCAGCTCTCCTTGCTGCTCTGGGGGAAAACCAGCAGCTTGTCCTCGTGTTGGTTACCCAGCCCATGAGCAGCCACCCCTGTCCATGTCCTCTTCCCTGCAGACATCAGAGCATCCAAGCCCATGCCAAGGAAGCACACACCAGCCCGAGGAGCCTGCACACCAGCCCTGGTGGATTTTTTCCAGCAGGTTTCGCGTGTCCAGGGCTTGTCCCCCAATTTTGACAGCTCTCTGCAAGGTCGCTCCATGCGCCGAGAGCCGCTTCCTTGTGCTTTGATTTAAGTTCTCGCATGCTTCTTGTATTGATTTCTCTCAGATGTATTTTATGGGGAATAAGCACTCAAACCAGAAGGCCGGGACCTCCTGCCTTGTGCACAGCATAGTAATGGATGAGCTCCTTCTCGTTTTCACTCACTCTCCCTCCCCTTCTCCCCGCTTCTCTCACCTTTTATTTAATCCAAATCCCAACGCACTGGGGTGAAGGATGGCGAACGCACAGGCACGTGAGGTTTCTGCTTTTAGATGCAACGAGAAGCTCTGCTGCCAGCTAGGGCTGCAGATGGTTTTCCCCTTGCAGAGGTGGCATCAGCTCAATGCCAGCACCCTGAGCACCCACGGGCCCTGTTGCCTCCTGGCCACAGAGGAGGGCATTCTCCCTGCTCAGCCTCTAACCTGGCAAAAACCCCGGGGATTTGCTCATCCTCTGGTGGTCCCCATGGCTCTAACCCAACACTGCTTGGAGAGCCTCAGGAGGCATTAAGAAACGCATCCAGTAACAGTTTGTACTCCTTAATAACTCGTGTCAAGGACACCTTGTCATTATTTAGAGCTTAAAAGCTAAAGAGTGCGGAACCAACTCAAACCTAAGCTTTTCTTCCCGGGCCATACCCACGCTACTTTACCCTCACTGTGATTCAGAAGTGCAAACAGTAGGGATTTTGTCCTCACACTTTTTTTTACCCTGCTCTCTGCGGAGCCAACCTCAGACCAAACGCATCAAAACATCTCAGGAAAAGCTTTTCTGCCAGCACAACCAGAGGCAGCCTTGGCCCTGCAGTGCTGGCATCCCCCTTAAAATCCGGGCTCGGAGGAGCCCCAAGGTGTCCCCTTTAGGAACAGCACGTTGCAGGGAACAAAAACCTCAACAAACCGAGGGAAGTTCTCTCCCGTGTTAGTAACCCAACTGTCCGTGAGCTGTACAGCTAGCATCAGGTTTCCCAAAATCCCGAATCCAGCCTGCTGAAATAATGACACTGTTATAAAAGTGAGGGATTCATAAACCCTTCGCAATATATTTCCATTTGACGTTGTAAGCCTAGCTGAGGAGTCAGAACTTGGAAGGCAGCCTCCTCTCTGTACACAGGAGGAATAAAAACATTATTATTGTTTTTCTCAGTGAACTGCAAAGCCTGTTTTTAAATGAAACCTGAGCTTCCCATCTAATCACGTGCTTCCAGGAGCTAGAGCTCTCGGAAGCCCAAATACTTTGAAACTCTGGATAAGACCATTAGAGTTGCTTAATTTCCTTTACGTCCATCTGTTTCAGTTCAGCTTAGTTGCTTCTGTCCCAGACAAGACATTTGGCTCTTCTAAATAAATCTTATAGCCCATTTGGATTAAAGACTTTCTGATGCAGCCTCTGAATATAATCCCTCTGATTTGCATCTCAAAGAAATTGAGTTAAAACCAAGTAAGAACCATACATGGAGCGCTCGGGATCACTAGGGTATGCGAGCACTCACGAGGTCCCATATGGATAAAGGCGCTTTTGTTTTTAATTTCTCATGAACTCCCCCGGTCCTACGGCCCTGGTCACACCAGGCACGCTCCGGGGCTTTCGGAGCAGACAGGGCGAGAACACAACCGACTGCTTCTGCTCTTGTCCAAGGCTCGAGCTTTGCACCCGAGAAACCGAGAAGGCTGCAGGGAAAGCGTGAGACGCGGCGAGGAAGTCGGGGGCAGCAGATGCCACCGCAGTGACAGCCGAAGGTGAGCGACAAATAACATCGGGGCTGGATCGGGTCGGGCGTTTGGCTGCTCGTTAGCTCTTAGTGGGTGCTTTTCACATCAAGGGAGATCGGAGAGCCCGTGCTCGGAGAACAGCACAACGTGCTGGCGAGCACCACGCGGAGCGCATCGATCATCTGAAGAGGCGGCACTGACAGTGGTCCTCACCGTGCTTTCCCGAGGCTGCTCAGTGCCTGGAAATGTTCTTTTTTATTTATTATTTATTATTTTTTATTTTTTTTTTAAGGAGGTGCCTGGGTCACAGGATGCCAGGGTGCTATTCCTGGCCGTGACACGGTTGCCTCCCTTCGCAGGCGGGTCCTTTCCCCTTTCCGTGTCCCAGGGTACCTGTCTGCGAAACCCGCCTTGCGAAACGGCTGAAACATGCCCTGAGATTCCCCAGATAAGAAGATCCAGCCGAGGGCTGCTGCTGTCTTTATCTTGGCAGCAGCCCAGGTGCTCCCAAGCTGCAATAGATGCTGCTGATGTCCCACCAACTCGCCTCGCAGGCTTTAATCAGAATGTGGAGGGGCCTGTGCTGGGAAGGGGTGGGAACAGCCACTTTCCCACTTATTAAGCAGTAAAATCCCCAGAAGGAAAAAAAATTATATAATCATTAAAAAAATAAATAAAAGAGTTGCACCACCACCAGGACTGGTGCTCCCCCAGTTCCCACCAGTAGGAATCCCACAGCACTGGGGCTGAGCCTGCAAGCCAGCAGGGTGCAGCGCCACAACACTGGGGGCTCTCTGGAGTCTTGGGGTGCCCCCATACAGGAGCTGCCTTTAGGGCTGAAAACAAATTGACTGATGGGTCCTCATGGTGGTGACAGCACAGCTTTGACACCTTGTAGTGGGACAGAGCCATGCAAACAGCAAGGTAACCCAAAGAAAAGGGATGGGCTCGACATATGGGTGAGCCTCAGAGCACCCTCCCCAAGCCCCCACCGCTCCTGCCTCTGCTCTGGGATGGGACACTGAGTCACAGAGCAGGTAGGTGGCTTGGATACCAGCCCCACAGCTCACAGGGCTTACATCAGAGGATTAGAGACACGGCAGGGTACAGGCAGGAATCCCAGGTGCCGGGGCAAAGCAGACACCCACGCTCCTAATGATGATAATAATTAATCATAGGGGAGGAGGGGACACTGCAGAACTGCCCCAGCCTGAACCCTCACCCACAAAAACCTCATTTTTTCTGGATGCAGAGAGCCTCCCTTGCTTACCATGGAGGCACACAGAGTCCAGCCAAGCTGCACCAGCACAGAACATCAGTGCCTCAGCTCTGAGGACATTACAGAGCCATTAAAGCCAAATTCATTTCCACAGCTGAAACCAACTACCCGTAATACAGTATCTCTTGCAGCTGTGGTTCAGCGTGGCACCTGAGAGCTGCGAGGTTAATGACACAGGGTTGTCAGCAGCCTTAATTATATTCCCATTTTTCCAGGCCCTGATTAGCTTTAGAGCTCATCTGGTGTCAGAAATTTGGTGCCTAAGCTTTGACAAAAGTGTTTCATTATTACTTAATAAACGGGCAAAAAGGGAGTGCACGTCCTGAAGCCCTGGCTTGTAAAAGCTTCCTTTTTTATTATTATTTTTTATTTAACCTCACAAAAGCTCCCCTGCCCTGCTCAGCCACCCTGTGCTGACCTGCCAGGAGCCCCCACGCTGGGATGCTGGTGGGGCCCCCCCAGTAACTCCAGCCCCCCATACCAAATCCCCAGTGTGCTGTGTCGAGCTGGGAGCCTGCTGCTCCCCGTCAGCTGACGGCCAATTAATAAGCATCATTTATTACTGTTATATCGCCTCTAAAGTGGGCCAGGTGTTTGCATAAAAAAAAAAAAAATAAAAAATCAAGAGATTTAAAAATAATAATAATAAAAGCACAAGCTTCGAATCAAAGCTCCAAATGGCTTAAAATCTAAAGCAGGGCTTAGGTTGTTCTTGAGATTCAATTTCCTCCAGCCCTCAGTGAAGTTAATTAACTCGAATATTAATAATCGTGGTGAGAAGGAGCCTGTAGCTTTTCGCTCCATCCCGACGAGCCCAGCCTGCCCTCTGCTCCGCCACAAACCCCGCTGCTGAACCGCTCCCTGCCCTTGTTCAGCCCCTCAAAGGCAGGCCAGTGCCCAGCTCCCAGTGGCTTCCCCCCTTGTAGCTCCTAGCCCGTGGCCCTTTTTCCTTCTGCAGGAAATTCCTGGGGTGAAATCAGGGCAGACAAGCACAAAATATCCTGCCTGTGCTTGGGCCCGCACGGCTGGGTGAGGCACTGAAAACCGAGGGGTGGCTCTCCAGCATCATCCCCAAAAGTCGCCCCTGGATTTATGGGCACCTCTGGCAGCTTCTCCACTGCTTCTCTGAAGCTTGGACTGGGCCAGCCTGGAGATTATGGGCTGGATTTATGGTCCTGCTTTGCTGTTAGTCTCTCTCTGGGCTTGGCCACGTTCATGGCTGTTGCCTGCGATCAAGGACGCTCCCGGTGCCGATATCCTTGACCTGTGATCAGCCAGAGCCACGGAAGTTTCCAGCAACCTAAGCCACTTAATATTTAACTTCTGTGGTAGCTTCTGGAGAGCGATGCAATGTAATTTTGGCTTTGCAAAGACAACTTGGCTCAAAGGAGCTGACTGCAAATCATTAGCGGGACTGTTCTCACCCCGGCTCCTCGCTTTTTAATTGCCAAGCAGAGCGGCATGAAACGTTCGTAGCAAAAAGCTGCAGCCACACAAAATCTGCCTCATTTGAGGCTGTGCTCCAGCAGAGCGGCGTGTGATGGGAACCAGGTTGATATTAACAGGGCCACATCCAGCATCTGCAGGGCTGCGAGGGCTGGAGCTGGGTTCAGGAGTCCTCCAGGGTCTGGAGATGGATGAGGAGCAGCGATGACTTGTAATGAACGGCCTCAGCTCAGCAGAAAGCACCCGAGCAGGAGGGATGGGGCATTTTTGGCACAGCCCCACTGCCATACCTACTGCTCTGTGTGTGTCTGCCCTCCCTGGCCTTGTCACTGCAGGCTGAGCACGCCGAAATGGGCTCCTCTAGGTGGGGAGCACGGGGAAGGGCGCTGACTTCTGCTTGGAAAATCACAGCTGAAACTCACCCACCTCCTTCCCCTCCCCTTCCACCTCCCTCCCACTTGAAGAAAACATTGCTGGCTTTGGGGACGCAGCCAGCTGGAGCAGACACGACCTCCCTCGGTGGCTGAAGCTGTCCTGCAGCGAGGTGCCTTGTCCCACCGTGGGTCCCAGCGAGCAGGACAGGACTTTGGCCCCATGGCACCTGGCCAGGCATGGGTCAGCCAAGCGCCCGCCACCCTCTCCCTGGCAGGGCCGGGTGGCAAAGGGCGAGCAGCAAGGCTGGCAGCAGCACTGCTCACTGTGCCGAACCCTCCCAGGCTAATAACTGCATTAATTAGCACACACGGCTCCTTCTGCCCACTGTAAATCTCCATTAGCCATAAACTGGAAAGGCCATAAAAGGGAGTTTACGACGAACCCACAAGGCGATACGTGGTTGAATCCTTCGCTCCGCTGCAGTTGGCAATAAAGCCTCCTTTTATTGTAGCATATACCCTGCCCTCGAGATAACGTACAAGGCCCAGGGCTCCTCGAAGGGATGATGCAGGGCCATTTGTTGCACTTTGATTTGCTGCGGAGCCGGGTGGAGGTGGGAGAGTGCTGGGATCCGGCTGGCAGGCTCCGCTCGGTCCCGGCACAGCCCTGAATCACCGCCACGTGCAGCACAGTGGGGAGAGAGCCCCTGAGATCCTACATCATAAACGTTGCTCTGCCCTGCAGGGGAGAAAACTCTAGTAAACAGTAAAAAATATATATATATAAAATAATAATAAAAAGTTCTCTGTTGATTAAGAAACCCAGCGAAATCTGTCCTATGAGAAGTCAGTTCTCAGGCAGCAATGTGCTGGGGTGGTGTGATGTGCAGGGGTTAATGTTTAAGCTTCTGTTTTTGTTTAGAGTAGTCAGCAGCAGATAATGCTGTATATCCTCAAAATAGGCACGGATCCATTGAGAGGCACGAGGTCCAGGCCATGAAGAGATTTGTAGGCTTCAAAGTCCCAGGCAGGCCAGTACAAAACAAAACAAAAAATAATAATAATAAATTAAAAAAAAAAAAAAAAGAAAAAAAAAAAGAAAGAAAGAAAGAAAGAAAGAAAGAAAGAAAGAAAGAAAGAAAGAAAGAAAGAAAGAAAGAAAGAAAGAAAGAAAGAAAGAAAGAAAGAAAAAGAGAAATTACCAAAAACAAAGTAGGAAAGCAAGGAAAGATGGATATTTGCAACCTGTGGGGTACCAAGGGACCCAGCCAGCCCAGCCCAGCAGTCCCAGTAAAGATCCCCTGTTCCCTGCTTGCCCCCTGGCAAAATTTGTTTTGCCGGGGGGCAAATATCACCCTAAGCTGCCCAGGCTCAGGGGGTAGCACACTTTTGACCCCCCTACACCCATTCCTGATCCTTGTCTTCCTCCTGGGCGATGCATTCAAGCCCTAAAATTGGAACTTGAAGTCCTCGGGCGTGCAGAACCCTCCAGGAGGCAACAACACGCTCATTAATTCAAGCTCAGACTAAGGCTGCTGTAGACACGGGTATGAAATCATCGGTTTTATTTAGTTCAGCGGTTAGGTATGATTGTTCTGAACTGCGATTCAACCCTGTTCTCTTATATATCTGGCAGTGTTAAAAGTAACAAGTCTATCACCTCTGGAGCCATTTCTCTGTCGTTCGCATCCTTGCTGGAGCTGCAGTGTTTAGCTGGAGGGCTTCATCTCTTCGAGACAGCCACCTGTCAATTATCTGTCTCCTCCATAAATAAAATAAACGCCCAGTGACTTTTTTTTTTAATACACAAAAAGTAGCTGTCCCTCTGTGTTTGCAGTAAGGCTGGTGGCACCGCGTTAGGAGGAGGGAAAGCGATGGGCTCCATTGCTGCAGTTAGGACTTTGCATCAAGCTGAATGAAATTCAGCTGCGTGGCATCCCCTCACACCACTCCCTTTATACTGACTGGCACTGCCAGGAGGAGATTTCCATTCCCCCTGTACACACGGATGGTTGTCGAGCTCCAAAACCAGACCCACCATGCGCAGACCCACCACTGACAGCCTCTCCTGCCCAGGTCTCTCCCCATTTAGATCCTTTCCCAGTGGGGTTTGCAAGCCAGAAGCACTCTCAAACTCAAAGGGAGAAAAAATTACATGCTGGGAGACTCCACGAGCACCAAATCCCTGGGCCTGGCTTTTTCAAGATGAATATTCCGCAGAGAAATTACTCATTGTTTTTTTTATTTTTTTATTTTTTTTTTTTTTTTTGTGGCTGATTTACAGAGACAGAGAAAGAAAAGAAACTGATGCAATAGAAGATCTTCACCACGCCATCTGAGCAATGCACCTCGCTCCTGATCCGTGACACCCAGCCTGCTCACTCCATTCCTGCAGAGAGACCCAGCCCGGGCTCTGCTTTCACTGCAACCAAAAGGTCTGCGAGAAAGGCTCTGAGATCGGCCCTGAGACAACCCCAAACCACCCTGTACGGACACAGGGGCTTTGGGGAAGATGGGGAGCCTGGCGAGGCCACCCTAGGAACCTGCAGGTGGCTTTGGATGGGACCTTTGGTCTGTGCTGTGCCCCCTGACACCACTAGGTCCCTCCTGCAGGGCTGCTCCTGCTCCCGAGTGCCCGGTAGGCAGCGGGGCTGTAACAAACATTACTCATCCACAGCCAGTGCTCACCAGCTCCAGCTTCTCGCAGTCGTGCATGACGCATATGTTTACCACCAGTGGGAGGGTTTTTTTATATATGTATTTTTTTTACTGCAGTAAAGTGTCCCTGTTCCTGAGGACAGAGGAATGATTACCCACCGCTTTCATGGTATAATAAAGAGCATATGTTGTACCCTGCATAAATTTAGCTTCTGATCTGATGAGCAAGGATTTTTTTTTCCCCCTTCTCTGCTCCTAAATGTATAGATGAGTGCTTACATTCGTCCCTAATGGGAGCGGGGAAGGGGAATGCTAAGCATGGATAGCGCACACGAGCACACGGCCACATGCGCGCACGCGTATGGAGCTAGCAAAACGCGGAGGCTTTCTAAACCTACCCAGCAATCCCACACTAATCTGCTCAGTCGCAGTCACAAATATAACTCAGGGACAATAAATAAGCTAACAGGAGTTAAATAAGTTCAGCTTCTTAACCTTTGGACAGATCAATCCACATGTTATCTCATTTCTCCCCGGTCCCTCTCCATCCCCCATGTCTTGTCCCCTCCTTCTCCTGATCCTCCCTCACGCTGTTTGCTAGCGCCGGGCAGATTGGCAGTGGGGCAGGCAGGCAGACGGGAGGCAGGGAGCTGGAACCACAGCGGAAGACCCGGCTCTGTAAAAAAATCACTAACCACTTCCTTTCTGAAAATTGAGTTTGTATGTGTGTGTGTGTGAAGCAATGGGCTTCGCTGCCTGCTGCGCGCCCCAAGCCTCCCTCCAGGAGGACAGGCAGCACTCAGAGAGCAAGTGTTTGCCATCTGGGGTTAAAAAGGGCCCAAAGGAGTAATCTGCAAAACGCCTTTGATTCCCACAGTCACTAAAGGATGCTCAGCCCTTGCGGAGGGTTTTGAGCTCCAGACCCAGCTCCGGCCATGGTCCCCGCCTGTCTCTGCCTGCTCTCCCTCTCTGCCAGCTGGGAATAAAATCCCCCAGGTGCCTGGGAGCTGAGGTCTGCAGGATGCCTGGTCCTGTGTGTGCTAGCAGGGTGTTGGTCGCCTCTTCCTGCCCCTCTCCGTGACTCATTTGCTGCTATGAAAATGTACTCATCGGGAAAGTACGATGTGGCCAGGAGCATCTCAGCAAGATGCCACCCAGCAGATGCCACGCTGCAAGGAGGCAGCAGGTGAATCTGCACGCCTCAGCGCATCCTCATGCCATGTGCACCCACCCAAGGCACAAGTCTTCCCTCCCAGACAGACCCCCAGGTCCCTCAAGACTGAGGCATCCCCAGCATCATCGCTGCTGCCATCTCACAGCCCAGGCCAGGGTCTTTTTGGGTCTTTTCCAAGAAAATCAATACATGCAGCCCCTTTTTGTGGGGGCCTGCTGCCTCCGAGCTGGGAAAAAAAGAAGCTGCTTTCCAGTCCCCCGCCCTCAGAAGACGAGTTGGAGGAAATTAGCGATGATGCACAACTGAAAAAATTGAATTGTTAGAGCAAGTTCAAAGCTGAGCCAGTCCGGAGACATCTGCACACCACATGCCAGGCTCAGCCAAACGCTCGTAAATCCTTCCAGACTGGCACCAGTGGAAGGGAGCTCGCGAACCGCCCAGCCCCACCGGGAGAGCTCCCAGGGCTCCTGCTTCCGAGACGGCCGAGGCTTCCCCGTGGAAAGGAGAAGCAGTCGAAGGCACGAGAGAGGGAAGAAAAACAACGCCAGGGAAAACGTTGAGCCATTCATTTTGTAAATGATTATTGCTCTACTTACCAGAATGTTGCAGCCATTGAAAAGGGCGTTTTCTGATTCAAACACAGATTTTCAGCAAACATGGGGATGTTAGAACAAATATGATAAAAATCTTTATACAATTGGAAGGCAACTATGAATTAAAATGGCAGAGAAAAATGGAGGTGAGAGGCCAATTTTATTTCTGGAGAAAAGGCCATTTTTTCAATAAAAATAAAAGAACCTTCCCAGGTGAAAAATGTCACTCCCCTTTAACAGAGATCAATAACGTGATACGATCGGTCTGCTCATGCCGGCTGCCGCTGATCTATTGCTGTTTGCAAAAGGCTTTCATTCTGCTTGTCTTTACAATTCAGCTAATAGTAAAAAACTTCAGAGCGTTAGAAAGAGAAGTGGGTAAACGACCCGGGAGTCAAAGGTGGAGGAGCCCTGCACCTGAACGGCCTCAGGATGCTCACGCTGGAGGAGGGGATGCCAGCCAGGATGGTAAAACCCCATCTTACCAGGGCTCAAAGGGAGATTTGCAACATGATCCATGCCTCCAACAGAGGCAGGATCCCACCCGCTGTGTTTTTTCCAAGTTTTTGTGTCATCCTCAGCCCCGTCCTGCTGAATTTTGTAGCTGAGGAAACGCCACGCACAGCAGCAAGGTCGTTCTAGGAAATGTTGAGGGTTTACCTTCAATAAGCACAAGTATCACTTCTGAAAACTGCAGTCGCCCCTGCGATAAGTGGTTCCTCCGCCTTCAAGAGCTTCCCTGGGATGAGCAGAAAGCGTGCCACTGGTGGGTCACCTTGCCCGGGCTCTCTCAGATATTTGGGAAACGCCGCACAGGCAGGGTGCTGCATTGCTTCGTTAAGCCTGGGGCTTAACGAACCCAGCCAAAGCCCCGGCTCCCACCCACTCACCCAACCCTGGCCGTGCCACAGCCAGATCTCACCGCAAACATCACTTTCTAGAAAAAAATGAGGTTAAATGCAGTCTAAATGCATAACCGGCCCTGTGCCTACCAGATGGCTGCTACACATGAAAAGGGTGCATGGCCTTCAGGTTCAAGATGCCAAGAACCCCTATAAGAGGAGCAGCGTGGGAAGAGATGGGGACTGCTTTCTCACAAATAACTACCCTCTAGGGACAGTCAACAAGCTTTTGGCAGAGCAACGAGCCACCATACTCTTGGTTTGTGATCCCCTCTGCTCTGCTGGGTGTTTCCTCGTGGCCCACCCCACCAGCCCTGAGCGCGCCCCGGTCTGTGGCTAAGCTCCTGGAAGAGGATTTCCCCAGGCACCACGAATAACACCAAAGAAACCCAAACAAATCAAAATCTGCTCTCAGCACCCGAAGCACTGCCACTTGCTGGCAACAGGAACCGGGGGCAAGCAGCAGGGCTGGGGCTGGCCCCCGGGGGCCCCGTGCCCCCCAGGTGTGCTGCGCCTCCTCCCCGGCAGGAGTTTCACACAGACCTCAACCCAGGGCTGTCGGAGAGCCCTTTGCAGAAGTTCCTCAGAGCTCAAGGACCCCCATGGGGATGCTCGAGACCAGATTTTCCTAAAGCGCTCAGCGCACACCTCATACACTCTGCTTTTTGGAAACTCTGACACACGCGGCCCATAGCTCTAGACGTTGCTGTCTCATACACGTATGGCTGACTCAGATATATATATGACTGGCTTAACATACTTCCCTTTCTTCCTCTCCTCCCCTCCCCTCCCCCTCGGAGTTTTGCATGTCTGAAGCTGTTTCAGATAAAAGATACCAAAAATGAAAATGCATTTGGGATGTCTGGGAACTGAAAAGTCAGACTGCGAGAAAACCAGACGGGGTTAGAGACCCAAATCCCTGTCTCCTGCCAGACATCCTAACCCTCTGCCAACTGCAGGTTCCGAGGCTCCATTTGCTCCGCGGCAGCAGCGGCCGTGGCCGGAGCTATTCCAGAAGTGTCTTCCATCAGCGGTAATGGGTCTTTCCTCATAAGCTGTGTTTTCATAGTAAATCTTCAGTCTTACATTGCATTACAGAGTTCAGCTGCCGCTAATCCTTAAAAACAATTCATTTCCAACTGCAAAGTGCAATAAAGAAAGGATAATCACTATTAATATTAGTTATTGTTATTGATTTCAGCTTTAAAGAATTGATTTTCAGTCCCGGCCGCATTTATGAGTCTCTTTGCTGAAGATGCATATACAGGGCCCACCACTATTTTTAGATCCTTGCCCCAGCTCCCGGCCGCGGCCACAATGGGAGCGAGGGAGGATGATGCAGAGGGCGATGGGGCAGCTCTGGGGACAGCCCTGCCACCCTGCTGCTGTGGGGACTTCCCCAGGGCTTTGTCCCTCTCCCCAGCCCCAGGGATGCTCGCCTTGCCCAGGGGCTGGTGCAGCTCTGCCAAAATCACGCTCAGCAGCCTCCAGGCACGTGGCCGGGGATGCAGGGCGAGATCCCACAAACCGGCCTCGCAGGCCAGGCTTGCTGGCTCGGATGCAGCCCCGAGGTGGGAGGTTTGTCCCACGGGGTGAGAGGTTTGTCCCACCGGGGGCTGTTTCCCAGCCCCTGGGGTGCAGCAGGGCTCCTTGTTGCAGTGAGTGCACCCCACAGCAGTCACACCGCTGACCCGCAGCCCATCCAGCCACCACTTTCACTCCATCTCACCCCAGCACGATGCTGTGACTCGATGCCCTCATGGAGGAACAAGATTCACCTCTCTTCTTTCTGACTAACCCAAAGAAACCTGAAATGCCTCTGCTCGGAGGAGAAAATCAGTGGGCGAGCTCCTCGGGGCAGGGTGCATGACACCGACCTTCCTGCGGCACAGGCACGAGCCCTCCTCCTGAAATCCACCTCAGCACGTGCACACAGAGTAAAACACGGGGATTAAAAAGGAAAGCACTACTGCTTTCCATCCCTACGATACCAGCGAATCTTCCAAATCCTTCCTGAGCTGTAAATTCAGCTTTAAACTCTGCTAATGAGGATGGCTTTGCCTGGAGTCTCTCTGCTCCCCACTCCACCCAGAGCCCTCGCAGGAGGGCTTTGCAGCCCCTCTACAATACAAAAAAAAATGGCTATGGCACAAGCAACCCCCTCATGCCAGGGGAAGCTCATCCTTTGTGCTCCCAGGAGCATTGTGTTGTGAAAGGAGAGTGTCTGGGGGGGCCAAAACGGAGGTTGCTGAAAAGTGTGTAAGCTCCCCAAAACGGCCAGCGTGTGCCAACGGGGTGCCAAGGTGGGAACCACGTTGCTGGTCGTGGCTGGAAGACAGCCGCGGGGGTGCTGAGAGGAAGAGAGAGAAATATTTCACTTCCCCGTTTTGAAGGCGCCAAGTGGGTGGTTGGTTTTGAATCAGTGCCTTGCTTCAGAAGTCACCAAGGTTTTGTTTCAAGGGGATAAAAGTTAAGAACCTCAAAAGCAGGAAGAAAGGGTTTGGTTTTTTAATACAGCAAAATGTTTCAGCGGGCTTGAAATGAAAAGGTCTTCAACGTGTTGCTTCAGGAAGAAATTCTGGAAATTTTATCAATTCCTGTCAACCTGCAGCAAACCCTACTCCTCTTGCCAGTTGTTTGCAGATGACAGCACATAAAAAAAAATCCATAAGTAGTCAGTTCTCTTGTCTTTGAGCTTTAAAAAGCCTCCCTCTGAACACTTTGACTATAATCCGGTGAGGAAATGGGAATGAAACCAGGATAAAAACCCTTAGCCCAGACTACAAAATAATTAAATGAGCATTTAACCAAGATCATCATTTTCCACCATTTTTATTTATATGCTAGATTGGATACGATGGTCTTGAATATTGTTCCATGCTATTACTGTGCTATAAATTATTTGAGGAAAGCACAGCAAGGCATCATAGTGTAATATATTTTTATAGTGCCATAAAGTAATTACGCACCAGACAACAAAATCCTACAGAAGTGACATATTTTATGCTTAAATTATAATTACATTAAAAGTGTCTCTTCCATTAGATGTTTATAGAGCGCACATGATTGCTGTTGGCCGACCTGCAAACAAAGACGATCTCACATGCAGAGCAGGGAGATGCAGCTAAGAAATATTCCCGGAGTCTGGGCATTTTCAGAATGTTTCTGGCAATTTTTTTACCCGTCGGTAGCTGTTTTTTGGGCTGAGTTCCCCTGCTGCCTGGCTGAGCCTGTAGATGCAGTCCCACCTAGGAAAGCAATGTGAAGGATCGGTGTCCCACAAGCTGGGGTGTTGGTTTTTGCCTTCTTTCGCATCTCCTGGAAATGAGGAGTGGGTAAATTTCCCAAGGGAACATTCAGACTCCTACAGCCTCAGCCACAGGGAAGCTACAACTTCTCTTAATAGCGACACAAGCCATCTTCTTCCCAAACCATTTTTTTCCATTAATCTTGCAATGTTCTGGGCTCTAATTCTGTCCAGAGCAGAAAATAACATCCTGAAATTTGCACTTCAAGCCAGGGGTGCCTCTTCTGCAGTGGGAAGAGCCCAGAGCCATGAATATTTTCCCTTGAAACTGGATGGGCTTCAGCCCACAAGAGAGGTCTACATCCCTCCAAATGGGGTGCAGGGATTTTTCTTCAATTGTGTCTGGTTTTGGTTAAAACTGGCCACAGAGCCTAGGGCAGCCACACAGGGAAGGGACTGCCCCTGAGCTCTGCAGCTAACAAGAAGATGGGGTGGATTCTCCAAGGATGCTCCAGAAGGAGTGAGAAGAGCAATGGGGCAGTGATGGTCCCACGGTCATCCTCCTGCCAGGACATCCTCCTGGGAGCAGAGCCAGGCTCAGAGGTGAGGCCATGAGGGAGCAAATGTCCACACCTCCCGAGGGCATGCCATGTGCAACGCAGTCATTGCTGGTGGGAGCAGAATGGCTTGAGTCTGCAAGGAAATGGCTTGTGTGGTTTCAGCCCAACTTCTCCTGGAAGGAGCCCAGCTCCCACCTCCCAGCCCTGTGCTCTTCCTGCAGGGCTCACGCATGCCCACAGACTCCCAAAGGTGGGCATTTGCCACCCTCTGAAGGAGGAGACATCTTGGGGTGTCACAGGGACCAAGACTTGGGCAACACAGCGAGGGGCAATGGCTAGGAGAGAGGATGGAGAATGGGGCCCCAGGTCTGCCATGCCCAGCTCGGCTTCCTGCACATTCTGGGACCTTTAGAAGTTACTTTGCACCACGTGCCTCAGTTTCCCCATCCAGATGGGAGCTGTGCACGAGGGGAGGGTGTACAGGATGAGGCCAGAGAGATTAACACTGTGCAAATACTGCCACACTCAGGAGCGGTGCGAAGATACACGAAGTGCCCTTCCAAAGACATCAGCACCCACAGAGCCCACGTGGCAAACGAGGGCACTTAAAACGAGGTTTCACGGAGGCTGCACCTGCCTGTCTCTGTTTCTGTGTGCCCCCCAGACCATCCGTCTGTCTGTCTGTCTCTTTATTCCCCCATCTCTCCATCCACCTTTGCGTCTCCCCTTTGTGAAATGGCGGCACCCTTCCCCGGCTGACAGCCCTCTAGAATAAATCCATACAGAGATAGTTGGTGTTTTGCTCGAGAAAGGTCATTTAAGCTATTTGTATGACAGAGCCAAAGCCAACTCAATATCCTTCCTGTCCTGACATCCTTTTTCAGGCTGAAGTCCTTTCTGGAAGCACACGGAGGAAAAGCACCGAGCAGTCTGCCTTTCCTCCACCCTCCCAAGCCGTGTCATGCAGCATCCGACCATCTGGGGGTAACGTGTGCCAGACACCACACCAAAAGAAGAAATGGTTCCTAAATTGTGCCTACACATCTCCAATCTCTGCGTTTATTCAACATCTCCTGGAGCATGGGTGCAGCCAACCTGGGTAGCGCAGAACAAGGTGTCAGAGCCTTGCCTGGCTGCCGTGGTTTCTCCCAAGTCCTTATCACAGCCAGCATGGCCAGGATGAGCACTGACACACAGCAGCACAACCTCAGAGTCTCTCCGGGTCATCAGCCCCCCATCAGCACAACCTAGGAGTCCCTCGGGCCACCAGCCCCCTGTGCTTCCCCCGGCTCCAGCCCTTCTGGTGGGTTTGTGCCAAGGACAAGCGTGGCGCTGGCTCTGCTGGGAGAGGCAGGAGGGAGGAGAGGGCAGGGGTTACATTCGGGCCTCGGAGAGCTGAAATATTCCAAACACAAGGCGGATGTGGCACTTCCAGACTGCATGGAAATCAGAGACACATGCAGCCTCTGCTATGGCAGCACATGTGCGCAGTTTATTTGGAGGACCCACGTTGTCTTCTTTTTTTTTTTTTTTCCTGTTTAAACCCATCCAGAGTCAAACACTTGCTCCAGCCCCGTGTCCCCCTACAACATGGAGCCTCTCCCCCAAGGACCGAAGGCGTGGATTCTACCAGCAGTTCTTGACCAAAAGGGCTCAGCAGTGCCCTTTTCAAACGAGCTCCAGATCCCCACCAGGCCTGGAGCTTTCTCTCCCTCTGAACCCTGCCAGGAGCAACACAACATCAGGAAACTATTCGAGAGGCTGTTCCGCATTAGCTACAACCCAGTTATTAGCTGCAGCCTGACCAAGCCTTCCCGTACCCCTTGCCAGGAGGTGAAGATGCTGCGTGTGGTGCTGGGCAGGCTGGAGGTGACCACCTCCACATCCCCTTCCCAGGGACAGCTTTGTGGGCACACGCCGAGGTTTGTGCTGCCTGTACAAAGCCAAGTGTGCATCGCCTCGCTGGCAGCACCATCCTCGGGGTGAAATCCAGCCCAGGCTCTGTGCTGGGTCCTGTGCCAGGGTGCTGAGCTGCTAAGGAACCCAGCCTGCTGAGCATCCACACGTGGTGCTGAGCGCTGTGCCTGTCCTGCAGCTGGCCGGACACCTCACCATCACACTGCTCTCACTCAGCCTCCACATCCTCATGGATCCTTTCTCACCTGGCTGCAATTTCAGCTCTTGCTGAAGTTTTTTCCTCCTCTGCTCAGCACCCAGCCTGGCAGCGGAGCCAGCCCTCCAGCAGCAGCCACAACATCAGGCCCGATGGAGGTGCAGGGGACAGTCCTCGTGCCCCACTGCTGAATTTTGGATTGGCGAGGCAGGGAAACAACACCACAGGCAGTGCGTTTCTGCGGGGCTATTAGTCTGCTCAGACGGTTGCAGCCACTTAGCCTCCCAGCCTCCAGCATTACAGCAGCTCTCGAGGCACGCAATAATCTGTCAGGAATGCAACATCTGCCATATCGCCCTGGAAGCATATACCTGTGGGCTGCAGCTATCGCCGAGCACAGACTACCAGCCACACAGGAGCATCCTCCTCCGGTGCGAGGAGAAGGGCACGAGGGCTCAGTCACCGAGGCAGAAAGCAGAAGGTCCCCGCCAGGCCCAGGAGGCTGACGTTGGGTATGGGCAGCCATACCCCACCCCACAGAGGATGCCAAAGGCTATTTGCAGCCATGCGCCAGCCCTGACCTGTTTTTTTCCCTGCTGAATTCAGGCTGAGGTTTTGCTCCCTGCTGAGCCCAGGACTTGATAGGAAAGGACCCACTCGGAGCAGCCCCCGCTGCATTTTTTTTGGCTCTGTGATGTCCGTGCCCATCCCACAGCCGGAGCCCACAAACCCCAGGAATTTGGGTGCACCTCTTCCCCACGCCGTGCTGCCGGGGCTTGCCTTGCTGGAGGGGCTGCTTCTGAACCCACTCACGGCCCCGTGCAGAGGGAAAAACAGCTGAGGAGGGCTGGGGGGGGGGGGGGGAGATGGAGAGGGCTGGGGGAGGCAGGGAAACCAAAACAGAAACAGAGCTCGGAGGGAGGGAGGGGGCATCCTCATCTTGCATCCCCAGGTGGGGCGAGGTGGGGAGCAGGAATGCTTTGGAGTGCCACCAACAGCAGCCAGAGCCCTGGGGGGCTGCCTTCGCCCCCGAGACACAGCCCTGTGCCCTCCTGGCTGTGCAAGCAGGTCTGCATGCCACGAAACCTGGCAGCAGCACGGCCCCTGCCTTCCTCCCACTCGAGACGAAACAGCCCTTATCTCCCAGCTAAGTGGGCAAGAGGTGCCTCCTCCGACGGTGGATGCTCTCACTGGTGTACAATGGCTGAGCAAAGATCAAAATCCTCCCAGGAGCAATTACCAGGGATATGAGCCCAAGAACCCCCCCCTGCTCCCCATGGCCCCTGTAATCTTACCCGTGATGGGTAAGAGAGTGAGAACTGCTCCTGGGGACCGTGGGTGCCATGGGGACCATCCCGAGGCCACAGCTTTTCGTCTTCCTATGGCACCACTAAAAAAAATATACAAAAGCAAGCAAACAAACAAACAAACACATTTTTGTGGTGAAGGACTAACATCTGCTTAATTTGGAACTGGAAAAGATCACATGCCTTTAGACAGCTTGGAAGCATATTGATTTGACTGTCATGGTTCTAGGCTGTCGTGCTATGTCAAAGCGAGATGCTTTGATAAGGTTGAAGTGATAAAAACGTTGAATTTTCCCTTCAGAAACAGAATTCCCAGGGCTGTGATTTTTGTCCTGGCTTGGGAGAGATGAAGACTGCCCTGCCTCAGCCTTTCCCTGGATACAGGGCCATTTTCTTCTCTTTTCCAAGCTTTTGTCCTCCAGATCTCACTTCTGAAGCTCTGGATTTGGTCTTCCCACAGAGGTAGGTTTATTCGTAACCAGGGATGCCAGAAGGTCTTTTTACTATTACTATAATTATAACTGAAACGTCAAACGTCCAGAGAACCAGGACTCCAGAAAATAAAGGCTGAAGATGAGCACCGGACATCGCAGTACCCCAAGGAAGGAAGGAGATCTGCTCACGTGTCCGGAGAGCCTTGGAGAAAACATTGGGGCCCCTGTTGGTGCTCTTCTGCATCGTGCTTGTGACCATCACATGAAACCACAGCTCCCACTGGGAGGCTGTAGGGGAACATCACCAAAACCATGGTTAATGGACAAACATCTCCCACCTGCTGCTGGCCAAGGGCTCAGCGAGGTTCTCCTCTGTAAGCTCAGCGATGCAGGTCTGCACATCCACATCCAAGGGAGGCACTCAGTGGTCGTGACTGGCTTGGAGACGTCTGGCTGCAAGAGGTGTCCCGGCAGTGCCAAGAGCTATCGTCACTCCCACATGTGCAAAACCTCCTTCTGCCTGGCTCCTGCCAGGGGAGCAGCCAGCGAATCCCATCTGCCAGCCCAGCCCAGGGAAGCTGCAGCCCTGTTGTCCTCTAGAGCTGCAAGATTTGGTGTTAAAGAGGCAGATTTCAAAATGAATGTATTCAGAAAAATAATAATAATATATATATATTTGTGCCATTATGAGCACATTGGTCAGGGCAGGTGAAATTTGCCCATGAGTCTCTCCAAAATGACCCAGGTGCCACAGTGGGGAAAGACTTAAGTTTACTTCTTTAGAAACAGGAACTGTAAGTGATCCTCTGTAAGGGCAACCAGGCCTTCTGTGTGAGCAGCTTCCATTCTCAAGAGAAGAAAAGATGAGTCAGATTTGCGTTTTATTTTAAACCTTTTTCCCGTCCCTTCTGCTCCTCCTTCAGTGGAGTCTCTCCTGACTCACGCCGTTTCAGAGCTGCCCTTGATCTTGGGAGGGAAGCTGGAGAAGCTCTCTCAGATACCCGGGCAGAGCAGGTCCTCCAAAGGGAACCAACTCCTCTCTTTCCAGAGACAAAATGCAAACATGGGTCTGGGATCTGGTTCTGACATACACGCGTACCTTGTACCCTGGGCTTATTCCCTGCTCGCTGCCTGGCTCCTGCCTGGAAATGAGCTGGATCCATGCAGACAGAAACAGCTCAGTCCTCCTCTGGCAGCATTCCCGGTGCAAAGAAAAGGATAAAAAGGGAGAAAAAATATTATTTTTAAACAAGTCTGAAAGGAAAGAGCTGTGCTGAGATCAGGTTAACTGCATACTTCAGGCTCGGTCCTCCTCCCTCCCCCAGAATCAGCAGAAGGGCTCCCAGTTGGGAACTCGAGGCGGCGCAGGAGGAGAGCTGCCCTGGAATGCTAATACATGGGTGGCTGAGATCTTCGTTTGCTGATCCTGTGCCATGCTGCCTGAAATAGGAAGCAGTCAGGCCATGCAGGTCTGCTGACAGCCTCACCACATCTCCCCAAAATTCTCTGGGAGGGAGGGAAGGAGCCCTCGGGAGGCTGAGCCCTGGGCTGGGGCACAGGGTGGCCTGTCCCAGCACCTTGACCCCCTTCTTTTTCCCATCTGCAAGGTCAGCATCGACACTGAGGTCTTTGCAAGGTGCTTTTGGTCCTACAAGTTCACAGGTGTCAGCACAAAGAGTACGCTTAAAATTGGGGCTGCTTTTGGCCCCAGAAGGGCCGCTGCGCATCTGGGTTTTGATCCAGGCGCTCGTGCCTGTTAAACTGTAAGCGATGTACAGGAGTCCCGTGGGCATCCACAAGGCCAAAGGACACATCCAAAGCGAAGCGTGGGGTTAAACCAGGCCTCTCAAAGGAGGCTGAGTTAAACATTCAACTCCTGCTGCAGCAGGATGTGGGCACCTGCCTGGATCCCTTCCGAAAACAGGATGTGCAGATAACACCGCTTCACCTGGCTGGGTGACTTGCTCCGAGACGGGCTGATGCCCAGCTTGGCTCGGTGTCCTCCCAAAAATGTCATGTTTTCCATCAAAGAGAGCCATTCAGGAAGCGAGTGACTCGGAGCCTGCACCGATGTGGAAGCCGTGTAAACAGGGCCGGGTGCCCCACGGCGCCAGGAGTTCGGTGTGCGCGGCGCGTCCCCGACAATGGTGGAACGGGTCCTGATCCCACAACGAGACCAGAAGCCCCTCGTGATCTGGGCTGGGGAAGTTTGCAGAGCATTTGAGAACCCAAGCTCTGTTCTGTTTAAGCAATCCTCATCTTAAAAAAAAAAAAAAAAAATGAGGTTATGGAGAATCCAGTGAAAATCCCTGTGCGTTTCCTGAGCGTGGAGGAAATGAGTGAGATCAGCTCCAAGCTCTCGCAGAGAGCGTGCCCTGCCAGAAATAGTTGTGCTTGGACCAGCAAAGCCAAACTTCCTAGGCTGGACTGGGAGCCCAAATGCTTCGCTGTTCGACTCCAAGGGAAAAAGCTGCCAGCTGCCAGGATTTAAACCAGCGGTGTTGCTTCTGAGCATGAAATCAGCCAGGCAAGACACTGTGATGAGGAGGCAGAGTGGGATAAAAGAGGGCAAACACTCGGCACCGAAAGCACCACGCTGAGAAACCCAGCTGCAGCACAGAGCTGGGACAAACTCAAGGTGAGGCTGGGTGATATCAAGCGATTGGGACCGTGCAGTTCATATTGCTGCCATCCTTCATCCCTTACTCATCCTCAGAAAGAGGCAGAAGCGTCTCAAAAGGTGCTACCGCTACCGCTGGTGATTGCCTGACCCTCCTCCCTGCCTGACAGCCCGGGGCAGGCTGATCCATGGCCTGACCACGCACCCCACGCTCTGCTCTGGATATTGCACTGGAAAGATGGCTCAATCTCACCTAGGCACCGAGGATGAACTCAGGTTGAATTGCTTTGAAAGATGACTATTTTTTTCCTGGGGTCCATCAGCGTGATTGCTCCCACATCACAAACTCGTCCTCGCTCTGCCTTTTCCCCGCTCCCCTCCGCACTTCCAGAAGCAGCAGGATGAAGGCAGATGTTGGCAGCCAGCAAGATTTTTCTTTCCCGAGCCAGGCAAAAATGACTTTGATTTTCCGTGCTGTTCCAGCAGACTTTTGTGACCGACTGCACGAGCGGGCATGGCTAATGGCAAATCTACCTAACGAGTTAGGAACTATGGAGCAGGCTGTACATATGCAGATCAAATGCCTGTTTTAAATGAACGTCTGATGACTGTTCTTTATAAAAACGAGGATTTGTACATGAAAAATGTTAACATCCATGTGTTTCCTGCAAAGAGAAGGTCTGATGGGAGTTGTTTTTTTTTTTGTGGGCGCTAGTTTCCCACATGGGAAAATCTGCACACAAACATGTTTTGTAAACACACTGAAAACTTTATTGCAAAAAGTGACGGAGTGTACCTCTCTGCAGTCAGAAACGGGATTGCATCCTATGTAGGCATATCCAGGCTAACCTTAAGCTCATTAACTCCAATAACAGTAGCAGCATTGCCTGAGCAAAGCTGTGAGAGATCCAGGCTGCAGTGCCCTGGAAGGGCTGGCTGATGCCACCTTCAACCTTTCCACATACTGCAGGGGAAATTCTTCCAGTTCCCAAGCATTAAAATCTTTGATTTGAAGAAAGTCAGCTGGGAAAATATTCCAGATTTCTTTTCAAAAGTGAAAGAAAAAAAAATCATTTAAAAATGAAGTCTGGAGTGTCTTCCTAAATAAATAAATAAATAATATTAAAGAGCTTTAAGTTAGTTTTATTCTAAGGGATGTGTCAATTCAATATTTTTCTTCATTACTTGATGACATATCAGAAATTGTAGTGCATAATAGAAGTGTCATTTCTAACAAACATGTCATAACATAATGGGACGTGTCAATCTGGGCTAGAATAGGAAGAAGTTTAATACTCGTGGCACTGCTAAAGCCACCTACCTTATTTTTCAGATCACAAAGCACCCTGCCCGTACTGCAGCCAAACAGCTTGCCTTTGACAAAATGTGTGCAAATGCAGTGATGGCAAAAACCTGAGGGTGAAATTCCAGATCTGCTCACCAAAAAAGTGCCGATGTGCAACGTGCAGTGGAGATGCTGCGAGCACACACAGCTGAAACCAGTAGCACTGCTGCAGCCACACTGTACTTTGGTGTTGCTCACACAGAAAGGAGCTGCAGGGGTCTGCTGCAAGCTGAAGTTTCAGCTTTTGTCACAGACAACCCCAAGTTCCCACCCTACGTGCCCACGTGCAAGAACAGCTGGGAGTTGTGCCGGACCTGGGTAAGCAATGCAGCGCAGCAACACAGCGAGTGCTTTGGCACACGGTTGATATGAATGAGAAACTCCCACTGTCTCAAGCCAATTGTAATTCAATTGTAAAAAATTTGCTCCAGGTGGCAGTTTGGCATCTGCTTTCATTTCATCCCCTCACCGAGGGATTGCAGGCAACGCTAATGAACGGCTAATTTTGCACACAGTGGGCCGGATCCTCAGCTCACATTAAATCAGAGGAAGCTCCATTAAATGTGAAGCAACCGAAGCTTGCACCAGCAGAGATGCTGAGCCTTGGTGCCCATCCTTCCAGCCAGCTGCTCTCGGTTGCAAAAGCAGCTTAAAGCTGTGAGGTTTGGGCTTCAGCCACTGCACTGGTGCCCAAGGAACATCTCCGGCCAGAGATCTGTTCCCAGCCCATTCCTGCAGCCTGTCTGCTCTGGGGATGTGTTGCAGGCTTGCTGTTTGCATCTGCAGCCCCTTTAAAGGCCTGCTCTCGTGTCCAGGGCAGTGTTATCTTTCTGGCATTCCTGAGCGCTGAGCCCTGGCCTCAAGCAGCCGGAGGAATTTGCTCCCCAAGCACTAATTCTTTCTTCTTCCAGAAGAAGTCCATGGGACAGCTCCTGTTGTGCAATGGGGACGGGCTGGTGTCCTGCCAGTGCTCCTGACCCATGCACCGGGTTCTGCAGCCTGCCCCGGTCATCTCCACTTTGGGGTTGGATGGTGGGGTCGTGGTTCTCCATCTGTGGTGGGGTTGGATAATGGGGTGATGGTGATCCATCCATGGTGGGGCTGGGTAATGGGGTCGTGGTGCTCCATCCACATTGGGACCGGATGGCGGGGTCATGGTTCTTCATCCGTGGTGGGGCTGGATGATGGGATCGTGGTTCTCCATCCATGATAGGGTTGGAAAAAGCGTGGGGGCAGCAGCCCCTTCTCCCCACCACCCTACAGGTGCCCAGCTCCACACCGGCTCATTTGGAGGCAGAACCAGGGCCAGACCCAGCTGAGATGTGTCGCACTTTGGTTCCTCTCTCCCCTTTTTCCCACCAATTTTGAGAACAGAAGGGAACATTTCCCCGCACAGAGCAGAGCTCAGCTGCAGCGCGAAGCTGCAGCAGTTTCATCACAGACTGGATTCGGGGGGGGGGGGAATACAAAATCCCACGCGGACAAGAGCAAAGAGTTCAAAACATAAAAACGTGGGGAAGAGATAGAGGAGGTTCGGGACTAAAACTAGGCTAATTGCTTGGGGTTAGGAGGAGGCTCAACCACATCTGCTTACAGCAGGGCTTTTTGCCGCTCCGCTTGCTTGCAGTTGCTGCTGGGGAAAGAGAGGCTTTGGGACAAACTGGGCTGTGGGGCTGGTGAATCATCCCGGGCGAGCTCTGAAGCAGCCAGCAAGCTTTTCCCGAGCCTTTGTGTTGACAAGAACATTGTGCTGACAAAACAGCCCATTTTCCCCAGTCTAACCTCCTCCTTATCAGCCATTCGTTACAGGAGTGTTGGCTGACACTGGATGGTGGCAGACGCAGATTATTAAGCTGTTGACAGAAAGCTCATCCACTTTGAACAGTTATCATCGCGGGGAGCATCCACCACGCAGCCTGCTCCTGACAGGCTCTCTCATCAGCCAGATGCCATGTGTCGGGGAGCCTCCTTGAGGCGCACGCCCCCATTCTCCCTCTTGGCGTATTCAGATGAGTTTCCCCGGCAGTGTCAGGGTTGATTAGCCCCGCAGATCGCTTTACGATCACAAATAGACATGGGGGTGCTTCTTACCTGGCCCCCGGATGGGATGTCTCTGCAAAGAAATAGGTACGGGGGTGGGGAGGGGATTCATTTGGGCAAATGATGCAGCAGTGGCTGTTCTGATGAAGAAGGAAGCTAAGGAGAAGCGCTGGATCGTGCCTTCCTGGGCAGGGGAAAGCCACTGGGCTTCTCACCTAGACCTTCATTAATTTGCTGATTTTGCTACTGACTGCAGCAAGTGGCTGAAAGCCGTGCCAAAAGGAGGGATTAGAAAGCCAAAGCACAGTTTGGTGCTTTTCTCCTGAGCTCAGTAAACCTGTCCCCTCAGTGCTCAGCAGCAGCAGGTTTAGTGCCGGGCCATGCCCAGATTTACCCCACGAGAAGAGTAGGAAGAAAAGGGGTGGGAAGGGCAGGAAGGAGTGAGGAAGGAGGAAGCCTTGGGTGAATTTTCCTCCTGCTCTGCCCGCCAGAGCTCAGTGCTCCCTCCCTGTTGCTCTGCCATCCGAGCAGCTCAGCCGCTCGTCGCAAGGAAGCAGCGAGAGCACCCCAAGCCAGCGCTGGAAAACTCAAGATTTCACTTTGATGTCTGCCTGAAAGATGAAAAGTCTTAATCAAAGCCAAGAGCATGTAAAACAGCAGACTCTAAAATAATTGGGCACTCCAGCCTTCTGAGGCAAGTGCAAATAGGAGGATTATTGTGGCATGGGTAGTCAAACATGCCTAAGCTTTAATCCAAGCGGACTCAGACTCCCGCCTGCCCCGGGATCGTGCTGCTCTCTGCTCCTTCCCCTCTGGCTGGATTAAAGCTGCCGTGGGCAGAGCCGCCAGGCTTGGCCAGCACTTTGCTTGCGAGCCTCCAGGAGTGGCTGCTTTTATGTAGGGGATTTGTGCGCTCAGGGAGGCTGAGTCCTTTGCTTCATTTCCCCGCGTTAAAGGGTTTCGTATGGCGTCAGCCTGTGAGGCTGAGGAAGGCTTTTAAGAGGTTTTAAATTGGTCAGTGCTGGTGGGAAGGGGACAGGAATGGACATAGGCTTCACAAGAGGATCGTCTTCCTGAGGCTCTCAGGACAAAGGTGGCTGACATGCCAGGGGACCAGGGACAACCGTGACCTCCAGATGGGCCAGACCAGAGCGAGGGGCTGCAGAAACCAAGAGGAGTGGGGAGGAAGGGGCTCACTGCAGGCTGGGATCCAGCTGGGATCCACTGGGATCCAGTGACGTGATGCAGATGGCCAGACAGGGGTGCAGGAGCAGCACCCAGACCCCATCTCGTGCCACGGTTTGTACATCACGTTGCGTCCCAGCACTTACAACCATGCCCCCCATGCACAGACACAAGCACATGAGCGAGCTCACCTGGCTCAGGAAGTGTCTGCCATTGGAAAGGTGTTTTTTCACAGGTTTGTAAAGCTAATGAGCAACAGAGATTTGCAGGTCCTTCCTTGGTTTGTCCTTGCTGCAGCCATGCGGTGTGCTGCGGGTATCGTGGCCGGGTGCAGGGCGAGGGAGCGGCAGGACCCAGGGCCGGCCGCAGGAGAGGAGGATCGTCTTTAAGAATGGAGAGGACATGAGACACAATGTTCTTGCTCAATGTTGTAAACAGCCCTAAAGTGTTTTGAAAGACTCTGTCAATATAAATTACCGAGAAACAAGACGCTGGAATTGCAAAAGAGGAACCCAGCTGGAGAAAGGCTGCTCGCAGAGAGCCTCGCTGCCGTCCACCTCCAACACTCAGCGGGCTCCACGCCGCGCTCCTCTGCCCTCATGCATTCCTCTCTATTCTTCCCCCTCTCGCATGGAGGAGATGCTTCAAGTGCTCTGTGCAAGATAAGTGCACTAAAACCTCCTTCAGCCCCAGCCTCTGCAGCCGTGCGAGCGGAGAGAATTTACCCGCAGAGCTCTCAGCATGGCATTTTTCGGATGGAAAGGTTTCGGGGTAATTCCTTGTGCAAGCCCCCCACGTGTGCGCACCACCAGGGCGCGGGTCTGCAGCGCATCCTGGAGCTCAGCATTCTCCACAGGGAGAATGTGAACTTCAGCAATTGCCAGGGAGCAGCTGCTGTGCCTCAAATTCACGCCTTGCTTTACCTCGTTTTAATTTCCTCATGTCCTGCCGGGACCACGGCCAGCCCCCTGTGAGAAACCTCCCTGTCGGCCACGGCAGAGCTCGCCGGGCTCAGCCCAAGGTAGCTGAAAGCCCTGGTGTTAATGCTGGAGAAAAATGAAAATAAAAGTCAGAGCAACGCCGGGCTTTCATTTGCAGCCTGGAGGCATTGCCTGCATTGATCTGAGCTCGCAGAAAGGTTGCTGTGCGCCCCCCAAGAGCTTCAGATGGCAGTGATGGGAGAACGGCCTGTGCCAGTGCACTCTCACCCACACAGGCAGAGCTTTGGTGAGGGCCGGAGCCAAAAGTCCCCCTTTTTGGAGTGTGTCAACCCTCTCCCAAAGAGATCAGGTGAAAAACCTCTTGCAGGGGATATCAGTGCAGTGAGCGCCCATCCCAGCCCCAGCACCAACCCTCTTCCCACGGGGCTCTGGTGGTAAATCTCAGGAGGATTTCCACAACACTGAAGGGAATCACAAACTTCAAAACCTTCCTCCTTGCAAATTAAAGTGCCATCACCACCACCGCCTGCGCGTGGCGATGCTTCAAAGCCCTGGGATTTCCCCCAGCCCCGAGTTTAGCCAGCTACACGAAGGAACCGGAGCGGCTCCATCCCCTGCTGAAACACCAACACGGCCGGGATGGCAGGGAGCCAAAGCGGAGAGATAATATTTTCTTTAGATATTAGCCCGCTACGGAATCAGAGCAGAAGTATACTCAAAGAAAGTCTTGACGGGTACTAATGAGGGTTTCAGGTGGGCTTTTAAAATTTAACTAGAAAGCTGAGAAAATGATGAATTCTCCCGATGATTAAAGGGCCTCAGCACCGGCAGGCAGCACGTTTCAGGAGGGTTTTGCTGTGATCTCTGCTGCTGCCGACGCTGAGGGAAGCTCCAGGAGAGCGAGCTGTGGTGCCCTGAGCTCTCAGCTCCTCCAGCTGCAACCAAGGCCACGAGTGGGGTCTTCATGGGACACAGCAGGCAGGATTATCCAGCAGAGCTGCTGATACCAATGTTCCTGCAGCTCAAAGCTGGCTGAAGCTGCAGGGCTTTGGGGCACAGCTGGAGCCTCTCCGAGGAGAAGGCTCAAACCCAGCCCAGGGCGCACGCAAGGACTGGAGAGGTCCTCTCCACAGGCATACTGCTGTCACCACCATCTCCACCTGCTTTAGTGCTAAAAAAAACCTCACCAGGCATCCCGGAGCAGGGCAGGGGCTACAGCCTGACCTGTGAATGTGGGGCTAGGGGTGGAAAAGGGGGAACAGAGAGAAATTGCTCAGCTTTGCCTCCACCCAGCACCGCTCCCGGCAGCGGCACGAAGGAGGCATCGCTCCGCCGCGAGCCCGCGAGGAGCGTTTTGGCTGACGTCTCTGCCTGTCAGCATTCAGAAATATGAGACGATGGACGGCTCGCAGGAGCAGAACTAACAAGCCAACAAATCAGGCCGCTGCCATCTCCTCCGCCCCTCTCTGTCTGGTTCAATAACAGCCGATGGGGGAGGCTCCGCGAGCCGCTGAATGGCTCGATAACCAGGAGCCAAAAACATTCAAAACCACACGTCTAAATTAATTCATCCCAAAGCATCCGCAGACAGCGAAGGGTGGGGGGGGGGGGGGTGGAGAGGGAGGAGGTGGAGGAAAAGAAATAGAAGAGGGAGAAACGACTTGGCCTCCTTTCAAGCCCTTTCTAAAAATGCTGAAAGAGTTTGGCAATACTAATGAAAACCCGGCACAGCAGTTGCCCTAATTTTTCCAAGTACCATCACGGAGACACGGGATGGCTGCGGCATGTAAAATCAGGGCGGAAAAGGATGAGGAAAGGGTTCAGATGTCAAAATGACAGCGGCAGGATGGCGGGACAGAGCTGGGGCCACCGAGCTCCATTTCTGCTCCCCCAGTGCTCACCCCAAGCTCCCTCCTGGGGCTTCTCCAGTTGTGCTGCAGGCTCCCAGAGCTGGCCCCTGGCCACCTGCACGTCCCAGCCGGGCACCTCAGGAACAGCAGAGATGGATTTTAGTGTAGTTTAAAGGAAGCGGACGAGGTAATGCTGTCTGCTGGAATGAAATTCAACAGAGCCTCGGAGAGAGGCATGCAAGCACAAAAGCAAGGCGTTAGTATGCAGAGCGAGGGAGCCCAGCAGCCAGGCAGGCTGCTTGACTGTAATGCAGCATGGGGAGCGTTTTTTCCTTGAAGAGCATGAAATCCAGGCAGGAGAGAAGTTGGAGAGCTCGCCAGCTCGGCCTTCGAGAGCTCTCTCAAGGAGGTGAGGGCTGAGGAGGCTCGGTGGACACTGCTTTCAGGAGTGCCTCTGTTTGGGGCTCAATGTCTACAATCAAATGACAAAATATCATCACTCCAGAGGTGTGCCTGGAGGCAAGCTAAGTGGTCATGGTCATCGTGGCCAAGGTGGGATGCGTTGGGTTGTTATCTTGGAAGCTGGCTTCACAAGTTGGAAACCCTGGGTATCCGGTCCCTCAAGAATTTCAAGCTCAGTACTTCATAATTTAGGTTTCCAAAATGAAGCATGAGATTAATTTAAACAGGAATTGAGATGACTCCATTCCCACAGCTGTGGGCTCAGGCTGCTGGCCCTCCTGGCTGCTGAGCGGTGGCACTCGTAGGGCAGCGCTGGACCCAGGTCTGTGCTCGAGGTGGCTCATTTCTAAAGCTAGCACTGCTGTGAGCAGCCCAACATTTCAGGGCTGCAGCCCATCAAACCACCAGAACAACCAAGGTCAAAAGCATTTTTTGAGTCATCCCGCCGAGCCTTACAGTGATATATATAAATAATTGTACAGGCTAAAGCTAACGACCGAACGCAAACACTCCCACTGCTGCAGAACTTGGTGACATTCAGCCAAAAGGTCAGTTTTCTCACGTTGGTATTTGCATTCTCCATCTACATACATTAAAAGGAAAGCAAAGGAACTGAAAGAGGCAGATGAATGGCCTGGAAATGCTGACGGGTCTCTGGTTTCAATAGCCCCTTGCATTTTTTTTCCTCCCTTTAACTATTAAGGCCGAGCAACAAAACACCTCCCGGGGTGCTGGGGCTTTTTCCCTCTGACCAAGCGCCCCGTGGGCGAGGACAGCACAGCCCCGTGGGGCCTCGAGCCCCCAGCAGAGCAGCTGGGAGGTGGAGGATGCTGTGGGAGACCTTGCCCTGCTCCAGCTGGGGCTGGTTCCCCAGGGAGATGCTGTGGGGTCTTGTAGGGGCCAAGAACAAACAGTAGGATTGCTCCAGTGGAGCTGTTGTCACTCCAGAAAGAGGGATTGGGAAGAATGAAACAGCAAAATCGGGCTCTGTTAAGTTATGTAGTATTTTTAGGGAGCCCTAATCTCAGCAGTAGTTGAAGGTAATCCAAGCTTGCAGAGGGAAACTCCCAGCTTTCGGGCAGGGGGCACCGAATCCCCATCGACCCCAGGCTGGCTCTGGATGGGGTGAAGCAGGAACGAGGCTTTTCTGTCCTTCAGAGCTGATGTTTGTTATCCGGGGATCATGGGGACAAAGAGGTGTTAGGAAATCTCTCTGACTCATTCTTAAAACTTGCTCAATCCAAATGTCTGCAGCATGTAACGTGCTGCATTGGAGGGGTTTCTTCCTCAGAGCCCCATCCCGAGGGGAAACGGCTCCAGAAGCTTAAAGCTCCAGCTAATTATAGATGCACTGCCCTATTAGTCCCCAAGCGTGCATCAGCTGAACCTCGTTCCTCTGTGATGCAGGACATGGGAGACATCTGTAGGGCTGCAGATTGCCTGAGTCAGAGCATTTCTGCAGCCCAAGGCGTGCTGTACTGAATGGCTGCTCCTAGCGCAGTTTCTGCTGATGTCTGAGGCATCTCAGAGTGCAGAATGCATCTTTTTGATCAGAAGGGAAAAGGCTGCAGTGTACACGAGCCTTGGGAGCCATGTCCTCGAGGTCTGGTGAAGGGATCAAAGTCAGATAACCCTCCTCCTTGCTCCCCCCATCAGGCAGCCACGCTGGCTTGTTGCACTGACTGTACATAATTTGAAGTCCCGGGCAGGATTTTAACCACTTCAGATGGTTTTAAAGGCAGCAAAGAGCTTCCAGAGCCAAACCTGGGGTGCAGACCGTGCAGTAACACAGCTCCCAGGTCCCAGCTCTCCTGCTGGAGGTCCCCACGTGGCCCCAGAAATTCAGGGTGATACGAGAGGGAAAGATCTCACGCGGGAGATGGTACAAGGTGAAAGAGGGGCTAGAGCAGACATTTTAGGAAAAATACTGGATCCGTGCAAATCATAAGCACGAGGCAACCCCGTGCTGCTCAGATTTCTCCAGACAGATGTCTCCAGGTGGGGCCAGGCCTAACTTTCAGGCAACGGGGCTACCCTGGAGTCCAAATGCTGATGCTTTCAGGGTTTTGGTGCCTGCAGGGTTACGTGCCATTTCAGCAGGGAGCTGAAGGGTGGCGATCTGGCAGCTTACAAATGGCAAAGTCCCACGAGTCCCCTTTAACGCACCAAAGGTCTTTTTGCAGATCCAGGCCTGTGTTTGTGTCTGTTTAAAAATCAATAAAATAATACTGGGCTTATGGAGGGTGTTGTGACACTCCAAGGATGCGGCTGGAGTGTTTTTGAGTTCCTCCTCTGGAAAGAACTCTGCGAGGGCAAATTGAAATTGCTTTTAACCTTTTCCTGGGTTGTGCAAAGACCGGCTTTGCTTCAGCATCCGGCAGATTCAAGCTGAGATCAAGGGTTCCTTCTGCAAGGTAATAAAATTTAGGCAAAGGCCATGCTCAGAGAGATTTGTCACCCCAAAAAAAGAAAGAAAGAAAAAAAAAAAAAAAAAAGAAAGAAAGAAACAGTAAAAGCAGAAATTGTGAGCATCCTTCCAGAATGGGTGGGGGAACAGGGAAAGGGAACAAGCTGAAGCCAGACAAGAGGCAGGGATTTTACCTCTCCAGAGCATCCGTCCTGCAGCTGCTGATGCTCCTCGCGCTGTGGGAGATTGCATCAGCGCTGCGGCTGCATTACCTGCAGGGCATGCAGGCTAATTACCAGCCCCACACTCAGCAAATGGCTCTGCCTTGGAAAAGCGTTATCGACTGCATAAGAGTGCAGGAAAATGGCCTGATCTCTGCTAAGGTAACCTCCTTTTTCTAAATGGTTAATCTCCGACATTAGAGCTAGTGTGTTAAAGGAGGTTTAGGACAATTTAATAGCTCATAAAACTTTATGGTCCCAGTTGAAATTGGAGTGATAACTCTGGAGTGTAAAGCTATACTTTGCTAAATGTCTCCCTTAGATTTTTTATTTTATTTTATTATTGGAAACTTAACATCTGCTACAGCAAAATAAAACGGAACAATTTTCGCTGTTGAGAGACATGAGCATTCTGCTTCTCTTCATTCTGTTTATATGTTTATTGCTTAAAACTTTGGCGTCGGTATTATCCTTGATTATTAAGACTTCAATCACTTAAAGGAAGGGAGAGATAAAATAATCCAAAACAGACCCATGTTCAATTTAACCTGTGAGCGGAACAGAAACCAAGAGGATACTAAATTGTAGACATCAATATTGTCTGGAGCCCTTTCAAATTTCAATTTACTGATATGGTTCCTTGGCCAAATTTTGTTTGCAACTGTGCTGCATAAAGCAACATGCAAATCATCACGGAAAACGCAATGGAGAGGCTCTGGATGTGTCTGGCTGCCAACAGTCCCTGTCTCAGTATGAGGTGCAGCAGTGCCTCCGTTTCCCCAGGTGTCCAATGCTGATGAATTTACTTGATCCTCCTCTTGCCAAGCACAGACCTGCAGCCGAAGGGCTCATCCTTGAGGTCAAGCATCATTATAGCACAGGGCAGTAACGCCAGGCTTCGTGAGCACCTAGCTCTTCAGCAGAACTTCTTCCTGAGTGCCGGTGTCATGGGGCTCTCTGATGCCCAGAGTAACGTCTTGTTTTCCCCCAGCAAGTCCCTATTTGCTATTCCTTCTATATTCTCCCCAGCATAAATCTCAGCTTGTATATTCTGGCCACATATTTAGGGGGAAAAATATGTCTCTAAAAGAGCCGCAGGAGAAACTGAAGCAGTGACTTACGATGCCGGATCAGGCAGAGCGTGAGCGGCGATGCGCGCGGACACGAAATGCCCACGTCAGCAAACGCAACACAGGGGCTCCCACCGGCTGCCTCTGGTCCCCAGGGCACAAGGAACAACCCTGGGGTTATTCAGGGGAGGAGGAGCTGGTTTAGCTTGGTTTGAGTCCCTGGCAGTGTGGCTGAGAGCCCAGAGGTCTGCTTTAAGCCTGGCTCTAGTTCGGTGCCCTTCCCTCAGCATCACCCCGTGCTTTATTACTGGGGGTCCTGCCTATTACGATTCCTCGCTGCAATTTTGTGCATTTAATTGCCACTTGGAACATAATGAAACATTTCTGACGGGAGCAGAGCAGCGTGTAGAGGCTTGAGAGGGCTCATCTCAAACCTGGCAAGCTCCAACCATGGGCCGGACGCTGCGCTCCGTGGCGTGGGAGGAGAGGGCTGGGCGAGCCACTCGTCCTGAAGAGTCGGTTCCTCCGCTTCCCATGGCCTGGTTTCCCAGGCAGATGGTGGCACGCACAGCTGTCCCCATTACTTTTAATGCCTCCCTGCATTTCTCCTCGCTCACAGAAGCACAGCTTCGGTGCCTTCCAGCTGCTCCGCGTGCGCAGGGCAGCTCCACGCTGGTGCCGGTCCGCAGTGATGCAGCAAACAGCAGGGCAGCACCCGAGGAGATAAAGCACCTCTGGTTAAGTTGTCCCCAGGGATCCTATCCCGAGCTTCAGTCCTGGCCTTTGCTGAAAGCCTCCCTCCTTCCACGAGATGTCATTTAGGCCGTTAAGGGATCTTCTGCGGGGAATAATGCCTCTCCCTTACACGTGGTCCCCTTAATTAGTAATTAGGATAATGCGATATTGAAAAGGGAAAAAAAAAAAAAAAAAAAAAAAAGCAAGGCACAAATTTAATTAGTTGTGTTTTATCGGAGTAACTGAGGAGAAGGCCCCTGGACTCCGCTGGAGGAAAGAGATCGATACGGAACATCTATTTTCACAGGAAAACAATCGCAGCTGACGGCTGTCCGCGGGGCGCGGGTGCCGTGATGGAGCTGCCGCCCGCCGCAGCCGCCGCCGCCCTCCGAAGGGGAAGGGGGAGAGCAGGGCCTGCTAAATAAATGATCGATATCTCCGGAGAGGATCTGTGTATCCTCAGATAGCGCTACGGAGCGGCTAATAGGAGCTGACACATAGCTATAGGGAGATGGCTTCCATTGCTCAATTAACTAATTATCTTTTAAGCCGTTCTGACTCAAATGGGAAATGATGGCGGAGGAGCGTGGCTCTTGCATCTCTGTCCTTTTTGGCAAGTGGCTCGGTCTGTTGGCCAAGCGAACCCCCTCCCACGGCCGCTGACTCGCCTGGTGTGCAGGAGAATGTGGGGGTGCTGGGCTGCACCACGGCACAACTACACCAGGGAACAACTACACCATGGAGCAGCTACACCACGGAGCAGCTACACCATGGCACAACCACACCACGGCATGGCTGCACCACGGCACGGTGTGCACACACAGCAGAAGCAGCCTCTTGCTTCTCCCGTGCCCTTCCCCCTGCTTCTCCCCGCCGCTGGGATGGAGTAACACATTTGTTGGCTCTTCCAGGCATCCTCATGGAGATATTGCAGGAAAGGCTTCCTTCTTGGCAGGGCTGCTGTGTGCACAAACTCGCCGTTATTTACGTGCTTGCTTCTTCCTATGAAAACGTCCCATCTGGGCACACTTAAAGCACTTTATCTCAGCGCCAGTGAGTCAGTAACAGGCATATCTTTGCATGGCTTATTAAAGCCGCCAGCCAGTTCCCAGTCCACCTTCTCCTCCCTCCACCTCTGTTCTGTAATTGTTAGCCTTTCCATATTTCATCGCGCACTGAGAGCGGGGCCCTGCTGTGCTAGGAACTGTACAAATACGTGCTGAGATAAAGGGCCCGCATGTGGGCACTTGTAGCTCGGAAAGGAAGATAACAACCAGGAGAAAAGAATGATTGTCCTGGTTTACAAGAGGGTGCCAGTGGCTAGCTGAAGGTTGCACGGGGTGGCCACCGCTCTGAGCGCCCCTTGCCAGCGCATTGGCCACGGGGCAGCCAGGAGCCGAATTGGGGGAAAAATCCAAAATTCAGCAATGCTCTCTCGGAGTTTAGGACCTGACTCAAGCGGAGCCTGGCTTGAATGGAGGCCAGGCTTCAGGAAAAGCAGCTCAGCCCATCCTGGAAATCCCAGGCAATGCCACCTAGAGCAGGAGGAGGAGGAAGAAGAGGTGGAGGAGGCAGCCCCGAGCCGTGCACGGCACAAAGGGAACCACGCTCTGAGCCCGGCCTCGCTGCTCCCGGTGTTTAATGCTCTCCAGCGCGATTTCATCCATAGAGATCAGTCAGGCTTTGATAAGATCATAGCAGGAGGACAGGAGGAAATTGCAGTCTTGCCCAATGCTTGATCTTACGCTGCTGAACTTGCTGTATCTGGGATATTATTGCCCAGCCTTAATAGCATCATATTAAGCTGAGACAATGCAGCCCTGTGACCTTGCAGTGCTTGATAGCCATATGTGCTATTTTAATGAAAAATTGGGACTTAAGTAAATGGCCGCCCATCGGCAGAGGGCTGCTAACAGGATCTCGCTCCCGAGCTTGGGCTGAGGGGGAGGGCAGGGGAAGGGAATTGGGATGTAATGGCCATAATCAGCCCCCGGCCAGTGACCTTCCGCCTCCTCCCAGTGCATCCCTGGTGCTCACAGGGAGCCAGAACCAGGGGACTGGAGGCAGGGTGGGCATCTCCAGTCAGTGACGGACCCCAGAGGTGGCCGAGCAGCTGCTTCCACGGCACTGGGGTGCTTTAAGGCCACCAAAAACCCTTGCCCGTGCCAGCAGCCACCCGCGAGCAAGGAGCTGGTGCTGCCTCGCAGGCGGACACCCACCCCTGCAGCCGCACACGGGGGTTTCCTCCCCCAGCAAATTGAAACTGTAAATATTGATAGCCTTTTCTTCCAGGGCTTTTTAATGCCCTCTGATACTTAGAAACTATTAAGTGCACCCATCATTACTAACCTGCGAAGTAAATGCGTCCTAATGGGCAGGCGAGCTGCGCTCGCCCCAACAAATCATTTCTAATGAATAGCACCTGGCACATTCATCACCGTTAAATGCCAAAGCAAATCCATCTGCGTTAGCCGCTGAAAAGAGCCAGGCAGAGCTCGCGCTCCCCTTCTCTCCAAGGTAGGGGAGGGCTTGGCTCGCAGCGTGTACGTGTGGCTGTTTCTAATCTCTCCCCGTTCCTGCAGCCAGGATCCTCGAGGCACGCCGCTCAATAGCCGGGCTGCTCCCGCACACAATGGCCAGAGGTCTCTCCGAGCGCCGTGGAAGGTTTTAAATAGAAACCAGCGCCTCTCCCTCACACGCACACAATGCTTTCCTGACCCTCTCCTGACCTCACCCTCAAATCTGGGGTTCACAGCCCCAGCCTTGAACCCGGCTCTGTTTTTTCATGTTTGGCCTCTCTATTTCCTGAGGTCAGGCAGCCCACCGCTCCATTAGCATGAAGCAACTCAGGGCTCATTTGCCAAAACTGACATCCTGGGAAAGTCCTGATGAATTTATGAATTAGAGGCTACAGATGCCAGTAAAAGAATTAAGGACTTATTTATTTATTTTTTTTATTATTTGCAGGAAATCAGCTGGGATGCTGCTGTTTTCTTTCTTTTTTTTTTTTTTTTTTTTTTTTCTGAAAAGCGCCATCAGCCTTGAAACTGCAAAGGCTGCGTCAGCAGCAGTTTGCTTTCAGGGAGGAAAAAACACATTTTTAAGGGCTTGTTGTTTTGTTTTTGAAAGGAAGGGCCGGGGGAAGAAAGTTGAGCGGGCGGACGAGCGCGGGAGCCGGCGCGGCACAGCGGCCCGGCGGGGCGAGGTGCTCTCACCTTTCAGCACATAGCGCTTGCAACGCTGCAGAGAGAAGAGGTAAAATTTATATCCCATAAATCACATGTCAAGTGCCTGCAAGGAGAGGTCATTAAACAGATGTATGAGGCAAGAGACAAAGTCCATCCATTTTGGGAGACGCTCCCGGTGTCAGCAGCACTCCAGGAGCCTCCAGAGGCAGGTACCCAAGCAGCACAAAAGAAGCTCCCCAGATAGTTTTATTTTATTTCCTCCCCGATTTATTTGATTGCTTTTTCTTTATTTAAATAACTTGCTGGGCTTTGCCCTGCCAGAGCTGCTGGACGAGGGTGAGAGCAGAGGGTAGCAGCACATCAAACAGCTCCGGAGCACGGGCGGATGGAGTGATGGATGGAGGCCGGCCCGCGATTAATAATCAAACCAGGAGCTTTTGCTGGGAGTCATGTGGAAAATGTGGCTTTGGAAACATTTGTCTTGGTCCCACAAACAACAAGTGGTGTTTCGCTCCCTTCCTTTGTTCCTCGCCCCCCTTTCCTCCCTCCCCTCTCTCCCTCTTTTGGCTTTTCATGCCCAGATCCGCTGATTAAGATCTTCTCCATCCTTTACCTGCTCCAAGTGGCTCCTGAGCTGCTTTGATTTATGCTTTGCTTATCTCAGGCTTCAGTGGAAAAAATAATGACCAGATAAAAAAGAGCACTGAGGAGCTTTTCAAATGACATGGCACTCGCTGCTCGGGCCGGGGCTGTGCAGGAGCCTTGGCGAGGGACGTGGTGCTGGCCCTGGGCCCGAGCAGAGGAGGATGAAGCAGAGCAGCTCCGCTCACCCAGCGCCCACACTCCAGCATCACCTCTCCAGGCAAAACTGGGCACCTTGAACAGCTCCTCCATGGGCTGAGTCAGCATTTGGCTTGGCAAATCCATGGAGAGGTTTGCTGAGGACTTTCTGCAGGGATGCAGTAGCTGCCAATCCTCCCAGGGAGGTGATCAAAGCAGCGTCTCCACAATGTTCTGCCCTCCCTGAGCCCTGCTCCATCCTTAGGCTGGACTGGGGCTGGCCCAAGCCCTGCAGCATCCCAATCCCAATGCTCCCATGGACCTACAAGGGCTCCACACCTGTGGGGCTTCAGATTTGACTGTTGGGGTCAGATTTTACTGTAGGGTTGCGGACCTATTGGTTTCCCTGCGTTCTTTATTACGGCCTGCACAGGGACAGCACGTAGTTTCGCTCTTTCAGATCTCCCCAGCCCCTGCACCGCTGTCATCTGGTTAAAGAATTGCCATTAATTTTAGGGTAGGAAGGACCCATTGTTTACTACGCGATCAGGGAAAAGGGAAGGTTTTTGCTGCCAATAAACTATTTTTACTCGTAATGCAGATCCAGTATGGCCAGCGAGGTGGCCGCAGTGTGGGAACAGCAGGCTGTTTGCAGCCCAGGCTGCAGCGCGGGGACATCGGCGACACCGCGGCTGGGACAGCAGCCAGTGCCAAACCAGGGAGGATTTTGGCACCGGCACAGCCTGGAAGTGCTGCACGGAGGTGGCAGCAGGGCTGGGCACAGCCCTGGAGTGTAGGGGCAGAGCTGGGCAGGCACCAGGGAGCAGGGGGGCAGCAGGGACCCCGATGTGCTGTGCACCATTTTCCACACCCCAGCGCTCGCTCGGTCCCAGAGGCAGCAGTAGCCAGCAGCCCCGTCCCTTCCAGGATGCATTTCCAACAAATCATCCCCCCAAACACGCTGCTCGGTTCGATTTAACAGGGAGAAGAGATGCAGCCCAGCGCAGGACCTGCAGCGTGAAATTATTGCAGGGGAGGGATAGCAGAGGTCCCTCCTGGCTTTAAATAATCCTAAAAAATAGACGTCTCCGGATTGCCTCCTGGCTCCTTCCGACGAGTGCGAGTTTGTCAGCAGGGGGAGGGATGGATGCCTGCTCATTTACCCCCATCCTCCGGCGGCGAGCCAGCAGTTTACACCTACGGCAGCAGCGGCGAGCTCTCCGCCGAGCGTGCGCTCCCCGCGCCGCGTGCTCTATAAATACGTGTGCATGACAGATTTGGCACCGCGTATTCCTGTAAGTGATGTAATCCTCGGGAAGTTACTTAGCAACCACGGAAAATGTTTTGGAGGCTCTAATTTTTCAGTATGGTAAAATCGTATATTTATGCAGTGCGGCTAATCAGCTTGCTGGCAAGTCAGCGACGATGATCTCATTTTCTTCATCATTATTTTATGTGAATTGGGCTTTTAGCACTAAAGAGACCACAAAGATTTAATTCAAAAATGTGATTGCTTTATGTTTCCAGGGTATCATTAACATGGCATCTACGCAAATAACCATGGTAACAAACTGGTAATTAGTACATATATGGCACTTATTATTAATACAGAAACAGGACAAGCTCCAAATCAGCGCAGATTACAGTACATTATTACCATAGTAATTACCTGCAGTAACACACACAAATTGAACTAAATGGCCAATTGAACTAGAGTGAATGGCTTTTTATTCCAGTCCCTAAATAATGTGCATTCTTGGCTGAGTAGTTCAAGGTAAATAAAACTGTTTTAAATTTATTGCCAACTTTTTTTTTCTTTGGTGGGGAAGGGCTGCAGATGGCAGGAGTCAAGAACTTTTTTTGCTGTGCATACAGTGTAATTATTGTACAGACTGAGCCGTTCCTGACTTCCATAGAAAGACAAAGAGGGCAAAAGTTGTTAGTTTCTATTTTACTAGCAGCTTTATTTCTGTAATTTCAGCCATGAAGTAATGTTCAATGTATCTAAAAGAGTCAATGCCAAAAAACGTAGGGCCCAAATTCAGTCTTTTGTTTTCTGGGCTTTTTTTGAGAGACAGAAAAAAAAAGTATCTCTGTTTGGAGGAGGCTAGAAAAGTAAACTTTTTAAAAATAATCACATTGATTAAAATAATGGAAAAAGGGGTTTTGACCTAACCCTTTCCCATAGTCTGAGGATTGACTGGAAAAGCACCGAACACGTGTGCCCAGAGCCAGAAGTCAAGTGCCCTGGCTGGAGCTGGCAGTGCCAGGATGAAGCCAACTGCTGAAAAAGGAGCAAAGCCCCTGGCCGTTTCTCAATCCTCACATTTCACAGCACGGCACTGGGGCTCTACTGCCTGCACGAGCCCAGGGGGAGCAGGAGCAGGAGCAGCAGCAGGAGCACCCAGCCCGGACAGGAGCAGAGCATCCCGGAGCTCTCTGCCAGCGGCACAGCCGTGATGCCAGCCTGGCAAAACCAGCACCGTGCTCACTTGTTGGGCCCTGGCAGGTCTCATCCCCCTTGCTCGGCTGCAGGACGTGCTGCTGCCAGAGACACAGAAAATCCCCAGCTCCTGATCCCCCTGCACGAGGCAGGAACCGTCCTGCCATCGGGGCGCTGCCGGAGAGGAGCCCTCTCTGCTCCCTGCCCATGCCCTTTAAAGGTGAAAGCCATCTATCCACCCTAATCTTTACTTTCTAAATGGATATAACATTTATAGAGAGGCTTTCAAAGGCGATGTCTGCCTGACCTCTAGGGCTGCACTTTTGGCAGGGCGGGCGCGAGCGCTTGGCTGTGCCCAGGAGCATGGGGCGTGCTGCGTGCGCTCCCCAGCAGCAGCTCCTGCAGGTGCACAGCTCGGGACCTCTCTTCTTTATTTTCCAGCTCTACCTCCTAAAACGACTCCCCGGGGTTCTTAGTATGATGATGATCTTACCATTCACTTCTTATTTGGAAGGGCTTCCTTGCCTCTGCAGTGTTTTTTCTGCCCAGGGGCCCGTTGAACAGCTTCTCAGAGCAGAGGAAGCGGCCCCAGCCCCACCAGACGAGGTGCCTCCCGTCCCCACAAGTGAGAGCAGAATTAAAACTGCAGTCATTCACAGACCTCCCCCCTTCCTTCTCTTTCCTCCAGACAAGCATTAATGTTTGCACGTGCTGCTGGGGACTCAGCGCTGCCTGGAGTGTGCGTTCAAGGTTTGTGTGGCGATGGGCAGCACGTGAGGGCTTCATCTGCCTTATTAACACCTCTGTGATGAGCAGGCACAGGGGCCTGCACAACAGAAAGAGTGGAAACCCTTCCCCACCAAAGCCCTGCTTTACCTGCCCACCAGCCTTTATTTGTGCTCTTTATCTGCGCACTTCCAGCAGGCACAATGGAGAATCATTGTTCCTTTATCAGGCCCATCTTTCGTTGTACTTTACCTTTCTCAATTCATAAGAAAATTATTATTTTAGCAGGCGAGCATTTAATTATGTCTCACTGTATTTGCTTTGGCTCTCGCAGCACGGAAAATCCACTCCTTTTAACAGCTATCCATTTAGTGTGGGTTCCGATAAAGCCAAATTGCCTGCAACTCAGTTTTATGCAACTCCATCTGCGTTCCCCATACAGCTCCCTCTCTCCGTCCAAATCCCAAACCCACCTAACATTGTTCCAGCGCCTGCCCGGCCGTGCCAAAGCCTACGTAACCCCCGCAGGCATGCAGCAGCAGCGGCAGCAGCAGCGCTTATCGGTGCTGCACCGAGCACCCGCCTGACTCACCGCTCCGAATTAACGCCCATCAGGGCTTATTTCCATAACGCTCCTCCTACGCGCCCGCAGCAGAGCAGCACCTGAGTTCAAAACAGGGTTTGAGCCTTGTTTTCATGCCGACTTTCTCCTGGTTTTGGCTCTCGGGGTGTTTTCGCTCAGGGGAGCCAAAAGCGTCGTGCGCCCCACGTGCGCCCCGTGCGCAGGAGCAGGCTGCCAGCCCCTCGCACCGGCACCAAGGAGGTGCTGTAATGCCCAGCTCCCTGGCACAAAACACCCCACTTTACCTTAAGGAACCCTGCAGGCCAGAGCAGGGCTTTATTTTCCCTTTCCCCCTCTCTTCTTGTTACCGTTTTGTTTTGCAGCAGTTGCCGCTGTTGCCATGCTATCGCCTTTTGTTGCTAGGGATTAATATTGTTTTTTTACTTATTTTTATGTATGTCCTGGGAACATGATTGCTTAATTTGCCCTGCAGCTTTGTAGGCCTGACAGGCATTTCCACATCGTCCCAGCGCTCACCTTATCTTAATCCAGTTCTGGGCTGCTTGCAGGGTAAATACCTGCATAAATGTTCACGGCAGGCCAGGGACCGGTATTTGCCCCAGCGAGGCAGGGGACAGGACAGACTGTTCCTGCTGTCTGCGCCATGCCCACCCTGCTCTAATGGGGCTGGCTCCCACCTAACCCAGAATCACAGCTCAGAAGCTGCCCAGGCAATGGGCTACCAGGCCTGGGCAGAGGGGTGGGCTCCAGATATCTTGCCCAGACCCCAAAGCCCAAGGGGGACACATGTGAGGGCTTCAGAAAACACATTCCTTTATGTGATTGTAATGGGCAACTCCATTTTGCTCCCAATTTATTGTCTCCGGAAAATCTTTGTCACTAGAGAGGAGGCTGGGGGCCCAGGGGAGCGTCTGAGCTGTGCCATGGAGAGGCTTTTGTCCTCAGCGTGCTGGAGCGAGGGCGTTGGGAAGAGGCAGGGATCATTTTCAGGTGGTTTCAGGAGGTTTGTCTGCACACTGTGCAGCCTGAAGGCCTCCCCATCCTGCTGCACTGATAGGGCTGAAGTCCGGAGGCCACTGGCTCAGCCCCCGTTGGGTTTGTGCCCCACCAGCCCCCAGGATGCCCTCCCGAGCATCCCTGTGGTGCTGCTTGCCACCAGCCCGTCCAAGAGAGGGACTTGCAAAAGAAAACCACCAGAAACTTTGTGGTTTCATCGTGTCGTACAAGCGTGAGGCCACCAAGGGGGCACAGGAGGGATCTGCTCCAAGCCTGGCTCCATTGCATGCCCCTTGTGGGACAGCCTGCTTTATTATTTTAAGGCAGGCCATTATTGCTCTGTGTCTCCATCCTCCCCACAAAAAAATGGGGGAAACAGTCTATCTTTTTGTTCCACCACTGAAATCTTCGGGGAAGTGACTTTGTCCTACTATTATTTTCGCATTGGGCTTGCCACAGCGGCCACTACACCCTAATGCACTAATAAATATGGATGCGGGGCTTGGTCTCTTCCTTTCCGTAATTAATCTTCTCTCCATCCTTCTAGGTCATCTCGTGAGCAATGCGCAGACAAATATCCCCCTGGAGTCGTGAGCCGGCGGTTCCTCGGCTGCACACATCAAAGGGGAGCTGGTGACATCACGGAGATCACAGAAAACATCAAGTCTGGCTGTCTGGGGGAGAAAAAAATAGCTCCTCGCAGACCCACAGCTGGTGGGTTTTTTAATTACACCCGGGCCAAGGAACATTCCAACCATAACATCCTGCAGCCCGCCCGCCACCAGACAACACGTCTTTTATTAGCCTAGGAATGTATCTTTAATAAACTGGAGCTCTTCGGCTCGGCGGAGGGGCTGGAGGTCCCTTTTGGCCTGGCTGTGGGGTCTGCAGCAGGGCAGCGCACCCCTGCCCGTGGCTGCAAGCTAGGGGAGGACTTTGTGCTGCTACAGGCAGGGCTCAGCCTCTGCAGAGACAAATTTTGGGGACACGGCAGCAGCCTGACAGCGGCAGGAGAGGCACAGCACGTGGCAGGCTGCGGCCAAAGGCAGCCCCGGGCAGGGTTTGGGTGGCCTCGTGGTCCCCGATGTGGCTGGGAGCATCTGCAGGGAGCAGCAGCCCAGCAGCACGGGTGTGTGCCACTGCCCGGAGAAATCCCTCGCTGGGGGTTTGGGGAAAAAAATAGAAAGAATGGGTCAGGAAGTCCTGCCACAACGCTGTGGCCATGCAGCTGCCAGGTCAAGCCTGCTTGTTGGACTCGAGCTCTCTCCAAACCCTACAAAGGCTTTTCCTTTGAGCCCTAACCCCAGGCTGAGCAGCACGGTGGGCCCCCCACCCTACAGACAACCTCAGGAGACAGCAAGGGGGGTCCCTGTGTGAGCGGTTTGCTGCTGGCCAGCCCAGGATTTCAGCACCTCCTTGGGCATCTCACAGCATCTCTTCCCCCCAGTCCTGCCCAAACCCCCCCGTGTCCCTGCAAGCCGAGGGGCTGGCAGCACACCACCCCCTCTGCTGCTTTCTTTAGAGCTTTAAGTGTGGTTAAAGTCAGCATGACAAATGAGGGAGTCCATTTTGCAGCCTTAATTATCTCTCCCATCGTTAGTGTATACCTCTGCGTTTGCACAAACTGGGTTTTGGGGTGTTTTCCATGAAAATAATTTTTTTCTCCAACTCCAAAGCCATGTTTTTCATCCACCTCACCAGAATCCATGGATATACCCATGCACGAAAGCACCACCCCACATAATTCAGCAGGTCTGGGGGGTTTTACTCACGTTTTTTTCTTCTCCCCACTTAAAGCAGCACCGGAGGAAATGTGATGCCGAGCAGTTGCTCCAGCAAGTAACAAATCTCCCGTATTGTTCCCTCTCCTTTATTTATCCTGAGCGCACTGTAGCAAGGCAGCCTGAAAAAGTGCGTTGTTTTCAGAGGCATGCAGCCCTGAAAATGGATGTTTGCTTTAATCAATCTCGGAGGAGCCCGTGGGGGCCGGCAGAGGTGCGGCGCTGGAGATTTGTTCTATTGATTAACCGAGCGCCGAGATGGGAGGCATCAAACACTCCGAGTGGATAAAAGCCTGCTAGGTGAATAGGGCTATTGTCGGGTTTGGTTTGCAGGTTATTGGGTTTGGGGGATTTTATTTTTCTTTTCCTACCTGCGGGGCCGAGAGCGAGCCGAATAACTTTGCTAATATTCCTCCCCGCTTCCCCTTTTCAACTTCCCCGGGAAAGGCACCGCGCCGCAGAGACCCCCCCCTCTGCGTGCCAGCCCGAAGTGAGATTTCACATTATTGCATCTGACAGCTCTCATTCCTCAGGCGCTTTCTCTTCCTTTCCTATTTAAAAAAAAATAAAAAATAAAAAAAAAAATCAAAGGTGTCAAAATGTGAGCACCTTCTGAGGCTGCAAAGCGCAGCGCCTCCTCGGGGGGGGATGCTCGGAACGGGGAGCAGGAGAGGGGGCAACAGGAGGAGAGGTACAGGGATTTGCCATTGCATTTGCCTTGGGCCCTCGGAAAATGTTTGCAGTTTTCAATTAATCTCATTAGTTCGGAAGGAGGTGGAGGGGCGGGGAGGCGGGGAGGAGAGGCGGGAAATAAAAATAATTTCACGGGGAATTCTCTTTAATGACTTTTGCAAAACATGTAATTGAAAGTGGTGCTCGTGGGGAATGCTTCAGGAGCGCCGAGGCTGGCGGCGGGGCAGCAGCGAGGGATGCTGACCAAGAAGCAAAGGGGAGCTCTCGGTGCCAGACCCCTCGGTGACAGCCTCCCCACCACGGTGACGCTGGATGGGGTATGGGGTGGCCTGGCTGAGGACAAACTCCAGCCCCCACATCCCCAGAGGGAAAGACAGAGGAGGGATGGAGCTTGCCCCTGCACTCAGGGCACCCAAAGCTCGCTGCCTCACATGAACAAGCCCAACACCGCTCCTGCCTGATGGGGAGGAGACCCTGCAGCATCTCCGGCGCATGGGCCACAGGAGCTGCCAAATTCACTGCATCCTAATGAACTGCACGCTCACCAGACAGGGAAAACTGCTCAACCAGGGGCAGCACTTGCTTGGTTTTGAGGCTCCATCAGCACAGCCTGCAGGTGCTTGCCCGGCATCCCTCTGCACCCACGTGCTTTGCTTTCTGCTGCTCCTTGCCCTGTCACCCGGTCAGTACCCAGGTACCAGCACTTCTCCTTCCCACAGGGCATTCCCTCGTGCCCTGGTACCAAAATACTCCCAGCTCCTAGGGCTTACCCTGACCACTGCCCGCCTGCCGAGTGCCACCAGACTTCCTGCATTTTGTCCCGTGTTGTGCCAGATGCTAAAAGCTGCCAAAACCGTGTGGGTTTCTGCAGCACGCTCCCAGCCGTGCCGGGCATTGGTGCAAGCCTGCACCAGCTGCACCTCCATGAAGAGCCCATTGCAGGGACCCACAGCAGCCTCCACCAGCCCTCGTGCACCCCAACCTGCCCCGTGCACCCCAACCTGCCCCGTGCTCCAAATCTGCCCCATGCTCCAAATCTTCCCCATGCACCCCGATCTGCTCTGCGCACCCCAGCGCTGCACGGCCGCCCCTTCCCCTCCACCTCACCGGCAGGGCTGTGCCCTCCGCTCCAGCCCCCAGGCTGAGCACTTAATTGATCGGATTATCCCTTATTTACTAATTAGCAGCCTTGTACTCAGACGGCAGGAGCGGGGGCCAGCAGCGCTTTCCCTTTGTACCTAAGCAGTTGGTGTTTGCCGGCTGCGGAGGCTCGGTGAGCAATTTGCTGTGATTCATTTCTGCCGTGGAAAGCTGATACTTGGCACGGCGCTCGCCTGGGAACAAAGCAACGCAGATGCATTGCCCGTAGCCACCGGGAAGAGGCAACGCCAGACTCTGCCCACCTTTTGACTTGCCTTATTTTATTCCTTCTTCTGCACCGCGGTTTGGTTTGCTGGGTTTAATGAGTTCGGTAATTGCTGGCGGGGGTGAGGTCTGCTGCTCCGTGGAGGTCGCACGGATATAGGTCTAATAGAGAGGATATTATTGAAGAGGAGGAACATGACTCTGACACCCTGAAGACCAGGCTTTTGTCCCAAAGGCACCGCTGCCCTTCACTGAGGGGCAGAAAAGAGCAGACTAGGACAGAAATCTCCATCCTCTGCAGCAGAACCCGTGAGGTCAGCAGGACTGGCCCCAGGGTGTAAGATGCTAAAACAACAGAGCCAAAGGAAAAGCATTGAGGGTGTGTTGGCAGGCTGGATAATCAGATAACTGGGCAGGAAGGACACTCGAATCCACTGGTGATCCATTAGCAGGCTCCTCAAGGAAATGGGGATCTCGCTTCTGAGCCAGAGAGCACACCTTCCGAATTAATAGCAGCCCAAAACCTCGTGTGCATTACTTCGAGGCATCCCAGGGGCATGGACAAATGCTACCAGAAGCCAGCTACAAGGAAACCAAAGCCTGCCATCGGAGAATATCCCCAAACACGCGGCCGTGGGTGCTGTGTGCTGCTGGTTACGGAGGGCAGGGGCAGGGTGCTGGGGCTGCGGGGTGCCCGGCCACCAACACTCGCTCTGTCTTTGTGTGCTGCCAATGGATCGATTGTGTGCAGGGAGCTCTGCTTCGCCTATGTAGGTCAGGCAGACAGAGCTGGCCCCACGGCTGCCACGACGTTGTTAAAATGAACAAGGGTCCCCCTTTCTCCCCCCGTCCGACCCCCCTGATGCCCTGCCCTTGGCAGAGGGCAGCCTTGGCTCTCTTCCTAGAGGATCCAGACATTTCTTTGAGGCTTTGGGCTCGTTCGAGCCCAGCCAGCACATTTGCAGCTCCTGGGCCAGCGCAGACATTTTGCCCTGCGCATCGCCCTTTAGCAATGCTCCCCCTGTTTGGCTTTGCATGAGGAGAGCTCCGTGCTGGGAGGGGAATGGGCAGCGTGACCCAATTCGCGGCTCTCCGTCGGTACGGCTGGCATCGCTCCCTCTCGGCTTCGTGATCTGGAAAGGGCTGAACCAGCTCCCGGAGAAGGGGGATTTCTCAGCACTTCAGCATCCCCCAGCAGCCCTGGGGGAGGGAGATTTCCCACACTGGGCTGTTCCCCTGCTCATCTCTGCATGGGAGGGGAGCAGATAAGAGAGCGACTTCCTAACCCTGGACCTTGGGAGCCTCAGGGTTTGGCCACGCATTTCTGCTTCCCTCCAGAAGTTTTCATGACTCAAGGAGGAAACCGAAATCCTCGGGAAACTTGGACTCCCCCAGGGCTTGCAAGCAGGGCAAAAGGGGGAGAGGGAGAAAGCAGAGAAGAAACTTTCTCAAATAAAAGAGACTCGGTAGTTTAGAGCAAAGACTTGACCTTGTGTTCTCTCCTAGGAACAAACAAGAGGAGAGTGAGGATCGCATTATTTTGCCTGAAATTTGGAGTGGATCAACCCCCTGCTGTTCCTAGCTCCTGAAGTGAGTGGCTATAAACAACACGCATTTCCCGAGGATGAATTAAACAGCGAGCCGGAGTACTGACTGTATTTTAAGAGATGTTTATTTGTCCTCGCTGCTGCTCTACAAAGAGTTGCACAAGGGCTTATTAAATTTTAACCCCACATTGTTCCTGGGTAAACACTGCCCTTCACCCAGCGTGCCGAGTGCTTGCAGCCCTGACAAGTAGCTGCTCACCGGAGCCCCCAGCGTGCAGGATCCCAGCACCACGGTCCTGAGCCACCGGCACCACGCACGGCCCCGTGCTGCCCCTGCTGGGGCTCGGAGGGCTGCTGGAGGCTTTTCTTTGGGTGCTGGGGAAGGCTGCTGCCCGGCTGTGGTTTCTGTCGCTGGAGCAGCCAGCTCGTTTCGTCTTTCCTACAGACATCCAGAGGTTTTTCTGCACCTTTCTGCCAAAAAAATCGCTTTGTGAGAAGGTGGGGAAGGCCTCGGTTTGCAGAAGGGTAGCCAAGCCAGCAATGTACATCTGGGCTCCTCTCCTCCTCTTTTCAGAGCATGGAAAGGGAAAGGGTGAGAAACTGGGACCGCTGGCCAAGGAGCTTGCTGCAGCTCCCCAGCGTGCCAAGCCCTGGGGGCTGCCTTGTCCCGAGGTCCTCCTGCCCCAGCTCCCACCCCCAGCACCCCAAGGAGCCGGCACGCTGGACACGTGTGCCGTGGTCCGTCCCTCGTGTCCCCTTCCTGCAGGCAGCATGGAGAGCTTCCAGCCCCCAAATTGGTTCTGAGGCATGCCCAGGATCGTTGGCGAACACAGAAAAAGGCTGAGGGGATTAGTGCTGAATGCTCAGGCTCCCCCCTCTCTGCAGCAGCTCTCGCCTGCCTGCCCCAGTACCGTGGAGCTGGGCAAGCACCACAGAGCTGCCCGGTGCACCACTGGTGAAACCCATCAGCAACAAAACAAGAGGCACAGCCCAGAGTTCTGCATTGCTGGGGAAAAATATGGTTTTGCTGTTCACAAGGGCAAAGCGATGAGCATGAAAACAAACCCCAGCATGAAATCCAGGCCAGCTCTTCCTGCACTGCTGAGGGCCCCAAGCAGCCATCACCTCCCCATTTTTGGGGTGCTTTTGGGGGTGTTTCCCCTGCCAGAGGTTGTGGGAGGGGGACACGTAGCCACAAGAAGCGAGATGCTGAGCAGGGTTCTCCAAAAAGAAGGCTCCGTGCCTTGCAGAAACATTTTTGAACTCATGTTTGTTCCCTCTCCTGGGTCTGGGCAGAATGTCAAAGCCTGCTCTGAGCTGGAAATATTTTAAGACTAGCACTCACTGGAGACTGAAACAATGGCAATTCTTTAGCTACTGAGGCTTTTATAAAAGGGCTTTTGACACAGAGGCTGCTTAGGGGTTTTTTCGTTGTCGGTTTTTCTCCCGGAAAGCATGGTGCCCGTGTCCGTGCATCTGTTTGTGCGCACACTTCTGCGTGTGCAAAGCCCCCTCTTGGCTCCCAGCTGCGCTTTTGGTGTGCGAGCCCTCGGGGATGCCCACGGCGCTGCTCGGGCGCAGCCAGCTCCAGCGAGGAGGGAGGAGACGCCGATCGCACGGGATGCCATGCAGCGATGCAGGAAGAAGACATTTTCGAGTAAATGTCAGCTTTTGCGTTTCTGGGTTTGGGGCTTTTTTTAAACACGTGGGTGGGACTTTTAATGCCCACATGAAGCCGAGATGGTTTCAGTCTCCGGGGCTTATCCAGAAGATTCACACAAACACTATGGAAAGTGTCTCTTTGCTTAGGAGGATGAAATTTGACACTGCGGAGATTTTAGCCCGGTATTCCAGCCAGGAGCCTTGGTGGTTAGTGTGTCATATCTGATAAAGGCTAATCAGCCCTCCTTCAGGCACCATTCAATTCTTATTTTCATCTGCCTCCCGTGCGCGTTGCGTTCTCGGTGATACGTACTCGCACGCAGGCAAACCAGTGCAAATTCTGCCCAACCCTGCTCTCCCCTGGACACGAGGCCAACGGGCAGGGCACAGGGCAGAGAAATGCACTGCGGGACCCAGCACCTTTGCCCACAGCCCCGCTCCTGGCCCTGCCTGCAGCACTTTTGGCACCAGCTTTTTGCAGGGGTACAGGCACAGGACCGCATGAGAGGCATTTTTCCAGCCAGCCCCGCTGTCAGCTGCCTGCCCTGAGCCCGGCTCCATGTCTGCCCTTCCTGCGAGGTGTCCGAAGCCTCCTCAACAATTACCCGAGTTGCTGTTTGTTCAGGCGATGTGGATTTAGCTCTCCAGCCTCACGTGTAGTGTGTGTATAGGGAAAGATAGATTGCCGCTACTTTCCAGTATAAATCACATTCCTTACAACACTCCAAAGTAGCATTTTCAACCTCAGGGTGCTAATAGGATCCAGCAGGAGAAAGAAATGTCAGCTAAGTAGCAGGCGCTGTTTGGAGAGTGCAATGGAGCTGATCCACAGCCCTGGGGCAAAAGGAGCAATCCCAGGGCAAAGGTTAAAGAGTTCAGGAGCACTTCAGCCTACTTAATTGCAACAGGCCTCTTACACAGTGCAAGATGGATGACTCAAGCCGGGCAAGGGGGGCAGAGCGGGGCCAGCAGCATCACCATCTGGAGGCGGGCAGGCGGCAGGGGACCACGGCAGAGGGGACGGAGGTGGCTCCTTGCCTCGAGCCACTGCTAGCCAGCAAGGTGGCCTGCGCCACACCGGGACCCCCGGCCACCAACTCTGTCCCCTCCACCAGCAGCTCATCCCCAGTCCCAGCCAAGAAATGGGAATTTCTATCGGAGCTGGCTGAAGGCACCAAGGTTTGGTTGCAGGAGCTCAGCACTGATCCGGGCTGATAAATACCCAGGAGCGAGAATACCTCCAGCTGCCAAGGAAAGGTTCCTTGCTCCCCCCAGATCCATAAGGAATATTGTAAGGGGAAAGGAGAGGAATTGGTTATCGCTGCCGTTCTTGTCATTGTGGCAGGATTTGTTTTCCAATTCCCTCTTTTTTTTGTTAATCTTCAGAATCTGAAAATGTCTTGTATCAGCCCCAAGGTGATTCTGCTGGGAAGATGCCTCAGATAATATTTTTAGTAGAGTTTAGACTTGTTTTCTGACACGCATCGGAAAAAAAATGTCATCAAAAGCTGATGTTCTGCATGGAAAATGCCTTTTGAAATATTTTTTTTTTTCTCCATCGGAAGAAAAAAAAAAAAAAGTTTAGAATAAAAACATTTCTTCCAGGCCTCACGGGCGAGCTTTCTGCTGTTTCCCTGGTGATAAAAGCACGAGGCTGGATCCCGAGGCACCAGCGCTTAATTCCCAGCACCATGACCTTGACAGAGCCCCTTCGGTCCAGCTCCACGGGGGGGGGCAGATTTTTGTCCCCGCTTTTGGGGCTTTTTTGGTCAAGACAACATCTGATGGGCTCGTGCCTCCTTGGGACACCCCACTCCCCCCCACCACCACCCCCGTGTCCCCCAGAGGGGCTGTCCTAGGGCTCCATCCCCTCATCCCCCATTGCTTTGGGGCTGCTTTAGCTCCCTGCAGCCTTTCCTTGGGGTCGAGGGGGGGGTGAGCTCTGCCGGGCAGCCCCGGGGGCAGCCTGGTTTTATGGGGGGGCTGCCCCAGCTCCTCGACCCCCCTACCCCAAAAAAAAACCCCGGCTAGCGGCCCCCGGGTGCCCCCTGGTGGGGTGTGATGGAGCCGCAGAGCCGAGGCCTGCTTCGGCCTGGGGGGGCCCTCAGAGCCCCCCCTGCCTTGGGCACGACCCCTGCCCCCAGCCCAGGCTGCCCAAAGCCCCCCCAGCCCGGTCCTGGGCACTGCCAGGGTTGGGGCAGCAGGGATGGAGTCACGATGGCTCCTCGGGGCAGCCTGGGCCTGACCTCCCTCGTAGTGAATTTCTTCCTCATATCTGACCTAAATCTCCCTTCTTTTAGCTTAAAGCCGTTCCCCCTTGTCCTATCACTGACACAGAGACCCTCCCCAGCTGTCCTGCAGCCCCTTTTAGGGACAGCCAGGCTGCTATAAGCCCCCCCCGGAGCATCCTCTTCTCCACACCCCCAGCCTCCCTCCACAGCAGAGGGGCTCCAGCCCCTCTGCATCCCCCCGGCCTCCTCGGGATCCCCTCCAACAGCTCCATGTCCTTGTGCTGGGGCTGCAAGGGGGGTCCCAACCCCAACACCCCCTGCCCACCTCCCTCCCAAGAAGCAGCCCCATCTCCGGGGCAAACATTCTCTCCAGGGCAAAACATTCATCGGCTTTTATTGAGGAGAGGGGCGAGGAGGGCGCTGTGCAGGAGCAGGGATGGGCGCACATCCCCCCTCTGAAGCTCAGAGACCCCCATCCCAGACCCCTTGGGGGGGGTTCAGGAGAGGAGCAGGGCTGCCAGGAGGCAGGGAAGCAGCAGGCGGCCGCCGGTGAGCCGGGGGGAGCCGTTGCAGAGATCGGTGTCGCAGCAGTGGATGCGGACCCCCGGCAGCTCCTGCTGCTGGCAGTGACGAGAGGTGGCACAGCCGCTGGTCAGCAGGCTGCCCAGGACCACTGCAAAGCAAGCAGAGCGCGGGGCATCAGGGACAGAGGCTGCGAGGCTTCGGGGTTTGCTTTGGGCAGGCAGGCAGGCAGAACTCACCGCTCTCTGTCTTAATGCAAAACCGGTGTTTGAAGCCCTGGTGGGAGTGGGAGCAGGTGATCACCTCGGGGTTCGAGCACCCCATGTCCACGTACTTGGTGCCAACGATGATGTTGCAGCCGTAACACTGGAGCCCGGATGCTAAAGGAGAGCATATGAAAACACAGCTGGTTGTTATTTATTTATTTTTTTTCCAGGGGAAAATGCTTCAACTCCTTCCTAGCTGTTCTCCACGGAAGGATTTGCAGCACTCGTTGCCTCGCCAGGTTGCGTTCAGCACTGAGTCAGAAACCAAATCTGCCCGCCGCTTGTTCACCCACTGGGCCCCAAAACGCAGAACCAGCTCCCGCTAGAGGTCAGTGCGAAATCAAAGATTAGCTGGAGATTTGAGCTGGGATCAAATCACAGGAACAAGGCAGCTTTGAAACAAGGTTTGTAAAGAGTAAGTGAAACCTCCAAACCACAGACACCACCGAGCCTGGGCTCGGCCGCTCTCGGAAACAGCTTTTGCCTGTTTCTCCAAAATCCTCCAGTTTCAACCGTGCCAGTGCCAGAGTCGCTCACACTGGAGGGATCATTTAATTTTTGGTTTGGTTTTCTCCCTGCTTTTAACACAGGATCTACAAGGGAGGTAAAATGACCCAGAATCAGAAGAGAAAGAGTCACAGTGGCTGGGAGCAAATGTCCGTGAGCTCACAGCACTGGCAGTGCTTTGTCCCCCCCAGAGCCCTGCTTGCACTGGTGACGGCTCAGTCCTTCCCTGCAGGGTCAGTGGCTGTGTCTGAGAACGGCTCCCCCCAAAGCAGAGTGGGAATTAAGTCATTTTTCAAGTTCTTTAAAGCAAAATAAAAGGCATTCAGAGGATATTCAGCTACATCATTCACAGGGCTTAAGGCAAACACAGTACCTGAGACACATTTATTAACCGCAGCAACAGAAATCACGCTGCAGGCTTCCTCTGGCTGTTGCCTTCCCCCTGCCTCTTAATTATGACCTGGAGCCCTTCCCTGTCCCTTGTTCGTTTGCTCCCAAACCCCTTTTGGGGCGCTGTGCGAGCATCCATGCACCCCTGGGCCCAGCAAGGAGGTCACTGAGGAAGGGGAGCCCCCAAGGATCCTGGCTCCTGGCCCACACTTCTTACCCACATGCCCTCATTTAATACAAAATGTGACCATTTTTCCTAAAACTGCCAACAAGGCAACACGCAGCTACACCGCTTGGGGCAGGAATACCCCCAAATTCATCCTGAGAACAAATTACACTTTAGCAACCCGGGGCTGGGGAGGATGTGAAGGACCACAGCTCACAGGGGACACCCCGCACCCTGAGGACATCAGCACTTACCCTCCGGGAGGACGAACACCACGGTCAGCAGCGAGAGGATCCCCTGGGCACCTCCAGGCATGTGTCTCGAGAGCATGGGGGGGTCAGCCCCACAGCCCCCCCGGGGCTCAGAGGATGAACCCCAGCTGGTGGGGAGCGGGCACAGACTGCCTCTCCTCCCTGCTTTCCCCGGCCTCACTTTTCTCCTGGATTTTCTCCTACAAAGCCTTCCGCCGAATGGAGGCAGGGAGATGCGGTTGGCGTAGCAGAGCTGGCCCCGTGGCGCTGAGTCTTGTTCTGTCGATGCTTAATTTCTCCCTTTTCCTCCCGAGAAATTCTCTGATTCTTTCAGTTCATGCACAGACGTGAGTGCGTATGTGCTACCCTCGGTTATTTCTGTCCTATTTCCTCTGTCCACGATCGCTTCCCATTAATACTGCCGTGCAGCAGCTCTTGGAGAGAAATTCTCCCTAATCAAGATTTAGTTTTAAATCCACTTCAAAATCCTCTAATTCAGTTGGATTAGGCAGAAGGGGTTTGGGGAGATGTGTTTTTACTTTTTTTTTTCTCTCTCTCTTTCTCCTTTCTGAGCTGCCTCATCTTCACAAGCAGACCCACTGGCTTTGTGTGACATATTGTGCTATTTAAAGAGGGAAGGAATATTTTTATTAAAGAGAAGCCGTCAACTAATTTTAAACCCAAGGCTCGGGATTCTGTAGTAAAGTACAGTCCTGGGGGTGGCTGTTGGGGTTAAAGGGAAAACCTGATGGAGGCAGAGGTGGGTCTGGATGTACCCTATGCATTTGCACACAAGAAAATCGTTTCCTCATTAGGGCAGCGAGGAGCCAAATGGGGCCAAGGCTGGGCTTGCATCAGCTCTGGTGGGGGGAGCATCACCAGGGCTGCTCGGGGTTGGGGTAGGGTCTGTGGGTGCAGCAGAGGATCACACAGAGCCCTGATGGCCCTACAGGGCCAGGATCAGCCTCACAGCCACGTGGGGCCTCACGGACGTCACTGGATGCAGGATCAGTCCCCCAGACCTCCGCTGGCTCCCCCACGAGCAAAACCCCGGCTCTGAGCAGAGCTAATGGGACTTAGAGAGCTAATGCTTACTAATAAGAGAGCACAACTGAATGTATGAGATTAAAAAATTAAAATGACAAAATAAGCTGCTTATGCAGTGCATCCAGCAACCTCCTGCTAGCACCTGGAAATCCCTGCCTGGGGCAGCCCAGCCCAGGCTGGTGGCAGGACCCCAGCCCCATGGGGGCACCTCTGCTGCCAAAAAAAGCCCCCAGCCAGCCAGGTGCTTGGACCCCATCTCTACAGCATCTTTGTTAGCCAGCACGCTCATTAATATTTCACAGGGAGGCAGCACTGACTTGTTCAGGTATGGGCACCCACAGCTCAGGAGGGGCAATTAGCACCTGGGAGAAGTGCCTGAGTAACGCGGCTCATTTATTCAAATCACTTAAACCACCCACGGTGTCTCGCTTGCCTCAAAACAATGTGATTATAGCAAATGTCTCACACAGCACAAGCCTGAAAGCCTAGGGGAGAAGGGATAAAACGCAGGAAATGGGATTGATTTAACCGCTCGCATAAATCAGAGCATTCAATAAGGAGGGGAGGCTAACTTTTAATCCCTTAATAAACTCATCGGTGTCTGGCAGGGGAGGCTGCTCGCGTGCAAGGAGCAGCCCAGGCTCTGATGAAGCGATGCTGAAGTGATGCTGAAGCGATGCAGCAGCCCCGTGCAGCTGGTGGGTTTGGGGCCGTGCACAGCCCCAGGCACAGCACCTGGCTCTGCGGCCTCATCCAGCAAAGCTGGTGGCTCCGACACAGTCCTTGCAGGGCACTGAGCCGGAGCCAGAGGGGCTGAGGGCCAGCACGTGGCGTTGCAACGGGTGGGGAGCGTGTCCTGTGTTGTGGTGGGGGAAACAGGACGATGGGGATCCGCGGCTGGTCCCCAGGCAGGGAACGGGGTCGTTGGAGGGCTCGGAGGAAGAAGCCAGGCTGGTAACCTCAGCTGGTGGTGGTGGTGCTGAGGCTGGGTTAGCCAGATTCACTCGTTTGTTTTTCTGTTCCTTTGGGATGCAGGAGGCAAAGACTTCTACGGGAATAAAGCAAAAAACATAAAACAAAAAAAACAAAACAAAACAAAACAAAAAAACCAAAACCAAAAACAAAACAAAACAAAACAAAAAACAGAAAACATAAAACAAAAGCCTCCTCTTATAGCCTTCTTCTGCATCTGGAAGCAGTGTACGGTTCTTTCTGCGTGCCCTTGGCTCTGCTGCAATTCAGAGATTTGTCAGGCACCGGGAATGGGTTAGGAAGCGGCCATCCTCCCCGGCCTGAGAAAGATTTGATGGGCAAATCCCCCGGAACATTCATGTTCTCGCTTAAACCGTTGTGATGCCCAGCAGGACGGCTCAACCCCGCGCAGATTAAGGGGGTTTGCCGGCACGTCCTGCTGTAGGGCTGTTAGGGCGGCGGTGGGGCCGAGCAGCAGCGCTGGGCACAGCCCCGGGCCCTGCACCCCAACCCTCGCCCCCTTTCGCCCTTCCCAAAAGCCGGGTTGGGGCCGCTTGGTGCACAGCCCCAGACGGGATTCGAACCCGCGGTCTCCGGAGCCTCCCCGCCGCCATTAGCGCCGCGGAAGCCGGGCTGCCGGCAGGGGGCAGGCGGAGAGGCTCCGTGTCTGCTCTCTGATTGGTTGGAGGCGATGAATATATTAAGTAGGCTGGGAAAAGAGCCGGTATGCGGCGTTTTTTCGGGGTTTTCGGGGCTCTAAAAACACATACGGGCTCAGAAATTAATTTTGCTCATGAGGATTAAGAAGAGAAATCCGTAAGAGGAAGAAAGAAACAAAAAAGTTTTCCTCGCCTTGTTGTTGAGGTGGGGTGTACAGCGGAGGTTTAAATAGCCGCGACGTGGAGCTGGGTGTCGTGTTGTATGAAAGGAGAGAAGGTTAGCACTCCCCTTGATAAGGATGGAAGAGGCCCTAGTGGCCTGTACAACACGCATACGGTTAAGGCACTGCCACCTACTTCGTGGCATCTAACCATGTTTTCCGACTTATTTTTTTTTCTCGAGGAGCACGGGCAGAGCTTCCCCTGCACTCTCCTTCTCCCCCCATCATCTTTTCCCCCAGCCCCGCAGAGCACAGGGCAGTGCTGTGCCTTCCTGCTGCAGCGGTTGATGCACTGCAGCCTCCAGGAGCTTTGCTTTAACACCAAGTGCAAGGAATTTTGCTATAACCTGGACGCCCAGACCATCAGCGTGCCAGCAATGTTGAGGCAGAGCTGATGCCAGCACCGCTGCTCCCCGTGGGGTACAGAAACACAACCTCAGCCAGGGTAAAGAGAGCAGCAGCAGCAAGATGCAGGGAGTGCTGCAGGACAGGAGGGCAAGCGAAGCCCCCCCAAACACAGCTATACTCAATCTGCTATGCCACGCAGTGCTGAATCCACAGGGAAATGCCTCCAGGTGTAATACAGCAACTGCTCCGTGCTGGTGAAGAAGCACGGCCACATCTCGCACTTCTAAAGTTCTTCTGGACTGTAAAAAAGGCTGAAAAGCTTAATGAAGTTATTTAAAGAAATGGGACTATTTCAGCAGTGAAGCTCTCTAAGTCCAGAGCCACAGCAGCCCTCCCTGTGGGTAATGAAAAGCCTCAAAGGATGGGATTATTAATAGCTGGTGGTGCTCAAACTCGGCATGAACCGTATGTTAAAAACAAAACTATACCTCATGGCTTGCAGCTGTCTTCTCTAAGGGGAGAGGCAAAACATCCCAGAGCCACTACAGGAGAGGTTTGTACTACAGTTTTCAGTTATTATGAAGCACACGGCTGATAGCAAAATAAATATATGAAAACCCCTTGATCCTTGAGGCAAAGTAAACCTTGTGCATAAGCACAGTTAACCGGCAAAAGCTGTATCATCGTGCAGCCTGCCCTGCCCACTCCGCACCAAGAGGGCCGCAGAATTCCTTTCCCCTTAGCTAAAGGGCCCTCTGAGGGTTTGTACGAATGTTGCCTCAGGGGAGGACACCTTCAGTTCAATCCTCTTGCTTTCTTTCAACAAATGCTCCTCTTTCATCAGGGCAGATGTAAGCATGGCTGTTTCTTCTCCTTTCTCCTTCTCCCCTACTCACTCAGCAGGGCTTCTACAGAAATACTTCCTCTAAAACCAGTTTTTAAGGGAGGCTGCTTTGGATACAGACACTTCACATTAGTACACTCTTACCACAAGCATACACATAAAATCCCACCTTTTTATTATGGCATATGGAATTTGTTTGGATGTGTAAATACCACGTGGGTATGACAAAAGGGGAAAGAAATACCAATGCTGAAAGAGATACAGAGTCATGCCATCATCAATACAGCTTCATACGATGGATTTTCAAAATACAAAAGTCTGGGTTTCTTTTTACATTGAAATAACTTTACAGTGTTCCGTGAGCTCGCTTTTATCCAGAAGAAGAAAAAAATATGCTCAGAGTAACTACAAGCAGAATTAATTTTAATGATTAACAGAAGATTTGTAACTGCTCTAGAACAGCATCTATGAAACACACTTAACAAGAGGTAAGCAACTATACAGAAGGTAAGAGGAGATCGTCACCACAGCAGTCAAAGTCAGTGGGGCAGGAAGGGGAGGGGGAAATCTGGAACTGCATGGTTTCATTTGGTCACAAAGTTTGAGCTGAGTGTTTAAAATGAAGCACCTTTAAAGATGCAGTACTCCTAGTTAAAACAATACAGAAACTTTCAAGACTAGAATCTACATTCTGAAAAAATAAAAAAGTTAGACATTTAAAAAAAAAAATCCACGCATCTCTAGGCTCGTGACTTAACTTACTGTTAGAAAGCAGACTGGCAGCTCTTCCTTAAGCAGCAACAGTGCCTAGAAGTAATGCCACCAGAAAGTAAAGCATCTTTGGGGTGTCCAATACAAGCTGACACTTCTAACGATGTCAGAATGATCCATTTGTCTGCCAAAGATTAGGCAAGAAAAGGAGACACTGCATCTTTTTTTTTTTTTCCACCACGTTGCCCGGTTCTAGCAAAGAGCTAAGACGTTTTCTTTGGGCCAAGACTAACAGAAACCACTTTATCAAATATTCTTCAGGTTTCCTGCCAAACTGGATTTATTATTCTCATGTGGTTTTTTAATATTTTTTTAAAAACAATTTTTCCTGACAGTCTCTAAAGTGTTACTGGAACGTTTAACAGTCACTCTTCCACAGTTTAATTGTTTTGTCGTTTTCTAGTGCTGCTGATGCAATGATGTTTTCTGTTGGGTGACAAGCTGTTGAGATTACAACATCTATGTAAAAAAAAAGAGAAATACAAACATCATTATTTACAGCAATGAAATCAGGCTCATAGCACACTTCTGGAAAGTAACATGTATTGTTGCTACATCTTAAAACAGCATAGACCAGTTACTATTTCCTTGTAATTAAGAACAGTTATCCAACATTCACTCCATATATGGGAGAAGAAATATTTGCTAGCAAAAAAAGCATCCCATAGGTGGGCTCAACTTGAGAGCAGTAGTCAGGAAGTGTTTGTCAGGTTACAAAATGAAAGAATCTCTAGATTCTAGTTCTTGCCTATCTCATGGCAAAGTTCTTGGCAATTACAACAGGACACAGCTAATAAAGACCCTGCTCGGTACCTTTCCTTGCAGGTACGGTACTGCCAGCTAGATACACCACTTAGTCTTCAGTCTTGCCCTAATCTGAAAAACAAAAGCTTGCTGCCACTGCCCCAAGGTACAGTCTAAATCGATGGTCGGGCAAAGGAATAAGCATGCTTACATTTCACAGCACGATTCCTTCTAGTAAGTGCAGTGGGAACAGTCTCTTTTGGGATTCAGACTGAAGTACCTATCAGCTGACTTCTCAAGACATGCTAAACCTCACCTTCAAGAAATAGGTGTACAAACACACAAACGGCAGGACCGTATTAGTTCTTATCCTTCCAAGAGTTACAGCTTTAGGTGTTCACAGCAAGTCAAACTCATTACAATTTTGAGTTGCCTAAATATCTTGACCAGCTCTGAACTCAGGGAGACATCTTTTCAAGCTGAAGTCAAAATTTTTGCAGTGAAAAAGTACACATTTGCAACAACCATTAAAAAGCGTTCATGAGAAGTTGTGGACACCTATGGTTCAATTAAGCTTCAGCTAGTCAAGAATCTATGGGTCTGACAGCCAAAACTAAACATCAGTGAGAAAATGCTGAAGCTAAGCCCTATTTACAACCTGACATGAAGGATATTCTATCAATAAAAACAAAATCCTCTTCCTTACCTGTGTGCCCTTGTAATTTCTGTACAATCTCTTTTGTCTGAAGGTTCCAAATATAAACCAGGTTGTCTTCTGAACCGGACACAATCCACTGGAGGGGCAGAGAAAAGTTATTTTAATCTTCCTCATCATCTATATCTAACAACTAGTACTCAGTAAATACTTTATCATTATTATAAGGAACTTACACAACTATTTGATGTGATTTGTTCTGTCTCAGCCTCTATTCAGTGCATACAGGCAGCAGAAAGTTTTGTTACATCCTCTGTATGCCAGAGGAGGAAAACTAAATGACCAAAAGATGCCGAGGTCCTTCTTAGGATTTTACCTCTGCTGATGTGCTCCGCCATCTCAACCGGAGCACACCATCGTATCCTTGGACGGCTGCCTGCTGTGCCACTAACCAAGACATACCCACTGCTCCCCACTTGGGAACGTCCTCTCCTGCTGCAGCAGAAGGAGCCTGGCCACGAGGCAGCAGGACCACCCAAGGACACAGACACCACAGGTACTCAGGGAGGTAAATGGAGCTTCCCAGGACAGCTCCTTCTCCCACTGCCCTATGGCATCCATGAACCAGGATCTGCTAAGGGAGGTTTCCATCCCCAAACTACTGCTGCTTCTACAAAATTTTACCATTGCTAGTTATTTGGCACGGCCTCTACTAAACTATTTTTCCTCCTCTTCCAGATAAAAAACAGTTTTCGACACGATGATAGAGATGTTTTGGAATCAAATTACAGAATGAGACACTTGCATCATCCTTGCATGCCCATGGAGAAAACCAGTAAAAACTGCACATGAGTAAAAAATAAAAATAGTTCAAATAAACACTAACCTTTCCACCAGTAACGGAGAAGTTTGCAAATATGCAGTACTTTTCATTTTTGTGTCCTGTGTACGTCTTCAGGCACTGAAAGAGAAGAGCCAAAAGGCGTAAGCATTGTCGGGAAGTAGCTTTCTCACAGCCAAGGACAAACTCTCTTGTCTGATCAGGCTATAAATATATCTGCCCGGGTTTCCCTCCCTGCCAACTCGCTTATCTAGAGGATGCATAGGGCATCGCTGTCCTAGAACACTAATTTTGAGGACAGCAGGAAAAATAAATAAATTTGTCACTTCCCACCAAGAAAAGCAACAACAATTTAGTACCTAAAAGAGATATATAATATATGTGTGTGTGTGTGTATATATATATATATATATAAAATTATATATATTCAGTGTCTTGGGCCTATACAGCAGGATAAACAATTTTTTTTCAAAGGCATCTTTAGTCCTCCTTGATAAAGGGTTACTAACACCTTTTCTTATAATATTCATAAAATGTTAAGAGAGGTTAAAAAGCAAATGAAATCCAGATTCTCCAATAAATTTAGCTTAGTCTACATAACAAGACAGTCATAACAAGACAAAGGACTTACCTTTCCTTTGCTGTAGTCCCAAAGTTTAAGAGTGCTACAAAACACAGAAAAACAAATATTAGTTCTTGCAGTTTTTTTCACCAGACGATTTCCTAGTAGCAGAAAGTTTCTCCGTAACAGAACTTAGTCTACATGGGGCACTTTAGCCTGGATTTTCATTGACTAGCTGAAAAAGGCAGGCTATGGTTGTGATATTCTATGCACAGATGCTCAGACAGACAGGCTACCATCCACCCAACACAGGAAGGGTAGGTCTCACGAAAGCAACAGCATCATTACTGTCTGTGAATGGAGATGACAGATCAACTAATCCTTTCTTAGACACTGCATGGAAGTTCTCCAGGTGAATCATTAATACAGTAAGCACACCTCCACTGCTCTTATGTCTTACACAAAGAGTTGATTTCATATTGCACCCTTTTATAGGCTAGATTTTGTCTCTTGATGTTACAAGAGAATCGTATGATTAATGCAAGAGAATGCTGTGGTTTTGAAAGGTACACTAGAAGGAATGGACAGGTCTTGCAGACACTAAGCAGTGCCAAGGCTTTAAAAACAGAAGCTCTACCTATGACATTAGCAACATACAACACCTCCCAGATTTTCAAAGTTTTATAGTATGTATGAAGTTGTGTAATGTCATTATTGTGACAGGTAAACAACAGCAAAATAAAGTTTTATCTGATATTCATGGACACTTCAAAGCTTGTGGATTTTTTTTTTTTTTAAATACCTACTTGTCCAAAGTTGCAGCTAGTATGTATTTGCCATTTGGGGAGAATTTCACAAAAGACACTGGAGGGTTATCATCATCTACAGTGAAAATAAAAGTGATTGTTAACCAGCACACGGTTGCATTGCTCCATTGGCAAAGAATTTCTTTCGACAATAATCTGTTGTTAGTTGTCTCACTGAAACAAGCTTTCCGTTTTGTTATCCCTTGGTACTCCAAGAAATACAGATATAAGAAAGTGATCGTTTTCAGTACTTCAAGAAAATGATGTTTTGCTCACTTTTTAAATAACCCTTTGTAACTGAACTTTCCTTCTTTGAATCAGCACTTATCAAAGCAAAAGTATATTTATACCTTTTAAAAACCATTACATTAAGAGTATATGGTGCTAATTTGCAGTGCCATGTAACTTGTCTATGTAATGTTTTATAAGAATATGAAAGACTAGGGAACATATGTCCAACAGGTAACTTTCTTTTATTATCTTTGTTCACGAGATGCCTCATGCTAACAACCATCACCAGTAAAAGCAGGCAGCTCATGCAGTCATGGACTGTTTCCATCGCATCCAACAGCACAAACAGTTTTGTTACAGTTTTGAACTGCTGCACAGCAACAAACTGAACGGTAGAAAGCTTTGAAAAACTCATTTATCCTGCATCTATACTACAGAACACTCCAAGCTTAAGCAAGTTTCCATAGACATGATAGTTCCTTTTATTGTAATAGCTAGGAGGACAACAGTGTGCTAATGGAATGGTAGGAAGACTGAAAAATAGAGGTTAAGGAAGTCACTGTTCACAGCAATGATGCAGAATAGCTGTATTGCAGCTAAACAGCAAAGAATGGAGCACAAACGAGAAGCCTTCTACTTACCAATCAGTGTTTTCAAGCACTGCCCTGATGCCGTATCCCAGATTCGACTATGAAAAACACGAGACTCATTACTACCAACATAAGATTTAATTATATTTTTTTTTCTAAGTATGCAACAGTTTTAAAGGCTGCAGCAGACCAAAAAAACTTACCAGAGTCCATCATAGCTACTTGACACTATCAGGGATCCATCACGATTAAAATGCACCTGTAATATTATAGAAGGGGGAAAAAAAAACTTATATTTGTAGAAATCAATGTTTTTAAGCCTCAGTAAAAGTATTCATCTTCCTACACTAACAGTTTAAGTCGTATGGATAGAAGCAGAGAGTCAGTACGATATCAAAGCCATCTACGAATTTAGATGGGTAACACAATCAAAACAAGATCCCCACCACCCCCAGTTTGCCTGGCATAAATGGAAACAGGAGTTAACTACAGCTGTTTATTCTAGTATCAGGAACTGGAATATACGTTTCCTCAGAAGCTAAGAGCAGCACCTTAACATGAACACAGCATTAGCTGCTCAAATAATAGTAGCGTCCAACCTGGGGTAGCACCTTAACATTTTAAGGACATGGAACTTAACCTCTTATGTAACCAAATATGTTTTGAGGTAAATTTATTCCATTCAGCTATACCTCAAAATACTACTATTTAAAAGAATAATTATTGTTAATGTACATTTTCAAGTGTGAAATCCAGCCAAGGCAGAACAATTGTACCAATCGCATTCCAACAGCCATGTTATAACACATCAGAGGCTCAACATTCTTTTAGTCTTTCCTTCATTTCAACGACATTAAGAGTTAAATACCTTCTTGTTTTCCTTCATTTTATTAGATATTGGTGTATTCCACGTTACTTTAAACTATTTAAATTAACAAGGTTGGAAATGGAGCGTACTATGGAACTGCCCTGGTCTGAACCATAGCACTAGTTTGAAAGAAGCAAGCAGACACACAGCAGTTCCAGGCTGTCCTCCAACCCTCAAGTGACAACCAGTCAGCACCCCAGCATCAGATTGCCAGGCTCAGGCACGGCCAGCACTCCACTATTCACTGCTCCCCACATTAACACCCAAGACAGAGAACCATGTAAGCCTCACACGTAACAGAATCACACAGAATCACAGAACACTCCTCATTTTGTTCTCATTGAGCAATGACCACCTGCAAACCATCTGCAGCCCATCCACTGCACTGTATGAGGGGTTCATAATAAGAATGAGAGCACAATCCCACCCCTCTACCAACAGAGGTAGGAGAGGAGCTGCCCTAAACAAAGCACATTAGCATGTTTGTTCATCAGAAAGGACTTACAGCTGAAACTGGGTCAGAATGAGCAGGCAACGTCTTGAGGCACTTCCCTGTTTTCACATCCCATATCCTCACGCTTTCGTCAAACTGAAGATTGAAGAAATGCACAAGGTGGTTTAATGATACACCTATTTGTGGCATACACGATGTTATAACTTGATGCAAGTCTAGACACACTTCGTCCTCCAGTTGCACTGTAGCCTCATTAGAAAGGCCAGGAAACAACAACCACTACACAGGGTAGCAATAACAAACAGGGAGCGCAGTTCCCTTCAACTCTTCCTCTACATGCAAGGAAAACTGCATGTTGAAGATGGGCTAACGGCTCAACCGAGTCCCTAAATAAGGACAGCCAGAACACTGCACAGCTCACCCAATTACAAGTTGCATTTGTGGGGGAAGACAAAATTGAAACAAGGGGTGTGCAACAATTGCTGCGCACTAAGGAAAAGAAATCACTTACTGAGCCAGAAACGATGAGGTTTGACTGAGGATTGAAGTTGCAGCAGAAAACGTAGTTACTGTGCCCCTTCAGCGTCTTTAAGCACTTACCCTGAAATAAGATTTAGGAGTGTTAAATATTTAGCATCCTCTACAGCCATACATGCATTCAGATAAGCTGCATGAAGGTTAATAACCATGCAGCACAAAGAAACCATCTCTAACCCCAGACTTAGATGGGCAGAGGACCAGCTACAAGAAAACAATAGAAAAGACTTTTTTCAGTGAATGCAGCCAAATTTCAAACCCTCTGGGCAACGAGAGAAAACCAAGCACTTTAACATATCCAATCAAAATTAAACCAATTTACCCAGTTTTCAACGTAACTGCAGAAAAGAAAGGGGGAAAGAAGCAAAGAGAAGTGAGCCTATGATGAGAAGTTACAGAAAAGTTCAATCTGAGAGGCTGCTTTCAGAAACAAAGCCTGCAACTGCATTGCCATCATAAGACTTTAGCACTCTCAGAAGATAACCAGACTCCTCATAGTACCCGTGAGCATCCCCTCTTTCCAAAAGCACGCGGCACAACTCACTCATCCTCACAGCCCATTCAGCCAGCTGCCCATTTTAAGCAGGAAAGTTGGAGCTATTACCTAAACAGGACCAGTGCTTAAAACTCTATCTCCTCTCATCATAGCACATCAAGCTCATCTCTCAGAAGAGCCTGATTTACAATGGCAACGCTGCAGGAGAAGGTAGGTAAATAACAGCTTGTCCTTACCGAGCTTACATCCCATATTTTGAGAGTTTTGTCATCAGAGGCAGAGACAAGAAGGTTGGAATCTGATGACCAAGCAACATCGGAGATACCCTAAAACAAAGGAAAACAATCCTCTTAGCTCTGTTTGCTCACTGACACATGCAAATGGAAAACACAGGCTGCATATTATATTCACAGCTGAAGCTTGAAAGAAAAGTCAGCACTGGGAGCTGGGAATTCATTGATCTGCCTGGGATGCAGCTCCTTTGACACTTGCTCATTTTAGACTGAGCCATACACTCCAAAAACATCAACAGCTTGTTCACATGGCACTTAGTGTGGCCACCAACACCCTTTCTTGGAATTCATAAACAGTATGCTACACAAACTAATCTGAATAAGTGGTTTCTCATGATGACAAATGGTTTGCTCTTTCTGGTCTGAGTCCCTAAGGCTGGAGAACAACAAGATTCTACTGGCTTTTCTTTTGGTGAATCTTCATCTTTGCTTCTGAAACTTCAGCACGTAAGAAACTTTGGGAAACAAAACTGGAGGGTTTGGGAATTTGTGTTTTCTTTAGAACTTTGGAGAATGAGTAAGTGTTGTGTTTATGTAGGCAAAGCCACAAGAAAATTCAATCTCCTTAAAAGGCAAGCCATTCTGCTCCAGATACAAAGGAAAGAAGGAACAGGACATAGCGTTACAGTTTACAGGGATTTTCACCCAAGAATACGTTGCCCCTTGTAGGAGGTCAGTGTTCCCAAAATGGAGGGACTCAAGAAAACGGCTAGGCAGTGTGTAAGCAGGTTCTTCATTATCACTCTGCAATGTATTTCCAGCTTGACCTGGCATCACCTCAGCAATTCCAGTCCCAGGGTATTGCACAGGACTGTATAAACAAAGACGTACAAAATGAGACTAAAGAGCAAGCCCTCTACACAAGTCAAACGAATCACAAATGGAAAACTCTGGACGTGAAAAACAAAGCAAAGTAAATTCCTTACAAGTAAATTCATACTCAAGTGCACAGAGATCTCCTCATACTTACCAGTTTATGACCAGATATTGTTTTTTCAAACTTGCCGTCGTACGCTCCCCAAATTTTAATGAGCTTGTCAGCAGCTGGAAAAGAATGTACCAGTTAAGAGACTAACAGCACCGACAGATACATCTGTCCTTTCTAGACGGCAAGAAATTAACTACATCTCTGCATACAGCGAGTAGCTTTCCCTCCCCAGGCAGACGCTAGTGGATAAGGTCGTATGTAACTGGTGAAGAATGGTTTCGTACACGCCACGCTGCAGCAGCTGAGATTACATAAACTGCCTGGAATGCACAGAGTCTCCAGCCACTTCAGTCTCTCTGATGACAACTTGGGTTTCTACTTTTGTTTCAGATTGCCAGTGGTAGAAGTAGTACTGTTCCACGAGGAATGCTGAAAAGCTTTTGTCCAGAAAGAACAAAAGTGACATCACTACCTGGACTGAATTAACGTCTGCAAAAACCCAAACATATTATCTATTTTAGCTCGCAAAACAGGCCAGAGAAAAAGGTTGATATTTGCCAGAGGTAGAGGTTGGAAAACCTTGGGGTGGGGGAAAGGGTCTTTCATAAGGATACTTGAACACAGGAAGGATTTATATACGGTGTACTGGCCTTATAAAGGCAATCTGCAGTTAAGCCAAAGACCTAAGTCATTCCCATGTCTGGAAGTTGTTTGACTGGCCCTCAGCATCATATTCAACATTGTTCTTTTTAATTGCCCTTTCCATATATATGGATCCTCACCGAGGGTTTATGTAAACACATTTTCAAAGGAAAAGCTGTCAAGCAGCATTAACCACCAAAAAAATTAAAAGAAATACCAAAGCTGTCAGGGAGAGAACTTGATCTACCACCTAAGAGAGCAAGTAGTGAAACACTATATATAACAACATCTTCTGCACATTTCACGGGGATAATCAAAGGCTCTGACTCACTAAACACCACAGGCACAGCGGACAGAAACACATGGCCAGTCCTTCATACCACGCTACAATCCAGTCTGGTAGTGCAAAGCTATCTCCCTCAGCTGCCAGAACTACACTTTTGCCTGCAGGTACTGCACACAAAGCTCAAATCAAAAGCTTAAGCTGGAACTTGAGCAATACAGAAAGGCACAGGGGAAAGAATCCTGTGCTTGCTTTTGCCCACTTGCTCAGAAAAGAAAGCTGAACAGGAGAGGACTCTGATCTGGCAACACCTACACGATCCAACATTCAAAGTAACAGAACTTAAAAGCCAAGAAGTAAATCATCCCAGAGATTGTCAGCTCTGGGACTGTTCCTTTTAGGAAGAACAATGACACTACAGCCCTCTTCCATTTGATGAGGGTAACGGTAAAGACAAGTAGTTCTCCAAGGCCCAAACATGCACGTTTTCAACAAGATAATAAGAGAGCAATACTTACAGGAACTGGCTAGCCACTCTCCGTTAGGACTGAACTTCACCGACGAGACTGCCTTTGTGTGTCCTGCTAACGTGAACTTTAGAGCATAATTTGGTTTTACTGGCGCGGGCTGAAAGAAAAATATGAATGGATGAGCTTAATAAACTCCCAGGAGAGTTTCACAGTCAGCACACAGTAATGGACTGCATGAGTATTCACCATAACACAGATTCTACTGTTTACATTCTTTTCCCTCTCCAAATTCAAAAAAAAGCAACATGCTGTCAGGAGTCTGTGGTGCCTTACTGCCCACGTGCAACACCAACTCATCCTCGATAACAATTCCATCCAAGCCAGGAACAAACAGATGAGAAGAAACCAATGGTCCAAGCACAAAATGCTTGGCAGATTAAAATAAAACTCTCGGTACTGATCTGTGTAGTGCTATTAAACATTTGTAGTTCTGTTCTTTGTTGCAAATCAAACCACAGGCCAACTCCCCCAAAATCCCACTTTTTTCCACTATTTCACCATTTGTGAAGGCTTCATGGTTAGACAGCAACATCTTCTTTCAGCACCTGCAGGCTTCAAAGAACCTGACTAATGCCTGCTTTCCCATTTTGCAACTAAGACCACAAATTCACCAGTTCTACAGCCATCTCTAGGCCTTCCAAAAATACAAACCACCTGAGCTTTTAATGCTCAAAGCAACAAGAAGTATTTCCTTAGCAAGAACTTAAACAAACAAATCCAGCACTACAAAAGACGCTGTTTTTATCCACCTGCTTTACCCACAAACGTGCTTATCCTCAGCACGTTTTCATCCCCAGACAGCAGCAGAAGCAGACATCTTGAGAAGTTCTTAATCTACATTTGATTCAACCCTCTAATTCTGGTTTGCCTGGCGAACGTGCAGGTAGTTGCCATGTGCATTTACACAGACATTGTTCAGCCCCACACACACCTTGCTCTGATTGGTTGAGGAGGAAGGAGTAGATTGTGTTTTGGTGGATTCTGCATCTGGCTTCTTTTCTTCTGTTGCCATGGTTCTGAAGCTGGCAAATGAGACTTACGGTGCTTGAAGGGGAGAATGAATGTGCTGCTTCAAAAGGCAGCCCTTGCCACAGAGAGCAGAACTGCACTGGTAATGAAAACCTGGAAGAAAAACAAAATATTCTCAATAGCTGTCAAAGAAAGATCGTCAGCAGCTAAAAGAATGAGGTCAGCCTAACTGCAGATCTCCAGAAAACAGCGTGAAAAACTTATCTATAATCTTTTGTACAGATATGTATATCTTTTCAGCAACGTAGCAGTATTTTATGCCTTCAGGTCTATTAACGTGCAAGAACAAGAGTCCAACTCATGGCCTTTTATTACTTCTTGGACAGCATTTTTCACTCTGCTCTGTTCCAAACACAAACCATTAGAAATAAAGCAGAATAGCTCTTAGGTGCAGTGGGACATTTCATATCGTATTCCCCAAAATACTTGTAAGAAGAAGTACTTGCATAGCACAGCAAATACAATGGTTTATATAAAAGCCGTTTCCAAAGCTTAAAATCCTACCAGGATCCTTTCATCTCCTAATTCAAGTATTTCAGTCTCATATTTCTCCCCTAAATGGTGTGAGCATCACATCATACCTTTGTCTGAGCGTTTCACCTGACTGAAAGCCAGCCTTGTGTTAGTCTCAGCAGACTCACTTTCTGTAACACAACCTGATAAAGCACAGTGCCAGTGCTCTGTAATCGGGGCCGATGCTGCAGAGGGAACAATCTCCAGCTACTTTTTACCATAAGGATTTGTCTTTAAACTACATTTGCAACATCCCACCACAACTACCATTCTTTTTGCTGGTGGCAGCAGATTTGAGAGCCAAATCGTTTGCTCTTCCAGCAACTACTGGTATTTTAAGCAACTCATTCTTGGGAGGGGACGGGAGGGTGCAGGGCAAAGTGCTACCAGTTGCCTGCTTGCTTTAATAAGCACTCTCCGCAGTGTGGATAAACTTCGTATTGTTGCCACCAGTGATTTAAGTTTTCTAATGCAGATCACATTCTTTTCATCTGGAACTAATCTGGGAACTTGAGCGAGCACACATCCTGCTGCCAGCACGCAGCTCCATCCCGGGGAGGGCTTCACCCTGCACCACAGCATCTTGCACTAAACAGAGCACCTCAGCAGCACCCGCTGCCCAGTGCGAGGGCTTCCAGCGGGGTGACCAGCAGTGGGCAACAACACTCCTTCCCCACCCACCTGCCCTCGCCTCGCTGTTCCCCTTTATACCCAGGGGAAGTTCTGTGGGAGAGCCCAAACTTTTGGGGGGCATGAGGAGCCACCCAGAGGCATGCAAAAGCGCAAGAACACACACATGCAGGCGTGCACACACAGAGGCATGCACATGGAGGCGTGTACACACATACATGCAAGCAGATATGGCTGCAGACATATCCAAGAGCATGGTATGGCTCCAAGTACACATACACATGCAAGCACACACAGCTGCAAGCATGCATGGCTGCAAGCACATGCAAACAGGCATTGTATGGCTCGGAGTACACGCATGCATGCAAGCACGCGTGCATGCATGCCTGCAAGTGCACACATGCAAACACACAGGCATGGCTGCAAGCACATGCATGCAAATACACATGCATGCCTGCAAGCACACACATGCAAACACACAGGCATGGCTGCAAGCACACGCAAGCACCTACAAACGCACGGCCATACGCAAGCACTGCTGCAAGCACACACATGCCGGCATGCACCACTGCAAGCACACACCCCCATACAAGCCACTCAGGGGTGCAAGCACACAGACACAACCACGCAGCGCAACAAGCATGCACCGCTGCATGCGAGCACACGCCCACATGCAAAGCGCCGGGCGCTGCAACCAGGCGCGCATGCAAGCAGCACGCACGTGCGGCGAGCACGCGCGCGTGCAAGGCATGCACGGCTGCAAGGCATGCACGGCTGCAAGGCATGCACGGCTGCAAACGCGCGCGCGGCTGCACGGCATGCACGGCTGCAAGGCATGCACGCGCGCGCACCGCCCCCAGCGCGCGCCGTGTGGAGAAGGCGGGAGAGGGGGGCGCGGGGAGGGGGAGTGGGGGGGGGGGGCGCCGCGCGCGCGCTGCCTGAGGGGGCCCGGCCGGGCGCTGAGGGGAGCCGGGAACCGGGCCCACCCCCACCCCCCCCCCGCCCCCGTGACTTACCGGGGGCTGGGGAAGGAGCCGGGGGCTGGGGGCCGGGGGCCGCCGCCGCCTCCTCCTCCTCCTCCTGGGCTCAGAGGCGGGGGCGCGGCCGCGGCGGAGGGGAGGGGAGGGGAAGGGGGTGGGGAGGGGAGGAGGGAGGAGGGGGGGGGGGAGGGGGGGACGCGGCGGCGGCGGCGGCGGCAGCGGCGGCGGCTCCGGGGCCGCCAGGCGGGGGAAGGCGGGAGGGCGCATGCGCGGTGCGGGCCAAAGGCTGCACAATGCCGCTCTCTCCCGGGAGCGCTACGGAGGGGCCCGAGGGCCAAAAAGGGGCGGGGAGCGCCTTAAAGGGACAGGCGCCGCCTTCCCTAAGGGGGGGAGGAATTCAGCGCTCACCCCCCCCAGTGAGGGTGGGGTGGGAGCGCTGTGTGAGGCCCCCCTGTTGTGAAAAACACCTCATTTTAGCCCGTTAAGGCTCGGTAGCGCACTCAGGCACACGTGAGCGGGTTTGTTTTGTGCAGCTGGGGCTGCGCAGCCCGGTTTTGGCCCCAAAAAAATAGAGGGAAAAGGAAGAGCCACGCGTCGCTGGCTGGCCCAGGAAGGTCCTCGGGCTCCAAAAATCCGAGTGGCAGCTGGGAAAGGAAAAAATAAAAAGGAAAAAAAAAAATAAAGCTGTGGTGCAGCACAGCCAAGGCCCAGCTCCTTCCCCCAGCCTGGAAACCCGCAGCCACAGGCTGGGCATCGATCCCTGCCCTGCAGGAAAAAGGGAGGGAAAAATCAAAAAAATCGTGTTACAAACACAAATCATAACCCTAAACAACCCCTTCGCCTCTGAGAGTCCTAGATTTTTCTTTTCACAAATTCAAAGCTTCATAAACCTGATTTGGCCAAGTATTCAGTCGCACGCTGGATTGTGTTTTTTTGACAGAAAAATGCAGCCCCACGCGCGTATTTCTTCGGGACTGCAAAATGTGCACACCAGGGGATTTGCATGGACAGCCCATGAAATTTAGCTTGTTGGTTGTGAATCATCCGCCAGGGTCCTTCTCGCTCCGCAGGCCTCGCTGCCACAGCTGGGATCAGCAGGATGTGATCTCTGTCCAAATTCCCTCTCTGTAAAAGACTGGGCCTTGGCAGGCTTCTCTCTCACAAAGTCTTTCATGCCATTTGGTTCCCAATAGCCTGAACTTGGTGACCTGCCAAGTACACTGGAAAAGACACCTGTCTGTGGTTTTTTTTTTTGCTTTTGTATTTTATTTTATTTTTTTCAGGGGGGGGAGAAGCTTTCCATCATGATGAAAAAGAAGAAATTTCCACAAGTGGCTCAGATGGTAGGGAAATGACTGCTTTCAGCGAGGCTGTGATTCCTCTGGATGGCTTTAAGCGTGTCAGGAACAGATCTGAGGCCTTGGATCCTGCTAAGACTAACGTGTACAATTTTGTCACAGGTTCCACTGAGACGAGAACTGATCCAATCCTGCAGATTTCATCCAAAGGACATTAATGTTTGTGGAAAAGCTCCCACTAACTTCAGCACATGCTGGATCTGCTCTTTAGACACGATGGCTGCAACCAAGCACATGCTGACGTTTGCAATGGTGAGTAATAAGGCAATAAGCTTATGAGCTATGCAAGTCTATGTTTATGTTTTGGCACGATGAGCAGTCTCTGTTAGGATTTCTATTTACTTGGGCCACTCAGACAGCAAACAGAGGGAGCACAGAACAGACGTACTGTATGTTTCACTCTGTTCAAGAAACAGAGGGAGCAAGAACTCATGAGAGACCTGCTGCTTCTTTTAGGCTCGTAAGGAGCAGCTGATGCCTGACATATAGCTGTTTCTATGCGGTTGCTAATATGCTGCTCTGTTTTTTTTTCTAGATCCCAGATACATCGTATTCATATGTTTCTTCTGGGATTTAAAAACAAACACTGAACCTTTTCCAGGCTGATATTTCTACCTCCCCCACTACAGTATGAACCTTACTTGCATTACTGCCAACATTTGTTCATTTAAAACTAGGAAAACTTACCCCAGTGGAAAGCAGCAAGGATTTGATTCATTCTGCCCTGGGAGGGATGTGTATACTTAGCCTGGGCACAAGGGCCCAATGGATGTTGAAGAACTCAAAGTAAGAGTGTTTTATTGAACACTGCATGTATAGAAGTCCATGTCAGGGAAGCTCTGCAAAGAAGCAGTCCATGTTTTTTCAGGAGAAACATGGACTTCATGCAGGATTAGCATCCTGCAGTATCATACAATGCAGATTCCCCCCTGGTGCAAATCACAGCCAAGTTGATGCATAAGGGCTGCTGATTTGAGGGCCCCGGACTGAATCACACACGGTCTGATTGCCAGACGTGATGACAGCCTCTCTCTCCTGGCCTCTTCATCTGGAGCAGCAGGTTCTCAGCACTTCTGTGAATCAGGAACTTTGTTCTTGACTGGTGCAAATGGTTGCAACTCCAGTGACTGGATGGCTCAATACACCTAGCTCATTATTCCCTGGGATAATTTCAGTAAAATGTACGTATCTTTGTCATTGAGAAGTTTGAAAGTGTTACTGTTGCCTTAGAGCTTCTCTTTACTGTTTTTCCAGTCTATAAGAGGGCAGAATGAAAAGTAAGAAAATACACAGAAATACGTTAGGGCTTTAGCCAACTGAAATCTAGCGTGTTCTGGGATCTGTTAGTTTAAACTGCCAACTCAGTAGCACACACTATTCACAAGCTTGCTTTCCTGTGCAAACCACTGTGTTAATAGCAGGTGCTAGGTCTCTACATCACACTGATGTGTAACAAAACCATTTAGATGCAGCTAATTTCCAAATAAACATATTTACTGTGGCCAAAGCTACATAGCCGTATTAGCTGGACATTTTCTATTCACTTCTCAGATTCTTTTGGTCAAGTCCCGTTTTTTTCTTTTCCTTCCACAACAGTTTATACTGCTGCTCTGCTTTCTTCCATAAAAATAAAAGTGTCTTGGCTCACTGTGTCCCAGCATCCAGCTCCTGCAAGTAGTGCTTCTTGCTACATCCTGATAAAAGATACAGAGATCAGAGCATTTTGTGGGCTTTTCATGCCTTTCCTCTCCTCTGCGGAGGAAGCTGTTCATCTTTGTTTCTTTGTTCTGAGAACTGCCAGTCTAGAAGGACACTATTAAAATCCACTTCAGACCCTCTATTGGATATTGGCTGTCTCCAGAACAGCATTTAGAGCATAATCAAAGCTTATATTTGCAGATGAACACTTAAAAGATCCGTTGGGTCTTGGACTGCTCAATTCCTTCCTGTCCTCTGATCAGTTATCATAGTGCTGTGCTTTTTGGGGCTTGTAGATGTACCGGCTCATGGGTTCTCTGTTCAGAGTCTCTGCATACCTCTCTCCTGATGAAAAGTGAACACTGAAAAGTCAGAAGTCCTGTAGACACTGACACCTTCCCAGCAGTGAGTAGCAAGGGTGGCCTCACCAGTTGGTGTGGCCAGGCTCACAGAACTAAAAAAAATGAGTCAGAAGAGCTGCATCCAAGTTCTTGCTCTGCTAACGATTCTCTGCATCATCATATTCTCTCTCAGCTTCCCCAGCTGAAAAACAGATCTCATAATATTTGTTTTACCTACATAAGCTGTTAGGAGGATTATTGCATTGTTGTGAATTCCACAGATGAAAGGTACTACAGAAGAACAAACTGTAATTATTGTTTCAAACCTCTGCCCTAGACCTGTCACCCTTACCTTACTGAATAATGCTTACTCAGTCGAGGAAATTCTGCTGCTATGGTGAAGAAAATCATGAGTGAAGATGACTCTCTTTTGCAATAAGAACACTTATCCCCTAGCGTTCAACACCCTTCTCTCTGCCAGTGGGATGACTGGAGTCACTCAAATAATCTCAGTCACTCAGTGCACACTTATGCAATACGCTGTTTGGACACTGTTGTTTCTTTATCCCAAAGAGGACTGTAGTTGAATAAATTCTCTTTTTGTAGTGGCTAACGATGTCCACTTGAGAGGTAGCAGCTCCTGGTAATAGGATTTTCCCTGAGTCCATTGATAGGTGAAGGCTCTGGGAGCCTGTGGTGGCTGATGGCTGCCAAAATGGTCAGAATGGCCAAATTTGCTGCCTTGAGGCACGTGGAGCCCCCATCAGCTTTTCACATGTGTGCAGATGCACAGTGTGCCTGCGGATGTGCCTGGAGATGGAGGACAGAACTCACTGATGAAGTACTCAAAACATTTCAGCAGCCTTCTCCGCTTGTAATCTGTTTGCAATTTCCAAGTACAAATACTAACAAGGAGCTTCCTTGCTGTAGGAAACTACGGTTTTGATGGTGAAACGGGCACAGAGTGGTGATGTTGAAAATCAGAAGCTTACAGTTACAGCTTACACCTATGGCAAACATCAGGAAAATTGGTGCTCAGCGTTAGTCTTCTCAGCAGTCCCTGAATACTATTAAATACTGTTGAGTGCAATTATGCAAGGCACTGCGTGTGGTCAGTTCTCATAAAACTCAACAGTCCCACAGAGATAAGTATCTTTTCTAATTCTGCCCACCCTTGTTTCCTAAAGACTCAAGTCCTCCCCTTGACAATGAGAGCATAGAAGCAAAGTGTCAGTGCTCGCCAGCCCTGAAAACTACCGTGTTCTTACACAAATAAGTTTTTCTTGTCAAAACCTGTGCACAAAGCTGCCTAGAAGGGTGTACATATCACTGCACATTAAGGGTTAAAAGTAGTGCAAGGGCAAGGAGTAAATACACTGCTGGTGTTGGTTAACAAGGTACTAATTGGGTAACTGGAGGTGCATCTTAAAAGACCACAGAGGTTAATCAAAAGGCTTTGGGTGAATCCAGGGTGCTCCTTTGAGCTTAGGGAGCAGGTGATATAGCACAGGCAAAAAAAGCTACTGCTATAATCTTGTATTTCATGGTAAAAGTCAGAAGTAAGGTATCTTCGAAGAGAGAGGTTGTTAGATACTACGTATAAAGCTAGTATGACAGAATTGGTTCTGAAGCTAATTTAGTGATGGCAACCATCTCTTCCTCAGTCTATGTGCTCTTATTTGGGGCTAGGTTCCCTGTGCTTGAATCATTCTGATTTGATTTCACTATATCTCACTGTACTGGGGCTTATTCAAAATGAGTCAGCACGTACCTGTTTGACTGACCAGGTATCTGAATTTACTGCCTTACTAAGAGCCCCTAAAATATGTTTGTTTTCCCCTTCTGTTAGAGGATGTGACCGAGTTCTTCAAGCACAAGTCTGCAGACCTCCAGGTAGGTGTGTGAGGGACTTGGATGTTGCATCTTGAAAGCTGATAGCTGCGAGATCTCAGGGGACAGTTTCCCATGTGAGCTGTTTTGCCCGCTCTGGTTGATGCATAATGAACATATCAATTTGGGATGAAATCATCTGATGACCCCCTGTGTGAGATAAAGGAGTATAAGGTGTATAAAGCGCTACGGGCGCAGAGAGCGCTGAAGTGGCTTTTAGGGACAAAAAGGTCAGCTTGCAGGTGCCTGTGGTACGGGGGATCCCGAGTCACACACAAACCCTGCGTGGGGTTTTGCTTTTTGTGTGGATGCAACTTAGAAACTCTCTCAAAGAGTAGTTCTGTCCAAGAGAGGTGTGGTTGTGACACTTTTCTAGTTCCTGAATTTGCATCAGATTTGAAACGGAGTGAAAAATGCACTTTTCTATGGATTTGGTTGAGGTATGTGCACAGCTCTGCTTCCGTTCTGAGGCAACAAGTCTGGCTAAGTGGAATTTTCCTAAGCATCTGTCCTCTTGCCTGTGCAAAAATCAGCCTTTGGGTTATATCAGGCTGTCTGAGAAATCTCAGTTCCATTGGTCACATTTTTCAAAAGCTAATCTGCTGGAAGTAAGGTCTTGCAGTGAAAGTGCCTCCACCTTATGGTTACAATCAAGTGACTTATTAATTGGCATCACCACACGGCTGTCTGTGTAACAGGCAGCGTGGCAGCCTCTGCTGGCATATGTGGCCACAGAGAAATCCCATAACTAGCTCTTATTTCACGTTGGCTCTCACATTTCCTCTGGATTCATTTATTTTCCAACCGTTTTCTGTTTGTGCTGCAGGGACTGACTCCTAGTTTGGTGTACAACAGCATCTTTTAACTTTTTTTCTTCTGTTTGCATTCGTAGATTGGCTTCAGGACACGGGCTGCAGGTCTTTATGGCTTGGAAGCGTTTAACAGCGTTCCCGTTTGCTCTTGTGGTGGGTGGGTGTAAAATCCTTACTACTGATGGTAAACATTAGAGATTTTGCGCTTGTTTTCAGCAGCTGACCGTGCGGTGGAACGCACTAAGCACATCACACGGGGTTGAAGGCTCTCCGGACGGATTTTTGGGGTGATTTCTCCCCGACATCTCGCGCTGGCCGCCTGCTATTTTTATTGCGGCTCGCATTTTAGTCGTTGCGTAACCGAGAGGAGCGCGCATTACCCAACGCAAACCGCGAGTTCAGCAAAGCACGGGCCCAAGCAAAAAGAAGCACGGGCCGAGGAGAAAAAAAAAAAAATTAAAAATTAATTAATTAAATAAATAAAAATAAAATCCCAACAAGCACGGGCCAGCTCCGGCTACCAGCTTGACCCCATCCCAAGGAGCAAGCGGCTGCCCGCGGGGTCCCCAGCTCCCCATCCCCGAGCTCTGCGCCCCCTCGGGGACCCCAAACCCCCCGGCAGGACGTCGGGGACCCCCCCCTTGTCCCCCCTTTTCCCCCCCCCAGCCTCCCCTCTCCGCCCCCGCTCCTTCCCCCGCCGGGGCCGCGCCGCTCCCCGGCCGCTGCCGCCGCCGCCGCCGCTCCGGGGGGAGCCCGGGGGGGACCGGGGAGCCGGGGGGGGGCCCTGCCGGCTCCTGGGACTTGTAGTCCGGGGGGGTGGCCACCGCCTGCAGCCCTGCCCGGCCGGGACTACCGGCCCCACATGGCCTTGCGCCCTGGCGCATGAGCTCTCGGGCGCTGGAGCGCATCTATTCTACTGCCTTGGCGAGGATAAAAAGAAGAGCAACTGGAGGGGGACTGTAAGGCAAACGGTGCTGGAGCCGCCGGGGCAAAGTAATCCGGTTTAATCTTTCCCTTTTTCTTTCTCGGGTGCTGGGGGCGAGGCGGTGCTAGCACCGGGTTCTGGAGGGAGAGGGGTTGGGGTAGAGGGGAGGGGGACCGGGGAAGAAGCGAGGGAAGGCTAAAAACCCACTTGGGAAAGGCCAACGCTGATTTATTATTATTATTTATTTTTTTTATCGTTTGTTTGCTTGCTTATTTATTTATTTATTTTGTTTGTTTTGCCCTCCCCTTTTCCCCTTCCCCTCCTTCTTCTTGCGGGAGCCCCCCATGCGCCGCTCCCCGCGGCCCCGCAGCCTTTGTGCGCCGCCACAATGCAACAAAGCGCGGCGGGCTGGGCACAGCCTGCCCATTGATTTCCTCCCGGCCCCGCCGCTCCTGCCCACCCTTTTCTTCTGCTTCTGCTTCTTCTCTTGCTGCTGCTGCTGCTGCTTCTTCTCCTTCTTCTGCTCCTCCTCGCCCAGCGCCCCCAAAGCGCCCGGGCGGCCGCGGGGGTTGCGCGCCCCGGCCCCTGCCCCGCGCCCCCGCGCAGGAGGGGTTTAGGAGGGATTTGCTTTCTTTTCTTCCTTTCCTTTCCTTTTTTTTTTTTTTTCTTCTCTTCCTCCTTCCCCTCCTTCTTCCCCCCCTCTCTCGCTCGCTCTCCCTCGCTCGCTTTCTCTCTCTGCCCGCCATCTTTTGAAGGGGGAAAAAAAAAAATAAAAAAAATAGGGGCGAGGGAAAGGAAGGCGGCGGGCGCTCTTAGGGAAAACAGGGGGGAAAAAAAAAAAGGGGGGGGAAAAAGGAAAGAGAAAAGGGGGAAAAAAAAAAGGCGGGGGAATAGAGCAGGAGCAAGCGGCTTGGGGCAGCTCCGCGGGTGCGCAGGGGGTGCGGAGAGGGGCCGGGCAGCTCCTGGGAGGGTGCTGGTGTGGGTATGGGTGCGTGTGTGAGTGTGTTTGTGTGTGTGTTTGCGTGTGTGTGTGCAGCTACTGGCCTTGTGCAGGTAGCTGGCGTCCTCGGGACTTTGGCAAATCAAGGGGAAGCGCGGGTTTGTTGTCCAAACTTTCCGCGCTTTGAAGGCGCAGAAAAGATTGCCTGCAGATTGCCTGCTCGGTGTCACGCGAGGAGCAACGCCACCGGTAATAAAACATCAAACTTCCAAACAGCCTGGCTTTCCCTCCGTTTATACAACTTCTTAGCTTTCGCACCTCCGCGGGCGCCGGGGATAGAGCGTTATTTGTAGCCTGCTTGGTTTCGCTTTCAAACAAAGCTGCAGTGTGCAGGGCGCAGATCCGCGCTCTGTAAGCGGGAGGCTGAGCCTCGCAGGGTGCCGGGGGGGAGTGGGTTTCCTACCGAGCTGTCTTCTGACAACGCTCAGCTTGCCTCCTGGGTGGTTGCTGTTAAATGTGTGACACCTCTGTACCTTGTGTGCACCCCTCCTCCGATGGCTACGGGAATCGAAAGTTACCAAAATAAACTTTTTATTTTGGATCAGCAAACCTGGTGGCTTCAGCACTGCTCCAACGTTTATAAATTTTACATGCAAGTTGCCCGACGTTAGTAAATAGTAGGCTGGGGGGTAGTGCAATTAGCGAAGCACACCTGCTGTTCCTTGCTGGGAATAGAGAAGTGGAGAGGTGGTTTTGATAAGCTCGTTAGTATTTTTAATGCATTCAGTCTCTGTCAGCCTGCTAAGGGAGTGTCTCTAAATTAAGCTGGAAATTTGAGGTTCAAGCTGGAGCTCGTGTCCTTAATTTGCTCGGCGATAAGTCAAGGTGTTGGAGAGGACTCGGTGTCTACCGTATGTGCTGCAATAGAGGAGTGAGAAGTGTGGAATAAACACGCACCAAAACAAACAAGGAATCCCCAACACAGTCTGGTTGCATTGCAAGCAAAAAACCTCGAGCTGCGTTGCTTACCCAACAACTTGAGCATGCTGTAAACACAGAGTCCTGCCTCCTAATCTGCAGAGCGCAGCTCTAGCAGAGTGCTGGGTGTCTTATTTTGTTAACTCAGAAGTTTAGGGAGTTTTTAATAATCCACTCGGAGGCTCCCGCTGAAACAGAGCAACTTCTGACCTTGGAGCCTTCCTTTTTGGAAAGAATAAATGCTAACATTGTGTTTTCTTTCTCTTTACTCCATGCTGGTTAAAAATACTCACTTACGCATGTACTTAGTGCTCCGAGACAACGTTTAATAAAAGGATTGGGCAGAGGGTAATAGTCTTATTCAACATTTGGCGTTAGCTTGATTGCAATATTGTCTTCCGTACGCGCTGCCTGTGTGGTGCTGGGAGCTGAGGCAGTAGCTAGCCCAGTGAAAGGCTTTTTTAGTTTTAGTGACCTATGCCTGCAGAGTTTAAATTAAAAAAGAATGCATGTGAAATGTCTGAGGTTTGTTCTCCAAACTGACTTTGTATTTAAAATTAAAGCAGCTCAGACTCCAAACGAGGCTCGATTACTTCTGGAAATAAAGCTGTTGTTGTTTTAGCACTGAGGTGCTGTCAGAAACTTTAGTTCTTGTCATTTAAAAAATATTTGGAAGAAAAGCATGTGTTAAAACTCTGATGGGCCCGCTCGGAGTGTATGCTAGGCAGCAGTGCTGCTCTTCTGTCTGCCCCTTAAGGCTGGTTGTGCTGGTGTTTGCAGATACAGCCTGGTTCACTGCTTCCTGGCACTTCCACGAGTTTTTACCCGCACTTCATGGTTCAAGTTGTGAAAGGCGCTGTTTATTTCTTGCCTCTTGGCTTTTGGAGGGCGCTTGTGTGCTCCCACAACACGCGAGGGGTGTGGGGCGGGGGGCTGTGTGCTTCCAGCCCAGCCTGGCTGCGCTCCTGGAGCCCTGCTCCTTCTCCCCGGAGTAATCTGGGAGCCTGATCAGCCCCGCTGACAGCACAAACAACTCGGGAGTCAAATCCCTCTCCTCAGCAGCAGCTGAGTGATGTAGAGGTCTCATGTTTCAAAGGCTTAATTACTTTTACAAAATATATTACCCTCTGTCTACTTCGGTAAGCTATCAGGTGCTCTCGGTGCAGGCAGAACTGCGCTCACCTAAATAAATGCACAAAGAGCGTTTTGCATTCCAGCGTTGCCGATTGTTTCTCTTTAATCCCACTTGCTCCTTCTTTGCTAATTTGCAGAATTCATTAATCTGCAGCGGGTTTCCCAATCATTACCGTGAACCTTATGTTTTGTTTTGTTGTTGCTTTTTTATTTTTTTTTCCCCTTAAATTGCCACATTATTCTCCAGTAATAGCCCAGAACACCACTGTAAGCAGTCAAGTTCTGGGAATTAGGAAGGAGCCATTGTTTGCTGTGCTGCTCAGTGAGCTGTCAGGACATTTTGGAAGGATGTGTGCGTCTCGAGCTTTTCATTCCACAGTATCTCACTGTGATGCTAGTGGGGCTTTGTCAATCGTTAGTGCTTGCTGGAGGTGAACATCTTTCTTTGGGGCGCAGTAAAAGGGAGGAAGTATTCTTTAACCCACTTGCTGCAAAAGGCAATGTTAAAAGGATTTAAATTCTTCAGGAGAGCAGTGTGGAAACTCACTGTAATGCGCTGTTAAGGCTGCTTTTTCTCCTAATCCTTGTTCCTTCCCCCAGCCTTGCTGATAAGGCACTGACTGAAGCAACACTTGCCTCTTTTGGATTCTTTTCACACCTTGCTGGGCCTCAGCCTTTTTCCAGCTTGAGTCTGATAAGAAGACACCATCGTGTCTGGGTGTATTTCAGCGACTCGGATAACCTGGGCAGAGGAGGAGGTTTGTTTGAGTTTCTCATTCCTTTTACTGGACCAGACCTTGACATTTTCCTCTCCACCAGCAATGCAACAGGTGGAGCAGAGACGAACCACGGTGAAATTTCTGTGAAATGGGGGCTGATCTGGAAGAACGTGACCTGGCTTAAACGATTCCAACCCCAAGCCCGTTCAGCTTCAGACTTCGAGGTTTAGACTCAGTCCTGGTTGACCCAGGTCAGCTGTGGGAATGACCTCGTTTGCTCGGAATAAGCAGCATGGTGCTTGTGTCCACGCTGTGGTGGTTGTGCTTCCTTTGCCTTGAACTTCATCGGTGCCCTGGTTTCAGCTGGGATGGAGCTAATTCTCTGTGTAGCTGTTAGCATGGTGCCCTGTTTTGGGTTTAGGAGCAGTATGATACCGATCACACGCTGGTGGTGTAGTTGTTGCTGAGCAGTGCTCACAGCAAGTCAAGGACATCAGCTTCTCACACCTTACTGCCAGGGCGGAGGCTGGGGTGCACCAGAAGCTGGGAGGGGACAGGACCAAGACAGGTGACCCAACCTGGCCAAAGGGATATCCCATACCATATGGCATCATGCTGAACCATAAAACCAGGGGGAACTTGCTAGGGGGGCTGCTGCTGCTTGGAGACTGGCTGGGCATCGGCCAGCTGGTGCTGAGCAATTACATTTTGCGTTACTTGTTTCATGTATTCTTTTTTTTTCCTTCCTCTTTTCTTTCCTATTAAACCGTCTTTATCTCAGCCCACGAGTTTTACTTTTCCTGCAGGAGCTTTGAGAGAGGCTTAGGGGTTGTGTCTTCACTTTGCAGGGAGCTAAGCTGGGGGTGCTTGCAGCGGGAGCTGTGTGTCTGGGGGAGCCCAGATCCTGCTGTTGGGATCCTTCCCCTGTTTGTTAGGCGAGGGGAGCTCCTTCCCCTCCTTCCCCCAGTTAGCAGCCTCAGCTCCCTGCACAGGCAGGATGCAGGCTTCAAAATCCAAACTTTTTCCTTCTTCTCCTTTCCTCTGAAATAGTTGCCCACATGCAGCCTTTTGCACTTGTTTGCTCTGAGTTAACCCATTGAGTTATTGTTCTGGGACAGCATGTTTGTTCAGGAGAGGTGCTTGTGCTGGTCTAGAAACGGATAAATGGGTTACACCAACCTAACTTTAATGTTTTTTAGGGGAGAAGTGCTGTTTGTAAACGGGAGGGCTGCTGCAGCCCAGCAAGTTGCTGCTCCTGTGCCAGCCAAGCTGCAATAATTAACCTGGGGGGGAGTGTGCTTGCTCTGCCCTGTTACCAAGTGTAACATTACTGCGGCTCAGCTAACGAGTAGTAATTTTATGTCATGGTAATTCAATCCATTTCACTTCATTGTCCAATCCTTAAACTGACTTGAATGTCGTGTATTGATTTAGGTGAGCTTTGTGTGCTCGGGAAAGTCGCCGTACTGTAAACCCAGCATGATTTACACCAGTAGCGGCTGATCCCTGCTTACTCCACTTTTAATGCTTTTTGTCCTAAAATCAATCTTCTATTCTTCAGAATAGTATGTTTAGTCATATCAATGTATGAAAAATAAGTTAAAAAATGGAATAGGAGAAGGTGTTGGAGCACAAGAAGTGTGCGAGAGGTCTGTTGACAGAAGATGCTTTCTCTGAGTTCCTTAGGAGGTTCTGCTCTGTGCTGTGAAATGCTTCTAAGGAGTTAGCGTGTGGATCTGTGTCTGCTTGCTAGAAGTCTGTCTTCTCTGTCAATGTTTGCGTTGAGCTGCCCCTGAGGATAGTGTCTGTAGCACTGTAAGTGGCATTAGTGATGCTGAGAGATGGTCATGCAGTGCTAGTGATGTAGGGGAGCCTTGTGGTGTAGGTCGTTAGGCACGCAGCAGAAAGCCATCCTTCCAGCAGGTAACACATAGGAACGGAACTGATCACCTGGGCTCTGTATTCTGTACTTCACTCCGAACACTTCTTGTATTTAGTTTCATTAAGAGGAGTTGCTCTTCCTGTTCCCTGTAGGCTGTCAGTTTGAGATGAAGGTGGCTGTATCTGAAAACCCCTCCCTAGCAGGTGTCACGGGAGACCTCTGTGGTGGTGTGGTTTATCTTTTAGAAACATGCCCAAAGAGCACCCTGTTACTGGGGAGCGGGATATAAAGCAGAGGGCAGTTTCATTTCTACTTTTTTCAAATGACAATTAGTGTTTATGTATATATATGTACCTATATATGCACTAAAGTATTTCTAAGACCCAAGTTATGGTATTTGAGTACCTCAGAAATATTAGTTTCTAAGTGTAGTGTCTGTTTGGTTTTGTTTTTTCCATAAAAATTGGTATCATCATAGCACTGTAAAGGACTTGATGTTCAATGGGCTGTGTAAATGCATGGGAAAAGACGAATGGCTTTAATTGTGAGTGATAGGGGATGTATTTCTATCCCCATTTTACAAATGGGGAACTGATAAGCCCACAGCACGGGGAGTCGAGCACTGAGCGGAGATGTCAGCATCCTGTTTTGTAGCTCTTTTGTGTTTTGTAATTCTTTGCAGGTATAGCACAAGCTCGGAGATGTTCTGCCCAGCAGGGAAGTATTCGTTCTCGCTTTTTTTTTTTGGTTTTCTCCTTTTCTTCAAAATGCTTTGTGTCCAATAATCTCTCTTTGGAAATCAAAGATCAGAAAAAGAAACAATCATGACAAAACCTGTTGTGGAAAGATTATGTATAATTTATTTGCCGTATACTGAATCAAACTGAATGGATGTGAGTTTTCTACTTTAACAAGTACACAGAGCACCATATGCTGATTAAAAAGGGGAAGGGCTGACTGTCCTTTTCAGAACACAAATGTTTAGCTGCAGATCACATCCTTAAAAAAGAAAAAAAAAAAAAAAGAGAACCCTGCGAGGGTGTAGACATGCCATAATCCCATTAAGAGTTCTGAAGCCGTTGCGGGTGTTGCCACGTTAAGCTTTAATGGGCATACATAAATGCTTCTATTATGCACATATCATCTGAAACTTGGGGCAGTGCCAGAGCAGTAGTATTATTATTTTTTTTAATAGTGTGACTGCAGGATGGTTCGCTAACTTGAAATTGGGAAAGCTGACTTCTGGAGTCACAGGTTGAATGTGCTGTAGTGTCGTGTGTTGGATAGGTCACGCTTTGGGGCAGTTGGGCTGTAAAATAATAGATGAGCGTGGGGAATTAAGAGACAGAGCCTTGAAGGAGGTGGGATGCAGTGCTGACAGGGCACAAGACTGGTGCTGAACTGCTGTGATTTCTTTTTTTCTTTAGGTCACTGCATCTTGCCAGCCTGGGCCTCCCTTTCGTGGCCTGCCTGGGCCTCTCCTTAGGGCAGAGGCCGTGTGGGTGCTGCCCTGTGCTTGGTCACGGCTGGGCAGTATGATCTCTCAGTCAGGGTGGTTGATGTCTGCACACAGCCTGGTTAAAACGGTTAAACCGAGGTGTCCAACCTGTCAGTTCATTGCCCTTTCCATCAGACTCCAGCTTACAGTCCATATCCCCATCCCACTCTTGCACACTTTCAGTGGGTGGTCATGGGCAGAGGCTAGTGTCTCCTACAGCATGCACAGTCCTCATAAAGCATCTGGCACGAAGTCCTGGTCCGTGATGGACCTTTCTATGTTGTTGCACAGCAGCAATGCCAGTGACCGAGCCTGGATGAAGCACACCCGGGCTCCTCTCCCCCTCGCACCAGTCTGTACCCCACAGAAGTGGGAGCGGATGTGTGTGATGCAGCACCTAACTGCAGCCTGTGGTCAGTCGCCTTTTCAAGCTGCATGAAATGGGAAGCTTTAACTTCCTGTCTCTTCTCTATTTTTCTCCTTTCTTTTCCCGACTTTCTCCACATCTTGCTTTCTCCTACAGGATGTAGGTCTTTTCTCCTTTTCAGAGTTGACTGCCTGTCTCCTCTCCCAGTTTATCTGCTCGCTAATACTTGTTTCTTTCCACAAATTTTGCTCCATGAAGGAAAGGAAGCAAAAAGGCACCTTAGCTTGACTTCTGAAGCCAGTGGATACCAGGTTAAAACTTCTCAGCACCCTTTCATCTCCGTCCAGTTCTGAAATGATGAACAGGTTAGGCCTGCTTGTGTGCCACCTTGGTGGTGTGTTTAGGACAGACCTGTTGCTCCTGAACTTTGAGACATGTTTTCTTCATAGCAGCTTGCAGCAAGTGAGGTTTTCTTTTCTTTGCTCCTTGTGCACTGTGGTAGTATTTCCTGATGGCTGGGCAAGGAGGGACCCGCAGATCCCATGCCACTGAGATCTGGTACAAGAAAGCTCGTGGTGAAGGCAGGTCAGTTTGTCACACAGCTTCGGTCTCCCACTGGCAAAGCAATTGGGAATGCTGGCCCACAGGATGCTAATAATGGGTGACTGCAGTTCAAACCCAAGCGTGCAAGTGGATTTGTAATTTTGATGGATCTTAAAATACGAACCTGAGTGCAGAAGTGAGGGTGAATAGAGGCAGAACGGTAGGTTCTGACCATCTGAGGAGTTTAAAGTGATTATGTATACCTGAAACATCCAGCGGTGGAGTACCAGGGAAGGCATCCAGCAGGCAGCATTTGTGCTGGTTCTGAATTCGCAGAACTGGCCAGTCTGTAGGAGTTGTGGCCGAGCCTGTAGAGCCTTCCCCTTTGCCCAGCAGCAAGGTTTTTGAATCCGGGATCGTTTAACTTTTTCTCTTCCCTGGTCAACTTCTGTGTAAATGTGGAGATTACTTTCCTTGGCAGGGCTCCAGTTTCTTTGTGTTTTAGGAAATGAGATGACAGAGACCAGGATCTCCACGATCTTGCACACCTCATGCTTGTACAATGACACTTCTCTGGCTGGGGTCACGGTCTGCTGCAAGAGGCTGCGTGTTCAGGGCTGGGTAGAGCTGGCCAGATCATCTATCAGAGCAATTGCAACCCCAAGAATAGGAGCACCCACAAGCCTGCCTCTTTCAGAACAGACCTCCCAACCCCAGGTAGCACCTAACCTTCTGTTTAACTTTCTCTCACCCTAACAGACCCCCTAGAGAAGGGGTTGAGCCAGGCTGAGGGGCCAAAAAGCGTGCAGAGCCTGAGTTTGTGTCTTTGCCTAAACCTTCCTTCGAAAGAGGTTTATCTCGATGGAGCAATTAGTTGTATCTTGTAGGTGATAAGTTTTGCAAAACCCATCTGCGGAGAGGCGCGGAGCCGCAGAAACCGTGCAGCTGAGCGAGAGGGGAAAGTTGCTCAGCGCTTCGCAGGATGGGGCTTGAAGTGGTTACTGAATCACGGAGACGCTGCGATGCTGTTGGGGCTGTGGTTTACACCATCCTTCCAATGCGCCTTCAGCCACGTTCCTGCCTCCCCTGGGTCCCCCCCCTTCCCGCTCCTGACATGTTGGGAGCTTGTATGGTATGTGGCTGCGTGCCAGCACCTTCCCAGCATTTTCTTTTCGCCTGGTGCCCGAGGCTGCAGGGCTTCTGCTGCACACGCGGGGCTTTGGGGCGCTGCAGTAACCCCTCTACCAGTTCTGCACGTTGCCACAGAAGCCCTCGATGTGAAGGTGTGGTGCCAGCAGGCGTGTCGCAGTGCGTTACGTACGAGCGGGCACGTGCCCAGAAGCAGGCTCACCTTACCTCCTTTCTCTCTGAACCCTGACTGCCGGCTGCCTGGCGTCTCTCCGGCTCTGCCCACGATTGCGAGGTGGTGTGGGTTCAACCTTCTGGGTCATGCAAGGTAACTTCATCGCATCTCTGCTTTGCCCTGCTAGGAAGAAGTGGCACGAGCAGACTCTGCCTGGGCATGTGAGTCTCCCAAACACTTGCCTTTCTGTTACAAATCTCTGTAATGAAAATGAAAGCTGAAACAGCCCCCCCCTTTTTTTTTTTTTCATTGCCACAAACGGGTAATTGGTTTATCTTGTGAAAGACACAACCACTAGAGCTTTCCTGTTAAGCACCTACCCGTTCCTGTCCCACAGATTTGACTCAGTCTTCCAAGAGTATCATGGGCAATCTACTAGCTGCTTTGTCCCTCTGAAACTTCTTCATAGGTTATTTCTACTGCTACAGCTAAGCTTTCATTAATGTTTTCCTTATAGGTCACCTAGCTAACTTGCTGACATGCTTCCAAGAAGATTTTTTGTAAGTGCAGCTCACTTTATTTCACAAGTCTTAGTCCAATCCTCAGCTCAGAGTGAGGTCTCAAGCTGGCTGAACTCCCCTAGTGAGGAATCCAACACAGAGTAAACTCCCTAACCAGTCTGACACTCTTCTTTCCTCCTGTAGCCTTGTTAACAAAAGTGCACATAACTGAAGGGCTTGCACACAACCAACATATGGCTGAGTTAAAATTTGTCTGTTCTCAGAGAACCACAAGATGGTAGGGCTGGAAGAAATGTCCAGAGGTCATTTTGTCCTTCGCCCTGCTACCAAATAAGATCAACTGTGCCTAATCCATTACTGAGGGTGGTTGTCTAAACTGTTCTCAAAAGCAAATACAAAGCTATGAAAATAAACTTGTTATACTGTGAAACATCACTCCCTGCACTTGAAGCTGCAGCCTTTAGAAAGCAGTTGAGCCCCATATGATTTGTGTTGCAGAAAGTATGTGACGTGCATCTCAATTCTTGCTCAGACTCGGGAGGTGCTTTCGGTGGTTTTAGCAGCTCAGTGGAGAGAAATGCTTTGGCCCATGATTATCAGAAGGAACTTTTTACTTGGGGTGCCAAGAGCAGTGCTCGTAGAAGTCCCCAGTGCTTTTATAGTTAGGGTAAAGTAACTTTTGGGTACCCCGAAGTTTGAAGGCGTGATGTAAGGCATCTTGAGTTGTGGGAAATGCTGAGTATGTGTCGGAACTGCAAGCCCTTGAAATTAACAGCTACACCTCTGGCTAACTCTTATCTACCAGTGAGGCTCCTCGCTGAGGAAACACCTGCCTTTGTGTTAGCTAAGGAGAAATCAAGGGTGGGAAATCCATCCATAGCATCCAAGGAGCCTTCAGCTAACCAAGCCAGAAGCGAAGGAACCCGGTTAGTCTGCCGTGATCTCCCTCCCTCGTGCAGAAGTAAGCAAAGTGCACAGTTATGTCTGTGAGTCTCAGGACGTTACTGGGGCTGTGCTCAAAATAACGTACACAAAAGGCAAATCTCTGCGTGGAATTAACGATGTGGGAGACGAGAAGGACAGCTGAATGGACTTTTGGAGTGCAAAGCTGCACTTGCAAGCCAAATTGCTGTTTCCTGCAGTGAGGCCAGGTGCAAACGCTTCATCCCCAGCTCGGAGGGGGCAGCATCTTGTGTGCAGCATGTGTGTGTCTGCCAGGGCAGCGCTGGCTGATAAAGCAAATCGTCTGCCCTCGAGCCTTGGTCTTAAATTGCAGATCCCTGTGCGTTTAAAGGGAACGTCCATGCTGACATGGAGTTAGTGGGGAGTGAAAGCTGCCTGAAGTTCGGTTCCTGTGCAGGGCTGTGAAGAAGGAAGAGCATCTGCATCATCACACACCTGCCCTGTTTCTCTCCGAGGAGCCTGGAGGAGAGGCGTTGTGTCCCTTGCTTTCTGCAGCCAGAGGCATGAAATGGATACAACTACCCTCACTTCATAATCTTACCTGAGGTTAAGGTTGTGTTGATGGGTAGATTTTGGGGGCCGTATGGCTCACGTACTAGAATTGAAGGGTAATGCATCTGTCTCCAAGATGAATGGAAATCATTCCTGGGGATATAAAGACGGGTGGATCAGGCAGTTGGTTGCTTTAGGGATCTTGGACTCCATACCCTCATTTTCTTTCTGGAGATGCTGTATTGTAAAGGTAATGGAAGCTGCTCAGTTTGGACAAAAAGAGATTTCTGGGTAGGAAATTGCTTGCTAACAGGCACTTGAGAGAAAAGCAATATTCCCCTCATTTGGGTGGTGTTTGATTTACCCAAATGGATTTCTGGGTTCTCCAATAAACCAAATCCACTTGCTGCTTCTACTAAACTTTGCCTGGCCACAGTTAGAATTGAATGCTCTGTACTTTCAGTTCCCGTTGCTATTCAGCATCTTCCTGCTGAAGTGGCTTATGTACCGAGCAATATATGCGTAATCACAGTGGCATCAAGATAAAAAGAATCTCACTCTTCAGTTAGGCAACTCAGGAAAGGCTGGGAAGGCAGTTCTGCTCACCGCTCTTTGTATGCTTTATAACCAAATAGCCGTGTGCTTTTCTGCCTTGGCAGCAATCTGTGTTTGCGGGGATTTGATCGAAGGGCAGCCTTTCTCATAACCCCAGTTTCTAATTTCTGCACCTCCGAAGCCATAAGAGCATGCTGAACCTCTCCCATGGCTGTAAGAAAGTCTGGGCAGCGCGAGCACGGCCCGGCGGCTTCTCCGAGGTGGGGAATAACACACGATGACAAATCTGACCACGTTTTCAGCTATTGCTGCTGTCCAGGAAAAGGGACCAAGCGTCTGCTCTGGTTGTTGCACAGAGCTGAGGTGGGGCAGTAATGCTTGGAGAGCAGAGAGCAGGTGCCCGCTCCAGCTGCCCTGCTGTCTCTGCGTGCTTCTGGCTCCATCCTACCTTCAGAAAAGCTCAGCCTCTGCCTTTCACGTCGGCTTGAGCAGTGCTACCTCGGAGGTGGTGTTTCTCTGAGGGTTTAGGCTCTGTCTGGGGGTCAGGGCTCTGCCACGGGCTCGCTGGGGGTGCCCAGGCAAATCACATCGCCACCGTGCATGGCAAGCACTGGCTCTTCAAGCAAGGAACGGGGTCTTGCTGTGTGCCTGCAGCGTGCTTGGAGCTAAGGGACCCTGATCTGTGCCCAGCCTGTGCTACCAAATTGTCAACCTCAGTGCAGATGAAGATGAGGTCAAGGAACATCTCTTCAGCTTGATAATTTTCCCTGATAGGAAGATTTATGTGGCTGCTCCTGGCTGGGCTGGAGTTGCACCAGTTTTTGGTCGAAGTCCAAGTAACCACGCAGAAATACTACAGGGCAGAAAGAGAAAGTTGTTGGGCTCGCCTGATAGCATAAAGCTCGCTACCTTCTAATTTTGCAATCAAAACAAACACCTTCCTGTGCAGCAGGAACAGCAGCAAGGGACGGAGCCATCCGTTAAATGTTCTGCCTTGCCAAAGGAAGTGGCAGAACCGTTAGCTGAAGCAGCAGGCTTGCTGGCACAGTGCACATTTCATGGGGCTTTATAGCTTATTTTAAAACAGTCTCCACCACTGCAGACAGTCTGTGGGTAGCATCAGCTGAGTCAAATGTTATCCTACGAGGGCAGGGAATTATTAACATGTTTTCTCCGTGCCAACTGTCTCTCCGCTGACTGACCCATGCAAGCAGCTCAGTGAAACAAATGTTTTTGAAAAACAACAACAGAAAACAAACTTCCAGCCTGTGTTTTTTTTTGATGGGTGGTTTGGCTGAAGGACAAGCCAAACCTCATAGCTTTGCTGGATGCCACACTTGAGGTTGCAACTTAGCACAAAAGGACAGACTTAAACTCCACAGAAGCAGGATTTATTGGAAAGTTTGGGTTTGGGTTTTGCTTTTAATTATCTCCTCAATCTGGGGTGGGTAAGAACGAGGAGAAATGCACAATGTGGCAAGCAGTGTGCGCTCTTTGTTTATGGCAGCAAAGGGCGTACTTCAAATTTGTAATATCAGACGTGTGGCCAGAAAAATCAAGGACAGCTTCTGTTACTTGAACCTTACAGGCCTGCGGAGCAGGAGAAGTAGTAACTTAAAATTTTAACTTTAAGTAGTAATTACTTCTGGGCTAAGAAGTCCAACCTTAGGCCCTCAGTGGAAAATGCACGTGCTGTCTGTGCCAGGGCAGGTTTTGGCAGCCTTCCTTCCAGGTTTGTGCAGCACCTCGTGCAGTGAGGTGCTGCACAAATAGTTTAACTGTTGATATTCATGCAGTTTCAGAAGATGCTGAAGCTCTTGGACCAGAGCTGTGTATTTTAATTCTACAATTAAATGGGGCAATTTGTGGAAGTCTGCTTGATTTCTGTGCAGGAGTCTGCTTAAGTGTCGTGTTGGATGATTTGACTGAGAGGTTGAGAAGGTCGGAGGGTCATGCCTTCGCTTTCTTTGTATAATAAGTGAGGTCTGACAGCTAGTAAATGTCTCACGCGGGGCTGTGGCCTCTGAAAACATTGTCATGCACTCTGCTAGGAGGTGGGACATTGCCAAAACATCTGCACCCTCAGCTTCAGATTTCTCCTAATCCTGCTTTTTTTTTTTTTTTTTCCTTTTTTAGGAAGTATTATTTTGAAACTTTAAAAAGAACGGAAATAAAAATTAAATAAATAAAAAACAAAATAAGGGATGATCTGATATCTGCAGCTTCCCTGGCAGATGATGAGGAATCTGATGGAGTAAGGGTTAAAAGGCTGCCGTGAGATGAAGGCACATTAAAGCTGCGTTTATGGCAGGAACAGATACTTCCAGGTAGCTATTCCTGTCTTTCAGCTGCAGGATCCGGAATTTCAATGACTGCTGCTAAGAGGCTTGGGGTTTGTAGCCACTCTTGGTTGCACTAAGTAATGAGTAGGAAAATGCAAGTTACAGAGGATCAGTTGTCAGAGGACTGGCTGAGCTGGCTGTCATGATTCACCCCCCCTACTTTTGCTAATGTTCTTAATTAAAATCCTTTCTGAGTTATGTCACTGATGACTATTACAGTCCGTTTAAGCGAGCCTTCTCTGGACGAGCAGCGCTGTGCACGTGAAGAGGCGGTGTGTGTGTGTCCCAGAGAGTTTGCAGGCTGCTGGGTGGAGCGGATGAAGGCAGAAAGGAAGTACCATTCCCTCCGTGGCACAGATGAGGAGCCGTGGTGTGAAGATCCTGAATGCCTTGGCTGAGGTCAGAGGGGAAGTCTGGGAGAAGCAGGAGCCAGATCTGTTTTTTGAATTACGGGTCTGGGATTTGATGGAAATTTAAAAAATCCTCTCTGAAATGGAGCTTGAGAGATAGAAGGAGGTGGAGAAATTGACGGAGAGAGGATTGTCTTATTTAACCTTAGGGTATTTAAGGGGAATACTTACATTATATACTGCTTAGTTTCAAACTTACAACCGAAATGCTCGGTAGCACTCAGAATTACTTTTCCACGCCAGCTCCATAAGAGCTAACCATGCAATTAACCCTAAAATAAAACCTAAAATAACCTGGGTCTGGATTCTGGAGCCAGGGACGCCTCGGAGCCAACCAAACTGGGCCAGAGCAAGGTGCACCCAGTGCCTGCAGCACCCAGAGCACTGGGGTGTTCCTGGCACCCAGCGTGGTGTCCGCTCTGCACCGTGGTCCCTGGCTCACAATACCACCGGGCTTCCAGAACGCAGTCCTGGTTACGGGATGCTGGAATGCAGATACCTCTGCTGCCTGGGCAAGCCTGAGAGGACGGCTACTTAAACATCCCTCTGTGTCGCAGATCTGTTTATGTTTTGTACACATCTATTTTTGTAAAATTTCCCTAAATTAGGCATGTGTTTACTTTTTGCCATCGTCTAATCAGCAGCTCAAAGGGTAAGTTGATGTTCTATATTTAGTCCAGACATTCAGTAGAGATGATTAGGGAGGTATCAAGGAAGAGTTATTTTTCTAGGATGCCTTAATATTCTCTCCTTGCATTACTGCAGTTTCTGTCCCTGCTCATGTTTCTATGTGCAAGAAAGAAGCATATGTAAGTGAGAGTATATTTGTGGTTTTCTGAACGTATTTGAAATAATCTGCCTCTAGAAAGTGACTGTGGTCTGTTTGCCATAAGAAGCATAGCTACAGTTCTGATACGAATTGAAATATCAAGTGTTTACAGAAGATGACACAGCAGAGCTGTTTACCATATGGTATACAAGAAACAGTGATACTAGACCATTTTTCCGCTGGAGTTTGCCAGGGAAAAATAGGATCAAATATTGCAATTTGTGTATTCTTCTGTGTTTCGTGCATGCCTTGGGAGAGCATGGCAGTGCTCTCTTAGCCAGCTCATGGAAAGCAGTATAACGCTAATTATCATTTATATTGAACCTGTATCTTCCATATGAAACTTCCATGAGGGTCCGGTTAATTGGGCATAGTAAGAGACATACTAAGACATTTGAGATTCAAAGCAGAGATTGCTTCCAGTTAGGATGTTCCTGGTGCCTTTTTCGTTTACGGCTGATCACAGCACTTCTCTGCAGGCCTGCTCACTTCTCTTGGTGGGGATCTTCTGACAGCTCGAGTCAGCTCTTGATTGTGAGATCTTAGAGAACCATTGTACCAGTGTGGAAGCGTGCAAGCTGGCTCAGTGCCACCCAGCGTGGGTCCAGAGACAGCATATAGCTATGTTTACATGGGGCTGCGTGCTACGGATTTACTGGCTTGAGTCAGCACATTCATGGGAGTCTCTGCGTTACATCCCGGCTGTATTCTTGTGCTGCCCCGTGTGTATTTGTACAATGATGCTCTCTGACCTAGATAAAGCAAGAACCAGTCCTGCGAAGCTTACTGGCTCTCTGCAGGCTTTGAATTTGGGAATTGCTGTTCCCACTCTCTCTTGGGTCTTGCGCTATGCCCATCATCAAGGTGACAAAGTTTGTTACAAAGAATGAAGCAGATGGGGTAAAGAGCTTGAATTAAGACGCTTCTACTGCTGATAGTGCTTGAATGTGCCTACCTGAAATAAGTACCAGCATTTACACGTTGTCCTCTTCCTCGTTTGCTGTAGGTTGCATGGTTGGACCCTGGAAATGGGATGTCAGTCCCATTCAGGGAGCATAAAGGAAGAAGGAAAATCTCCCAGTTGCTGCCGCTGTGACAGCGAGTGAGAGCAAGAGCAGGAAAATGTCGACAGTCACATCAGCAATTCAGGCTCCTCAGGGCCCTGTGAATCCGCCGCCTCCGGAGGTCACTAATCCCAATAAGCCTGGCCGGAAGACCAACCAGTTGCAATATATGCAAAATGTGGTTGTAAAGACCTTGTGGAAGCATCAGTTTGCTTGGCCTTTCTACCAACCTGTTGATGCAATTAAATTGAATTTACCGGTACGTATCTACTGTCTTCTCGGTGTTGTGTTCTTGGAAAGCTGCATGTTAATCAGATCGGTTTTCTGATCCCTGGGTCAGAGTGGTAAGGTTGCTTTTGGAGATGACCTCGAACGTTCTCAGACTCACTGAAGTCAAAGATTATATTTTAAAGAGCTGGAGAGGTGCAGGTCTCTGAAGGAGAAAACTGCTCCTGGCTTGGTGAGGGAAGGGAACACCATGCAGGCAAGCTGCCTTAGAGCAACTGAAGCACAGTGCTTAGTTTGTGGCTTGCCTGTGGTTACTGTTGTGTGTCTTCCCCCCAACACTGTGTCCCACCTCTGTCCAATTTGAGTGACAGACCTAAAGTCTGTGCTCTGCTACCCGTGCTCTATGGAGCATTTGGTACTAGGCTAAGAGTGACTTGTGTTTCCGATAGGCCTTCCTGGATCTGACACTGACTGCAGGGATGAGGGAGTCAGGAGAAGCTAATTGCCAAGCATACCTGGAGTGAAGTGGTTTCAAACACCATACTGGAAGCAGAACTAACAGAACAGTTGTATTTATCCATCTGCCTCCTGTACTTAATTATATATATATATATATATACACACACACATATCCTGTCTCTGTCAGACCAGGTAGTACAAGACAAAGCCAGGTTATTCATAAATGACCAAAGTGAGTTAATTAGCTTAATTCCAGGGAACAGAACCACACAACCTTCACCTCTTCAGAGTGGTCCTGTAGGTGTGAAAACTCAGCCCTGGAGGCAAGCCCCCATCCACCTGCCTCACTTAAACATGGAGCCCCCCATGTGCCCTGCTGGCTGTTCCTCCAGGCAGCCCATTACGAAGTCATTACAGAATTACTCTGACTGCTCTGAACCCGAGGATTGTGGATAGGATTGAGGGAGCATGGTTCTGGTATGTTAGCTCTGGAGAGCTACAGTTACTGCAGGTTATGACCTGATTTTATGGACTGGGTCAGGAGTCCTTTGAACTCAGTAATTTTGTTAATGGGTGCTTTAAAGTGATAATCGAAAGAGTAAAACACTTAACACATGTATAATGTTTCACTAGGTCTGTGCTCCTATGTGTCTTCTTTTTATGCATTTAGTTTCTCAGAGAGACATTTTGAAGTGGCTTTAGGGCAGGTTACCAAAAAGGAGGAGTCAGCTGGAAGTGTAATTGTTTTTCACATGTTTCAAATCAAATCTGCACAAGCCCAGCAACCAGCAGGATTGCCTCTTCTGTCCCAGTGTGCCTTGCCTGAAAAAAGTTGGTCTCCTGGGTTGTGCCTGAGGGTTGGGCTCAGAGCGGCTCGGGGCTGTATGTGGCTTTGTGTGCACATGCAGTGAGAGGCACTGCTGCCTTTCTTTGGAATGAGAAAATTACAGCATATAACCTCGTGTGCCTGCAGTGTCTCCAGACTAATCACAGCCTCTACAGATGCTTGAGACCAGCCCAGAGAGAAACTGGGTTAACACGTGGAAGCCTTCGGAGACCGTTCCCAGAGAGTCACTGAAGATTTTAGTGCAGTCTTAGCCAGAGCTGGCACTGATAAACCTCTGTAAGTGCCGAGCGTTTCAGAGGCAGTCTTTTAAAAAGGCAGGCAGAATTGCTGTTTCCCAAACTGCTGCTGCCAGTTCACTGTTGAACTGAACACAAGCCAAAGATAGTGCTGCCCCTGTTATCCTGACTTCTGGTCCCACGCAAGCACGAATTGCATCACTGCGGTGTTAGCCAGCTGCAAAGAGTGGCACTGTCCCACTCTGCAGCACAATCTGCAGTGGCATCTGCAACCTCAGTGAAGGGATATCAAGGTTTCCATCAATTTCCAGATAGAGCTGCTCAGAAAGCATGTTTTCTTCCACGTATCACTGTTACTATCTTCTCTGTCCAGCTGTTCCTACAAAAAAGCTGGTAATGGCCAAGCAGCTGTTTGTGTGTTCGAGCATGTACTGGGGGGAGCTGGTGGTTGTACAGGGGGATCTGATGCCTTGTAGTCGAGTTCCTAATGATAGGTTAAGGGCTACAAATTAGAAAATAAAAGTAAAGGTGATATTTGCACTTTGCACAAAAATATGGGGATGTGTATTTTTGGGGAGGGGGAAAGAGGAGAAAGCTGGGACTTGAGAGAGATGTGAACACACTATCTTTATACCAGGAGATGTAACATCTTTCCTGTTTCTCCAACAGGATTATCACAAAATAATAAAAAACCCCATGGACATGGGGACTATCAAGAAGCGCCTGGAACATAACTATTACTGGAGTGCCAGTGAATGTATGCAGGATTTCAACACCATGTTTACAAATTGTTATATTTATAACAAGGTAAAGAGCCCAGACAAGCACTTAGCTGGGGCACTGCCTAGGAAAAAAACCACCTACAATTGTTACAGTGCAGGTTTTGAACAGGGCAGCTCCTTTGTGCTACAGGCCCTCCTTGCAAGGATTGAAAATGCCACTAATTGCAACCACATTACTTGAAATGCACAAAGCTGTCTTTGTGCTGTGTCTTTCTTCCCTCACAGCATTTAAAATGGCAAATGTGCCTTTTAATTATATGTAGATTGCTGTTTGGGGGTTATGTAGCAAGTTTTTACTCCTCTTATTTTCATTTAGGAATTCTTCAAGGTAAACTAAGGTTTATGCAGGTGTTTTGTGTTATTAGCTCTAAGTTTTACAATACTTGTCTATCAGTAACTTGTGTCTCCTGCCTCTTTTAGCAGCAGAGAGCAGTTCAGTAAGTTGCGTAACTCTGTCCTCTGCTGAGCCTCGTCCATACTTGTACACCTTTGGATTGCTTATTATTATTTTGGGTTTGGCTTATTTGCTGTTTTGTTAGCTTGTTAAAAGCCAGTATTTTTTTTGTTTCTTACAGTGGTTTGTCATCATTGACCCATTCTGGAGAACTAGCTGAAATAAACAAATTAATTAGTATAAGCCACAGACTTTATGTTTACGCTTTTCTCTAGGACCTGTTGGCAAGCAGGGAGGACAGCTCATCTGTTCCAGTTTTCTGCTTCCACGCTGATGCACAGGATGCTAGCTGTCAGGCTTCGGCTGGAAGTCCTGATATTCTCTGGATGTAGCCTATTTAGAGGCTGTGATTATTGCATTGTAGACTGGATTAGACGAGCAGGAGAGCAGTGTACAAGGAGGGAGAAGAGCTAGGCTGTTTATTGTCAGTTCAGTGGATACCATCATTTATTTGAAGGGCAGTGTCACTGGGGATTTCAAAACTTGATCTTGAACCTCTTGGCTTTTAACGAGCAGATGACGCAGCTCAGGCTTGTCTTCTTCCTGCAGCCCACAGATGACATCGTTCTCATGGCCCAAGCCCTGGAGAAGATATTTCTGCAGAAGGTTGCTCAGATGCCTCAGGAGGAAGTCGAGTTGTTACCCCCAGTTCCTAAAGGCAAAGGTCGTAAGCCGTCAGCAGGCACACAGAGTGCAGGTATTAACCCAATCCGGTGACCATAGATGTTACAAGCCTGTTGGTAAGGCCTGATCCATGTTCTAAGCTGCATGACTTTGCAAATGGTGCAAAAGGCTAGGAAAGGCGCGTGTAGCCTAACAGAGCAGCGGAGGAATGCAAGATGCATAGATAACGTTCACCCGGTGTTTCAGGGCTTGTCTGTCCTAATGCCACTCTCCATTTGTCACACGAACATCTTGCCATCTGATGTTTCCATCTGCACAACGCTTCAGTGAAGGAGGGCAGTGCTGTTGCTTTCTGTGTGCAAAGAGGAAGCCAAGGCAAGAAGAGACAAGGTAGTTAGACACGCCAGCCTGCTGCAAGTGACACACCGTGGTGCAGGGTGCCTTTATACATCGGGGTTTATACAACTCACCCAAGGTCCCAACAGAAATCCGACACAGCAGAGACGCTAAATCTTGCCAAACTCCTAAACCCCAGATAGTTTTTCTTTTGCACACACGGTTGCAACATCACAGAATAAAGTGTGATGGACCATAAAGGATTTATTAAGCTATTGCAAAAGGCTGTGTAGACTATTGTATATCAGTCGAAATTAAGTTTAGTTCAGTTTACCCTGAGTTGATTTTAAATGGATTTAAGATGAAAACATCCAAAAGCAGGGTAAAACAGTTCATAAAGGAGCTTGTGTTGGCTGAATTAAATTGTTGAAAGTTTTTTTTTTCTGTAAACAAAGTCTAATTGTTGCGCTGGAAAAGTCAACTGTTCCTCTTTGTTTTCCCACATCTCAGGTGCCAAATGGAGCTGCAACTTTATCCAAGCTGAGAGAAATTTGTAACGATGTGTATTCTCAGCATCCTTTGCTGAACACAGCTATAAAAACATGCAGGCATATCGATACTTTAGTTATTAGTTATTATATGTCCTGTTTAATTTTATATTAGTAGGTAATTCTTTAACAATGTAAGCATAGTGTAAGAGACATTTGCCTGGCTACCTGGAGGTTAGGCACCCAACTCTCTTTTTTCATTGTATAACTTGTTGGCCTCTGGGTAATGGCACCAAGCAAATCACACACGGTGTCCTTTGTGCTCTTCTTGTGGCCATGAACTGGGATCCTTTTGCCAAGCCCATGACTGTATAATCCAGCAGCACCGGTGTCACTTTGTTCACAGTGTCCTGTCGGCGTTTGTAACCGTCAATACATTGCAGTGTTTTCACTTTGTCGTTTGAAAGGAGCGCAGCAAGCAGTGGCCGTGTCTTCCGTCTCCCCGCCGGCCCCGTTCCAGAACGTCCCTCCAGCTGTGTCTCAGACGCCCGTCATTGCTGCCACCCCTGTGCCAACCATCACTGCTAATGTCCCGCCTGTCACTGCCCCTCCTGCCGCTGCTCCCCCTCCGCCTGCTGCTCCGATAATGCCTGTGGTTCCTCCTACGCCACCAGTAGTCAAGGTAAATGGAGAACTTGACCCCTTCCTCTTCAGAAGGCAGGATTGCTGAGCAGTGCTTTATTTTCATCCCCTTACTGCTGGTTGTGTGCATAACTTCTCTGCATTTGACTCCTTGGCCACTGTTGTCCCTTTGGGATGTGCTCACACAAGGGCTTGCTGTCAAGTTGCAGTGGGTTCAGAAAAGTTTTACTGCACCCCAGCTGAGGTGCTGTCACCTGTAATTGCTCCAGCTCAGTTACGAGCTCTCATCTGACCTCAGCCTTAGCCAGTGCTCCCTCAATCAGAAGGCTGCTGGAGGTTTCCCCTGTTTTCCTCCATATAACCCAAAGCGTGTCTTCCCTCTGGAACTGAATCCCTGATTTTCCTGGGACTATTCCATTAAGGTTTGCACACCCCAGCACTGGGAATGTTCCTCTCTGCCACAAACGAGGTCACGATAAGCCTTTCACTCCAGTTGGAGGAGACTGATGTTGCCTACAGGTTTTGGGTACATTAGTTCTGTCTTCCTTTCTGAGTAATCTCCTGGGAGGTGTCACTAGTGTTCCACTATTTAATATGTTAATTTATGGGTAAATGAAAATGTTGCTCTAAATAACCGGAATTTTCCTAGCAAGCTGTGTATTACCTAAAAAATAGTCAAAGCATAGCTCAAAGCTCGGTTCTCTGAACTGATATATTAACTGCAAAAGTGTTGGTGCTCCCTGTTGTGAGGTTGCATGGGTCAGCAGAGCTCTGGATTTTTTTCTTATTTAACCCTATAGTTGGAGAATTACTAGGGGAATTGTAAGTCAGATCTTCTTGCAGCAATGCTGTGCTCCTCAGAAGCCTGTCTCATATTGCAGTTTCTGTTCAAATAACTTGCTTCTGAGAATCAGTTTAATTTTAAAACTCAAGGATGAACCCAAAAGTGAGTTTGCCAAATATGTACTGCAAAATTAATCTTGCTTGGGATTTACTTAAGATTTGCCTTAGATTTCCCCGGGGAACCTCCCTCCCCCTTTCTTGTTGTTGTTTCCTCCAGAGGAATAGATCCTTCTTAGGAGCACAAGAAAGAGCTGACTGGACAGTCACAGCTTGAATTTATGGGAGATGTATGTTTTATTTGCTTGAAGCAAAATCGTTAAATTCTTACTCTTGTCCGTAATAAACAATCTACCTTAGCACATCCCCTAAATACAAGGGAGTGAGGGCTCATGGGTCTTTGGTGATTAATATGCTTTGGTTCAGAACTTATAGCCTGATCCTGCCACTGGGGACTCAGACATGTGGTTAAGTTACTGACACTTACTAAGTCACCATGCATCAGCTGAGCTGCAGTAATCGACTGGGCGCACTCCTTTCCTTTGGCAAACATGAGGTAAGAGTCCTTAGTTTAAATCTCAGTGAAATACATAGAGCTAACACATTTTTCATCATGTTTGGGGTTGGGTTGGAGACGTGCAAATGGCTGGTTACTGTGGCTCAGATGACGTGTAGTAATACATTGTGTTGTGGTCACTGAATTGTGTGTCGAAACCTCTAGTCACAAGTCCCATTTATCCCAGGGAAATAATTGTGTTTTCTGTCAGAGGACAGGCAGATCGCAGAAATGAGGATGAATTGGGCTAGGTTTCTGCTAGCTTAGCGTGACAGCCGGGCATGCACTCATGAAGCCTGTCCATCTCCTGTTTCAGAAAAAGGGAGTGAAGCGAAAAGCGGACACGACGACGCCCACCACCTCTGCCATCACTGCCAGCCGAAGCGAGTCACCCACGCCCCTCTCGGACCCCAAACAGGCCAAAATCATCGCTCGACGGGAGAGCGGCGGCCGGCCCATCAAACCACCAAAGAAGGACCTTGAGGACGGAGAGGTCCCCCAGCACGCAGGGAAGAAAGGCAAACTCTCTGAGCACCTCAAGTACTGTGACAGCATTCTCAAGGAGATGCTCTCGAAGAAGCATGCAGCCTATGCATGGCCCTTTTACAAGCCTGTTGATGCAGAGGCCTTGGAACTACATGACTATCATGACATTATCAAACACCCCATGGATCTCAGTACTGTTAAAGTACGTCCACATTTACCACCTCTTTTGCAGGGTGTCACGGCCCTCTGGTTGCAGAGGACCGGCTCCTTCTGGGGGAGGGGGAAGGGACAAGGGTGGAAACTGAAACTGGATATCATCTGGATATTTTTATATTTTGTTTCCTTACCCTCTCCTTTTTTTCCCCATAATCTGGGACTTTTTTTTTCTGCCCTACAAAGCAGACTATATGATGGCATCCTCTTCTCTTTACGGATAGTCCAGCTATTTAAACTTGTGTTATTGGGATCGTGTTGCACTCGGAGAAGAAGAGGTGCTGTATTTCATAGGATTCAATTAATAGTATCCCATTTCCAGAAACCGCTGCCTGGCTACTTGTTGGCATGATGCACGGTCCAGATAGGCTTACGCTGAGCAATTCCAGCTGGAACACGATGATCTGGTAGGCAGGGGGAGGGAATAATGTGATGCTTGTGTGGTACAAGATTGGCTCTTCAAGACTTTAGCTTAGCATGGTCCGATATTCAAGATGTTTTTCTGTATAGACTGGGCGAGTTTCTTAGCCCCTCCTAAATATCCACAGAGCAAAGCTGTGTCTTTCTAGTTCCCATTTCTGCTTGGCCATTGGAATTGATGTCAGCAGAGGTGAGACTTTCTTCCGTGTGCAGGAAGTTAAAGTGCCTCTGCTGGCTTTCATGGGCATGCCAGGATTGTATTGCTCCCAGCTTGGCCAATGCCTAGAATTGTTTAAAATGCTCAGGTGACAAAAGGACAGCCTCATTCCTGATTCCTTACACCTGCATTGGCGAAATCTTTCACAGTACCTGGCAGCAGCACATGGTGCTCTGATGTGCCATTCCATTCAGCCATGATGCTGCAGGGGTTCTTACTGCAGATACAGCATTTCGAAGAGTATTTTAGTTGCATTATTTAATGGTGAAAGAATAGTCACAGAATCATAGAATCGTGTCATCCCAGTCTGTGCGCTGAGGACTAGAGCAAGAGTTAGAAGTGTCTGAGTTAATTGCCATCCTGATGCCATGGTCCTTGGCAAGTTTCCCCATGCCTCTGTGCCTTAGTTTTCCCAGTCATAAAATGGGGATAAATAGTATTTAACCTACCTCACAGAGCTGTTGGGAAGACATATATCTGGAAAGTGTTGCCTAAGTACTAAATATTATTATTGATTTGGTTTGTACAACGAAGGCCCTCTCTGAGCTGCCAAAAGTGCTGCAAGTGGGCTCTGGTGGAGCTGGGCTTGGGGACAGTTCATCTCCTGATCTTGCTGCGCCCTTGCTTTATTTACATAAACCAGTGCAATGTGCAGTATTTTCTTAGACTTGCAGTTAAGCCAAGTTGTATTAAAGGCCTGTAGCAATTTCCTGGGAAGAAAAGAGAGTAAGAAGGGTGAGTTGAGCTGCGAGCAAGAAGGGGGAGCCAGAAACAAGTGGTAAAAGCAAGAGAAAGGACTGGGTTGATCGGTGTAGTCTGGAGAGGTGGAGCACTGGTGCCTGGCTGGGATGTCCTGCTGACAGAGGAAGTTCCCAATGTTTTCTTGAGTAACTTTCCATTTTCTCTTGCTCTGAGCACGGATGAGGGAGGGAGAAGTTCCCGTCAGTTTTGGTTCTGCAGTTTGTTTGCCATCCTGCTAATTTTGGACGGCCAGTACTAGAGGCCTACTTAGTCCTTGCACGTTGCTTTAATGATATGACTGCATCCCTTGCTGTCAAGGTCTGCTCAATTCCCTTTGCAATGGAGTCTTTTTTTTTTTCCACTTGGCTTGAAGGTCCATCCATGTGGCTAGGATTATAGCGTAATTCAGGTTGGAGGAGACCTCAGGAGGTCACGACGTTTGGCGTACTGTGCCTACAGTTATATCTGCCTGTGCTTATCATGGGCTGTGCCAAAATCAGCTCAGAGTTCCTGAAGTGTCCAGTAGCTTTAAAGGGTGTCTGGTTCACAGACGTGGCTGAGATGGGGAGAGGTGTCTCTGGCTCAGTGCAGCTGTAATTCTCGTTATCACACTAGAGGGATGCAGTTATTGATAACCTCTTCTCTACCTGTTTTGTGAAAACAATTAGATGATGGTGTCCTAGATGAAGTCATTCAGTTACTGTACTGGCGAACCTAGTCCTTTCAAGACGTGGTCTCGGCTCCGTCGCAGCTCCTTGACTTCATAGGGATGCCGTGGGTCTCTCCAGAGATACCTGCTGCCTGGTGGATCAAGCCCAGGTGAACGCAGTAAGATTACAGATGAAAGAAGTGGAATCCTGACTGTCAAAGCTGATATTTTCACATGTGACTAGGTGGCTTCTCGTTGCAAGGGCTTCTGTGCTGCATTTTGCAAAAAGTAGCTGCAATGCTCTGATTTTTTGGGTTGGTGACTGCTTCATTCTTGAAACTCTTTGTGGTCCTAACTTTATTCTTTTTAAAAAGTGTCCATCTCTGCACTTCTTCTGCAAGTGCAGGTGATTCTTTTCCCTCTGTACTTTTGTAGTATAGGTCAGAAAGCTGGAGAAGAATTGCTGGCAGACCCAACAGAGTCTTTTGTATGTAAAGACTCTGGACTTGTCTTTCTACGTAGTAGATTTTTTTTTTAATAAACTTGTTTGAAGTGCTGTCTTGTATTGTTCTTTATGAAGTGTTTTGTTGTCGTTGCCCTTGGCCGGTAGATCATGGCGTGACTTTTCTGAGATGCAGTCTATAATACGTTAAGTGCCTGGAACAGAAACCTGCCATTTGCAGGCAGTGCAGGTGTCAGGGGCTTTCTCTGTGGCTCTGAAAGGCTCGAAATGTAATTCTGCACGAGTGACAATGGTTGTGGTAAAGCAGTGCAAATAATGGCCTTCAGACTAATCTTGAAAGAATTACGCAAGGAACTAAAACATAAACATTGCTGCAGCTGCAATGGATTCCGCAGTACCTGGCTGCTTGGAACTTCAGTTCTCTGCTTGTACCAAGTTTGATTTTTCACTAGGGAATACCTTTCCTGCCCAGGAGCATATTTTTTTCAGGCTGTGCGCCCAGCAGAGGTGTTCTTCGGAAGGATTTGGAGATGGTTTGCGTGGTGGAAGCAGCAGGTTGGTTGTTGTGGCTGTGCCGTGAGAGGTGAGAGGTGGAGAGGCTGCAGCAGAGCAGGTCACAGCTGGGAGCTGAGGGTGTGCTGGGGTGCTGTGCTGGGCTAGGACTGCAAGCAGGAAGATCTGAGGGCACAGGGGGTCTGCAGGGGTTTCGGTCATCACAGAGCAGGCAAGAAGTGCAGAACTGTTTGGAGCAGAAAACGGATGAAACACAGGGAGAAAGGGAGAGAAGGGCATGGATTATGCTTTAAAATCAAAGAGGCAGCAGCCTTAACTCCCCGAAGCAGTTGAAATGCTTGCTGTGAAGCTGGAGCAGTGCTGTGCTTCTGCTGTCCCATCCACAGGCGTGCAGGGCTCAGCTGCAGTGTGTTTGTGTCCACCACTGGTGCTGGGGAGCCTGGGCACATGGAGGCAGGGTGCTGTGCCTGCCGTGCAGCGCAGGATGAGGTCCTGCAGAGCCCAGCAGCAGGGATGTGGATGGCTCTGCCTCTGGTTTGCTCCATAGTGAACAAACAATGGTCCTTGCTGCGTAAGAGGATTTAGAAAGGTGTTTATTTTGGGAATAAAGTGCTACGTCCAGGGATCCGACTGTGCTTATTGGTTAGCTTTATGGCAGTGAATTGCTGTGGTTTCAGAGCAGCCGAGTCTTGGGGTCTTGAAAGTGACAAGAAGGCTCTTTGGGGAAATTTATGAAGATTGCTTTAATTGTACCTATTCTGAAGTACAAATGCAGTTTCCCAAGGCAGCCCTTCTGGTTGAGGCAGTTTTTGTAGGGCACAAGTAGGCCCCCAGACTGATGTCTTTCCAGTCCTGCTATCTATGTCTTCTGATTTACCATTGTAAATGTTTAAAAAAAAAAAACTAAACAGCTGAATATATCAAGGTGAATTTGTAACCCAAATATATTCCACCACATCGTTTTAAAATCCTTTCTTTTGTCAAGTTAATTTTTCTTTACACGAAAGCAGAAAAAAAAAAAATCGACAGTTTAAAGCATTGGGCTATAAAACTGTTGGTTTTGGATGAAAGCAAAGCCTCAGACACTGAAATGTATTTCACAGGCTGTAATCAGCCGTTGAGTGTGCCAAACAAATACAAGCATATCAAAAAAGCCTTTCATGCAGTAAGACATCTTTTAAAATAAATGGACCCTTTCGTTCGAACATATTGTTTTGCTTTGGAGTTGGCCTGAGACCCTTCTCAAACAAGGCCAGCTCTCCTTCAGACAGGAGAGGCACACAAATTGCATTTCCCTCCCCATCTTTGTGCTGTGGTTCGGAGGCTTGCTCCTCGTTTATTTTCCGAGGGAACGAGCTCTCGAGACAGGAGCTGGACAGGCGTCGAGCTGCAGCCCTGCGGGGAGGGATGCTGCAGGAACTACCCTGCAGGCAGATGCTTCCAAAAGCTGCATCCCTGGAGGTGCAATTCTGCCTTACTTGGAGCAAAAGCAGTTTTAGGAGTCATTGCAATGTCTCAAAGTAATTCCGGTATCTGCCGTATTCAAAGCTGTGACATATGTTTAATTTCCATCGAACAAGTGGGAGTTTTTCTAGCCTAAGCCTAAGCACCCTGCCTTCTGCTCTGGTGGGGAAGGAGCCTTGCCCGATCACATCTGCAGCCCGACTGCCTGTCGCTGGGGGACACAGGTGCACAAGACATACAAAAGGGAGGCTGCGAGCACTTGGCAAACAGCGAGTGTCTTTAAAACCGTGTTTTTTAGATGCAAATGAAATCTAGTGTTAGCTTTTTAAAATTTCCTTTTGGTAGGGGCAATGGGAGCTAAGGTTTTATACATGGTAGCAATACGTGCATAAAATCAATTAAGTGCTAGGAATGCCATAAACTGTTCTCTAAACCAAATCGTTCAGTCCCAAACAGCAAGAGAAGTGGATGAAGTTGAGAGCTAGAAAATGAGAGAAAGGAACAAGTTGCAAATATTTAGCTCCTGATATTTTTCCTCACAACAGCAGGAAATAACATGAGGAACTGGTTCGTGAAGGGTGAATTCCGTATCCTTTCTGTATCTGTCGGTTGGACTTCTTAAATCAAGAGCTGGGTCTGTAGCTTAACAGCAAGTGCCTGACTTAGCGTAGAAATCACCAAGTGTAATTCATGCCTTGTGTTAGAAGGCAGCCGGGAGATGGTTGTAATCTTCTCTGCCCTTTCAGATTTAGAGGGTAAAAATACCCAAGCAGCATATAGAAATACATGCTGAAGGTAATCCTGTCATTGTAACGTTGTCTGTTGACTCCCTGCCCTTCAGTCTATGTTCTCTGCTTACATTAGTTTCTAATCCTGCAAACTCTTTCCCTGTCTGACTGCCTGTATTTTCTAGCAGAAGGGGGGCCCTGACAAACTTACATAGTGCTGTTAAAGAAAACAACCCAAATATAGAATCTTAAGAGCTTAAACTATTGTGGAAGTAGATCAGTTTGTTCAGTTGTCTGGCTTTTGTTTGCTTATTTTAAAAAGCAGAAACTCTAAATGTTATTTAGGAGCTAATAAGCCTGATTAAACTACTGCTCTCTTAGACAAATGTGATTTTTGAAGCTGTTCTGAGCCCTCCCCATGACGCACATCCTTCATGCAATTACTATAAATGCTTTTTGCTTATGGCTTTTTCTCCCCTTTCCCTTTGGCTTGTTTGTTTGCAGAAAAAAATGGACAGTCGGGAATACCAGGATGCACAAGGCTTTGCAGCAGATATTCGGTTAATGTTCTCAAATTGTTACAAGTACAATCCTCCAGACCACGAAGTGGTAGCCATGGCCAGGAAGCTCCAGGTAAAGGTGTTGACAATTGCATCTTTCAGAGTACAGCTATACGGTGTCCATTCAGACATCCAAGCATGGATCTGCCCTTGGCACCATCAGGGGAGAGTCGGTGATTCTTCCAGTCCTTGAAAAGAGCCTTTAGATACTCTCTGATGCAGAACTGTTGTGGCCCAATGCCATGCCTAAAATGTTATAATCATTGCTGTATAAAATAATGGGAGCATTTTCTTGGGTTTTCGGAATGTGTATGCCCCTCTGAACATGCACCTTGGAAAAACTGGGAGAAATTGTGCCAGAAATTGAGTTGAAAACTGTGAAATGTACAGTATTACAGCGAGTGCTTCAATCTTTGGACAGGGTGTAGGGGATCCTGGCATTAAGACCAGCTGTGCAGTTGGCGTGCAGAGGCTGAGATTCCTCCCTGACCTTATGGAAGAGCTAAAGACCAATTTAGAAGTCTGCTGAGCTGGGGAGCAGCAAAGAGTGAAGCCAAACCTAGAGGGAAGTTGGTTAGAAAAGCCAGAGTGGGTCAGATCCGTTTAGTCTAGTGCCTCTCTCTGGCAGAGGCTGGTGCAGACAAGATGCAGAAGCCTCCCAGGAAGCAGAGGTGTGAGAGCCCATCGCCCCTCCACAACCTTCCCAGCCACAAAAGGATCTCAGAGGGAGATTCAGTGACCTTCCCCTGCCTGCTCCTATCCCACTGCAAGACTAATTTTGTCCTTGATGAGAGGAGGAACTATATCTTACTGTGACGATTTCAACCCCTGCTCTAGAGTGCTCACTGTATTTTGTTATTTACTGGTACAGCCCCTTGTTCAGTGCAGGAGGACCCTGACCCGTGGTGGGGTGTCTGGTGGGTTTAAAAGACAAGAATGAGGTCTTTGTGGCCGAGGCTCCTTTGTCACCATTTTCCCCCCCCCTTTTTTTTTTTGTAGGATGTCTTTGAGATGAGGTTTGCGAAGATGCCTGATGAGCCCGCAGAGGCCCCACCACCTCCTCCTCCGACAGCACCAGTTGTGAGCAAAAGCACAGAAAGCAGCCACAGCAGCGAGGAGAGCTCCTCCGACTCAGACAGCTCAGACTCAGAAGAAGAGCGAGCGACTCGGCTGGCAGAGCTCCAGGAGCAGGTTATTGGAGTGGCCGAGCTGTGTGTCTGTATGTGTGTCTGTGCAGTAGAAAGGGCTTAGCAGAAATGTGTTTTTTTTTTTCTTTCTTAAAAATCCCATCTAGTCTGCGATGCAGCAGAGTGATCTCCCCTTCTGCCAGCTCAAGGGGAAGAACTCCCAGCTGTGCAATAAGTGTAGTTTTGATGTCATGGTAGTTTTCCTTGAGATAACCATTCTCACGGCTGGTGTTCTGTGCTTTCTGGGGATCCCAAAGTATTCAGCCATCATGAACGAAGGGGCACACAATACTGGGGATCTGGGTAAGCAACGTGACCCACATTTGGCATGAGAGCTTGGGCACAATGACACCCGTCACAATCTTCCTGTGTGATATTTTCACCCTGTACCTCATCTACAGAAGCTGTTTTGGCTGTTACAAGCTCTGAGACATGGCCTTTTTTATTATGCAGTGGTCATAGGTACTACCTTAATGCAACAAAGCATTAATAAAACGATTTATCTGGTGTCTCAAAGCAAGTTAATAGCAGACCCAAGAAGGGAATCTGGCATTTCAGAGTCCACATCGCCAGCACTCTAGACCAAACTATTAAGCTTATTTTTTATTTGCTACTATAAAGCAAGAATTAAGTTTTCAGTTAGCTTCTGCACATTTGCACTGTATTCTTTAAAGAACTTCAAGCAAAGCCTCCGAAGTCCAATCAGTAGACTGCTCAATCGCTAACTTGGGGATATATTTACATGTCCAGGACATGGAGGAAGTGTATGTGGAGGCACGAGTTATCTTGCCTTGAACTCTGATCTATTTTTTCACTTTTCTCTCCTAAGCTAAAAGCTGTCCATGAGCAGCTAGCTGCATTGTCACAAGCACCAGTGAACAAACCAAAGAAAAAAAAAGAGAAGAAGGAAAAAGAGAAGAAAAAGAAAGACAAAGAGAAGGAAAAGGAAAAGCACAAAGTAAAAGCTGAGGAGGAGAAGAAACCCAAGGTGGCTCAACCACCGAAACAAGCCCAGCAGAAGAAAGCCCCAGCTAAAAAAGCAAACAGCACGACCACAGCTAACAGGTGAGAGCTTGCCTCCCACAACTTGCCTTAGGTGGGAATACCAAGAGCTTTCAGCCCAGTTTTGTCCCTTTTTTTGTCCCATTGAATTCCCTGGTGAAGCTCAGTTGTCAGCACAGTTAACTCGCAATTGAATAGTGTCTCTGTTCCCAGACAACCTCTGGGAGTTTTTAAGTTAGGGCTGGCAGCAGAGCCATCACATTTCCACTGTCTGATTCTCTCACAATCCCTGCCCAATCACTGTCAGATAAGGTTTTGCTTTTTGCCTTTTGCCTAGCCGGCAAGAACATGCTATTTCGTTGCTGCCCCCCTGCTGCTACTTGGGCTTGTTGTCATGCCTCACAGCACTAAAATATAATAGGAGTTGAACAGCTGATCTCAGCTTTCTGACCTTTTTTTTTTTTTTGTGGTGCTGTTCAAGCTATCTGGCTTAGAGGTTCAAAGCCAAAAGCATTGGGATGTTTGTTGGAAGGGGAGTAGCAGAAAGAGTTCGTTGCTCTTTATATACCCATGAATGTTTCCATGCTTGCCAACCTCCCCAGGCAGCCCAAGAAAGGAGGCAAACAGGCGTCTGCAACCTATGATTCGGACGAGGAGGAGGAAGGCCTGCCCATGACCTATGATGAGAAACGACAGCTCAGCTTGGACATCAACCGCTTGCCCGGGGAGAAGCTGGGCAGGGTGGTGCACATCATCCAGTCGCGGGAACCTTCCCTCAGGGACTCCAACCCGGACGAGATAGAAATAGATTTTGAAACGTTGAAGCCCACAACTTTGCGAGAACTGGAGAGATACGTGAAATCTTGTTTACAGAAAAAACAAAGGAAACCATTTTGTAAGTTACCTCCTGGGGCACCCGTTCCCCAACCGGCTCTTGGGCTCAGCTTTGGAGTCGGGGCATGTTTGTTGAGATTCTCTTATCCAGCTGCTGGGTAGGTGATGACAGGGAGTTTTAGAGATTCTTTTCTCCCAGAGAAAATATGCAGAAACGTTCTGGTTTTTCTATTCCTTCTCATGATGCCCTCTCATGGAGACCTGGAGGGACAACTTGTTCCTCTGCAAGACCTGCGTGATACCTTTATTCCTGATCTTAGAAGGCACTACAAAGGTTTCAGTCCCATTGTGTTGGGTGTAATGTGTGTATACCTAGAAGGATACCTGGAAGGATTGGTTCCTTATCCTGAATAGTTTATCTAATTAGGAAGGAAAAAAAAAAAAAAGTGTGGTTGGAATCCAAAACACCAAGGGAATAAATGTCTCGCACAAAGTCACCTGGGTTACCTAAGGGTTCTGGATGTGTCTCAGTTGTATGTTTGTGCCAAAGCTGCTATTCCTAGATGGCCTGATTACCATCTAATCCTCAGTGATAGATGAGGGGGTGAATGCCAATGCCCTGGTGAGTGTACAGTGCTGTACAGTACAGGCTTTTCTCTGTGCCTCGTCCACAGAGTGAATTGCTGTAGCCCCTTGAGAATTTGGCTCCAGCTAAATAGCAGTAGGGTGCTGCTTAACCTGAAGTGGTCCTGACTCAATCCTTCTGCTTCTTGGTTAAGAGGAAGTTGTCCTGTGAAGAGTATAACATAACTAATAGATACTCACAGCTCTTCCACAGCGCTGTTTCCTCGCCACGGGACTTTCAGGTGGCTTAAGCAGAGCTCAGACTTCTGCCCTTCTTCTTGTTTTTTTTTAGTACTGCTTTGATTTCTGCCCCCACCCCCCTTCGCTGGTGGAATAGTTGAGGAAAGGATTTTCCAGAGCTGCTAGGAATTAGGTTTGGAGTCAAAGCATGGAGTAACACACAACATCAGATGTCTGTCTGTCCAATCCTCTGAGCCCAGCCTGTCCTGAGCTGGCTGGCTGGTGAACCTGGCCCACAGACACAGCATTAATTCCTGACCATGGCCAGACTCTCCTGCTGTCTGCTGCCTGTTCTGGTGTTCAGGGGCGCACCCTCTTAGCACTCTGCTTTCCAGATTTCTTTAAAAAAATAAAAATAAAAAATACTGCTTTAAAACAGTGCACAGAAACTTAGGTATTTCCTTGCTGGATCAGGCAAAATATACGGCCCCTGTCTGCTTCTGATATTGGCCAACACCTGTGTTCAATTACTCCTCCTCTGAGTGATATTTCTTCTGCTCAGGAGCATGAGTAGTGCTGGTGCTTCCTACCATTTCCGTCGAAACTGATGCAGCTGTGTTCTTGTTGTCTTGCCAGCCTTTGCCTCTATCGGTTTTTAACTTGTTCTTTCTGTTTTGTCTTATATCTAAAGCAACGTAAAACACAGTCGATTCTTGTGTGAGGTGTCTTAAGTTTTAATGGCAGATGCTTCCTCCTGACAACCTTTAATGGGACACTTTATTTTACAGGGCAGAAAACCCATGTAACAATTCTGTAATTAGAAATGTGTAACTATTGACCATATAACTGGCTGGTAAGTAACCTGTAACTACAAGGTTATTACATGGATATTTCTATCTTCTAAAACACTTTCCAGAAGGTTTCTCTTAAAGTGCATGTTACAGGATGATGGTGATTGGATAATCTAGACAACTTTGCCTGTTGTCCTCTATCTGGGATGTGTAGTTGCTGTGTGATCACTTGATCTTAGCAGTGTCGCTGCAGAGTGGTCCCACAGCCGTACATGCCCTGTAAAATAGCGATGTCCATTCTTTTTTTTACCCGCAACCATGCAGTTTCAGAAATGTTGCATTCCTCCTCCACAGCTGCAAGCGGAAAAAAGCAAGCAGCAAAGTCTAAAGAAGAGTTAGCTCAGGAAAAGAAAAAAGAACTAGAAAAACGCTTACAGGACGTCAGTGGGCAGCTAAACAACAACAAGAAACCTGCAAAGAAAGGTAAAGGCTGTGGTTTTACTGTGCTACCGGTGCCTGGAAAGCTGTAGTGTGCCTCGCTAAGGCAAAGCTCCTGCCTTCTGGTAGCCGTGGATTTTATCTGTGGTAGTTGCCATTAGTGTGGGCACACAGAGAGCTGCTGCTGGGCACCAGAGCTGCTGTGTGGGGTCTGCTCTGATCCCCGTCTGGGTGGAAGCTCCCCTTGGAGCTAAACAGGAGGTGTCTTGGAGGAGATTCATCCTCTGACGGGCCAGGCTCCATTCCAGCGAGTAAAGCTAATGGGTAAATACGCTGGCCGTGCAAAGCAAGGTTGTAAATGAAGCAGTGGATGAGAAAAGCTGTGGGCAAACCTTCTCTAGTTCAGTTCCTTGCAAGTAACTGCTTCACTGCCTCTTTTCCTGCAGAGAAATCCGGCTCTGCTCCCTCTGGAGGCCCTTCCCGGCTCAGCAGCAGCAGCTCCTCTGAGTCTGGGAGCAGCAGCTCCAGCGGCTCCAGCTCGGACAGCAGTGATTCCGAATGAGTTACGGACACTTACACACAAAATGGACATCACTCTCACCGATGCTCTGCAGTGTTCCTTTCTCTCCTTAATATACTGCTCTCGTTCCACAGTGGTCAGGTTTTTTTTTTTTTTTTTTTCCTCTCTGACTTGTTTTTTTATTTTTTAATTCAGTGTTATAAAAGGTATCTTCCATTTTTTTGGGGGGCGCTCTTTTAATAGGTCAAAGATCTTTGCGTGTGCGTGTGTGTGTGTGACTAGACTTTATGACAAATAGTTCCCTTTGCATAAAGTCTCTAAAATACATTTTAACTAAAGAAGATTTCTTGAAAATGGAAGAACTTGGAACTCTTAGCAGGAGATCACTAGAAGGTTCTGCAAGGTTTGTAGTACATTTCCCTCCTGCCCCTTCCCTCTCCCCAGAAATGTTCTCTTAATAAGCCCACCTGGCTCACACAAAGAAAAACTTTTTTAAAAAAAGGAATCTCTGTAAAATGGTACTGTATCTGAAAGATGTTAGCTTTGGAACTAGTTGGTGTATTTGTTATTAGCACTAGTATTCTTAATCTCAAAGTCTACAGTGTGATGAAAATGTCAGATGCTATCATCTTTTTACATAAAAAAAACAAAAAATTCTCATGTACTGTGGATTGCTAACATTTTTTGTTAATATTCGTAGAGGCCATAGGCACCTGTTCAGGAAGGTATTTAAGCATGGACTTGATTTTAAGCACATGAGCAATAGAAGTGTCTGCATTTCTAGTCTTTTCCACTAAAATTTTTATTTTTCTTGGGAATATTTTGGTAAGAAGAGAGCGAGGGACACTCAGGTTTCTTGGAAATGTTATTTTTAACATCAAATAGATAATTTCCAGGAAATTGACACTGTCTATGAAAGTTTTCGTTTAATTGAAAACAGCTTTTGGCTGCAAGTCCTCAGCTGGACCTCAAGGAGTGATCGCTGCAGAGTGACCAAGGCGTCATGTGCTCATTATTAGACACATGCTTAAGTACTTTCTCCATGACAAGCACCTCAGTCTGGGCTTAAAATAAAAGAGCACTTGAGCCCCAGCTGAGGCTGAGCTGGCAGGGGACTTGGAGAGGGACGTTGGTTTTGTCTTTTCCTTTGTTTTTCCCCTTATCTCTGTATCTGCAATGAGCTCCTAGAAGGGGAATGCTATTTCTGTGTCACACAGAAAGGAGGTTTCCAGACACTGAAATGTTTACCTCAATAATAGTAAGGGAGGGAGGGTGGGGGGGTTAGAGGCAATTTTTTGGAGGCTATCAATTTCTTCAGAGTCAGACGAATGTTTCGACCTGCACTGCTGCAATACACTCCATTTCCACTGTCCCTAATTTCATGTATATATAAGTACTTTATTTATTAAACACTACTGGTCATTTAAAATTTACTAAAAAAAAAAAAATAACAAGACCAGCAGAAATGCAGATTTTTAATGTGGTTTGAACCAGATAAAAAACAAAACAAAACAAAAAAACAGCAACAAAAAAATAAACATGTTATTTAAATACATAGGACTTTATACCTACAGGTGCTACAGTCCAGTCTATTGTGTATCTGGTGCTCTGTCATGTTTTGTGTGTTCATTTCTTTTTGTCCTTTCGCTTCAGCCCCTTTATTTCCTGTTTTGTACAAATTTTGAAGACATACAGGTAGATGTAATTTCTTGATGCAGCACATTTTTTGTCTGTATTATTTCCACAGGTCTTTCCCCTCTCCATTTTTTTTTTTTTGGTAGAACAGCGTTGGGTTTGATTTTTATAATCCAATTTTAGGAAAACACCAGTTCTATAATTATATAAAATTTGTAATCTGAGGGGCAGAAATTTATTGTAAATTCTTAACTTTTTAGCTTTTTATTGTAAAGAAAATATACAGAGTTTAACAGAAAGTTATGCCTTTCCTTCTCCCAGCACCAGCCCCGAAGGCTGCATCTCTGCTGTGGCGTAGCCCTGAACTTCACCCTGCTGAGGAGTGGCCTCAAAGGGCTCCTCAGCCCTGGCACGGGATTTTTGTTGCACAGTCAGCCTCCAAGAGCTAGGACAGGAGCTGGTGTGCTGGGAAACGTGGAGCCTGGGGGGATAGCCCTTTGCTGAAAAGCCAGGGGGCTGCGGGGCCAGCCTGCTGTTAGCACTCCATGGTTTGCACTTACTGCATCCGCATTCAGCTGCCAGTCACTTAGTGAAAACCTGAGGTTTTATTAGCCAGCCCCTTAGGAGATGGGGTTATCAGGAAGTTTATTCTTGCATCTGGCCTTTAGAAATCCATCTTTCAAGGATCAGCATTTCAGGTTGTTCAGATGTGCATCTCATACAGCCTACTGGCCCTGTCTGTGTCTTTTATCTCTATAGTGACAATAGCACTCTGCAGTTTGCTGTAGAAAGGAATTCCTGTTTTCTGCTAAGGGTTGAAAGAGATGCTCTGCTGCTGTAAACAGCTGTGAGTAGCTGGACGTCCTCAGCTCATTTTGTAGTTGCTGGGGTGCTTGGCCCACTGGCAGAAAGCCCTCCAATCTTTGCAGATTGAGTTTCCTGTAGTGTTGGAAAATGCGTGGACTAGTGTGTTCTGATTCTTGCTGAAATTAATGATTTTTCTTTTCCATTAACAATGAAGTTATTTTTAGTTGCTATATTTTTTTAAATTCTGCCCTTAAAAAAAAAACAACACCTTCCCCTAGACAGATACTTAGTAATATATTTTCAGAATTTTACTACGAGGAGATGTAATATACACCTAATTAAGCTTATTTTTTTTTTAATGAGCTTGGATTTCATCTGTCTTTCTCCTAGTGTCTGAGACTTGCATTATCAAAACTAACTAGTACTTTTAATTAAATTAATTGCTACCAATTCAATACCACGACAGCTTGGAGAAACAGGCTCCCGGCTTTCCCTGCTGAAATCCTTTCCTGCATTCACTTGAGCTATGCCGTTGATGTAAAGTGATGGTTGCCCCGGACAAAAGGTGCTCCTGTGCAGAGAACATCCCCCAGCCAGCATTTGGAGGCAGTGGCAGCCCGCCCAGCAGCTCTCTCACCAGCATCACCACCATGCAAAGCCCAAGGACCTGGCTCTGCAGCACGCTGCCGTCCCCTGACGCTGAGGCCAGGGTGCAGACACCCACCTGGACACGTAGGTCTGTCCTGACAAGTGGAAAGGTTGGAGCCGAAGGGTTGGAAAGAAGCGTGAAGTGATGGAAAGGGGCCTGGCCTGGGACTGTCTGCAGTGCTGGAGGAGGATCCCTGCTTTAGTTGGCAAACTTGTCCTAGCCTGCAAGGAAAACAAGCAAACAAAACAAAACAAAAAAAAGGAAAGATGAAGAGGCACCTGCCTATCCTTGATAAGCCAGCTGCGACTTGGGCTTCTCTATTTGGTGGAAAACTTTCGTGGAAAGTAAGATGTTTTCCAATGAATGGCAGCTCACAGGATAAATCCATTTTGCCGTGACCATTTCAGGGGAAAAAAAAAAATCGGTGACTCTTCACTGCAAAATGTTCTTACATTTTTTTCATTTTGGTATTGTTTGTAGTGCTCATTATCTCCTGATATGTCAGTAGTGGTGCCTCTTGTACATCCAGATCAGAGTGTCTCCTGGAAAGAAGAGATGTTTTCAGTCCATAGTAAGTAGCAGCTGCCCTTAATGAGTTGGAAACGGAAACAATAGAGCATTTATTTAACCGAGTTTGTATTGCATGACACGTCAGTGCAGATGTCATGAAATAACTTGGAAATGATCTAATGTGTAAGTAACATTTGAAATGGCATTTTTAAACTTCAGAATGAAAAAGACTGAATTTTTTATGGTAGGATTTTTTCTTGAATGAACAAAGTCTAACTTTGTTTTCCAGGGGAAATTTCACTGAAATCAGTATGATTTCATATGTATACATACACACATAGTTTTATTGAAACTGTTTTTTCTGAAGAATTCCTGTTTTGACAAAACGATTTCTGACCAGACCTAATACCAATCAACCAGCATTACTGCACCTTTAAAAACTTTGTTAAACTTTTATCTGATTGTAAGGTCAGCCTGTCTCCTGGCATACCATCAGATGTAGGCTCAATGGGACCAGAGGGAGATCCGCATCCCGTGGGCTCAGGCCCTGGTTTATCTACTAAAGGAATCTGTCGAGTCCGACAGTTTTCTGCTAACCAAATGTTGTCTATACAAAATCTTTTCAGTTTTGTATCGATGTGATTTTAAACTTTCCTACCGACAGGGTTTGTAACTGTAGAACTGATATTTCAGGACTATGTAGCTGATGTCTGTGGGGTGTGTGCACAATTGCTGCACGCACCCACACACACATACACAAGCACGTGTGTGCGTGTATATATACAAATTTAGTTACCCAGTGAGGTCTCTTTCCATGTTCTCTATGTGGTAGAAGCAGACTGCAGTTACCTAATCTAGTTCTTTCTCTGTTTTGGGGACTCTTAGACCAGTTTTTAATTTTTTCCTTGTTTTGAAAGGAATGATGTTTTTTAAAGCTGGGGTTGGAGCTAGGGGGAAGGGATTGGGGCATGACAAACAAACAAAAAAAAAAAAACACAAAACACAACCTTTTTAGTAATTTTTAAAAAAAGGAATACTCTACTACATGAGCAGTTACCACTAGGGCTAACTGGGCAGGCTCTGCATTGTCAAAGATAAATTTAGGGCGAGGATGCGTTACACTAGCAGCATTATCTTGCTTGTAAAACAATGAGATGCATTTAAAGCAAAAATGGTATTTGCATATCTTTTTAAATGTCATTTTTAAAAATAAATAAATCACCAGCTAGGATTTGACACAGGCCACTTAGAACTTATCCCTGATACTGGCATAACCAATCCAGAAAGATTTGTTGTTGTATTTGTTTTGTTTTTCCTTTTTTTAATATTTAAAAAAAAATGTTACTTTTCTGTATGATGTGCATGCAAATTTACCGTAACTTTTTCTTAAAACTTTTTAGTGCCATTTCTAGTATATTCCTGTAAATGTCAGTTACTGGAAAAAAAAAAAAAAAGTCAATGTAAGTAGTTTAGCTTGTTTATTGCAAATTGCTGGCCTCAAACACAACAGAATTTTTAAAAAAAGTTAGAAAGTAATCTTTGATGTTACTGGTAATGGACCCTGGTCCTGGGGCATTTGTTTTGTTTTCATAATAAAAAGAAAAATTGTTTTGTGTGTGCAGTTTTATACTATATTTTCCCCTCTCCTCTTCTTTTCCTCAGTTTCCCTTTCAGGTGTGGCAGCTCAGCTGAAAACCAGTGGGGCTTTGACCTACCAATTGGTAGAGTAGCATCGCCACCAAACAAACGTAAAAATACTAAGTGAAATAATTTGGGAGTTATTTTGCAAGCCCAGCTGTTTGCACGGATGGTGTGCTGCACTCCTGGGGGCAAACTGCCTGCAGAGCAGAGGGCAAGTCTGGGGTGCTGCCAGCTTGGCCTGGGGGGCTCTGAATCACATCTCAGTACCTGCCATATGCTAAATACACCTTTTTTTTTGTTTGTTTGTTTGTTTGTTTGTTTTGTTTTTTTTTTTTTTTTGTGAGGGTTTTGGGCTGCTTTAATGCAGGGGGGCAGCCAAGGAAGGACGTTTTCCCCTCCTAGAAAAACCTATCATCTGAAGGGGCCTCACCTTGTGAGAACTGCACCTGATAAAGGTAAGTTGAGCTGAATACAAGGAGGTTGAAAATCTCACCCAAGTTTAATGCTATTTTCCAGCCACCAAGACCTTAAAAAACCAGAGGGAATTTCTCACCAGCTGCGGCTGCTGGGCCCCGCAGGTCAGTGAGCCCAGGGCAAGCAGGACATAGGAGATGCAGTTGGGAAATGGGGGTCCTACAGCGGCTGACTGCATTCACAGCACAGTCCTGACATTGCTGTATGGTGGCCAAAAGCTATTTTGGTTACTGAAGGTTATTTTTTTTTTCTGTTAGCTTTCTCAGATGGATGCCTGGTGGTTTATTTATACAGTAGGGGTTACAACAGCCAGGTTCCTGCAGGGTTAATCTTTCTCTAACCTTGTTCCTGCTCGCTGGGCTTAAAAGCCGTGATCTGGAAGGTTTCAACAAACCTCTTTTGCCCATGGAAACGTGGTTTTTTTTTTTTCAACCTAGACTTTAAAATTCTCCTGCGAGGCTGCTGCCTCCACAAGTGATCTTTTCCAGCAGTGCTGTGACTTCAGAGGGGCCCCACCAGTACCTGAGGTAACCCCCCGCTGAGGGACATGCAGAAGAAAAACTCACGCCTGCACACAACGATGCGTTTAAATAATTTTAATGCACTTAACCAAAGAGGCTAAAACAGCATTTTAAACCAGTGCATTAACACTACCCACCTGCCTTACAGAAATGCTCGCTTCGCAGCAGCCACCCCACAAACCTGCTGTGACTAATGAGGACACAGCTACGGAAACTGCACTCACGCTCACGGGCACGAGAGGGAAGAACAAGTCACACTTCTCCTACTGTCCTGTCTGCCCTCAGTCCTGGAAGAACTTATGCACACACTTAAGCTTTTATTCCTGAATAGTTTTAACGCTTTAAGCTGAATTTCGGTTTACCAGCCACATAAACAAAAAGGGACTGATTATACCCAAAATAAATCATCTTTCTTACTGAAATTAAAAAAATAAATGCGGTTTTTCTATAAGAAAAGTAAAGAAAATGAACAGCTGGCTTTGGGGATGTGCTGTTGTTCTCCCTCGTTCCTTAAACTCCCAGGATTAGGGCGCTCCCCTGGGCTGCTGGAAAGGCCCTGAGCCTACTTCTGCCTTGCCAGGTTGCTTCTGTGCTTCCCAGGGGAGCCCTGGGGCCAGGCTCCTGCCCATTTTTATTTTTTTTTTTTTTTAGTGCTCACCTGTCTGGAGCCCTGGGTGTGCCTCATGTCCCAGGCAGTGCCCTGCCTTAACCAGCCCACTCCGTACAGTGGTTCTGCTGCCCTGCCAGCAGCTTTCTGAGTCCAGTTAGTGTTGTGAATCCTGCTGGATGCTTCTTCCCCAGCTGAAAAACCATACACCGAAAATATTTCTCAGCTAGAGCTCGTCCTGCCAAGACCAAGAGGACTCTTTGAGTGTGCAGAGCGATGCCTACGGCTGGGAAGCACCGAGGTCCATCTCAGCAGGTTTGGTTTTATGAGCACACACAAGGTACCAAACATTAACACATGCATAAATAGTTATGTTAAAAAAATGAGCTGCCCACGTTTTGCAGTGAATATAGTGATCAGGGCTGAGTACACCAAACCTCTCTGATCTCACAGTAACACAGGTACGTTCTGCTCAACACATCAACTTCAGCAAACCTCAGTGTTTGTGCATTTAATGCGCACGGGAGAGGTGGAGAAAATTCTTCTTTGCTATATTAAAAAAAAATAAAGTGCTTGAGAAATGCTTAAAGGGAGAGGTTTTAGATAAATATGATAGCGCTACTGACTGTGCCTAATTTTAGGCAGGTAAATAATCCACCTTGAAGTCAACATCAAATACTGATTTGCTGGAAGTTGAGCCCATGTCCAACCACTGCTGGGTTGAGCACACAGGGCTCAGCCCGATGTTCCACTTCAATGCTGAACCCTGGGAACACAATTAACAGCCCTGGAAGTGGTTCTGCTTTGTCTTTAAGAAAGGTTTAGGTGCTTGCTGGGTTGGGTTCTCAGCTTGACCTTGTCATGAGGAAGTTAGGGACTCGGCTCCAACAGCAACAACCTGAGAGCAGGACCCATTGCTGAGAGGTATAACTGTAGTATTTTTGTCTCCTAAAACCCTTCAGTTGGTTGAAACAAATGCTGCCAGACACAATGTATGTGTACCAGATCTACTAAAGCAAGAGATGTTATCCAACCTGAATTAGAAATCATTTCAAGCTCCTACATGCATTAAAACCTACATGCAAAGCAGACCTCAGTAGGCTGGAGATGTGTGTATTTACAGCAGCTTTCTTCCTGTTGCTCTCTTAGGCCCATCCCTCCCTCTCAGGTGGTTCACCCGGCAATGCATTCCTGGAGCATTAGCTGGGGCCTGTGCAAGCTTTAATGGGGCTGGGGATCTTGCTGCAGGAAGGGACTCGGCTGCACTGGCTCCAGAAGTCCTGTCTGTAATTTATTTCTGTAATGCCAAAGTGAAAGGGCACTTTGCTTTGCAGAGGATGAAGCTGCAGTGCACCTTTCCTGTTAAGTATGTTGAAGGCTCAGATAAAAATCTCAACACATTTTTTCCCTCTTCCCCTTTCATTTAACTTCATGACCTGGTTCTAAGAGACCACTTCCAGGGAAGTAATTAAAGGCAGACAGGGCAAGCAGAGCAAGTACTGGCTGTGTGTGTTAGCAGATAATCTTCCTAAAATCTTAATCTCAGCGGAAACCAATCTAGACTCGCCTGTCTCCCACCAGTGTTTGCAGAGCTTTGGCAATGCCTAAGGACTAGCAAGGTAAAGTGCCTGCTGGGGCCAGTTCCCAAATGGCAGCGGGTGTTGTTCACGGTACACAAGCCACTTAAAGCAACACATGGTCCAGCATGGACCCTGCTGATGATGCTAGGCGGCAAACACGGGCTCATCAGTTCCTGAGCGAGGCTGGTTTTGTTATATACACTCAACGACATGCAAAATCAGATGCTACCGACAGCAAAAATTAACATAAACTTCCAGCAGCCTTCGTGACCGATCCCACACCCGGCCTTAGCCGCAGGTCTGGTGGCACGGCGTGAGCCCTCCACCTCCAGCTTGCTGCAACTCTGGTTCGTCTCCACGTGCAGATTTCTGGTGCCCAGCCACCGGAATTACATGATAGCACAAAACTTGGACTGTCCCGTGTCCCTGGAGACATCCAGCTTGTTTTTGTCCCGCACCAGGATGGCTTCGTTGCCGTACTGCGAGTACCACATGCTGCGGCTCCGGCTCAGGTACGTGTTGGGCGGCGCCGACTCCAGTTTCTGCTGCTGCTGCTGCCAGATGAGCAGCGAGGTGTCCCTGTAGCGCAGCCGGGCATAGCCCTCGGACAAGGCTTTTTCGGGCAGGGGCACCCTCCCGTTCATCACCTTGTCAGTCATCTGCTCAAGGGCACCTTCAAAGGCGAGATCTTCCTCCCGGCAGCTCCGAAATACACCCCGCTGGGGCGGTGCAGACCGACGGCAGCTTGGTGCTCAGGGGAGAACATCCCCAGGGGCACAGCTCCTGGGGGCTGCGAGCTGTATGCCTGGTGCCAGCGCCCCTCAGAAGAGGGCACGGGAATGTGCGCACCCGAAAATCACAGCGGGCAGCCTGGCCTTGCTTAGGGAACAAGCCAGGGCTTTTCCAGAAGCTCATCCAGCGGTGGTGTTGGTGCCCCTTTCATCTTGCAGAGGGGCCGGGCGCATGAAGCTGGGAGTGATGGGGCGAACGGCTCCGGCTGAGGGTCACCTCTCCAAAGGATGGAGCCCCGAATTGTAGGGCACACCTAAGGGGCCACCAGCAGCATCCAGGCTTGTGCGTGACCTCGTGCGTGACCTCAGCACCCGTCCGTGACCTCAGCACCCCTGCGTGACCTCACGCTGACGCCAGCCCGGCGCTCCCCCAGTCCCTTCTTGATGGATAGCGCCCAACACAACCCAAAGCGCTGCCTCCACGTCTCCGCACCCCTCCTGGGCCACCCATCACCTCCCGACAGCACCGCTCCGAGGGGCTTCAACCTGGAGGGGGGGGGGACACACAGCGAGGGTCACAGCAAGGCCTGGCACCGCCCCCCTTTTCCCCTCCCTCCACCCTTTTCCCACCCTTCCACGGGTTTCCCACCCTCACCCCCTGCCCCCCTTTAGGGTGCCCCCCACCCTTGGGCGCTCCCTGCCCCCCCCGGCCCCACCGTGCCTGCGCTGCCCGGCCCGGCTCGGCTCGGCCCCGGCGCGGCTCCGCGGAGCGGCTGCGGAGGCGCCTCCCGAGCGCATCACGGCGGGGAGGAGCCGCAGCCAACGGCGGGGGGGAGAGGACGGGGCCGGGGCGGAGCCGGGGAGGACCGGGGGGGACTCGGGGGGGACCCGGTGCTCGCCTCCTGCCCGCCCCCAGCCGCTCCCGGTGCTGGCTTTGGGGCGAGCAGCGCCCCGACAGCAGCATCTTGGGGTTCCCCCGGCACGGAGCAAGAGAGCTGAGCGCAGGGAGATTTTTATTATTTATTTACTTGTTTGTTTACTTATTTATTTACTTATTTATTTTATTTATATGCTGGTGGTGGTAAATCTCAGCTGCCAAGCTTCTTAGCGCCCGCTAAGGCAGCGCCCTGGTGGGGTTTTTGCCCTGCTGGGCAGCTGAACGCAGCCCCAGCCGCTCTCACGCTCCCCGTCCTTAGAAGGGGGGGAGAGGAAAGTATGCTGGAAAGGGAAAAAACAACCCGTGGGGGGAGATAAGGGTAATTTAATAAAAGGGAAAAGGAGGAGGGAGAAACAAGCAGAGGCTGAGCGGAAGCACAGAGGGAGAGAAAAGGAATTCCTGCCCGCTTCCCGTCAAGGGGAGGAGGGAAGGAAGGAAGGACAACGGGAGGATGGACGCATGGAGTGGTCAGCACTGGAGATGTCCCGACTCCGCCTGATCCCCTCCCGCTAGCACAGCAGAGACAGGAGCCAGCCCAGGCCCCTCCCTGTGGAAGCTGCAGAGCAAAATGTGAAATCACTGAGTGGAACCAGATTTGCTTTTCGCTTTCCTGCTCCCCTTTGCCAGCCTGCAGGCACTCACCCCCATCGGCTGCTCTGGGTGTGCAGGGGTTCAGGAGCTCCACAGCAGCCTCGGGCTGTCCTGGCAGGGGTGCAGGGCTGCTAGCAGGAGGATAATTGCAATCCCTCTTCCAGGCCACGAGCTGTCTGGGCAGGTCGATCAGGTGCTTACAGCAGGCGGTGAGCCAGACAAAATTGCTGTCTGCACCGGTGAATATTTGTAGTTTGACAGCAGCACTTCAACCCTGATTATCCATGTGGGGTGTGCAGCCTGCATCTTCCTCCTCCCAGCCTGCATCTTCCTCCTCCCTGCCTGCACCAGCCGCAGCCGTGCGACCTGTCCCTCGCGAGGATCGAGCAAGAGCCACTGCTGAGCACTGTTGGCCGAGCTGTGCCTCCCGCAGCTTTCCTAAAATAGTTGGAGAAGGGAGCCCACAGGGTCTCATGGCACGATGTAAGCGGTGCCAGGCTGCACGGTGACTGCTGACAGCTCCTGCCCGGGCAGCCAGGCCCCAGCTGGGGATGGGTGTCCTATGGGACAGGCTGGTGCACACGCAGCCTGATCCAGAAGGTGGCAATGGCAATCCATGGACACTCGGAAATGGGGATTTCGTGGAGGCACGGCCCTGGTATTTAAGGGAGATTTTCAGATGGATGCTCCTAAGAGGCAGCGTGGTGGCAGCTTCTCTGCGTGCTCCAGCTGGGGGCTCCTGCCGGCACCGAGTTACTGAGACCCGGGGGATGAAAAGCCATGAAGCCCCTTCTGTTACTACTTCTGTTTTAGTATTTTTCCAGCGTTCATCTCTCAGGCCTCTCACTTGAGAAAGCAACACGAGGATGGGCCACGAGCGCCGAGAGCAGCGCGCTGGGTGCCCAGCAGAGGGTGGTGTCAGCCTCTGCCAGCAGCTCCGCCGCTGCCCCAGGCTGTCCTGTCTGTCGTTCCCTGGCTGCCTGTCATTCCCTGGCTGTCTCTCGTTCCCTGCCTGTCTCTCATTCCCAGGCTGTCTGTCATTCCTTGGCTGTCCTTCATTCCCTAACTGTCATTCCCAGCAGAGCCAAGGGGCAGGAGAGGGGAGCACCAGCTCGAGCACAAAACCCACCCCGTGCTCCTTTTCATTTGTCCAATCCCCCTTTCAGCTTTAGGTTCACACTGGTAGCAGTTCCTAGATCCTCTTTGCTTGTCCCGTACTCCCCTGGTTCAGGACATTTGTATGATCTGCAGCTCGCAGCCCACAAGAGTGCGTGCTGGCTGCACGCTCGTCGCCGAGCCTTGCCTTCCAGTTGTTTCCCCTCTCAGAAATCCCTGCTATCAGCTGTTTTTCCTGCTGCAGAGGTGGGTGAGAAGCGTCCTTGCTTCAGCACCTCCCACGTAGATGCTGGCTTTGCAGCTGCAGCGATCGGTCCTGAGTGTCCGAGGGCCAAGCAGGGGTTTTATTATGCAGTAAAAAAAGGCCAGGCCATAGCAAGCAGCTTTAATTATACGCATATAATAAACTCCTCTGTAGCCCTCTACCTACAGACTTGATCTCACAAAGCAGACTAGGGCTCAGTGACCCAAAATTATCCCTGGCGGGACTCCACGCCTTTCAATGGCTGCGTGACTCCTGCCCACTGGGTGCTGCTGGAGCCCAGGCAGAGTGGCTTAATGGTGAACTTCAGGAATGAGAAAGTTATGGAGAGAAATCACCTCTGCAGGGTACGGGGAACTACAGATCAGCATGCTCCCCAGTACACCCAGGGCAGGGCACAGCTCTGATTGCGAGGCCGGGGCACAGGGATGCTGCTCCCTCTCCGTTTATACTCGCACCCATCCTGCCCTGCCAGAGGTGCACCAGGCACTGCACACAGCCAGACCGGGGGCAGACCGAGCGCCAGCACATCAGGCTAAAAGAAGCACTTCCCGTGCTATTTGAAAAAAAAAAAATAAAAAAATAAAAAAGCTTCGCCAAACTGTCCTTGGAATATCAAACAATTGTTTTTCATTCTTTACAGGGATCTTCCTTCCCATCCTGGAAGCGAAGGGTCATGCCAGCAGAGTTACTCTTTCTTCTTTATCTCCACTTGGCTACATTTGGAAGAGATTAGCGTTGCATTTGTTTGACATCCAGGTTAATAGCTTCCCTTCGTCCCAGCCTCGGCTTCCGGTGTTGGCTATCTGGAAAGCCAGGACGAAAATTAATTGACAAACTCTTGGGAGAGGATCTCCAAAGAAAACTCAGACCAGATTTGAAAAGAGGCTGCTCTGAAGTGTGCTGATTTGGATGGGAGCCACCGAGGGAAAATTAGAGATTTTCAGGAGTTTGCTGCCAAGGAGTTAATGGCCAAGAGTTGAGGTTTGCAATAAATACGCTGGTAATTAATTATAGGAGTTGTCTTCGTGTTTGAAAGTCAAGGAACACGATCGCTTGTTTGGGTTAAACATCTCCCCTGCAGTATTTGCAGCCCAAACACGAGCCGGAGAGGGGGAGCGTGGAGCCAGACAAAGCAGCGGCTGCTCGGGGGAGGGCCGGGAGGGTGCTGGGGGGGGTCTTGGGGACCCCAAATGCGAACGGGGGCCGGGGGGGAGCGGAGCAGCGGGCGGCTGAGGGGGTCCGCAGCAGGACGGGGAGCGGGGAGCTGCAGGAGGAGGGAGCGGGGGGGGGTGCAAAAAGAGAAAATAAAGGGGAAAATAAAAAAAAAATAAAAGGGAAGGAAAGGAGGCGTGCAGCGCTCCCGCAGACAAAGGGGCGGCGGGGGCGGGCCGGGAGCTCCTCCCGGCGGGGCGGGGGCTTCGGCCCGGGGGTGGTGGTGAGGGGGGGGGGCAGCAAATTCCCACCCGCGACGGCAGCGGGGGCGTCCCCAGCGCCAGCTCCGCGGCTGTGCAGGTGGGGCCGGGGCAGGAGCAAAAGCAGGAGCAGCACCAGGAGCGAGAACAGCTTCGGGAGCAGAAGCAGCAGCTTCAGGAGGAGCAGCGGCAGGAGCAAAAGGAGCAAAAGCAGCAGCAGCAGGAGCAAGTTTCCCCGGGCCGGGGAGGGGGGATACGAAGTTGCGCGGGGGCGGCCCCTTTGTTCCCGGGCCGATGCGGCGCGCCTAGCCCCGGCGGTGGGGCCGCAGCGGGGGCAGGGGCAGCCCTCCGCCGGAAAACTCGGCGCCGTCCCCCTCCTCCCCTTCCTCCTCCTTCCTCCTTCCTCCTCCTCCTCCTCCTCCTCCTCCTCCCCGCCGATGCTTCCCCGGGCGGCGAGCGGCGATGGAGCGGGGCGGTAGCGCGGCGGCGCGGTGCGGAGCAGCCCCTCGGGCAACCGCCCGCTGCCCCTGAGCAGGGAGGAGGAGGAGGAGGAGGAGGAGGAGGAGGAAGGCTGCGGCCATGGAGGAGTGGAGGCAGTGCGGCCGCTGGCTCATCGACTGCAAAGTTTTGCCCCCCAACCACCGGGTGGTCTGGCCCTCGGCGGTGGTCTTCGACCTGGCGCAGGCGCTGCGGGACGGGGTGCTGCTGTGCCAGCTGCTCCACAACCTCTCCCCCGGCTCCATCGACCTCAAGGACATCAACTTCAGGCCCCAGATGTCCCAGGTATTCATTGGATTATTATTATTTATTTTTTTTTTTGGGGGGTGGTGGTATGCGTATAGGGCTCTTTGTGTTGTTCTTGCAAAACTTCGTGGGATGAGTGAGTGCGGGCGTGGATAGGTGTGTGTATGTGTGTGTGCGTGTGTGTGTGTGTAGAGCTTTTTTTCTAGCCCCCCCTGCTGCCCTTAGCCCCCAACCCCCCTATTTTAGCTCCCAGCCCCGTACCCCCCCCCCGCACCCCGAGGCTCAGCCCCAGCGCCGGGGCTCAGCGCTGGGAAGCCGGCAGCGGCTGCACAAGGGGGCTGGGGGGGAAGAAACCGCCCCGGGGAAGAAGGCAGGCTGTGTGTCCCCCCCCATATTTATAGCCCTCTCGAAACAAAAGCAGCCAGCACGGCCGGGATGAGGCTGGTGTTACTTCCAGGGCTTTTCTCGAGGCTTATGTTCGGCTTTGATGCGCTGCAGGAGAGGCGCTCTGAGCGCTGTCCTGGCAGGGTTGCTGGCCCGAAGGGCAAAAGTTTGCCCAGAAAGATCAAAAACGAGAAGAAAACACTCCCCAGGTGCTCTGCCAGCCTGCCCCGGACCTGGGGGCATGGTGCTGTGGGGCCGGGCTCAGCGCTCCCCACCACCAGGATTTGGGGTCGGGTGACCCTAAGGCTTTAGGGTTCCCTCCCTGGGCGTGTTTCCATCTGGGATTGTTTTGGTGGAAGGATGCTTGAACACCAGATCGGCTCTGCCTGGCTGGTTTGCTGCGCTCCGTGTTCCCGCGTGCTGAGCCACGCGGTATTTGCGTGGAAATCGGGAAATGAAAATCGATGAGAAACCAACAAAACCTGGCCGTGCGTCCCTAGCCCCGCAGCTGCCGTGCCCATGGGCAGCTGGGAAGCTGCTGTCCTGTTTGAACAGCTCAGAGCTTGGTAGAAAGGGAGGGGAAATTTCCTGGTCACGAGGGCATGTGAGAATCTGGGTGTCAAAGCATTCACAGATAAATAACGTAACGTTATCTGGAGTTCTGCTGTGCGAGCACGCTACCTACCCACAAGCGCCTTTCCCTGTGTTTTTTTTTTTTTTTTTTTTTCTCAGAGTTTTGTTCAGGGTAACAGTGGGTTTGTGGCCCTTGTGGCTCCCCAGCCAGCAAAGCACAGCCACGTGCACTGGGGGAGCTGCTGTGGGTGAGGACAGCTCGCCTGCGGGGTGCTGGGCGCCAAACTGAGCCGTGTTTTGGGGCCCAAAGCGTGTTTTGCCGCATGCACAGGAGCAGCTGAGATGGAGACCTTGATCCCATGGCCAGCCAGGGTGGAAAACCCCAACCATGCGGGTGAAAGGGCAGCTCTGTCTGTGAGCACTCCTGCTGGCACGTGGACCTGCTGGTGATGGGGAAACAGCGCGCACTGAGGGCTCTTCCCGGGGTGGAACAGTGCTGCGGGGCTTCCTCTGGGCTCGCCAGGCTGTAAACCCATCAAACTGCCTTCTGCTGATGTTACCGACTGTAAATCATCTCGCTGGAGCTGCACTTGTGCAGGGACTGGCACATCAGAGTCCTACAACTGAACTTCAGTTTAATATTTGCCCCGTGGGGAAATAGGCAGGGTTTTAAGGACGGGGAGCTGCCCTAGACTGCAGCCCCTGTGTCAGGAGCCTTGTGCTGCCGAGGCAGGTGCTGCTTGTTGGAGGTGAGGGTTTACAGCCCAGCTGTTGCTGAAATCGCTTTCTGCTGCACCACCAGCTGCCTTGCAGGCTTTAGGAAGAGCATGAAGTGAGCTCGGGGGGTCGGATGGCTTTGGGCAGCCCGTTTGTGGTCAGGCAAGCAGAGCAGTGGAGAAGTGGCTGCTACGGCGAGGTTCAGCTCGTGCTGATCCACCTAGACCCGAGCTTTCACGTGTGCTCTTAGACACTTGATGTTTCTCTCCCAGTTCCTGAAGCTGGGAAGCTGGGAATTCTCCCCCAGGGCAGCTAAAGGCAGAGCATCTCGCTGCTCTTTGCCCTGTGTTTGCAGCCCTGGGGGGGGGACAGGAGGGTGCTGAGCCCTGCCCAGGGGTTGGGCTCAGTGTCCCCCAACCCCTCGGTGTCCCCCTGCAGCCACCAGCACGGGGTTGGGTTTCTCTGGGCTGAATCTCAAAAAAAAAAAAAAAAAAAAAAAAAGGCAGGAGCTGATTTTTGTCAAACAGCTGCGATGTGTTCAGACACGGGTGCTGGCATGTGCAAGACAGAGTGTGCCTTGAAACTTCAGAGGTTGTTTTTGATTATGAAGGCGCATTTTGCCTGACTGGCTGGGCTGGCTAACCAGCTGTTTGCCTGGCTGCAGAAGAGATTTTTTTATTTTTATTTTTTTTTATTCACTGGAAATGCCAGGGGACAAGACACTTGTGCTAGACTCAAAACGCCCAGCGATGTTCTGTCCTCCACCTTTCCAAGTGAATTAAATGGGGTTGTGCAGGTGTGTAATGAGAAACAGCTTTCTGCGGGAGGCGAGCATCGCTTCAAAGGCCAGAGGTGAAATCTCATCTCTGCAAAGAATTGCTCCAAGACCCAGACGCTGTCGTGTGTTTTTTATTCTTCCCCACTCCGCGCTGATTTGTAGGGCTCTTATTTTCACTCTCAGCCATCAAAGGTGGTGTGGTCGCAGCGTGGCTCTGGCTGTGCAGCACGGCGAGGCCGGCAAGGAGCAGGCTGCAGGGGTTTGCTTCCCTGCTGTGGGGTTGCCCTGGTGTCCCCTTCCTCCTGAAGCCTTGCTGTACGTGTGCACCATGCTGCTGTGGTGCTCAGGCTGGGGCACAGCAGTGCTTTTCTCCTTGATGCTAGGCTACGTTCGTTTAACTCGTTGATTTAGCTCCTTGGGTTTAATGAATAACTCCAGCAGGCTGTGACCTCGGGTTTGCTTTTTGCTTGATTCCAGAGGCAGGAGACGTCTCGGCAGGGCAGGATGAGTGCTGCCAGCCCAAAGTTGTTGAACCTTCACTGGGATGGGCAGAAAGAGCAGCGATAAAACCCAGCTCTGTTTGGAGAGCCAGTGGGTGTGAGGCCACTTCTGATGAGCCTGGAGTAAAACTTCATTTCTGCTAATTGCTTTTGCCTTGGAGGCTGTTTGTGGCGAGGCGGGGAGCGGGCTGGTGTGCTTGCCCTCGGTACTTATTGATCGGTATGTCTGTTCCTGTGATCGGGTTCGGGGGTAATTTGACCTGCCTTCTCAGCCAGCTGGGAGCAATGCGAGGCCTCGCATTCACAAAGGAGAACAGATGTAGCACCCCTCAAACCCTCAGTCCCCATCCCTATGTTCCCAGAGCCCTGCTCCTCTCCCCCTTCCCCTCTGGGGTACCTCTGGCACCCCAAGGTTCAGCCGTGCTCGTGTCCCATGAACAGGGTGGGGAGCTCCGAGCTGCAGATCCCCATCAATAATCGGCTCTGAATCATCATTTTGTTAAGTCTCTGGTCAAATACAAATTAAATGCCTCTTCACTTGCGTTCAGCAGGGCTTTTTATTGCACGTTTGGGCGAGGCTGCTTTTGTTTTCCTCGGATAAAATTGATCTTCCCTAGGAGGGCCAAGGACACTGGTGGGGAAGCCCTGCTGCAGGCTGCTCCGGGCAGGTGGGGGCATGGGCAGAGAGACCCTGCCAGGGCTGGACCAGTTCCTCCAGATATCTTTGCAGCTCAAACCAGCTTCCTTGGCTGTCTGAGCACATTGTGGCAATGCTACCAGCTGTGATGCTGACACCCCGACGTGTATTTAGGCTGGTGGAAGTTCATACTTCAACCAAAGCAGCTGTGCCCTTCTAGGGTCTGATCATGCAGCTTGCTGTAAGGTGAAGGCTCTCCTTAGTATGCTGCATTTGCCCTTCGTTTGAGGTTGTCCTGGACACTTAAATATCTCCCAGATACTTGAAATCAAGCAACCCTATATATTTGATGTGCCCATTTGTGTGTGTGGAGATGTCAAGCTGGCAGTAATGGTCAGCTCATTAAGAATTGGTGGTTGTTGTTGTTGCATATTGACATCTCTCTGTGGATAATCCATCTTGGTCTGCAGTGCCCGGAGGTTTTATTAGGGCTCCTGAGACTGATGAGACACAGCAGACGTAATTGGCGTGATGACTTGGCTGCCCACTGCTCTGTTTTGCTGTCATTAGGGAAGGACACAGACAACTGCCTCCCCCGACGGATGCGTGTGACACCGTGCACCTGCCCGAGCTGTCAGAGGCATCCAGGCCGGTTTGTTTTCCGGAGGATGGGAATAATTTGCTATCCAAGTCCCGTTTATTGATGATGTGGGCGTTCATTTGCCACGACAAGGGGGAGCAGGTGGCTTGTAGCAACTGCTTCCCCCAGGTGTACGGAGATGGTGTGTTGGTGCACGGGGCACCAGCAATTAGCCACGAGGCTCTGGGACCTCCAACGTGCTGCTTGGAGGCTTTCTAACTAGGATGCTTGTAATTGCTTCCATGAACCTTGATCATAGCTATCTATAAGGTGGTGTTATTGGGGTTGGGTGGGCTCTGTGAGCAGGGGCTGCCTCAAACAAGCACATGAGTTACCGCCACTGCTCTGGGAATGCCCAGCCCTTTTCTGCAGATCAGAGAGTAATTCCCCTGAACAAAATGGTAATACTGGGCTTCTGGGGTTTTCCTACCCAAAAGAAACCCTAAACACCTTCAGCTTTCCCCTCTCCCAGCTCCTCGGTGCAGCTACCCCGAGGCTTACCCCGCTCAGGTCCCCTTGCTCTTTATTTACTCTCCGCTCCTTGAAGCCGAGCTCGGTTCCAAAAGCAGTTATAAAAAACGGCCTCATTACATCTCGCTGTTTACTGTGTCTCGGTGACTTCCCGTTCGGATGTGCTGAGCTTTACAAAGTGTGTGTGTGTGGGGAAAAAGGTGCTCTGTTTTGTACAGCCAAACTCGTGAGTGCCTTGTGAATAGGAACTGATTGTAGTCCTCCCCTTCGTGCCTCCTGCTCTGTTTCTGGGAGGAGATGTCAGACGGCACCCTAAAACCTTGCGGTATCCCTTTCTTGCTGTTTGGTGAGGTTGTAAGGTAAAAATGAACCTGGGGCTGAAGGCCCGTGTGTATTCTGCAGGGGCAGAAGGTGACGGAAAGCATCGGATGGATCCTGCTGGCTGTGCCAAGAGGCATAAAGAGCAGGGAAAGCTTCCCCCTCCCCTCTGGAGTGATTGATGAGGGTTAAATACCTGTGTTCAATACCGCAGGAACAGCCTCTTGAATGAACAGCTGCCTTGCAAAGCACAAAGCCAAAAAGCAGTCGCTATCGGTCCCTCTTCAGGCTGGGACCGAGCTTGGAAGCTGCCTCCTGTCCCAACAGCACGGTGAGGAGCTGTAAAAATAAATAAATAAATAAAAAATAACCAAACAAACGCTTGGCTTATGTGTCCTTGGTGGTGGCCCTTTGTGCTGGGGGTACCACCAGGGAGAGGGGTACCTCGGTGCTGGTTCCTCGGGGCAGAAATTGGCATTTTCTCAGCCAGCTCTTGCCTTACCTAACAGCTTGGGTGAGGTCGGGTGAGGAATTAGGTTGCTCGCTCCAGCAGAAGATCTGCAAGGTGTGGGCTGGGGTTTTGGTTATGCCACAGGTGAGGGCAGTGGCCGTGCTGGGCTGTTGGTGGCCAGCGGGGGGGCAGAGCATCGCGGGGTGTGGGTGCGGGGCCGCAGCCTTTGCTTGCTTCAGCTCCTCGGGAGCCAGAAGGGACCCGGCTTTTTGGCTGGACAGAAATGTTGCTTCAGACTGACCTCAGGGCAAATTTTTGATCTGCTGCTTTGTCCGTTCTTAAAGAGACAACCCTTTTTCCTCCAGTGTCTGAGTATTTGTGCTTCTCCACTTGGATTCCCTCAAGCCTGCTTTAAGCAGCCTCTCAGACTTAGGTCTTGCAGGGCTGATTTTGTTTTAATTTTTGAAACCTTGCAGTCTTTCTCCTGTGCAAGAGCCCTACAGATGCCAGAGCTGGGAACACGGCTGGGCTCGGGGGGGGAGCATTGGGGTTGTCTCCTTTGTGGGATGTGTGTGTGCTGGGTGGGGAGGATCAGCTTGGAGGGCAGGTGAGTACAGGGAGCTTGGCAACACCTCTAGGGATCAAAGACTTTATTATTATTATTTTTTTTTTTTAAAAAAAAGCATGGATGCTCCTCCTTTGAGCAGCTTTTTGTCTTTCCTCATGCCAGCCCTGACCTCGGTTGGATCCAGCTTGTCCCTGTGGCTGCTCAGCTTCTCCGATCCCACCCCAAGTGCTTGCTTGGTGCCACTGCTGGTGTGACCCGTTCTTGTGTGGGTGCCTGTGCCCTGCTCGGCTCCCCCCAGACCCACAGGGCTCAATGTGTGCCAGCCCCTGGCAAAGCCTCAGCCCCGACGTGCCCGGGGGGCTGCAGCTCTCCCCCTCCCTGCCTCTGCTCGTCCCCGCTGCCAGTGAGCTGTGAGTCAGCCCTGCTGTTCTCTGGGGTTGGTATTAGCCCGAGGAGATGAACTGGAGCGTTTTATTGGGGTGACTCACACATTACCATGCTGCAGCCCCCACGTCCTCACCCTTCTGGCTGAGCTGCAGGGAGGTGGCAGCGCCCTGCGATGCCGGGAACAGCTCCGGTCTCCGTCCCAAAACTGGTGGGGTTTGGCTGCCCAGGTGGGCGTGCAGACACCCCTCAGGGCACGGCTGAAGGGCAGAGCTGTTCCTGTGCCTCCCTGTCCCCAGCTGAGCCCCCCTGTACATGCTGCTGTTCACTGTCCTGCCCGTCCTTGTACCTTGCTTTCTTATCCAAAGCTGTTCCCTCTGATGCTCCTCCTGTAAGGAGAGGGAAAGACTTCCCTTTTTCTTTAGGGCAACTCCTAATAAAAATCAGCACTTAACAACTTCAAACCCAGCTTTAATTAAATGCCTCTTCCCAGCGTTGTTTCTCCTTCATGAACAAGCCAGCCTGAAAAAGGTCTGTTTCTAATAAAAATGACTTTTCTTTTTTTTTTTTTTTTCCCCTCCCCTCCTGTTTTCTTTGGTTGCAGCTCAGGGCTGTGCTTCATCCGATGACACAACCCGAGCACGGCCGCTCCTTGTCCCCCACCCTCCGTGACTGCTTTCGGCCGGGGCTGTGCTGAAGCAGCGAGCTGCTGCTGGGGCACCGCCTGCGTGGGTCCACTATGGGGTCCTCTATGGGGTCCCCTATAGCTGGGGTATGTCAGGGGCCCTGCAGCTGCTGAGCCCTGTGAGCGTGAGCTGCTCCTTCTCAGAGCGTGGGCGTTGTGTATGGGTAGCAAACCTTGCCCTACAGGTGTGTGTTATTTTTCTTTTCACCTTTCCTTTCCCTGTGTGGGGCTATCATAGAAATCTTTCCTATCTCTGGATGTTTCTGCTGCTCCTTCTGGGAATGTTTGACCAGGACCCTGTTCTGGACTAGCCCAGCCTCATGGATTTGGTCCTTGTTATTAGAATAATATACAATACTATTAATTTAATATTAACATAATTAATATAATAGCTAAGAAAGCTGTTACGAATGTGTCCCTGCAAAAAGCTTTCAGCTCAGGGTGAGTGGAGCATCTGACCATCTGTGTCAGAGGGTGTTCTTGCACAAGTCTGGCTGCATACTAGAAAGAACTGGACAAGCACGGGTTCAGGCGGGATCAGGATGCTGTTCTGAGTCTAGGAGTAAAGCCAGGTTACTCTGGAAGAAAAACTCCTTTGGGAGAAGTCGCTGAGGAGTGGTACATCAGCCCTAGAAATTCCCAGGCTGTGTAAGAAGCCCCATGGAAGGCGTTTTGGAACACCGCTGCTTTTCAGGGTCATTCTCCTTCTGAAGTGCCCGCAGCAGTTGTCTCGACCCGATTTGAGGGCTGGCAGCCCTTTCCGTCCCAAAACAAAGGATGCGGCCATCCCATTGTCTCTCTTCCGCCTAACGCCGTCGCTTGGGTGGCAAGAGATAACACGGGGTCTATTCTTGTTTCACAACCCGTGGGACTGCCCTGTCTGGACAGTGATCCTTGGGCTGGAAGATCCTCCTTTGCCTTCTTGGAAAGCCACCGACCTGAGTCATATCCTGACTTGGCTCCTCGCTGGTGCGATCCAGCGAGCTCCCCCCCTCCTCCGCGGGCTGTGCAGCGCTGTCTGCAGCAGAGACCCAGCTGGCCATCAGCCTTTATTTGCCGTGACACCGCTCGACGTCTCCGGATTGGGTTTGCCAGCTCTGCTGGACCCGGGCAGCATCTCCCATTTCGCACGGCGCCCTGCGCACCCCGCTCGGGAACAGCATCAGCCCGTGCTGGCGGCTGACCCAGGGCTGAACCTGGCACGGTGGATGCAGATGCTGAGAGCTGTGCTGGGGTGTGATAAGAGCGGTGTGGGGTCGGGGGGGGTTCATGCCCCTCGGGCTCAGCTGCCAGCCCTGCCCGAGTCCCTGTGCTCCCCTGCGGCAGGGCCTGGCTCTGCCTTGATGGATGGGAGAGGTTAAGGAGTTCCTATAGAGGAAATTTGCTCTTTCTCTTGGAGCATATGCTTTAATGCTGATGGAAGGGGGGAGTAAATTGGCCTTTTTATAGCGTTCATATCTTTTGCTGTGTTTTATAGTGGCTTGCTGCTAAATGGAACATCTGGTCTGTGAAAGGGGCTGAGCGGGGAGCAGAGCAGGCTGCGGATCGAGAAGGGGAGGAGCGGGAGAAGTGATTTGTGTTTGCTGCTGCAGACACAGAATTAGCCGTTAAATCCCCAGAACTCATGTGCATGACAAAAGTATCTGGCCGCATGGAAAACAGGCATGTGCCCAAGCCTTGAGCACAGCATCCATCCCCGCTCTGGGACCCACGGATGGGGCAAGTTCCCCGGTCCCTGTGGGGAAGCCCCATTGCTGCGCCTTGCTCAGGATCAGCAGCACCCTGTCTGAGCATGCATTCCCCAAGCTGCTCTGACCCGAGACCCGCTTTAGGAGCTGTTGTTGTTTTCTAGGACAGGCTGTTTGGCTGCTTTGGGTTTATCAGGTACTTGGAGTGTTCGCAGCTGTGCCGGGAGCATCCGAGTTCATGCAAGGATACAGCATTTCCTTAGAGCAGACCCCTGCTCCTGAGAGGCTGGGCTCATCTTGGCAGCAGACCCAGCAAGAATGGGGAAGATTATACACATCCATATCTTACACATCCATATATGCCTTGTACATATCCATATAATTTCTTCTGAAGAGCTGGAGTGCGTTAAACACTGCAACCCCCATGCTGAATGGCATGTCCCCGGGACAGGAAATGTGTACAGCATCTGGGGCAGGCTTGTGTGTGTATGGAGACCCTTTGTGTTTATGGGAAGCACTTTCACATGTGAGTGATCTTCCAGGAAAGTTGTTGGTAAGCCACGAGGAGTGGGGGGGCGGAGCGCAAGTCTCATCTCAAAGAGCTGTGGGAGAATTGTGACTTTAAACAGAGAACAAAATCAAACTTATAGTGAACCCGGGATGTTGCTTTGAAGAGGGTTTATATATATATGTGGAGAGAGAGAGACAATCTTCAATTTTCCTTTTCTGTTGCTGCTGCAAAGCTTTGAGCTGTTTTCTGGGAACTGCTGCTGAGCAGGGCACAGCCCTGAGGTGCTGGCCAGCAAGGATTTATTTTTTTGAGCCTGCTCAGTGCTGGCTGGGCTGGGGCCGCTGGCGAGGAGCAGGGATTTCCCTGCACACCTCTTCTGTACATGCCTGCTCTGTGTGGTGAAACCTGGCTTTGTAACTGGTGCTGGCAGTGGTAGGGAGCCCGGGCGTGAGATCTCTGCCCAGCTCCCTCCACAAGGCTGGATTTTTCCATGCAGAGTTGCAGGACGTGAAATGTGAGCGTGGCATGAGGTTTGCCGGGGCTGGAGCAGGGAGCCAGGAGGTGATGTTCCCAGGGCAGCCTCCCGGCACCACCTGCCCCTGCTCCTCTCAGCTCTCCCTGCCACCGGCGTGATTCACCCAGCGTCCGCTTGCGAAACCAGCTGGAGATGCAGGAGCCCGTCCCGCTCCAGAGCAAACATTCTTTGTAAAACCAGAGTCTAAAGCTTTAAAACAAAACCCAGCATCTCGCTGTCTTGCCAGCTGCGAATCGCCCTGCGTGCTCAGGCAGCAGCGAGGGCGCGAAGGCCGGGAGCTGGGTGGCCTGGCACAGCTCTTGTTTAACTTTAATCCCTTCGTGCATTGAGTTTTGGTTTCTCTAGTGGTGGAGGTGCTCGTACCGATGGAGTCAGGACGTTTCCCACATCTAATCCCTGCTGCTTCCCAGCTGCTCGGCACGGCACCGATCTGCGTGGTGTAACCAAAGTCTCCTGGTGGGAACCTGGTCCGAGAGGAGGCCAACTTGGTGGAATGTCCTCTGCACTTGGAAGCAAAACCTGTTCCTTGCAACACAAACAGCGGCGGTGGTCAGAGGCTGTGAAGGAGAAGAGATAAAGCCACGATAAGGCAGCCCTGGCTGGGACAGCGGGGCTGGAAGGAGGCTTGGCTCAGCCCTGGCTGGAGGGCTCTGCAGCCTCTTGCATGTCTGGGTGCACGTCACCAAGCTTTACCCACGCTGAGGAGCATTTTTCTTAGGGGTCACAAAGGTTAGAAGTAAACTTCCCTTGTATTGACACCTTGGTTATCTCAGAAAGCATAATAAGGAAGCCTTAATGAAGCTACAGTGTCTGCTCGAGTCTTTTTTTTTAGCCAGGTTGTTGCAATAAGCATTTCTAATTAGAGAGATTTAATTCCAGATTTTTGTCCCCCCCCCTCCAACTCCCCCTTACTTCTTAATTATATTTGCTAACATGTTTAACAGCTTTCCCTTCAGAAAAGAACAATTTATTCAAAGGTCATAAACAGATTCTGGCATTAATTACTCCAGGAGCCACACTGGGCTGCACCGGAGAAACCAACTCCGTGGGGAGCGCTAAACCTTTGGCGGCTGGATTTATCTGCGGCTGAAACGACTTTGTTTGCATGCGCACAGAAGACAGACACCTCCAAAAAATAAAAGTCATTGTATCCATGTTAGCGCCCAAGTTTTTAAAACCCATGGGGATTTAGCAGGTAATTTCCCTGAGTTTTGGAACAGGTGGATAAATCGCATCTGCTTTGATCTGCTCGTCTCTGCCTTACAGACGATATCCGAGGTGTTTCCATTGATGAGTTTTGATCCCATGGCTGCTGTTGGGGTGCTGGGGTGGAGGAAACTCGGCAGCAGGATGGGGCTGAGCCCTTCCCCTTGTCACCAAGTGCCAGCTGCAGCCGCTGGCTGCCCAGCCTGGCTGCTGGGCTAGGTTAATGGTTTTTGTAACCTCCCCATTTCGGAGCGCCCGCAACATCTGTTCCAAGTGATAATCAAGCAGTGCTGTGGGGAAATTAGCATACAGCTGCCAGGATGGGTGAAAGTCTATAGAAAAAAAAAATGAATTTGTTGATGGAAGATGAAGCCTCATTGCATTTTCATATTTCCTGGTGGTTTTGGCAGCGCGAACAAAATCTGCTCCTTTGTGATGGAAAAGGCCAGTGCTGCTCTATGGGCTCCTGATGTAAATTTAAGAGCGAAGTGTCCTTTGTTCCAGTGCTTCCAAGAGTACTTCTGCCTGCTTTTGGCTCTTCCTGAGGTCTCTACGTCTCCCTGGTGGGGTTAAACCCACCCTTGGTGCTGCCCTCCCAGCGTGGAGCCGTGGCTTGGCTCCCTCCCTGCTGCCCGCTGAGCTCGCCACTGAGGACTGACTCAATGCACGCAATGAAACCGTGTCTCTGTGACTTTTCCTCCCTGGTGCTCTTCCAGAAGAGACAGCTCCTGGCGTCCTGTGATGCGAGGATTTATTTTTTCCTTAAGGGAAGGCAGACAAACAGGCGCTGACGTTGTTGCTTTCGCTACTTTGGGGGAAACGCATGAAAACGCGATTGAAGTGCTCTCTGAAGTCTCATAAACTTGAAAGCCAATTTAAAACAAGCAAGTTTTAAAATTTATAAAGCAGGATGATTACTGAACAATGGGTGGTGCTGTGCGGAATTCCACTCCTTGTAAGATTAAAATAAAAGGGGGGCAAGGAGGGGAACACCTTCAGCTTTGGGGTCTGCCACCAAAAGCCGGTGAAACGAGAACTCCTCTCTCCTATAAGCCTGGAGAAAAATAATCCGAAGTGGGATGAACTGTGAAATGTCTGGTTGGACTTGGTGTGAATAAAATGGGTGAGAATAAAGGTTTGAGCAGTGCAAAGCAGCATTGTGATTCCACCGAGGGAGGAACTTGCCAAAGACGAGGCTTTTTATTCGCATGGGTATTGAACCTCCTGGGCTGGAGCGCAGGGAAGGGTAGGACCTCTCCAAGCAGGTGAGGTAGGAGGAGCTGCTCAAATAGACTTTTTTTTTTTTTTTTTTTTTTTTGAGACAGTTCTAATAACAGTGCGATGGTGTGAAGCTCTGGTGTAATAAAGGCAAGGCATCGGGTGGTGTTACCGCTCACAGAAACCTGTTATTCACCGCACAGAGCTGTGATTTGTGTGATTTCTGTGATTTGTCTGCTGCTGTGGCAGGAGGAGCTTCCACGTGGCAGGATGAAGGCAGCAGCGGTACAGGTGTCTGCAACAAGGGGTATTTAACTTGTCGTTGTGCTGAAGGTAACTGAATAACCGCTTGGGTTTGCCTTTGTCGTGCTAGCAGCCTGCCTCTGTCATACGTTTGAGTGCTTAAGAATAAACGGAGAGCTTCTCCTCCCTTCGCCCGCTTGGTGTTTTAGTCAGAAAAATGTAAAAATGAAAGAAAATAGTAGATGTGGATAAAACCGCCTGGGGACTCGCCTCGTTTCGCTGGAGCTGTGCCTGGGCTGTCTGTGCCCTGGCAGGGGCAGTGGCATCTCGGTACCAGCCGTGGTGGCACTGGGGACTCCGTCCTGGTGGCAGTGCCAGGCTCCGTGGGCTGCTCCTGAAACCCTCAGGGTGACCTCAGACTTTGGTAGGAACACTTCAGGGGATGTATGCCTTTTTTTTTTTCCTTCTTAGGTCCTCTGAGTGCTGTGGTTGTGCTGCTCCTGCTGCTAATGGCAGCTTTCCTTTGCCAGGTTTCTTCCCCTCCTGTCTGTAAATAGAAGCACGAGGAGCAGGAGGAAGGGCTGCCGGCCGTGTCCTCTAAGGAGACTCCCCTGGCTTGAGGGAAACTCACTGTGGCTTCTGAAAGCTGCCCCAGGGTTCATGCTTCACTTTTCCAAGGGAAAGGTGCTGGTCCTGGGGGCTGGCGGCACTGGCTTTGGCACTGCCACCCGTCCAGGGACGAAGCAGGAAGATGAGAGCTCAGATTATCCCAGTTGTACTCTGTAAATGCTTTGGGGTTGATGCAGTCATCGTAATGAAGTAAAATAAAAGACAATATGGTTTGTGCTGGGGCTGGGTCCCCAAACCTGCATGGAGGAGGAGGAGGAGAAGGGTCTGCACGCCTCTCCTGGTGTGTCACACGTGGAGTTGGTGCTGTGACTGTGCTGGTGTGTCCCACAGCGCCTGAGTCTAGCATAAAGCTCCTTCTGTCACCTTTCTTTGGGGTTTAATGTCTTTAGTGTCTATTAGCCAGGACGTATTTCTGTTTCACTCCTTCCCACCCTGTTCTCCTTGGCTCGCTGGTTTGGAAATCCTTGTGGCCTGTGCTCTGGGAGATGACAGCGTAATTAGCGCTGATGGAGCTGATGAGCAGCCTGGGCTTTGTGCTGCTGCAAGGTGCTGAGCCCCCCCACCAGATATCTTGGCGTTGTTTTTCCTGGTGTTCTGTGGGAAGAAAACTTTCTGCAGAAATCGTCAGTGGGTGGCTTGCAAAGAAATCCTCCGTGCACTGAAGAGGTGTTGGTAACACAGTTCTGTGGGTTTCAGGCAACTGTTTTATTTAAAAAAAACACCACCAACAACAAAAAAAGCAGCTGCAGGGCTTTGTGTGGCTGTGGTCTGCTCGCAGACTCCGGTTCTGCAGAAATCTTTCGAAGTGGTTGTGGGTGCTGTGGGGAAAAAGGACACTTACAGGTGCCAGTAATGGTTTGTGTTAGTTTTGTTGAACTGTGGGCTTGCAGGTCACAGGTCCAACCTCTTCCTGCTCCTTTCTTTACAAGGAGGGGCCCTAATCCCGGGCAGCAGGTTACTCAGTTTGGGAATGCAAAGCACCGTCACCTAATGCTGGAATAGCAGCGGGGAGCTGTGGAGCAAGGGTTTCCTGCCCCTCTGCTGAGATGTGGGGAGACAAGAAATAGCCTGGGGAGAGGCCACCACGGACTGGCTTGGGGTGGCAAATTTGGGTGCTCGGGTCAAAAAAAAAAGTCACAAAGCAGAAGGCAGAAAGGCTCTGGTCCTGGGAGGACTCTGTTTCTCCTCTGATGGCAAGGGAAGCTGTGCACTGCCCTGATTTTCTTCCCCTCCCCGAGACGTGAGCCCCTCACCAGATGCATCAGACACATGTTGGTCACTCCTTGAGTCCTGGAGGGAAAACAATCTCCAGGACAGGAGGGTTTTTTTATTAATAAAGAAAAAAAAAGTTGTGTTTTACTTCTTGATTGCAGCCAGAAGTGATGGCCACGATGACTTTATGCGGAATGTTATTTATTCTCCCCTCCCTAAAAGGCACTCAGCACTTGGAAAGCCTTTTCTCTGTGGAGATGAGGAAGGACTGTTTTGAATAAGAGCTTTTTGTATTGGAAGCTACACCTTAGAGAAAGATGTTTTATTTCCCCTGGTGTTTACGGCCGTGTAAAATACTACGTAGCCTTCATTTTTTTTCCTGCATGGTCTCAATTGCAGTATGCAGAGAAGCAATTTACTCCTAACAGCTCAGCCTAATGTGTGCCATAGCGATTTTCACAGGAGCCAGACCCGTCTTAATGTTTGCTATATGACTTCTAAAAAGCGCCGTGCTTGCTTCGAACCATTCTTAATACCTTCTGCTTGGGGCTCTGCAGAGCCGAGTGCGTCTTAGTCTGAAAAAAAATATCTCTGTGGCTGTTCTTCTGCCTTAATTCTGTGCTTTAAAAAGTGAATTTGGAGGAGGAGAGTGTGTGAGCAGGGCCAGGTCACTGTTGCAGATTAGTGCATAGCCAATTTAAGGCAAAGTGTGACATCTTCTGCATTAACACAGGTCTTGAGTAGCACATCCGACTCCTGTGACATCTTCTGTGTGGTCTAGTTGACACCATGGATGTGTTGCTGGAAGTAGTTGCTGAGAGGGATTAATTTAAAGCAGAAGATCACTTTTCTTTACGTATATATGCAGTTTAATGAAAATTAATTTATATTGGGTGGCTCTAGAAAAATAGTTCAGGGTTGCTGTCAAAAAAGGGGAAACAGAGTCCATATTCAGCTGCATGTTGATGCTTTCTTAGCCACGTCAATAAAGTAACTTCAATTTGCAGGTCAGTGAGCTGGTGTTTTTAGGGCCACTGCCTATCTGGAGGTATCGATCGGCTCCCAGTCGAAGCTCTGAGCGTTGTGCTCCATGTCCAGCTGATGGCCAGCCCTAAAGTGGCTCTGGGACGAGCCGGGGTTAATGGCCACGCGGAGGAAGGAGGGAGCTGGGGATCAGATGCTGCTTCCAGCTCCCCCCAACTCCTTGGGCTGGAACACGACATTAATGGGCCAGCCCAACAAGTCCCTGGGGCCTCATCTCCCTGCTCAACTCGTACCAAATTAATTAGACCAGCGCAGCAAAACGCACCCTTCCCTATCGCTCCCTGCTCTGCAAATGCAATTACGCCTTTACGCGGAGTTTATTTTAGATATTCCAATTAGGAGAATAAGCTTTGCTCTGATGTGCTGTCTGCTGTAACTGTTTGTGTCTGACTGGTAAATACATCATTAAATCCTGTTTCCAGGGGAAATACTTGTCCTAGTAAAGCACCTGCACCTAGTTTGACTGCAGTTTGACTGCACCCAAGTCAGTGCAGGGATGGGGGAGTCAGTGCCAGAAGACAGCTGGTTCTCTTCACCCCACAGAAATTCCTTTTTTTTTTTTTTTTTTGTTTCCTAAATGAGTGTAAATTGGGGATAACTGCAGCACTGCAAGCGTAAGTGTTTGTGACTACATGTACCTGTTAAACTTTCTGCTAAATTATTTAACAGAGCATCGTTTGTGGTAGACTGCAATAAATCCTCGATAGTGCACCTTTGCCTCTCCTAGTCTGTCTCGGAAAGGACTTGCCTTAAAACGCTGAGCCAAAGCTGGAAGTTATTTGGTCAAAATGTTGGAGACTTTGGGCAAAAAAGTCAGAATTTGCCCCTCTCCCTTTCCACTCAAAATTAATGTCAGGGCAGGAGCAGCACGTCAGACTCGTTGAAAAGTGCTGGATTTCTGCATTCCTCATCGTCCCTTGAAGTGCAGGGGGGATTTCTAAAACTGTCTCTAACCTCAAAACCCTCTCGGACTGATGCTGACTGAGTACCCTCCTGTCGTGTTAATGCGGCGGATAAGCAAGTGTTATGGGCCGAGAAGAGTGAGATGTGGATATTAGATTAGAGGGTCACGTTGATCTTGTTACACTCCCAAGGTATTAATTTATATAAATATCCAGAGCCTTATTTCCTGTAATCTGTGGGATCTGTTCTCAGCGGCGGTTCTTTTGAGCTGGGGATCTGACCTTTTTAAGCAGCTTTACAAACGAAGTAGCCACTAGATTAATTTTCTGTAGCCCATTTGCATCATGCACAGGGGTGCCTGGACCAAGGAGCTGTGTTGGGGCAGAACATTTTGCCTCGTGAGCACGGGCAGGAGGGACAAATATCGCAGGTAAGGTAGAGCAGACACATCCAGGGAGAGATTTGAAACGAATTTGGTCAGGTGTGAAGCTCCCCACTGCTTCCTTTCCCTTAGGACTCCCCATGAAGCGACAGCCACGGATGGGGACGTACCCAAATCCAGGAGGGCTTGGGGCTTGTGCTGCAACTTGCTGCAAGCACGCCTCTGAAATGTTAGGTGCTTAGTCACAGCACAAAGACGTCTTGAGTTCATTTTGGCACCACGTCTTTTTACGCTTTGGGGAACTTCACAACCCAGCATTAATTTTGGCTGGAATTTCTCATTAAATTCCACTGCGCAAAAATAACTGAGAATGGAGAGTACATTTTTTTTTTCTTGTAGCATGTTTTCTCCCCTTGGTGTGAATTGGGGTAATTGACAAGCTGTAAAACTAAAGCAAAATGAAATATGGCTTTTGTGGCACTTGCCCTCTATTTTTTCTCCCAGGAAGAAGTACAAGTTCTGCGTGGCACATGGAAATCCATCGTGCTCAGATGGGCACTGAAACTGGGGTGTCACAGCACGGCTGCCTGGCCTCCCTGAGCCTCCTGGACATGGGGGGGATGTTCTGGGGTCCCAATGGGGATGGTGACAGGGCCCGAGGGAGCAGCATGGAGCTGGGACAGGGGAGGGTCAGGTCAGGTATCAGGAAAAAAAAAAAGACATCACCATCTCAGACATGGTTTGGGGTGATGGTGGCTTTTCTTCTGCTTTTCACCTTGGGTTTTGTTGCAGTGCTCGGGTGATTTGGAGTGATGCTTGATCTACTGTATTAAGGGATTGCACTCCTCTCCAGAAAGGAGAAAAATACTTAATTGAAATAACGAAGATAAAATAAGTTCTAATCTTTAGCAAACCAACCAACCTCGCAGTGATGCCTGTGGCTTTCCTGTTCTTCCCGACTGAAGTTCCTTCTGATTTTTATCTCCCATAGATTAAAGATGGTTAACCTTCAGCTTTCCTGTCCCAGCCTCCCAAGCTCTGTGATACTTACAGTTACTAGTCAGTTAATTAATTTCCTTGCCGTGTTGAAAAGGAGAGGAACTGATACCCTGAATGCAAATGACAGAGGCGGTGAGAGCGCTTTGTGTGGCAAGAAAAACGTCTGCAAATGCCTGTGTTTGTGCAGGGCTTTCCTTTCCTCATACAGAGAAATGGATTTGGAGCAGTTAGGAGAAAGCCAGGCAGGATTTGGGGGCCTGGTCTGAAGCCCACTGAAGTTGTTGAAGGCTCGTGTGAGGCTTTTCTTGGTGCCTGGCAAGTTCTGAGTGCCGAGCTGTGTCTTAACATTGAACTCTTCTTGTTTGAGACTTTCTTCTTGTCACTGGAGGGGACTTCATCCCAGCTGGTCTCTCTCCATCCCTGCTCTCCATGTACATCCTGAAGCAGGCAATTTGTTCTCCCAGGCACGGCTGATGGCCCTGTGGGAGCTGTGTGCTTCTCGTACCAGAGGGGAGTGGTGCTGGAAACCTCCGTGGAGGCGAGGTGTATCGCATGGCTGCTCCGAGCCTCGGCTGTCTAGCTGATTGTTTCCTTGTAGAAAGCAATTGGGTCGGACAAGCAGCGCTTGCTCTGCTAAATGCGTGCTGACTGCTCCTGATTTACCTCCTTGTCCTCGCAGAAGGGATCCCGAGCGGGGCGCGCTCCAGGTCGGAGGTGAGGCTGATCAATCAGCCCGTGGTTCCCTGGGTCTCCCTCCTTGCTCTTAAGGATGGGCATAACCTTGTAGGCTGTGTGCTAGGGAACGTCTAAAGCAAAGGCTGAGTCACAAGCAGCTGTAGTGTGCGTGAAGCTGGAGGTGTCTTTTCCAATCTCATCTCATTTTGTCCATGAGAGAGGTTTTGTGTAATCCAAGCGAGCTGCTTGGATTCCTGTCTGAGCTAGTCTCTAACATCATCTGTGCTGATGCTACCAAAAGTTCCCGGTCCTCTTTGGGGATGTCCTGCCTTTTGTCTCGCTGGTGTTGCAGGAATTGATCATTACAGGCACCGTGCGTGTGGCCTGGGCTCTGGTTTGGCCACCGTGCAGACAGATACGGGTGTTCACCGCAGAGCAGCTGCAGCTTGGTCCCCAGCTCTGCAACAAAACAACTAAAGCTGTTGGATTATAAAAACCTTTTATTTTCCTTCCATGAAGATTTTTTTTTAAAAATAACCTAACTGATGCAATTGTCTCTGCATCGTGCATGTGCTTGAACCGCCCCTGGTGCGTTGTCACTTTGCATACAGGGGGTACTCCCTGTTCCTGCCCTTACCGCTCTGCCTTAACTTAATCTGCACACAAGAAATGTGGAGCTAGAAAACTCGATGAGCCTCAGTTAAACCACTGGTAAAAACAAAAGTCACATTGTTCACATTCTTGGCCCTTCCCAGCACCGAAATGCGACACAACACTCATTTAAAACCAAGGCAAGGAAGAAGCCCAAGGTGACTCCGTGGACATCGAGCTGCCCGTCCATTCTCCATCCCTGGGGAGAAGTGTCCCTGCGCTCCGGTCCCCAGGGACCCTTCTCCTGGCTCCGGCAGCATAAGGACCAGCTCCAGCTGCTGCCTGTAACAGTAGACGTGCTGCTCGCCTCCCCCAATTTATCCAGGAGGCAGGAAGCAGCTGTGTGCAGCGGGCTGCTCCCTCCGGCTCGCAGCAAGGCCTGCCCCGTGTGCTTTGCAATACGTGAGGCTTCCCTTTGAAACTTCTTTGGAGGATTTGTAGTGCAGCTCGGCCTATCCCACCTCTTTCCAGCTCTCTGCTCTTCCCACCTCCTGTCCTGCGAGCCCCTGGGTGGAGGATCACCCTTATAATTGCATTTGTCCCTTCTAGGGGTGATGAGGGTGCTGGGCTGCTCCAAGGCTGCCCCATCTCTGCAGCCAGGAGCCGGGTGCTTTGCACAGCTCCCTTGTGCTGCTGCGACCAGAAAGGCTCATTAAAAGCTCATCGTGGGTTTAATCTTGCTCGGTGCAGCTTAATCTCATATGCAGGCCCACATTGGCTGTCTGTAATGTGAAAAGTAGGGTTCTGGTTTTAATTACTTCTTTGGGAAGAAGCTGGGGGATATCTTTCAGCATCATTACCCGGTGCCATTAAGCTGAGCTTTGAGTGTTTGTCGTCTGCTTCTAATAATGCCATCCCAGTCCCCAGCGTGGCATTTAGGAAGAGTTTTTCCACCAAACCTGCTGCCAGCCGGGGAGCTGGCAGCCTGGCTTCAGCGAGGACGTGCAGGTAAGTGAGGGCTTGGGCAAAGTCCAAGAACCTCCGTGCAGCCCAGGCCTAGCAGCAGGCGCTCTCCATCTCTCCTGCTGGGACAAACCAGAGCTTTGTGTGCTTCTTCACGGATCCTGATGCTGAAATACGATCTCCAGATCTTGACAGGCCCTGGCAAGACTGGGCAAATCATTGACCATTAGAGCATTTCAGCTTCCCAGCACTGCCATCCCCCGAGCCATCGGGGAGAACAGCGTTTGCTGCGTATCCAATTTCTGAGGTTTCTTGCTGACACTTGTATTGAAACGACAGAATTTTGCAATTGTTCTAGGCCGTTATTTCCTCTGTCGCCAATTTAAAAGGTAAAAGCTGCAACGAATGCAGCGTTATAAATATTTTTCATGGCTGCCTTCTCGCTTTTCAATCACGCTTTCCCTGGGTGTGCTGCTCCACTTTGGCTCAGTGGGACGAATGCATCGGGAGATTGGTTTGTTCAGCGCGTCTGATTCCTGGCAGGTAACCTGGCACTTCTTGCAGCGAGGGAAATAGCACATTTGGTCGTAATTCCTGAAGCTCTGCGAAGGGGAAGCAAATCTAATTGGAAGCGGGTCGACCAAAATCACGGCTTTATGGAGAAATGATGCTTGAATAACATGATGGCAGTTCGTACAGGCTCTTGCCAGAAAAGGCTGTTGGATGTTGAGAGCTTACGTGCCTCTGGTCTGATATCAGAGCTTTTGAAATCAAAATTCCCAGGAGGTTTGGAACCAAAAGCTGCAGTGCTTGCAATGAGACAGGGGTGTGCCTCTGGTGGCGTGGTCAGCGGAGGGTTTGGCCTGCAGATAATAGTGGGCATGTACAATGGGGCTCATGCAGGACTCAGAATTGACATGAAGGTCTCAAATTCAGCACAGACGTCTGTTAATTATGTCATAAGTCTGTTCTGACAGTTTAGCATAAACAATGTTGGAGTTGGCTGTTGCAGGCACCCAATTCCGTTCCCACCCCGCGGTGTGCTTCCAAAGGCAGAACGTGTCTGTTCAGCATCCGTAGGGCAGCTTCGTATTAACCAGAAGAATAACAGTTCCGTGAGCTTCAGGAGCTAGCCCAGACCTGCATGCTACCGCCCGGAGCTCCCTCTCTCGGGTCTGGCCCCAGTACTTGACGTGACAAGGTCTGGTTTCCCGACTTGGCTGCTACTTGCCCCTCTCAGAGCGTACCGAGGCTGTTCCCATCCCTGTCCTGCCAAGAGTTCATCACGGGGCTGATTCCCTGCGCCAGCCCGAAGAGCAGGAAAACAATGAGTGCTTGGAAGGCTGGGTACGAGCGTGTCGTTACGGTGTAATGCTATAGACGGTTATGTAATGATCCATTTTCTTTAACAGCTGCTGAATTCTCTGTTATAATTTGATTGTCATGGCTCAGGGCAAGTCCTGTCTTAATGCTCAGGGTTGGCCAAAATGTTTGGAATTTTCTTTGCTGCAGACTCGGTGCATGGGAAGGTATCCGATTTCTCGATTTGGCTGTAGCCATAATTTCTTCCTTACATATCTCATCTCTCTATGTTGTGCTTTTTTCTACCTATGGCCACACTTTATGCCTGATGAAGTGTGAGCCCCAGCGAGACGAACGCGAGTTTAGGGCTTTGTGTCAACAGCAAAAGCCGAGGCAATTCCTGTTTTTTCTTTTTCTTGAACCAAACTCCCTTGGTGGAGCTGCATGTCTTCAGCTGGAGGAGAAACAAATTGGATTTAATGAATGCAGGAGGGGGCTCTCTGCTGGAGGTGCCAGACACAGGCAGGTTGAGCAATCCCTCCAAGCTCATGAGGTCTCAGACCTTGTGTCTCGCTCGGTCCAAGCCAGGATTTGGCAGCCTGCTGGTAACTGTGCCTTGGAGACAGCCCCAAGCTGGTCTAAGCTGTGGGAATGTCTAAAAGAGGCCTCTCTGCATTTGCCTGTGATCCTGGTGCTGAAGAGCCTCAGAAACTGCTTTGCTGCTTTTTTGTTCTCAGTCTTGATGTATATGGCTATGGGGAGGGTGTCTGGGAGGGCAGGCGCAGGTGTCCTGTTTCTGGTTGTTGTGCCATTGCATTTTGGCTCCTCAAACTTCTGGTCCGTGAAGTTTGGCACGTATAAAATAGATATGGCACATCGTCACTGCCTAGGCAGGTCCTGCACCAGAGCAGGAGAGAGGGATTTTCACACAAGAGATGTTCATTTGGGAGTAACACAAGGGCAGCCTTCAGCCCAGGGTTTTCCAGGGTGGTTCGGGATGTGAATTCTCTTTATTCAGCAAACAGGGCTTCCTCTTTCCTGGCTTCCTAGCAGCAAGGAGGAACGTTGCTCAAAGCAGTGTTGTCCTTCGTACAAAGGAGCTCGAAATTCCCTCCCTCAGGAGCTGCTGGGGCCTTCAGGGAGGTTTGGACCCAGCTGATTTTGCAAGAAGCTCGTGTTATTCCTGGGAATTTGCAGATTTCTTCTGTAGAGGCATCCTAAAACATCGATCTCTGAAGTCTAATCGGCTGCCAGATGCAGTGCAGGGAATCTGATGAAGGTTTTCTAAAACCTCAGTGGCAAAGATTTTGGTTTCCTAAACCTCAAAGCTGTGGTTGGGGTTTGCACCCGTGCTGAACTTGTTGGGATTTTGGGTGGCTGGGCAGGAGGCAGAGAAGTTCAGACCCTTTAAGTGTCCCTGATAGAAATGCTCCAGGTGTTACAACTAAATCCCTTCCCTTACCCAAGCGACTGCTCATTTTCCAGCAGATCCCTACGTCTGCAGACCTGGAAGGGCTTCACAAAGGGGGGAAGTACTGTCCTCAGCTGCAGTGCGGCCGTTTTCGCTGGGAAGTTGCAGCTTCCTTCCGCTCATTTAGAGCCCCCGTGCTTCGCTCTGACCCCGCCGTGGCAGGATGGCCCCGGCAGCTCCCCCACATACTTTTAAACAAACCTGCTGGGAACAGCTCAGCCTGTCAATAAGCATAGGAAAAGCATTGATGCTGACAAAACTTTCCCCCTGAGGACGCAAGGATCAGGGATTTCTGTGACTTTTTCGCTGCTCCAAAGCAGGGGACGTTACGCCATCCCCTCCTCCAGCATTGCGTTATCATCTTGGACTCAGCAGCATGCCTGATGGGATTTTTTTATCCATGTTTCTGATTTTTTTAAAATTATTTTTTATTTTTTTTCCTCTGAAGGAGCATATGTAGTGGAGGAAATGAGTCTGCTGTCCTGGACTGTGGCAGCCCTTGGGTTTGGGGTCAGCAAAACTTCCATAGGATGCACCCACAGGGCTCCTTGGCGGGGTGACAGCAACCTGGGGGGGACACCGCTGCAGCCCTGGGTATATTTGTACCTTTCTGTATCTTCTCTGTATGCTTCAGCATGTCCCTGTTTCCTCTGCATCTCTGGGTAACTTGGATTTAATTGTTTGGCCCCGTGCTGTGTCTCTCGCTCTTCCCACGTCCTCTCCACATTGGCCACCTCGGAGGTGTTTGCCTCGAGCCCTCTCCTTGTTTCAGTAATTGATGTTTTGTACCAAATCCAGGGCTCTGGCTAATATTTTTGCTGACTCAAGCAGCACTGAAAGCCGTTCCTGTGTCTACAGCTGAGGTTTGTGAGTTCAGAGGATTTAATAGGTTACTCCGGGACCTCCCACTGTTTGTTGTTTTTTGTCTTTTAGATTGATTTTATAATTTTATGCATATTCTGGCTTCCAGTCAGAAGCTAACTGGGAACTCTTCGCCTGCTTTACCTGAGCACAGGAGCAAGGGAGGCAACGGGGCTGGTGGTGGCTTTGCCATCAGATGCTGCGATGCCGCTTGGTCACTCAGTGCTGGGACCCTGCTGCATGCAGTAGATGCTGCTGATGATTTAATGTTGTCCTTGGAAAATCAGACCCCAAAATGATGATAGTGACATCTTAAGAGCTGATGCTCCTTGCTGAGAGGTGCCTTGGCTTGCTGTAGCTCTGGGTTTGCTCCCCTCCTTCTTTCAGTAGTGAGGAGCTGGTGGTGGTTGCTCAAATAAATTATTGCTCTCCCTCAGGTGTCCTCCTAGGGCTAATCAGGGCTTGTGGGTGGATGCGAGGAGAAGCTGTGGTGAGGTCAGTGCTCATCAGTGTTTTGGGCTCATTAATCAGCCTTGCTAAGTGGAGTTTGCCCAGCCCGTGAGGCTCTGCAGCAGGAATGCCTTTGAAATGGGGAGAAATAATAGCACTAAATTGTTGGAGAAATAATTTCATTCTCCACTTCTCAGTAGATAAATTTCCTGTCCAACAACCCGAAATTTAATCTGTCCATCTAAAGTAATTGATGAGTTGTGACTTGAATCCAAATGTAAATGGGAAGGGAGGTTTTCTGCAGCGAGATGTTTTGAATCATTTCCGTGGCGGCTGCTTTCTGCTGGAGGCAATGGCCCGAAGTGGGAGAAGTCCAAAAGCTGCAGAAGGTCTGGGGCTGCTGCTGGAGGGTGGCACGAGCTTCGATCGCCTTTGACTTTAATTACTGCTCCTGAAATTCTCCAGCAGTGCCTTGATGGGGAGCGGAGCTAGCTCAGGCAGAGCCATTTGGAGAGATGAGCAGGTAAAGGTCGTGGTTTAATGCGCAATTCGAAATGCAGAGCTCCATTAGCTCCAGCCCTGTGGTTCCTGATGGCTACTCGGATGCTCGCAGACTTTCTCACTGCCTCTTAACTTTGAAGAAAGCAAAGGGAGCTCGAGGAGCTCTGCTTTGTGTCAGCTGCAGGTCTGCTTGTTCGCTCTCCTGCATGCTGCTTATCTGGGCTCGTGCCACTTGTTGTGCCCCTCTGCAGTGCTGGAGTAGTGCAGGGGGAACCCAGCATGACTCGGATATCCTATGGATATATATATATCTTAAGAGATTTACACCAGAGCACACCCATTTCACCACCGATCATTGCAAATCCCATATTTTCTCAATGAGGGACCTTCCCTTCCCCGTTCGGGAAGGCTGTGACAAGCAGATGCTCACAGCTCCCCGCCGGGGGCTCACTTTTTGCCTGGTGCATGTGAGTTGTGTTGGCAGCCAGATAAGAGGAAATCTTACATCACGGGCAGGAAGCACTAAAGAAAGTTACTTTCGTCATTCGTCCGTGGGTTATCTAAAACGGTAAGGCTGCAGCATTCCTTGCATGCTGCAGGGTCCATTTAAAGCCCACAGCTTTGGACGAGGTTCAACAGTGTGGCTTCGTGCCCAGTCACCTAGAACTATGGCGTGTGGCTCCGGTCCTCCCCGAAGAGCTAATCCAGCCCCCTGCTGTCCCTGCCTCCCTAAGAGGGTGGCTCTTAAAGGCTGTGAGCTTTTGCACGATCCTGCCGTGCTGGATAAACCACCTGCCCCACTTCCTTCCTCTCCCTATATCCTGCTTCATCATCCAGTTTCCCCTGGAGACCCCAAACCTTGCACCAGCCCCCAGCTGGGAGTGCTTTGTCCCAAATGCAGGGACTGGAGGCTGCTGTGATGTTCATGTGAGCATCCTCCAAACCTCACCTCGGGCAATTTGGTTGTTGGGCGAATGCAGCTGCCTTCACAGGCTCCCTGTGTCCCGTTAACAAAGCAGGCTCCAGTGGGAGCCAGAAATGCATGTGGCTTTCCGGCCTGGGAAGCATGTGATTATCTCTGCTGTTTGCTCTCTCTGTCCGAGCCGAGGCTGGGGGATGGTTTCCAGCCTAAACCAGGCATGCTTGAGCCGCCGGAGCTTTTTCTAGAGAATTGACCCAGGAAGCTGCTGCTGTCTGATTCACACAGGTGCTGCTGGGTGCCCTGTGCCTGGGACTGCAGCAATGGTGACTGGAGGGGGGTGCATGGAGGAGCAGGGCACTGAGCCACCAACCAACACCTCACCCAAGGTCTCTGAACTAATTAAATTCAATAAAATAATAAATAATATAATAAAAGCTTTTTTTAGGGAAAAAAAAAAAAAAAAGCAAATCCCAGAAGCTCCCCAGGTTCAGGGCTGCTGTGATTGTGCCGGGATGATGGGGCTCCTGCTGCCCCGCTTTGCACAGAGGGTTTCTGCCGGGCTGAGGCAGCACGGGCTGGGGCTGGCAGCAGTTTGTTCACCTGACTGTGCTGTGGGGGGGGGGGTTAAAAATAAGCAAAGTTGTTCTGAAACTGGGTGTATGCAGGTGCTGGGGCCCTTCTGCTGCCAGGGTAGCTCAGGGGGGGCAGGAGCTGGGCTGTAGAGGCTGCCTTCTACGTAGCCATGGCTCGTTACAACCCTCAGGATCTGTTCAAGATATTTAGTTTCACCAGATGTGTCCTGCTCAGCTTCATCCTTGCCCCTATTGCCTTTTCATTCCGGCTTTAAGAGCTCCCCTGTCCAGAGCACCCTGGATGGAGGTGGTTGCCTTTGCAGCCTGGGCAGAGGTACAAAGGGCACCGTTGGCAGGAGCAGCAGAAGATGCTGTGGGCTCTGGGGTCTGGTTCCAGGGCTGACCATCCTGGTTGCTGGTGGTGTTTTCCCCCAAAAAGTGGTGGCTCGAGGGGGCTGAGCCCATTCTGAGTGCAGAGGAGGGTGACAGCCAGGCTCAGGGCATGTACCTGCTGGCCCCTGCACCAGGAGACCCCAGGACCCCGCTTCAGGTCTCGTCTTGCTCGAAGCCATATAAATGACACCATTGATTTGGGGCCTGGCAGGTGGTGAATGAGCCCCATGGAGAACATTGATTTCTCTTTCTCCTGTGGATTGTTTACTAGTCCTAAGTTGTGATTGACTGGTAAATAAAATGGCCTCAGCACAGCTCACATTCAATTGTAGCTAACTTTAACATGGGGCCCTTGAATAATATTACCGAGCCGATAACTCATAATCCTCCAGCACAGCCTCAAAATGCTTGTGAGCAGAAGCACGAAGAAGGTACTTTGTGGATCGGTGAGACAGAAATAGTGCAGGAGGGAACTGTGCCTCCACATTTAGCTGCAGTTGTCACCCCAAGTGGTGGCAGTGCCTGTGGGCCAGCACGGTGGCCTTGCTCTGCTGCCCCATCCCTGGTGCCGGAGCAGGGCCGCGATGCTCTGAGTGTGTGGGTTTGGTGGCCTGGCTGGCTTTCTGGGAGATGCTTTTAGGATTTGCTTCTGCCTGCCCGTTTTGTACTTTACACTGGGCCTTCTCATCATCTCTTTAAACAGATTATGGGGTTCTTCGTTGATGTAGTCATCATTTTTGTAGTCATTTTTTGTAGTCATCACCTGGAACTGCGGGAAGGGCAGCGGCACCGCTGCGGGGCAGCTTCTGCTAATTTAGCAGCTGGTGGCCTGATGCCTTCCAGATTTTAATTGGATGAATGAAGACAGTTGGATACAGCTGATGCTGAGCGGAATATCTGGTGCTGTCCTTCCTCGCCGAGGCCAAGCTGAGATGGGGGGAGCTGTGTCCGACCCAGCCCTGTGGCAGTGCTGGTGCTCGCTGTCAGGACGAGGCATTTCATCCGCTCGGATGTGCGAGGTCTCAGAGATGTCTCAGAAAGTAGTGTGAAACTGAAGCTTTTCAGGGTTTTGAACCCAAAATGCATGGTGCGGAGGGCTCAGGTTCTTGTGTTTTTCACGCAAGGGGCTTCTTTCGCTTTGCTGAACATCAGGGCTGGAAAAGTCGATCTTGCCTGAGCCCTCAAGCACTGGGAGGCAGGGGATGCTCTGTGGAGGAAGGGTGCCTCTTGCTGTGTGTAATGGTGGCTATAACCTGTGTCATTAGCTTTCAAAACTGGGGGCTTAAAAGGACTTAAGATAAACACGTGCCAGAAATTTGAATTCAGTGAGACCGCAATGCAACAGAAAACGCAGCCCTGCTGCAGGCAACTGCCCTGCACAGGATGCAAAGCCTTGTGGAGACCCGGCAGACAAAGTTATGAAATAATCTGCATCGGCGAGAGAGGTTGTAAAGCAATTCCAAAAAAACTCGCAGTCTAGACAGATTATATTTACTGCAGTGTTTATGTGAGATAGAGGAATGCCCTAGAAAAACAGAACTGTTTTCAGTTTCTGCCTCCGGCACTTGCTCGTCTAATGAGAGCGCCGATGTGATGGCTGCGTGCTGGGGAGCCTGGCTCTCGCTTGGTGGCTTCACGTGGACGGGGCTGGAGTGGGGAAGAAGGGTAAAAGGTTATTTCTGCCTTTGTGTAGGTAAATCCTCCTGTTGTTAACGAGATGGTTTTGCTAATCCATCACCACCGACCTTAAATTTAATCCCAAATGCAGCAGTGCCAACAAGCTGCATTGCAATTATGTTTATGGAGATGTGATGGCCCCAAAGATTATGTTAGAATCTTGTAATTAAAAATAAGCTCTTTTATTTTTCTTTGATGGCTGAAGTTTGCTTTTGCGTGGTGTTGGTTGATGCTGGTTGAGGAGCACAGGCAAGCTCCTCCAAACACAGCTCACAGCCCCTGCCTGGTTTTCACTTGGGGCTGATTCACTCCTGATGGGCTGATTTTATATAAAAAGCTTTTGAGTTGTACATGTTTGTGAGGAATTTGCTGAAAAGGAAGAATGGTATAAAAATGCAGCAATAAATTGAAGAGATTTTGTGGAATAGCTTGAGGAAGCAGAAAGCAGTGGAATTAATGGCTTGCTCAGCACAGTCGGTCAATCTTGATGAAGGACACAGGTGATGCAGCCACACGAGCGAAGCAGATTTTTATGCTTCTCATTCCAGTCCCTGTGCTGCCAGGCATCGCTGTTGGAGCAATACTTCAGTCCCTAGGCTTCAAAACCCCCAGTGCTCGCAAAGCACCAGCCAGTTAGTGCTTTTGTCAGAGATGGGATCTTGGCGGGCACAAACAAGCGGCACGTTGCCTTGTTGGTTTAGCTGTCTGAGTAACTGAGGGTGGTCCTAGAGACGTGGGTCTGCTGCTTCTAAACCTGAAGACTTGCAAAGCTTGGTGGAAGCAGCCCAGTGACTGCCCTGGTTTTGGGCATGGGCTCAGGGCAGGGCCAGGAGCAGCTCTGCTGGCTGCTGGTGTTCCTGGTGTTTGCAGTACGGAGGCACAAGGACAGGGGATAAAACAGTACTTGAATAAGTTGTTTCTTCAGCCCCCAAAGCGACAAGCTACAGTTCTCAACGTCTCGATCTTTTGTCTTGTTTGTCTGGGATGTGTGTGTGCGTGCACGTGTGTGTTGTACAGCAACAGCTACAAAGAGCAGTGCGATGTGTGCAGCTTCTGCAGGGAGCCAGTGGGATCGTGTTGGATATGGTTAAAAGTACAACACTGGGCTTCTGTAGAACATCAGCTGTAATTTATATTTGGCTCGAGGCTTGAAAGAGAAACGTCCTGGCTTCAGCTTTCCAGCCTTTCTGCAACGTTACCTTATGTTTGAACTGTGAAACTTGTTTTTCAAAAGGGCGTTTGTTTCTGGTGTGCAGCTGAGAACACAGAAGTCCTAACAGGGCACCAGGAGGCCGACATCTTCAGGAACAACAAATAAACCAATGCATCGTTTTTCAGTGCAAGTTTCTGAGTTCCTGTAACTTGTCTCACGTGGATTTAACTCAAGAAATCTCAGCTAAAATTTGTGCCTTGCTTATGTTTTCTCTCCCTTTCTTTTGTTTCTCCTAGTTCCTCTGCTTGAAGAACATCCGAACCTTCCTAAAAGTGTGCCATGACAAATTCGGGTTAAGAAACAGTGATCTGTTTGATCCCTTTGACCTCTTTGATGTTCGGGATTTTGGAAAGGTAAGAGGGGAAGCGATGGTCCTGGTTCTGGTGTTGTGGGCCCCGGGCTGTTCTCTGGCTTTGTGCTGTAGCTCAAATATGAAGGTTTTGTGTTTTTCTGAGCAACTTCTGCACCCTTAACCCATGCATTGGGCACCTTTTCCCCGGTGCTTATGGTAGCGTGCATATCTAGATGTTGATTGTGTTTTGTATTTAATTAATGAAGGGAGAGAAAGCTTGAAGACTTGATGTTTTAGATTGCAGAGCCTCCATGGTCAGTCTCTCAAGTACATGGGAAGTGTCTATTTTGGAGGAATTACCCTTATATGCGTGTTCAGAGGAGCTGCTGGGAGAGGCTTTAGCCAAGGGTCTGGGGTCAGGACTTGAGGTCCTATGCCCAGCTGTAGAGCTGGGGGAGCTGCACCATCTCCTGCCTCATCCCTGCCACGCACACACCAGTTTGGCACTGAACACTGCCTCCCCAGCAGCACGTTTCCCTGTTACGAGCCTGGACCCAGCTCTGTACCAGCACTGTGGCAAGGGCCCCTTGTCCACAAACGCTTCTGGTTTTGCCCAGGTGTGGGTGCAAACCTTGCACCGTCCTCCCCCAGCTGCTGCCACGGCTGCGAGCAAAACATCTTTACCAAAATCGTTGTTGGGTTCGTAACGGGGCCACTGAGTTTCCCTGGCGGTCAGAAAGTTTCAGGCCAAGGCCAGATTAGTCCCCTGAAGTGCTTCTGAAAAATGCATGTGGAGGTTTCTCCTGCCAGCAGCTCCGGGATGCTGGCAGTGTTTGTGCTGCGTGTCACCTAGACGAGAGGAGCGAGCGAAGACGTTTTTGTTTTGCTGTAATTGATGGGTGGCACCGCACGCTCAACGAGACCCAGCTGCAGGGGAGGAAAATCCTACACGATTTTGACAAGAGGCTGTCATCCTGATATCCTCGCTTTTGACGTGCGCAGCATCAGGGCTGCGCTGTTACTCTGATGGATACTGGGCTCAGGGAGGCTATTACACAGGACAATCACTATGTTCTTCGGTGGAAGCAGTGTTAAAAGATTTATTAAAGCTCTCTATTGTTTTACCTGCTTTTGAGCTACCAGGCACGAGCTGCTTGAAGGCATCTTCTCCTCTGATTATCCAACGAGTCGAGTTTCACTGCTGATGGGGATATATTATTTGATATTTATTGCCTAATTTATTTCTGGACCATTATCTGGAATGTGCAATTGCAGGGGCTTGTTTTATGAGTGTTTTTTTTTTTTTTTTTTGATTTATGAAATACAAGAAGGCTTTTGTTGTTCTGGGAATATGAATGCACAGAGGGAACCTTTTGGGCTGGGGAAAGAACCGCTGCTAATTAAAACGCTGCGTTATCGTCACGTTCTCTCTTGCTTTGTGCTGTTTCAAATTGCCACAGAAGCCTGCTAATCGAGCCTGGTGCTAAACACTTCTGGAACATGTCAGCCGAGCGTGGTTTGGTTTCCTTTGTGTTCTGGTTAGGGAGCAGCCATTCCCGACTCCTCCTGTTTACTTTTTGGAGGTCATTCAGAGCTGCGCAGGCCTTTGGGCTCTGACTTGGGAAGGAGGCGATTTGCAGTTTGCTCTTAACCCGTGGCAGCTGGGTGTTTTAAGAGATTTTGGGAGGAAACTTATCACAAACTTCTGAGAAATCCTAGTATGCTTTATTGCCCGGGTCTTGCTTATTTTCATGCGCATTGCCGTCTTCAAACAGCCTTACATGGTTTGTGAGGCACGGATTCTTTACACAAAAACCTCGCTGATCTCTTCCTGATGTGCTTTTTATGAATTTGGTGGGGATATCAGCTGTTCAGCTCTGCACCGCCCTAAATCCCTCTGGAAGCCTTTCAAAACGTCCCCATTGTCTCTGCCACCTTTCATTCCCCCTTTATCCTCAGATCTGTTTTCAACAGTGGCAAAGCAAATAAACAGGGAAAAATCTGCTGCTGACCTGAGCGCCTTTCCGTTTGAGTCACAGTCCTGCAGCCCTGAGAACGAAAGGAGCCTTTTAATTCATGCTCCAACTGGCCAAACGCAGACTTCACACACAAAAAATGCTTCCTGAAGCTGTTCATTATTTAGATCAATAGCACTTTTTGGCTACTAGACACTTACGCCGTGTCAGAGGCTTTCTGAGCAGCACGCAGCCATAGCTGACCATTTAATTACAGAGGAACCTCGGTGGAGTGGTGCTGGGTGGTTCCTTTCTGGGCACTATTAAAGTAGTTATTTCTCTCCTCCAAACCAGCGAGGCAGCTAGACAGCAATTACCAACAGCACTTGGGTTTGCTGAAGTGTAATTACCAGGCAGAAAGGCAGCGGATCGCGTTCATGTGGTGCCAGCCTGTACATAACGGGACCTGACCTGACCGAAGGAAGATGCTGCTGCTTTAGAGGAGGAAGAAAAATCAGATCTGCCTTGCCTTGACTGGCAGTTATTCTGAAAATTAGGGTTTTCTACAGGTTTTGTTGGTTTCCCATGGCAGGACGTGAGCAGAGAAGAGCTGCTTAAGGCTCCACGGTGCTCCTCCGAGGCAGCCAGTGGGGTTGGGACATCAATTTTCATCCCTGGTTTTGCTGTTTCCTTGAGGTTTAAGCTCAGGAAGTTGCTGCTTTCCTGCTGTCATTGGGATAACGGCTAGAGAAACGGGATCGTGGTCCACGCAGGCTTCTCTGGCCCCAGTCCCTGTGGAGCTAACAGACCCATCCGTGCCTTCATGGGATGTTGGGTAATTGGCAAGGCCAGGCTTTTGCCAAGCAGATGCGTCATGGTTCTTGTAATCTGGGTTGCAGTGTTTCCCAGTTACCCCAGGGAGCTGAAAGGCCAGTTTAAATTGCTCACGGCCAGTTTTTTTCCCAACGTCCAGTTGTTTAGCAATCCCGCCGTGACAAGGGACAGGCTGCGTTTCATGACGGAGGGTGCCAAAAGCGCCCTGAGAAGCTGACCAGCTACATTTCTAGCTGGGCCCCTTTTAGACACCTTAAAACACTGCTTTCTACAAGTTGGATCTCCACTTCCTTACGCTTTGTTTAAATCTTTTTCCTTTACAGTGGCTCAAAAGCCACTTCAGGACTAGGGACATGAAATGAGGGCCTGGTCTCGCAGGAGTGGGCGCTGCAGGGATGCTGTGCCCAGCTTTTGCTACTGCAGCCTGGCTCCTGACAGAGAAAGAAAATTAAATAAAAACGCAGTGCTCACGTACGTCGTGGTGTTGTGCAGCGCTTCATGCACATTTAATAGCAGTGGTGATATAAAATGCAACTCTTATTGGACTTGCTAATTTATTAGCACTGACTATAGCGAGATAAAATGCACATAAATATGGATTAAACTCTTTATCACTCTATTAGTCAGCATGATAGTAGCAAGGTTCATTAAAGGGAGTTACTCATTTTCAATAACTTGCAGTAATGTACGTTTTTTTGGAGAAATATAGTTCAAATATTCATAAACCCGCGGAGCGTGCCATTTATTAGCCTCCTACTCCTCTCTGCTCTCCTGATGTGTGTTTAATTGTCCTGACTTTTTCTTTTGAAGTTCCTGGACTGCCAGAAAAAAAGGTTTTTTTTTCAAGACACGGGTCTTATGCCTTACAGCCCCCAGCAGCCCTGTCTTCAGAGCCTGCAAAATGTTTGAAGCTCCCTGCTGTTGGGATAAGGTACTGGGTGAGCAGCGAGGGGACTCGGCCCCAAGCCTCCAAAATGCCCTGCTGCCACTCAGGGGAACAAGATTTCTGCTTGACTTGAGTGTGGAGAGCATTGTCAGGATTATTTAAGGGATTTTGAGACATTTCTGCTGAGGGCTGTTGGTGTTTTGTGCTGCTCAGACTCTTTGCTGAGAGTTCGCCTCCCTCCATCACCTCCAACTTCAGCACATGTTAATACCCCCGCGGCAGTGTTTTACAGGGGGGCTTTAAAACTGGGCATGCACTTTTAACGTAGCCTGAGCACATAATGGGGGGTGGGAAGGGGGAGATTTATGTGAAATAATATAGGTAGTTGAAAACTGCGAGGCTCTCAGATAAACGGCTGTGTTTTGGTGCCATAACAAACAACACGAGCTCAACGCCTGCCCTCCCACAGCTATCCTGCTGGCGGTGGGAGCAGCTCTCCTTTTCCCATTCTGGATTTTTTTTATTACTTTATTTTTTATTTCTGCCTTCTCATAGCCAAGAACAAACTGAAAGTCGTGCTTTCTGCTGCGTGGAGCATTAGGGAGCAGAGCTGGGGGTGGCTGAGCTGGGTGCTCCGTCCCCTGCTGCCGCTGGCCGTGCTGCCCACGCCTCCCGTCCTGGTTATTTGCAAATCCCTCAGGGGAAAGGGCAGCAGCACAGCCTTACCCTTGTTGCGGCCCTCTGTGCCAGTTACTCGGCTGCTACGTGGTGGCTGGACGTGTGTCAAGAAAAGGGATCCTATCGGAGGCGAAACTGCTTCTAATTGCCGTATAACTCACAAGATGCGTGTGCAGCGGGTGGGGAGGGAAGTGAGGAGCCTTCTCCAGAAGAAGGGCGTGTGTATTTTTTTTAATTCCCAAGGGAGTAGTAGAATAACTGCCTTGCAAAAAAGATGTGTGTGTGTGAATGCATTCAAGAAACCAGGAACTTAACTCCTTGCCAGCCCGGTGCTTACAGTGACATTGTCCCAAAGAAGCAGGAGCCGCAGCTGCTCCTCCAGCCCCTGCCCTCCTTCATGTGCCTGTGCTGAGCAGCCAAGCTCTGTTTAGCTCCAACAGGACAACATTTTGTTTTAATTACGTTTGATTTTTCTATTTTGAAGCTGTTGTGCTTCTCAGAAGTGACCAACGAGCTTTACCAACAAGCTAAAAATTCACATGTGGCGTGGATGCTGCTGATGGGTTTTTGCCCAGCCCCTTGGGTACTGCAGGTCCTCACTGCGGGGGGAGAAGCAGCCCTGGCAGAAGCAAGGCAGCCTGCTGCAGCCCTCAGCCCGCCTGCAATCACTGATTAAATCCCTGGCTGCTTTCAGGAGCTGTGGGTGGCATTTGGCCCTGCCGTGCAGGCTGGCACGCTGTTCAGCTGGGGTTATGTTGGCTGACATTTGGCCACCCATGTTCCAAGTAGCTGGAATCGCACTGGGTATCACCATGAAGTCTACAAATGGCAAAAGCAGACTGGAAGAGGATAGCTTGGTTTTCTTCCCCCCTCCCTTTTTTTTTTTTTTTTTTTGTTTTGTTTTTGCAAGCTTATGGGGTCGGGTGTTGCTTTTCCTGCAGTCAGGGCACCCAAGTTTGGGGCCAGCCGTGCCCAGGGTGATGCTGTTGGGGGGCGCCTGGCTGCAGGATGCATTGAGGGGGTGGTGGCAGGCTGGGTTAGCAGGTGCGGAGCGTCCCGCAGATGTTTTCAGCCAGAACGCTAAAAGCAAGCACAGGAAACCCTGACGCTGAACTTCTCTAAAGCACGGGGCAAATGAATTGCAGATTTCTGTGGCTAGCCAAGCGTGCAGCAGGCGGTGCTTTCTGCTGCACCGTGCACTGGCCTGTTACGGCGCGGTGTTTGCTGTAGGAGATGCAGGGGGTGTTGCCATGCACCATGTATGTTTTTAGGGTCCCAGTCCTGAAAATTTACCCCTAGTCTACTGTTTGCCCTGAGATAACTAGTGGATTAAAAATCTCCTAGCTGCCTGCTGCAGTTTGCATCTCAAGGACCACGCTGGTTTACTCTGTGGTCTTCAGGGTCCAGTGACAGCACCGGGGCCTCAAATCATGCAGCGAGCTGCTGGTAAAAGCAGTTGGTCTCTCACTGTACTCTAAAGCAAACCCCTGGTGTGAAACACCTGGGTGTCACCAGCCCGGGAAGCTGGGCACTGAACTGTGCCTGCACTGTCCCCTCCTGTCCCTGGCTGGGCTGGAGGAGAGGCTGATTAAAAAGCAGAGCTTTTAGCTGCGAGGTGCCTGGTTATCTCTGCTTTCTCCTTCTCCTTTCTCCTTTTCTTCCCTCTCCTGCTTCCAAACCGGCACTGTTTATAGATGCACAGCTCCTCCGTGGAACTGAAAGAGCCAGAAATGTTCGTTCTGGGAAGCTTTGCTTTTTTTTTTTTTTTTTTCCTCCCCTCTTGGCTGCTTTCCCCAGTATTTTTCCAAGGGGTCACATTAAGGGGTATTATGTTTCAGATCAAACAAGCACGGGCAGGATCTTTCCTAACTCCCATAGGCTGCATGGGAGGATTGTGCTGTTGGGCCTCAAACTGCAGCCGAAGTGTTGTAATGTGCAGGGAGCCGGAGGTATCGATCAGGACGTGGGTAAACACGTGTTCTTACCGTGTACAAAACTGATCTTCCTACGCTTCTGTGATTTGGCTGAGCTCTTCTTGTCCTCATATTAGAGAAGATCGGGGGGTGGGGATATTTGTTTCTTTGAAAAACCTGAGAACAGTAAAACATTCACCCGTCTGTGCCCCCAAAAAGGGGATGGGGTGCAGTCTGTCTCTTTTCTGTGACTCTACAGCTTTTGTCTGTTGTTTGAAAAATGCCTGGTTGCTTTAGAACCCCACAGGACTTATTTTTTTTCTTTATTACATCACTGGCCATTTGTGACTTAGTGATTTGGCCATGGTCATCACAACTGAAAGGTGTCAACAGGCAGAGTCAGTCCTTCAGCGCTCCATTAGTGCATCTGGCATCGCTTGAGCTCAACCGTTCAGCGTGCTTGTGCTTTGGGAAAGGAAGGAAATACATCCCGTGTAATGTCATTTAAAGCAGTCTCGGAATAAAAGGAGGGTTTTATTCTGTAACGAGCCAGGGATCTTCTGTTTCTTCATTAAAATCTTCCCCAGATTTCCTAGCCTCTGAGTTTCAGCGTCTGATAATGAAACTGTCTCAAGGCCAAATGCTTCGGTTATGAAGAATAATTAACATTTCTTGAAACAGATTAACGTGTGGGTGTAGCCATGTTTTAGCAGAACGTGCAAAAAGCGAAACTCTCAGCCTGAAAGCACTGCCATGACCGAACTTCACAAACCCCCGTGCTCAGGGTAATTCTGCTCGGCATCTTCCCTGTGAAACAGATTAAAGAAAAAGGGGAGGAAAAAAAGCTTCTGCAGCAAACTGATTCCTCCTGGGGCAAAGGAGGGCGGGTACAAGTTAGCATATCAAAGCATTGTGCCCCAAAACAGGCACCCTCATGCTGGGATGGAGGCGGGGTGCCTGGTGCCCATTTCCCAGCTGATCCTGGCAGAAGGGGACAGGGCTGGGGTGCACAGGGAGGGGGGGACCAGATTTGGCCAGGTCAGCCTCCTCCTGCATCCACACTTGGCATTCGGACAGTCACATATCGAAGTGAAACGTTAATGTTTCACGACAAATAAACATTGCTCAAAGTGGGGGCAGAAAAATACCGTGTTGAAACCTCGGCTCCTCAGCAGGGCATGGTTTCGGTGAGGTTTGCTATTAACACCCAGGTCTCCTGCCATCTCCCGATTCAAGAGGCTTCATTTTCTTGAGGCTGACTTAGGGGGTGCTGCTGCTGGCAGGAGCAGCTCCATGCACGGGGGCTGCCCTCGTGCCACAGCTCGCTGGCGATGAGGTTTCTCCTTTCCATCCCCGCCTTGTTCGAGAGAATTTAAAAAAAAAAAAAAAAAAAAGGCATCTCAGACTGTTTTGTTCCACTCTTTCAAAATGGGCTGCTTGTTTGTTCTTGGAGCGCTTCCAGACTTTTTTTTTTTCCCCTTTTCCTTCAGAAATGAGTTATTTCTTCAAAACTGCCTTCAAATCCTGTACTTTCAGGATTCCTCCAGGTGATCCCCCTGCCCTCTCTGGCTGGGTGTGTGGAGCTGGGCAGGCTGGAGAGCTTGGTGATGGGGCTGTCCCAGACCTGTAGGGGCTGCACTGGGTGCATCAGGGCACTGACACGGCATCAGGTGGCTTGGATCTGCAGTGCTGGCAGGGAAGAATTCCCTTTGAATGGGTTTTAAATAGTTTCCTGAGCATCACAGGTGAAGCCAGGATCACGGAGACATGTGAAAGCCACCTGCGTGGGCTGTGTGACATTTCAAACTATCATTTTCCTGCTGCGTGTCTCCTGGGGACAAGTGCCTCTGCATTTCCCAGCCCTCCCCGACTTTGCCAGGCTTTGAGTTAGGCAAGGAAGAGGAGGGGAGGCACGGTGCCTGCCACCAGTGTCGATGTACAGTTTTTTTGCTGTACCTGCAGCCGGACAGCAGCGCTTGCCAGCCCCCGATGCTTTGCAGATCGAGTTAATGAGCCTCAGATGGCGATGCCGCAGCTCGCTCATTTATGCTCTCAGTCTTAATGGCGTGTGTGTAAGTGAGGCATTCTCCTCTTCAACATCATTTTCTTCCTACTAATTACATATTAAAGCATAATCACGGTAGCAAGAAAGCAGCCTTAATGCACCCTGGGTAAAGCTAACGACGTGGGCACGCTCTGTTTAGGGGCGTTTGTCAAAGTTCCCTATCCCAAGCCTGTTGTTAGTAACTTCAGGAATTTCTGAGCCAGCACGGACTTGGTAAATGTTTGCAGTCATTCCTCCTAATGAATAAGGCTTGTGTGGGAGAGGCTGATTGAGCTGCGGTGGAGCTTTTCCCCTGGCTAACAGATGGTGGGGATTTCACAGCCTGTTACTGAAGTTTTGAAAAAGGTGGTTCAGGGGAAGGAGCTAAATGCAAATGGGCTGGGAGTAAGGCAGATCGGAGCCAGCAGTGTATATGTTCTTCTGGGACTTTGGGAGTGGTGCTTCCCTCCCTAATCCTAGGGCAAGGCTTCATCTTGGTGCCTCACTGCTGATGCCAGCTGCTGGTGTCCAGCACCTTCTCTACGGCCTCTGCTGTGTGGCAGAGCTCGTCTCCATCTCCTGTATTTGCCACCTTCGGGATCTCCCTGACTTCAGGCAGCTCTGGAGAAGGTGTCTAGCTTAAAAGGAGTCACAAAGAGGCTCAGCAGTGAGGAGAACTCGTACAGTATCTGGGGTCTGAGTTGGTGCAGATGTGGCCCAAGAAGCAGCAGTTTTGCCCAGGCCCTGCAAAGTGTTAGCAGGGGGGCAGCGATGGAGACCCAGCAGCTGTGGGCCCCAACCTGGTGCAGTACACAGCCTTTAAGAGCTTCTTGTTGAAGACAGGTAAATTACTCATATGGGCAGGGAGACAGTCACACAGATATTTGCATTGTATGGTCCTTGAGGATGCAATGAATGTCCCACAGAGAATAATGAATATCGTGCAGATAAAGGTGTACTTATCTTTGTCTTGCTTTGTGCATCTAACTTAAAATACACCTCTAGAGAGACCAGACTTAAAAGAGGTGTTTTGACAAAGAAAACAGAGTTGTCTTAAGGGGAAAAAAATGAGAAAAGCCCTCTCCCAGTAAGCAGACCCCTCAGTGTTGGTGCTACTGGTGTACAGAGGTGGGGATCCCAGGAGGCTCCTGAGCATAAGTGTGACACTGGGGGTGTTCCTCTGGCTCTTCGGCCTCCTCTGGGTGCATGCAAAGACAAAGTCACCAAAGACGGTGCTGGAGCACTGATGTGCAAGAAGTTCTTGGAGATGCAGGGTGCGAGGCAGAGGACTTGGGTCCCAAAGCTTGCCTGAATCCTGTGGGTGCAGCCCTGCAGTGGGGAAGAGAAACCCCGCCTTCCAGGCCAGCGGACTGTAAAGATTATTGGAAAAACTGAATATATTTCTCTCATGCTGAAATGGTGCTGTAGTCTGTGTACGTGGTGATTTATCAAAAGGAGCTCTGTGCTCTCAGCAGAGCTGAGATCACAGCTTATTGCAGATGGGAATTGAACTGCCCGGGTCCCACTTCCCTGTGAGTCTGAATGACCATTGTACAGCGGCGGTGTGTACTGAACACCACACGGTAGTCCTGCTCGAAAGCAGCCTTTTCAGATGCTAGACTTGCACAGCAAATTAAAACAAACAAACAAAACTTCTGGCTTCTGGAACTAACGTGGCCAAGTTGGCTGCGAGGGCTCCGTGTATGGGTGCATGATGTGGGACCCTGGGGAGCAGCAGCAAATGGAGCCCACCAGATCCTCAGATGTTAAAGGCAGATCCACCAGCATGTGGGTTTGTTCGGGTTTGTTTCATTTTTCAGTTGGGATGGTTGATCCCGGTGTGGGAGATGCTTTAAGTTCCCATCCAGCATTTCCAGCTAACACAACCACTCTTCTGATTTTGGAGACCTTTAGGTGACAGCTTCTCCAAGGGAATCTGATTTTGAGAGCAAGCTGTCAGTGGGGTTAGATGTTTCTGATGTCTTAGATCATGCACAAAGATTTATCAGTCACTGGGCGATCCTGTGGTAGGACCTTGAACTGAATGTGTCGGGAAAAGCCATTGCCCGTGGTGGTGTTTTCGAGGTAAAGAAGAAAGCTGGGTCAGGAACAGCAGCCCACGTTTGATCTAAGTACAAAACTTGCTTTAAAAAACATGCAGGCGTAGAAAAAGCTGCAGTTGGGAAGTAGATAAACGGCTGGCTTAACTCCAGCCCGCGGGGAGCCATGTGAAGGGCCCTTGCCCAGGGGCCTCGCTTCGCTCTGTTTGCTCAGCCCGCTTCCTCCACCGGCCAAACCCCAGTGTGTGCTGCCTCCCGTCCGCCCCCTTGCCTTTTTTCATAACATTGTTCTAATTACTGGAGTGTGAAGAATTGACTCTTAAAATGCCTCCTGGCAAATTCCATTTGTGCATTGATGAAGTAGCCCCGTGCTGCAGCCTTGCCGTTAGCGCTGGCTGCTCAGCGCCTGCTGGGCTCGGGCCCTCTCCGACCTTCCCGGGCAAACCAGGACACGCAGGCCATTGCCTTCACTGGGGAGGACTGGGGGGGATGATGAGGGGTTAATACTTGTGTTGAAGCTCCTCTTGGGGTGTTTTCCCAGCCCTGCTTCTCCGCCAGCAGGCTGGCTGCAAAATGTCACTTCTGGGGATGGCTTTTTGGCTGTGCGCACACCCCTGCCTCGGTGTGGTAGTGCAAGGATTTACTGGGTAAACTGGGACACCCGGAGAGAGGCCAGAGCCTTGCCAGGGTGGCTGCGGGTGGGAGGCTGCGGGCCCAGAAGCTCAGCTGCTGACACGGGGGTGTGGGGCTGAGGATTTTGGGGAGGTCGAGCTCTGAACCCTGGATGGAGTGGGGATGTTTGTGGATGGCACTTTGGCCGTGTCCTCTGCTTTAACTGTCCCTTGAAGTAGGGGCTTGCTGGCTCTGTCTGGACCTCCTGTGCCCTGGCTTGGTGTAGGGGTGTGCAGCAGGCTCTTAACCCCATTATTTCTAAAGGACTTTTGGTTTTTAAGTGAGCAGGGAGCACTTGAATAATGCTTTGGGCTTTTTTCTGCAGTTGTGAGGGGCTAAAAACTTAAAAATAAAACCGAAAGCTCAGTTAGCAAGTAATTGCAAGGTTCCTGGGACTGAGGCTTTATGGAGAATGCCGAGGAGGTGGTTCTTTCTGTAATGTTAGGGAGCGGGCAGCCTTGGACCATGTCCTGATTCCTGAGCACTTGCGGTGGGTCCGTGCAGCAGACTGGGGCTGTAAAATTACGGGTTGCTTCTGTCTGGGTTTCCCTCGCCCCTGTGTTTGCAGCATGGAGCTGGGCCAGCAGGTCCTGGGGAGGAGAAGAGGGATGGGTTGGAGACGTTCTTCTCCCTGGGGCCCCCATGGAAAAGATCTGCAGCTGGGCTGCCCTGAGCGGGGTGCTGGCCTCAAGCACTCATGTCTTTGGCTACCATAAAATCATTAGCATCTCTACAAAACTGGCCAGTTCTCCATGCAGGATAGCTACAGGCTGCAGAAGCGTTTGTCTGGACCCCAACTGGTTTTGTCTGAGGAGCTAAACTGGTGGGGAACCCAAGCTCATCCCAGCAGCTCTGCCCCTCTGGCAGCCCCTGCACATCCCTGCGTGGGACCTGCTGGAGGTGTGGTGGCAGCCAGGTCCCCACGGTCCTCTGAAAGGACCTGCTTGGGTGCTGTGGGCAGCCTCTCCAAGCAGCTATAGCCATTTTCTGGCACATAAAGTGGTGTAATTGCCCCTCGCCGGAGCATTGGCACACCTCCTGACTGCTCGTAATGTGCCTCGACTTGGCTGACGGCTCGCGGAGGAGCAGTTATCCTTCAGAGGAGCAACAGAACATGAACCTCCGCCGCATTATCATACTGGTTGGCTTTAACCCTGATTGGGGAGGATTAGAAACACGAGAGGAAAGGCTGAGGAAACCTGCCCTGCTCTAAGCTAAGGAGAAAACACCTGGGGATGCAGCAGGGATGGTCGGTGGCTGGGGATGCTCGGGTTGGGTGTGCTGCCACCATGGCATAGGCCTCCAAAATTCAGGGGAAGGGCAGTGCTGGAAGCCCTGGAGGTGGTGCTGAGGGCTGCAGGTGGTACTGATGGAGAAGGTGAAGGCTGTTGTGGCTGCACCAGGGCTGTCGGGGGGCGTGCAGTGGAAGCATCCTCATGCTGCTGCTGGCACCTGGTGCTGCACGAGGACTCCTGGAGCCGTGTAAAACGGCCGGAGCACATCTCATGTCAGGCCCTTTGCTCCTCCCAGACACTTCTCCAGCTCTGCCTCACCACAAAGAGGTTTGTAAAGAGGCAGCGATCGATTAAAACGAGCGGTAGTGAGTTCCTGGTAGTGCGAGCTGTCTGAAGGACGAGCAGATCTTTAGACTTTTGTGGTTTTGCTCAGTTTTATTCCAAGCTGCATTAAATCCCCCCCCCCGATTTTTTTTTTTTTTTTTTTTTTTACCTTGTTTTCTTCTGAAACATAAACAAGCAAATGCCACAACAAGGGCGCACTTAAGGAAACACGAAGCACGGCTATAAATATGAGTGACCCTGCTAAAAGAAAGGGCAGGTAGGAGATTTTACCCGGCAGTGCTCATTAGGGGAACCGGTGTAATTCAGCTCTCTGGATTACCTGCGTGTTCAGCAAAGCTGGTCAGAGGACTGGCAGAGAGAGATAACAGATACAAGATAGGTATACGGATTTTTTTTCCCCTGTATGTTTGTATTCTGGGCAGTGGAGCAGGTGAAATGGAAGAAGGATGTTGATACCCACGATTATCCGTGGTGCACTTGGTCTTTTTGGGAATAAATAAATAAATAAATTCTTGCCTTAGGGAGAAAGGGAAAGGAAGGATCTGGCCGGCAGCTCTTTGCAGAGCCCCTGGCAGCCTTGCTGTTTGGAGAAGGCAGGGCTGCAGCCGGGCTGTTTGCTTTCCTGCTCCATGCTATGCACCCAGGTATTTGCAAAGTGCTCAAGGGATTTTCATGCCACAGGGCTCGGAGCCTGACCTGCAACGTGGAGGGCAGGCGCTGGGGCTCGGCGTGCTGGTCTGTGCCTCGTGTCCAGCTCTGGACGGGTGGCTTCTGCTGCAGCTCGGTGGGTGCTGAGCGTTGAGATGGGGTGTGGTGGACGTGGGGGCAATGCACAGGAGCAGGGCATGGCCGTAAAGCTCTGCCCTGATGAAGGAGCCAGAAATCTGGCGGAGAGGTTGAAATGGGAGCCGCCTTGGAGATGGGGCACTGAAATTACTTTTCCCCCACCCCAGGCACACGGTTTACCTCCATAGCATGCCGTGACAAGAGGCAAAACTTCTAAGAGTTGGGCATCTGTGTGAAAAAGGAAACTGCCCACAGTTCAGAAGGCAGGAATGGTTTGGAGAGGAGCTCACGTTCCCATAGCACGTTGGAGGCAGCGGTGTCTCTCGTGGTTCTGACACCTCAGGGACCTGTTGTCAGCCACCTCTTGGGCAGCATCTGGGGGAGGTGAGCCACCAGCTGTGTGTGGATGCATTGCCACCACCCCCAGCCTGTTCCTACCCATTTTTGTCTCTGCTCCCACCCGTTTCCATGCCCGAAGCTCTCCAGGTATCCACACCAGTGTGGAAGTGCATCCAGTTGATACCAGGAAGAAACGGCACTGCAATAAAACCACGCTAATGGGGATTTATTGTGGAGATTAACTGAACCCTGCTTATCAGTTTGCTTTTCCTGCCATGAAATTCAGTTCCATGAACTGAACAGAATTGCTCTACAGGTCTGCACCATCTGGGGGAGGTAGAATAATTGTAATAAACCCAGTTAAAGTCTCCCTTGTATTTGGGAGGGACGGTGATAATTCCCCTGCTCCCAAGACTTCTTTTGCGTTGTTAATACCTGGGTTTCAAGTTTCCTTTTTTTTCCTTTCCTTGCTCATGGCTGTGATACTGCAAAGCTCTGTTCTCAAAGAGCTTTAGCAAGTGCATACCACGTGAAGTCAACAGGGGCTGCACTTCAAAGTGAAGCGTGTGAATAAATATTATCCTGACTCGAGGCTACTATTTACTCTTTTTCTTCGGAAACAAAACAAATTCATACGTGCCTTTTTGAGGCCTGGGATTAATAGTTTTCTGTTTACCGCTGTGGCAGCGCCAGCACTTCAGTGTTTGCTCTGCTCTGCTCAGATGATGGCTGTGCCAGTGCTGCAGGATTTGCTCTCCGGATGTGTCTGTCCCTGTGCCTCGGGTGGACAGAAGATACCAATAAATTTGGGTCTGAACAGTCCCGTCTTTGTGGGGTTTGGCTTTCCAAAGGTGCTGAGCGCTCTGTCCTCTGAAAATCAGGGTCTCCAGCTCACCAAGTCTTCAGGTGGTTTGCAGCAGCCCGGGGTGCTGCTGTGGCATCGCCGCCCCCGATGCTTCTTGCTGCCTGCCTCGGTTCTCATCCGCTGCTCCGAGGGGGGAAAACCACCTCACGTAGGAAAAAACAAAATAAAATTATGCCATCAAATGTTTTATGTATGAGGAGGCACAGGCTGTCAATAATCCTCTATGTTTTTTAATGCGAACTCTCCCTGTGTTTCTGCTGGTGGCTGATGACACCAATTAATTTTATTGTTTGGAAATAATCTTCTGCGGCGTGCGCTTTGCACAGCCCTAGCCTTATGCTTTCTAATGATTTCTCTATTAATTTCACCGCTGCCAATAAGCCGAAGATGCCTTTCAAGTGGAAAGGGAAACATGACCTAATACCACGGATAAAATATTAGCAAGAGCAAATTAAATCTCGGTTAGTCGTGTTAGGACCCCGGCCGCTAAAGGCAGAAGAGGTGCTGGAGCGTAGCAGTGAGCTGCGAGGCTCCTGGAAAGAGGATTTGGGTTTGTGTGCCTCTGGAGCTGGCGGGGATGTGGTGCCTTAAGTTTGACGTCTTACTCCAGAGTGCTGTTCCCTGGTCAAGAAAAGTTGGCCCTGATGGGTTTCTACTGGCTTTACAGCTATCCAAAAAGTCTTTTGGGCACCGTTGGGGGCCTTGGGCTCTCTGTGAAGGACACGTGGAGGGGTGCAAGCGGTGCTGCCTGTGCACCAGCACTGCTGGCCATGCTTTGCTGTCCATCCTCCTTTCTGTACTGAGGATGGATCTGGGGTGAAAATGATGATAAAGTCCCTTGAAGCTGTCTTCCTTCCACCTCTGGCAGATGCTGTAGTCACAGCATGGCTCTCAACGCATGTGTGGTGCTAGGCACAGTCTGGCTCCATCCATTTCTTTCTGCGAGGGGAAAAGTGTTCCTGTAATGCACGGAAGTGTAATCATGTCGGCATTGTTTAAGGGAAGCCACAAAGGGAAAAAATCAATGCAGGTTGTCACCAAAATATTGACGTGATGATCTCTATCAATACACAAAAACACAAACATACAAACATTGATTTGTTTTAATGTTGTACTTGCCGGGAGTGCTGTGAAGCGATGTTGCTCCTGCACTGAAATATGTGGCAGGAGAGTCGGTAAGCGAGGATGTGGGCTGCTGGGTGGTGCAGCTGGTGTGCCCCTGGTGATGGAGGGGTTGTTTATTGGGAACACTGGGGGAACTGGGAGCACTGGGGCTGTGTGCGCTGCCCCTGCCGGCGGCGCTTTTGTAGCTTTGGGGGAGCAGATCAGAGGGCAGGCTTTGGGCAAGGCTGTAAAAGATGTGGACACTTTGGCCAGAGTCATTCCCAGGTATTATATTTTGAGTGGTAACCTGTGAGGCATTTCAGTGATTTCAGTTTTCCTTGTTTTTAATGGCAAAAGCATACATAAACCCTAAGTTCTCCCAAAACGAAATCTCGTAATGGTGTGGGCCAAGAAATTTATAATATAATGAACTATATATGCTAAAAAAATAATCAGAAGCAATGATTGCAGACACGTCTGTGGCACTGCTATCCATGTGTTAGTGACCCTGCCTTGTCTGGGTTACAGAAGATGCTTCGAGGCACACTCTGCCCGCTGGAGCAGGCAGGAGCCCTGGCTGGAGCACAGAGCGGTGCCCAGGCTGCTTAATGCCCATGGGTGCAGCCAGGAGCTGCTTTTGAATGCTCAGTGGTCTTTGAGTTGGTGTTAAAATGCTTACAGCTGGATCAGAGTCTGAGCGTGAGGCTTCTGCTGGCCTCGGATTCCTTTGCACTGAGCTTGGGATTGCGGAGTGAAGTCGAGCCCTCCCGTGGGGTAAGGAGCAGCACGGTTCCAGCTCTGACTTCACTCTTCTCCAATAAAAACGAATAAATAAATAAAAAACCCTTCGTGATTAGGGATAAATAATGGTGTAGTACTCTGGTGGCATTTCCCCCTGGATGCTTTTTTCTCGTCCTTTATCTCATCGAGCCTAATCTTCCGATATTATAAGAAGTGACGAGTAACTTAGCTATTGGCCTTTTTAAATATGTATGAACTTCTTAGGGGAAGCCAGAGAAATGAGGAGCGACTGAGACAGATAACAGATGCACGATGGTCTCACAGCCGTGTCATTTGACATGCTGTGTTTTTTTTCTGCTGTCCTAAGTCATTATTCAGAGGCAAAGCATAATGTATCTGTGCTTTTCATGTACAGATTATTATTTTTTTTAAAAAAACGATGATATCTGGGACACAGCTGCGATTCTGTCGCAGAAAGCTGATACTGCAGTTCTGCTCGTCCTGCCTGTGGCTTGCTGGGCTCTTGCTGCCAGCAGACAAAGATGTTTCTGCCTCTCATCGGAGTCGGTCTGGAAGGGGACTCTGTAAAATGGGCTCTGTGGGGCAGGATGCTGACCATGTCACGGTGATTTTCCTGACAGACCTACAAACTGGCACTTGTGGAGGTCAGGTTTGGTTTCGGAGAGGCAAAGGGGTCTGTCCCATCTCCTGATGGTGATGATCCCTGGTGGTACGCAGTGCCGCTGTCACCCGTCTATGCAGTGATTGGGTTTTATAGGACTGGCTTTTAGGCACATGCTTGATTTGCTTTTGTTCTCCAGGTTTTCATGCTCTCGGCTCTAGGACCCACGGTGGTGGTCGGCCCTCGCCCGAGAGGGAACTGATGCAGCTCCGAGGGGCTGCCATCGCTGCCTGTGCTCCACAAATTTCCCAGAAAAGACTTGGTGGGAGAAACGATGCCGTTTAAAGAAAATTACTGCATTGCCTATCAACTGAAAACAAAAGTCTTTTGTCTTGTCAATCATTAGGAGGCTTTATCTTGTCACTCACAAGGAAGACGTCTCCTTTTCACTTCTACCAGACTTTGCTGAGAGCCAGCTTCTCCTTCGTTCAAACAAACAAGAACTGGGGCCAGCAGCTGACTTTCTTTTTTGGGTTTGTTTTTAAAGGAATCAAAAAAAAAATATTGGAATATCTTATCAGTATTTGGACTTGTACAACAGAAGTAACACAAGCTAGTGCGTGTTCTCCTGTCCTGTAGCCAAGCCTACAAGAGGCTTGTCTAATTCTTGCTGTGGAGCTGGGACCTGCGGCTCTTCTCCAGCAGCTCTGGAGCACCCCGTGGTGCCCCGTGTCCCACACTGTGCTGCTGTCACCGCAGGGAACATCCCCTCTGTGTGTGCTCTTTGCTGACCTGGGCTGTGCTCCCTCAGCCTCACAAAAATTGGGGATGCTCTGCAGCTGCTGCCTGGCTGGGCAGGCGTGAGCTCTGGTGGCTTTTTCCTGTAAACATCTCTCTCCTGGGGCACCGTGCGGTGTCAGGAACTGGTATCATTGTTCTCAAGAGCCGCACGTTTCCCTTTGCAGCCAGCTAAATATACGGAGCTGCTAAATTTACGCAGCTGCCATATGGAGTTCCCATTTCGCTCTTGGCCCTTCGTGCAGCACGACACCCAAACGCGGCTCTTGCTGCGTGCCAGCGTTTTGGTGGTGCACTGACGTTATGTGACATCAGTGCCTTTGGTTGATAGGTTGTCCTTTGCCAAGCCAAGGTGAAATATTTAGCCCATACAGACGTCTGCTCGTAGCAGGGAAGCGTGAATCACGCCTGGTCAGTCTTGGGTTGCACGCCTTTTTCTTTTCGCACTGCCCGGTGTCGTTTCCTCTGCTCTGCCCCGTGATGCTGCAGCCGTTCCCCGTGGCAGCGTGCTTCCTGCAGCAGCCGAGCGTGGGCTGCCCTGTCCCCAGGGGATGTGGTAGGAGATAACGGAGCTCCTGGCTTGGGGGATGCTCCTGGTCCTTGGGGAAAGCCCCGCGTGCCGGCGCTGCTCCGCGTCCCAAGACGATGCTCTTTCTCTGCTCCATTTGCTTTCGCTGCCCGATGGCTGCTCCCCTGGGAGTCGTCGCTCTCCAGGGTGTTTTACATCAGCCGTGTGTGTTTTGCCACTCTTCTGTTATTAAAAAAAGTTATTTTCAGAGCGTGGAGGCTGGAGCAGCCTGGGCTGGCTCCTGGCTGTGCCACGTCTCAGGACCAGGGACCAGCGCTGGCAACAACGTGCCACCTGCACTGCGAATCTGTGTTTTAAGCAGCCCAGCTGGTTCCCAGAAAGTCTCCTAAACTCCACCAGTTCTTTCCTCAATTCAGCTGAGGCTGGGAGAACCGTAGGGGGTGCATGAACCCCCTCCCAGAGCCCCCTCCCAGCCTCTCCTTCGAAGCTGCCTCGTCCCAGCCTGCGTGCGAGCGGCCTGTCTGCGCCGTGACAAGGACAAATGAGACCTGGCGTCCTCCTTCATTTCTCTGAACGCAGAGAATCTATCTTACCCAGACTTTTCTTAAGAGAAGATGAATACGAGCTGCTCCATTTTCTTTGTGTCAGTCTTTTTTTTTTGTTTCTTTTTCCTTCAGAGCTGTAACAAAAGCTGTTGTGCGCTGTGGCCAGTAACGAGCTCGGCTCCTATTTTCCGAGTATCTCACCTCTGGAGGTGTGTGTGCGTGCCAGAGGCTCCAGGGCTGCTTACAGGAGAACGGCCTCAGGGTCAAATTTGCATTCCTGCTAAATAAATTCAAACTGCTTTCATATGCTAAGGGATTTTACTTGTCAGAGCATTGCTCTGCATGGGATGGGGGGGATATTTTGAGTACAAAGCTCTTCATGCACAGCAGGGCCCTGGGGGCGCGTGGGGGCTTCTTGCTCCTGCTTGGGCTTTGCAAGGGGACGAAGAAACCCCCGAGGTCCAGAGCGATGGAAGGGGCTGTTCCTCACCCTCCAGATAAGCCCCTCCTGCAGCAGCCGGGTGATGTTTGACACCCTGCAGTGTGCTCCTGTGAGGTTCTGGGGTGGGAGGCTGTGCGCGCATCTCACCTGGTGCTGCTTTCATCGGTAATTGCACTGCCTCCTTGGTTTATTTGAATAACACATCCCCGTCTTCTTTGAGCACAGCGATGTCTAGCAGTTACCGAGCGGTTGATCGCTGTCAGCGCAAGCCTTTAGTGTTGGCTTGTACTCTTTTGTAATAATAATTAATTACCTCTCATCTTTCAAGTACCCTAAGGCTTTTTATGAGTGGCTGATCGTAAAGGGAGCGTGCTGTCCGTGCCTGAAGAGAGATGGGCTGCTCCTGCTCGGTGCTATCGGTGCTCCCAAGTCCCAGGAGATGCTTTGAGGAACTCCCTCAGGTTTTAGGAACAAAGGCTCTCGCTTCTCCCCACGGAGCTGAGCCGTCATCCTAAGGAGACCAGCTGGCACCTGAAGCATCTCGCTCAGCGACAGCCAGCTTTGCTTCAGACCTGGTGAAAACACGGGAGGTAGCACCTGAGGAGTGTGTGGTTGTCCTGGATTATTTTCAAGCTTTTCAAAGGCCTCCTGTCTTTCTCGGTACCAGAATTGGGACCTTTTTGCACCCATCCAGCCCCTCCCCGTGTCACAGGTGCCTGGGTCCCCCCAGCCCCGCTCCGAGCCCTTTGCCAGCAGCGCTGTCACTGACTGCTGCGGCCAAACTTAATGTGATGTCTTTTGGAGGTTTTTGTTTGCTCTGAAAGCATTTCTCACCTGTCCTTCTTGTTTAATGTGAGCTGGCAGAGGGTATCGGCCCTGTCTGAGCCACTTCTCGAGCGTTTGCTGAAGTGTTGCCCGCGCATCTCCTCCCCCGGCAGCTTCACACCTTTCTGCTTAGGTGGAGGGGTGCCAGAAGTCAGCCGAAGGGCAGGGAGCCCCGCGGAAAGGCGAGGTGATGCTCCTGGCACTGCTGTACGAGCACCCCAACTTCAGGGAGCATTGCAAGCTTGAGTCCTTGGATGGGTGTGCTCCTGTTGGTGTGGAGGATGCGGCATGAAGAAATGATTTAGCCAAAGCCCAACCACTCCTTTGCGCTTCACCCAGTGTTTTTTCTGGTTATTTTACTGGGAAAAGCACACTTCTTCACGTCCCTAACCCCACTGCTTGTTTGTAAGGAGGTAAACGTGGATTTGATGTCCTGCTGTGGAACCTCCAAGCCTGGTTTTTCTCCAGCTGAGTGAGCAGGCACCGTTGGGTGGTGGAAGACTTACCAGCTGCAAGCCTCGAGGCAGGGCATCAGACCCCTGGTGAAGGAGATCTCCAGGCTAGGACTCACGCAGCTGCAATAATACAGGTCTTTCAGGGCGGAAAATGAAAACAAAAATGGAGGAAACGGTTATCCTTCAGGAAATTACAGCTTGCAATTTGACAATTGACCCCATGATGGGCTTGTGAGTGATGGCTGCATTAGGAGGTCCGGGTGGCTCTTTGCAGCTGCCTTTCCTTTCCATTTTCAACCCCGTGCTAGCACCAGGCTGGCGCTAGTCCCCTCCTCCTGCTGTCCAAGAGGATCGCTGCCTTAAATCACTCGGAGGCTCATTACCCACGGTAGGAAGCCGTGGTGCTCGGCTCATCCTCCTCCAACAAGGGATCCCCTCCCAGGGAGCTGCTCCTAATGAGGAGAGGACCATGCATCCCCCACGATGTCTAGAGGAGGAACATAAAATAAAATAAAATAAGTAGAGGCAGAAAATCAGCTCCTTGCTCGCATTCTTGGTCTCCTCTACCTTGTCACTTGGGTTTCGGTAATCATTTTAATCTGCAGTTGGGATTGCCTGACAGCATAAGGATTTTTTCAATGACTGTCATTTTCTTTGTTACTTTCAGGCTGGTTGTTTCAAAACTCATTACCCCTGGCATTTATTTACTAAGGCTGGAAGCAGCTTGCACCGTGGGTGCAAAATGGAAATTGATTTACAGGGATGGTGCGTGATCTAGAAAACGTCGATTTTTTTTCCCCTCTTGAGTCCATAAATTAGTTTTGATTCCAATGAGGTTTTATACTACACTTATAAATCAGTTCCAAAGGAACCGTGCGAGCATGGAAATTGAAGCCGTCGAGCGGCAGGTGGGTGCTGAGGCGTTGCTGCTGCAGCTTCATCGCGGCGCTCCTCTCCTGCACGAGGATGCGCCGGGGTTTGTGGGGAGAGGCTTCTGGCTGGAGAGGAGAACCAGCCTCTGAAATACAGCTGTGTCCTCCCAGCTCCGCTTAAAACATGAAATAGGTCAAAGCTTTTAGGGAGGTAAGGGTCCAGGTTCTCTGAAAGGGCTTGTGATTGAAGAGAACAGGCCCCACGCTGAGGGTTTGTTGAGAATATCGATGCTTCAGCGCTCCAAGCTACGGACCTCTGCGAGCACTTGCCTCAGGCTGTGAAACCACCGGCGTTGTGGGAAATCTGGGGTCCTTTGGATTTGTGATTTCAACACTTCCACCCTCTGAGCACCTCATGGACGCAGGCTCGCACAGGGCACTCTCCAGGATGGCTGATGTGCAAAAATGCCCGAGGGAGGCTTGGAAGTGAGGAAACCCAGCTTTCATCCGGCGCTTTCACATGTTTTGGTTTGACGTGCTGTTGAGCTAGATGCAGAGATGTGAACAGGCACAAATCCTGTTATCTCCTTGCCATTTTGTGGCTGGGCACCGTAAGAAAAACTGTGCCTTCATCTCCCTTTGCTGTGATAGACATCGAGCGGGGGGAGCTGGGGCATCCCTTGGCCGTTCAGCAGGAGGTTGGCCGTGCCGTGGCGCAGCAGTGGTGACAGCGGGCGAGCTCCTGGTGCCACTGGCTGTCCCTTGGGCCACTTCCCTGGCTGCCTGCAGAGCTGCAACAGGAGCTGCTGAGCACACGGCAGCTCCTCTCCTGCGCCGAGATGCTGATTTCCACCTCCGTGAGATTGCAGCCAAAGGGCTGTGTTATCTGCAGGAGCTTCTACCTGCGGGCAGCCTGTCTCGCACGCCGCGTTGCTGCTGGGCTGAAGTTGGTTCAAGCTCCGTCGAGTACGATATCGTTTTTACGTCTCGTCACTTGGCATCTCCACTCCTGTCCTTAACATCGGCTGCTCCACAGCCCGGCTCTTGCAGCTGAGTTGCCTTGACAGCTTCCCTTGCACACGCAGTTGGTTGGTTGCACGCTTGTGTGGCTCTCTGCTTTTCTGTTGCATTTTTTGTGCCTTGATTGGAGCGCTGAAGGAGCGAATAAAGAGCCATCTAGAGGACCTGCTGCTCCTCAGCTTTCTATGCACCCACGCCAGCAGAGCAGGACCTGCGCCCTGGCTGGCAACGAGCAGGCGGGAGCAAAGGCTGGGGTCATCGTACAGCAAAATCACAGTGAATCTGCTCCTCCTGCCAGCCCTGCTGGGGTTATTCCCCGAGCAGTTGGGTTCCTGAGGTAGCCTCATGGCACTCGAGGCTCAGGCTGGATGGGCTGACCCTGCCCGTATGAGCTGGCCTTGTCTGAGCTCACAGGAAAATTATTTTCTAAGTCAACACAAGACCTCCTAGCAGGTGACAATGTGGTTTCAGCCTCGTTGTTTTTTTCCATTTGCGACACCAGCACTGCTGCTGTAACCCACCAGGAAGCCAGGGAGGCTTTTGGTGGTGAGATTTTCAGCTGGTTAGTTAGAAAGGCATTTTGTGTGTGCGTGGGGGTATTTGCTTTGCTTTGGGTTTATTTAGCAAATGTTGGTGATTTTTTTTTTCCTCTTTAATTAGAGAAATGTAAGCTTAGAGCAAATTTGAAACAGATGGAGTTGGTGACATCACCCTTTGTTTTCCTCCTGTTGGTGCAGATTACCTACTTTAAAAATGGGAAAGCCTGAATTTAGGCTTAAGCACCCGTGTCCCCTTCATTTTCCTTTCCTCTCTGCCTTTCCCATCCGTCTGCTTTGTTCTTTCATTACTCCTCCTCCGCCAGCTCCAGGCACGGTGCCTGCCTCGAGAACCCGCTGCTTCCAGCCAAGGTCCCTTCAAGCTTTCAGCCGTTTCTCGTGCTCGAGAGGAGCAGCCCCAGCATGCGGGTGGCAGTCCCCGTGCAAACAGCCCCCAAGGGTGGCTGCTGACCAAAAAATGTGCTAAGAGCCTGCAGCTCCGGTGCTGAGTGCTGCTGGCCCCTTCCCCAAACCTGACCCCGTGTGTTCAACCCGCATTGAGGTTGTTATTTTCTGTGGGTGTCTTCTGGCAGCTGCTGCCCTTGTTGCGTGCACCAGGGTTCGCAGCACCCCATGGTGCTCCTACCTCCCCTCTCCTCGCCCCCAGCATCCCTGGGGGGCTCTCCCGTGACCCTTACAATAAAAAAAACAAGCTGCTTGCAGCCGTGCGGCTCCCTGCAGGCTGAGAAGCCACGGGTACAACCAGGGCATGCGATGACCCCACAACCTCTGGTCTTCACCCCCATGGTCACGCAGGCAGGGTGCGCGCTGCGGTGCGCTGCTGTGCGGGGGTTGCTTGTGGATCCACGCCAGAAGTCCAGGCAGCCCCACCAAAGAGCACACACACAGCTCAGGGTCAGTCCCCCTTGGGTCAGTCCCGGCATGACCCGCTGTCCTTGCCTGTCCCTGCTGGGGCTGTCACTTCCCTCGTGCTTGGCCCTGCCTTGCTGAGTTTTCTTGCCATCGTTTGCACAAGCGTGCCAGGCAGGCCGTGACAAAAAAAAAGCAGCACGTGCCTAAAGGAGCAATGGCTTGAAATTCTGCCCAAATCCCCATGCCACCAGCTGGCCCTTTGGCTGCAGGCAGCTGAAGATTGGGGGCAGAGCAGGGCACGGCCGCTGTGGTGCTTTCCGAGCCCACCCCGTGTCCGGCAGGGCGCTGCTGGCCCAGCGGGGCTGCTCTGCAGGAATCCGCTCCATCCCCCTGGCAGCACATGAAAAGCCCCAGCCACAGGATGTGTTTTTGCACGCTGAGCTGGGGAAAGCGAGGGGAAGGGACAAGAGAGAGGAAGGGAGCTGAATTACTCTCTCCATTGTCAAGTTTATTTTCAACACTTTTTTTTTTTTTTTTTCTCCCAAAGAGTTGAGACTTTTTATTTCCCTTTTCTCCAGAAGTGACCTTGGAGATTTGTTCTGCTTTCTCCAACAATAACACCATCCCGGTCCTATTTGTGGTGCAGGGCTCGAGCAGCTGGCACAAGGGGCTGGGCTGAATTGCCAAAAGTTGGGGCTCTTTAACCTCTGCCAGCCGCTTCCCCTGAGCACCTCGGGGTGCAATAAATTAACACGCTTGCGTCTTTCCGCTGGGAACCTGGACGAATTTACAGGATAAAATACCTTTAACAGACTTTTTTTTTTTTTTTCCCCTGCTTTTATTTTCCCTTTTCCCTTTCCCTTTGCTCCCATTCAGCCCAGGCTGCTTCCCGCTGTCCTGCTGAGCCTGGGCAGCATAATAAACATCGCTTAAAAACACAGCTCTGCGTAGCCCCCTTTGCACCGAGGTGTGTTGGATCGTGGCTTTATGCTTTTATAACTGCTGGTTAATGCTCGTGGATATGAATCCAGCTGGGTTTTTCTTGGCTGCTTCAGGAATCGCTTGGATTCCTCCTGCCTTGGGGTCCGCAGCACGGCGCGTGCGAAGCGAAGCCGTGCACGGTCCTGGTGCCTTGCTCTTGGCTCAAGCACCTTTGGACCTCCGTTTCTGCATTTGGGAAATGGCACTGACTGTTTGCAGGCATTCCCTGGGGATTCATACCTGTCAGATGTTTGTTTGGTGCTGAGAATTCTTAGAAACAGCAATGCTAAGAGCACGCAGGACTGAGCAGGGTGCATGTAGGACCTTCTGCTGTGCAGAATGCTGCCAAAACACTTCCATTTTCCTCTATCCTAAAAGCAGAGCAGCCATCTAGGCTGGAAGCAGGTTGCTTTTTCCTTCTGTGCACCAAATCTGAGTGACTTTGACAAAAGCAGCTTGTTCCTGGGCACCGGCACTGATGGAGGAACAGCCCCTGCCACCCGTACCTGCTGTGCTGCGGCTTACCTGGGGGGCAAGGAGCACCCCTGGGTGCCACCAGCAGCTGAAATCAGGGCTCAGGGACCCTAGAGTGCTGGTACCCCATCCCTGCTGGATGGCTTTGACAGCTCTCCTGTTGCTCTGGTTGGTTTCTGTGTCCCACCATCCAGGCTGGGGTTGGAGCTGGCTGTGGTGTGCGGGGCTGCTGCTCTGGCTGTGGATCTCTGGCTGAGTCCGGCTCCTTTTGGGATAGGTAAAATCATCCCAGCTGCCTCATTTAGATCTTATCATCCCTCTCTGGTGTGGACGGTCCCTTCCTGCAGCGCTGCTTCCATCTTTAGGCCAGTATCTAAGAGGAGGCTATTTATTCCTCTGTTTAAATTTATGTAAAGCATAAACATTGTGTCCTGAGATGTTTATAAAGCAGAGAGGCACTTCCTCTTCTCATTTCTCACTTTTCATCAGCGCTTTTTGCTTACTCACCAGCAGTGAAGCCATAAAGGGATCACTTTTTTTTTTCCTTTTCTCCCCGATTAAATCAAATGGTCCTGGTGCAGGTACTGAAAAACAACCAATCATACAGAGAAAAAAAAAAGTTCTCCCTGCCTGCCCGCTGATGGAGGTGATCATCTGCAGCGTTACGGAACAAAACACGGAGGCAGCCCCAGCAAAATGTGTGCTGTAAGCTTCTGGTGCTGGGCTGGGTGGCCTCCCTTCTCCTCACCCACCCGTGGCACTCGTGAGCCCCCTGGGCACAATCCTGACAGCAAAAGGGCAAGGTCACGACGAGACAGGAGAGCCCCATCTGCGTCTGACCAGATGCCACCAAGCGTCCAGATTTCTTCTGCCCCAGTGGGTTTCGGCTCAGAGGTGGAAGGCTCTCGTGGAGACATCGCTCTCCTTCCATGCAAAGTCTTGATGTAGGTGGATTGGGGCTGTCAGGGGGTGACACAGGACTGCAGGGTGGCAGTGCCTTGTTGGCACGGCAGGTCACTGCTGTGGCTCCGTGTCCGAGCTCTGCGCCCTCAGCGGTTCCACTGTGTCCGTGCTCAAAGGCTGAAAGCACAGCGGATGCTAACCTTGGGGGAGCATTGGCTGAATGCGGGTAATTAAGGTAATTTTCACTGTTTTCACCTGATCGATACTGGGAGTTATTGATCCCGTTTGGTGATGGGGATGGAGAGGGGGCAGCACTGCTGTTAGTGCCTGTGCAGGCATCACAGTGCTCCTGTGCTCACCCTGCAGGACCCACTGCAATAAATCCGTGCAAACCGGAGCGGGAAACACCTGAACAAGGCAAACGGGGGCAAGAACAGACCCCAGCAAACAAATGCAAATGTGCACAGAAGCAGCTCAGTGTCAGTTCTTCCAGCTGGTGCATGGGGCACCTAGCAGGGGTGATGGCACAGCCTGCGTGGCACGGCCCCCAGCACCGGGGAGCTTCACTTGCAGGCTCCAGGACCCCCTGTTGCACCCCTCAGTGGGAAAACCAGGCTGGAAAGCTATGGGGGCTGATGCATCAGCCTCTGGCTGAGGTCAGTGGTGGTGAAGAACTGGAATTTTCTCCTCAAGCCTTTCAGGGGGGCTTCGCCATGTCATGCACTTCTGCGCTGGGTTGCTGCTGCTTGGGGTCGCTGCTTTCACTGACGGGGTGGCTTTGTAAAGGGTGTGATTCTGCCGTGTCTGGCAGTGTTCCCATGTTGGGTGCATTTTCTCTTCTTTCTCCCATAACGTGAGCACCCAGGAGCACAGGATCTGGCTCTGCAGCTCCGGGGTGCTGCTGCTGCTGCTCGACCCCAGCTGGTCCTGAGCCAGCGTGAGCAGACAGGCCTGACTCTTAGGAGGATGGATAGTTGGGATTTATTGGGATCTATTCTTACCCAACTTCCATTTATAAACTCTTCAGTCAGGATGAAATCTGGGTAGGATTTCCCAATGTGGTAGCTGTGAATAAGAACATCTCCCATCTCTTCGTGCCCTGCAAAAGGAAGAGAAAGTGTCTAATAATAGCTGTGCGAGGAAGGCTGTACACAATAAAGACATGATGAAAAATATTACACTCATTCATATTGATTTTTGCTTTGTTTGCTAGCTGCTTGCTTTATTACCCTGGCAGAGCCATGAGCAATGTCATCCCAGGCTCAGCTAATGAGCAGCCATCAGCTGTCATCAGGCTGGCTTGAAAATTCACTTCCACAGCCATGGAACAAATAACGCCATCCAAAACGCCCGTCCAGAGCTGCGGTGCCTCCTGTGCAAGCTGGTTTGGCACGGGGAAACACCAAGAGGAGAAGGAGCCCATTTGGTTTTTAGTCCCATCCCTTAACCAGGGCGTGCAGAGCTGTCATTGAACCAGGGTTAAACAGGACCCTTCCCCAGGTTTTGCGGGTCACCTTTATTCGGGGACTTTTTCTTAAGCAATGAGCTTCGCCCCCAGTTTTCCCCCAAAAAGGAAATGTTTGCAAGTGCTTAATTTATATTAAATTGACCCCGGCTCCCAGCGGCAAGGGCTGGAGTTAGCCCCAGGGTCCCTGGTGGGAAGAGATTTGGGCTGTCACGGAGAGTGATGTTCATGGGTTTTGAATACCATTAATTAATTAGAGTTTTGCAGCCCCTTGTCCATGCTGGAGCAGCAACTCCCTTCATTAGCAGCCAGAGAAACGCCGCCTCCAGACAGCGCAGCGCAGTCCCCGAAACCTTCCCGTCTCCTTGCTGGAGAGCACGTTCTCAGCTGGGACTGGATTTACAGTGCCATCATGCATTATTCATCCGAAACAATGCATATTCTAGCTCCACGGTGGTGCGGGCCAAGGCAGAGTAATCTTAAGGATGTCTCCAACCTATAAATCTTAATGATCCAAGCATTAATAGACTTTGTGCGTGTGTTTGTGGGTACACAAGCAAGTCTTCCTCGTAGCAGACAGCAAGATCCAACCCAAATTAAATTGTTTTGCAAGCAAGCAGCGCAGCATTTCCCCTCTAGCAGGAGAAATTGGTGACCTGGGCACGTGCAGTGCTTCCAAACAGAAGTTCAGACCTGCTCTCGGTGCATCTGCTGGGAAAAAAAGGGGGAGCTCACAGCCTGAGGGTCTCTCTTGAGGCTGGAGGTTGGGATGCTTGGTTTAGATGCTGCTCGTGCCCGAGTCGCAATGAAGAGCTAACCAGTTGCTGCGGCTGCAGGTTTTGGCGTTTGTTAGCGGAATTATTTCTGACTGGGAGAGTGGAGGAAGGGTTGTGAATAAAAAAAAATCTTCTAAAACCTGCTGGGATTTGTTGGCAAAATTAAGTGTCTTTTAAGAAAGTGAACAGGATGTTGGACTTCTTAAAGGGGAGGCAATTTATGCTAGTATTTTTATAATAATTGATATTAAAGGAAAAAATTAGGCATTGTTTACATAAAAGCCATGTTCTTTGCCATCATTAAATCCTTCTGCTGCCCCTAATACCACACGTACCCTTAGGTCTAAAATACAGCTTGGGAAGCCCTTTCCTTTAACCGAGTAAATAAGATTTAGCTCCTGCGTGCTATCTACCTGTTTCTATGGAAACCAGATTTTAGTGCCAAGCAGGCTGCTTGAAATCGGCTTCGCTCCTGGTACGGCCGCAACCTGTCCTGTGCCAGAGCAGCAACAAAAAGCATCCGGGGGCTTGTGCCGATGGCCTGGAGAAATGGAATTAATGGGGGAATTCTTCCTTTTTTTTTTTTTTTTTTTTTTTCTTTTCTGAAAGCTGATTTTGCCTCTGCCCAGAGGGGAGGAGGAGATGCTCCGGGCTGTGCTCGGTGCTGGGGGAATCCCGGTGCCCCAGCTGGGAATTTGCTGGAGCCGTGGAGGTGCAGGGATTGGGGTGAGCCTTCAGCAGTGCTCTTGCAGTGCAGGGGCATCGTCCGGGATGCTGCAGCGAGCCCGGGGTTGGATTTGGGAGAAAATAAACAGAGTTAAGTGTTGCTCGTCTCTGGGTTCCCATTCAAGTGCAGCTAGGAAGAGCAGAGCGAGCCAAGCACGACTTCCCTCTTGTACTGAAAAAATTATTACAGCATAATTATATTCGTAGACTTGGAAAATGAAACATCTTTCTCAGTGGGCCTCAGGGCCAAAATAGATGCATTTTTATGTTATTTTTACCAGCGCAGTTTTTTTTAGATGTCAGTTCCTTTTCACAATCAACGTGGAAGCGGCCGAGCTACGCGATCGTCCTTATGAAAATCTCCAGCCTATTTTTGCCGTGTTTGGGATTAGACGATGCGACACGTCCAAGGGCCTGCCCTGGAGACAGGGGCGTGGGTCGAAAGTGTCAGATGGTTAAAAACAGATGGCTTCTGGTTGTCTTCTTCTGCTCTCAGCGCTCGTGTCACATCAGTGGTTAATGTTTTAATGAGAGGCTGGAGGGGAGGTTGGCGCTGGCGTTCTCCCCGGCTGGACATCCCCATGGTGCTGGCAGTGGTTATGGTCTTTCATAGCCCTTCAGATTATTTCTGTAATCCCTTAGATTATTCCTTTTGCTGCTTCCCTTGTGTTTCTCCTCTCCTTTCCTTGCTGCGATGGGTTTGTGTGGTGGTTGGGGTCCGTGAGATCAGAGCTAGCTGCAGCGCAAACTCATCGTGGCTCCACCAGGAAAGGCGGATCGCCCTCGCTGGGCGAGCACGCACCACGTTGGGCACCTTGATCTGTGTCTGCATGCCAAGATCTGACGATAATGAGGGCTAATAATGTGCCAGCATGATAAATCTGGAGCAAACCCAAGGCACAGCGGGCAGGACGATGGCCCTGGGAAGTGGCACTGCTGCCAGCCCCAGGGGATCTCTGCCGTGCTCCACGTGGGGTGGGTGTCGGGAGGGTGCCCCTCTGTCGTGTGTGCTGCCACCGTCGTGATCGCTGCCCTCAGCTGGGAGGGAAGTGGGGTTCACGTGAAGTTCTGAAAGGTTTCTCTGCCAAAAGGCATAGCTGGGTGGTTTTTCCATGCCCCTGCGTTCCTCTTTTGGGGTTTTTGTGATAAAAGACATTACGCCCTGCATCCGATGTGCCAGCTGGCTCGCCGTTAGAGGTGCACGAGTGTGAGTGATGAACCCCCGTGGGCTGAGCAGCACCAACCCTCTGCATGAAAACAGGCCTCCAATCTGCAGCCAGTCAGATCTTGGTGCACATTTTCCCCATTAATGTCCAGGGCAGAGACCACGTCCTGCAGCTGGACGTTTTTTTCCATTCTTCTTGCCTGAAGCCCTTCTGTAATCTTAATGGAAAAGAAATCCTCCCTCCCCGTCCACCCATTCGTTATTGGAACTGCTAAACAGTCATCTTCAGCAGCTCTCTAATAAAAGGATGTCAGTTAGATGAAGCCCTGGAGAGCCGAGCTGCTTATGGGGAGCTGTTTCAACTTGATTCCTTGCCGGCTTTTTAATATACTTTAATACAGTTCTGGTCCTTTTTCTGCATAGTTTTTCCCCATCAAAGCTTATCTACCCTGCTCTGTTGTCTTACCATCACCTAGCTTTGCGTTGGGCTTGGGGGAAGGGGACGGTGCACGGCGCAGCGGAGATCTCGGTATTTATATCACAGATGCAAATTGGCGAGTGGCTCGGCTCTGGCCAGGTGGTGAAAAGCTCTGAGGTTAAAATTCTGGTAACGAACGTGCTTGCGGCACCGCAGCCGCTCACTTAAAGGGGCTGCACTTCCTCGTTTGTTTGTCTGTAGTTTTATTTGTTTGAACGTTGCTCTGGAGCGTGGGATCACCCTCAGCCTGCTCGCACCTCACCGTGCCGTGCTGTACGGCTCCCAACGCCGTTCTCAGGCAAATCCATCCCGAGGTGCTCGACAGCAAAAAAAAAATAAAAGGCAGAAGGGCAGGCGAGCTGTCAGGACAGCAGACAGAAGAGGAAAAGTCATGGGCAGATGTGCATTTATGGGGTATTCTGGGCCCTGCCAGGAGGCAGCACTGAGGATCAAGGTGTCCTGTGCACAGCGCGCGGCTCTCCGGAGCCGTCCGGGACATGCTCTTGGAAAGACTTGATAAGATGTGTGTTTGCTCTGTGAGATTTATGGACAGGCCTGGCCGAGCTTCCCCTTCTAATATTTCATCTAATGTTCCTGTTGGTGCTGGGGAGGAGAGGCAGGAGAGCCTGGCAGCACCAGGGGACACGAGCTGCCGGCCTCCTGCCCTCTGATGGAGACCAGCAGGGCCATGCTCGTGCCTTGGCAGCTCCATTTTTCATGCAGAAACGTGCAGTGTTTTCCCAGGAAGGGCAGAGAAAGGGTCCCGCAGAAGTGATGCTGGGTTTGCCACTTCCCATAGCACATAGGTTGGGTCCTCACTGCTGGAAACCAGCGCAAGCACGCTGGTTGAGCTGGAGCAGGCTTGATACGTTGAGCTGGGCACCCATGGGTGCTGAGATGCCAGCTCTGCCTCACCCTCCGGTGGCTTTCCTGGAAATCCCGGCTGTGCCATGGGTGCAGCAGTGCCGCAATATCCCCGATGGGACATGCAATTAATTTAGATCACCTGTACCTTGAAGGCAGTGGCTCGGCTTAGGGGTGCTGAGGCTCACCCCAGCAGCTCTGCTGGAGTCCCCAGAGGGCAACCGTGCTGACACTGTCACTGTCACTCGGCCCTGCTCCGTCCCCGTTTGTCCCCAGGCTCAGCAGGAGAGCAGCTGCAGAGCCCCTGGGGGAGCAAAGACATCACTGAGATATCTGCAGGCCCATGGGGCTAATTGCTTTCGACGTGCCCCATCCCTTGCTCGTGCACCATGGAAGAGTTGTTCGGGTCCGTGCTGTTAACCCTGTTCGGGCTGTAATGAAGACATCCCACGTCCTGCATGGGCAGAGCCGGGTGATGATCGTGTGCTGCCCGTGCTGGTTTTTTGTTTTTTTTTTTTGGGGGATAAACTGGGGTAAACCAGGCTCAGACCCACACACAACATGAAGGAGAAGGGTGAGAATACGTGGGAATGCGCTTCTTGCAGAAGGATCCCAACAGAAATCACTTGAGTGGCTGGTTAATAAAAGTTTTAATAAATGCTGAGTTGTTTCGGTGTGCGGCCCGTCGCTTTCATCCGTGACTGTACAAATATCAGTGCCATCACCCACTATTGTGCCTGCGAACACTTATTACTGATAACGCTGGTATCTGTTGCAGTAGAAAGCACTCCATGAAAAATACATAAGTGGGGCCTTTGTTAGGAGAGCGCTGCCGCCGCTTCTCCCCGCTGCGATAACCGGCTGGGGCATTTTGCTGCGTTTTCCCTCTGTGATGCAGCGATCCCTGTTTTTGATTCCTCTCCCTCCTTAACCCCTCAGCTCCCTTCTCTCGCAGCTCTCGTTCCCCAGGTGGGATTGATCCCAGGGTGATGGGGACAGGAGACAGCTGGAGTAAGGGGGGTGGGTCTGGGCTGGGGCTGGTCCCTGCTTTCTGGGCAAAAGCGGGGAGGAAAGGAGGAAAAAAGTTTGTGGGGGGAAAAAAAAAAAAAAAAAACGCTTTAGAAGACCTTTTTTCAACATGAGCCAGTTTGTCCCCATTTCCCTGCCCTCTTCTCCATGGATATACTTATTCACAGTCCTGTTGGGTATCGGGTACCGGCCAGGGTAAGTGATCCCATGATAAATATTGCAGAGGAGCCGATGTGGGGCTGCTCGGGCTCGGGTTTGTTGGTGCCCAGAGAGCCGGCCCAGGCTGCTGCCGGGAGCACCCTCGGTGTTCGCATGGAACCGACCGCCCCTCCCCAGGTCTGGCAGGAGGGGTGGGGAAGAACCCCCCGATCTCGTGTCAGCTGAGTGATGGAGAGCCCCGATCACACTTCCCATGTTCCTGGCTTGCCTTTTGTGCTCCGTGGAACTGCATTTCAAGGGATGCACCGGCTGGAAAACACGTCCTGCTGATGGTGAGGTCCCTCTGCGGTGCTCTTGGACCAGCTGGTGGGGGGAGAATCCCAGCTCTCGTGTGACCTGCAGGGTGCCTGCGGATGCTGCGGGATGAGCTGTGTCCCCGCTGGGGCTACCAGGTGACACGGGTCACCCTGTGGGGTGAGTCTGGAGGTGGTGACCCCGGGGTGGTGCAGCCCCGGTCCTTTGTGCCTTCAGGTCCCAGCCCATGTGAAACGCTGCCAGCCCTGTGCACCAAGCCCTTGGGCTCGCTCAGCATCACTGTACGGGATGGTGCCAGCCAAAAAAAGCAATGCTGAGGCTGCGGGGCTGTGGCAGGAGCAGGATGAGGCTCAGAGCTGTGGGTTTTTTTTGGTTTGGGTGGATCCTGCTCAGCCGCCCCTGTGGAGCTGTGGTGCTGGAGCCACCTCGGTGGCTTCTTGCCCTGCCAGGGTCAAGCCCCAGCCTGGTCACCGCTGCTTGTGGAGCCCCCCGACCTCTCCAAAGCTCATTTATGGCCAGCTAGGGAGAGAATTTGCTTAGTTTAATGTTTACTTTGCAAATGTAATATCAGAGAGGGGGAATACTGGCATAAATATACATACCTCGTCTCGCCGCCTTGTTCCTTCTAGTCACTCAGACATGTGATTTTACTCCTCCAGCTGTAAAGCCGAGCGTGCGAGTGTTAAATTGTTAAATAAGTCAAACATAATGATTCGAGTACCCAGCATAATGCTTCAGAAGCGCAGGATCTGAAATCCGACACAAGGCGCGCGGGCAGACGCCTTTGTGGAGATGGTGCTCCTGAGGGGGCCGTCATTTTGACAGGAATATATTTTCCCCCCTTTTCCCCCCCACAGCCCCGACTCGCGCGGGCTCGATGCTTTCGTGGAAGTCGCGTCCGCACGCGGTTCGTTTGGGTGTGGGATTATTCAACCCTTTCAGCTCCATCCCTGCGGGTCCGCAGGCTGATGGAACGATACCCGCTCAGCTCGGTGTGGGGGCCCAGACACGAAATGAAAGGTTTTGTTTTGTTTTTTTTCTTTTCTGAGGGGCAGGCCGAGCTGCTTATCTCTTGGTAGCGCTATCAAACACGGCAGCCAAGGCACAGCGTCTACATCTGGCCAAAATATGTCGTGGGGGGGGGAAAGTTGTTTTGAATAAAACCTCGTCCTTTGTAGCAGATGGGGAAATACTCATTAAAACTGAATTTTCAGTGACATTTTTTGCCCGAAGATGTGAAATGGTCTGTCTGAAAGTTTGTGGAGTCAAAAGAAACATTGCTTTTTGTTTTCCTTTTTTTTTGTTGTTTTCATTTTTATTGGATAAAAACGAGACGCTTATTGGTATCTTTCAGAGCAGAAAGAAATCTCTTATTTCTGCTGCCCGACTTCCCAAAAGCCGAGGTTTTTGCCAGGCTGAGCTTTTCTCTGAGGCCTTTAGCAGCTGCGGTGGGCACGTGGGGCTGCTGGAGCTGGCTCTCGCCTGGCTTTTTGGGGGTTTCACGCTATGCAAAGCGCCTCGTGCAGTGGTCACCTCGGTTGCTTTGCTTGCTGGTGGCGTGGAACCAGCACCACTTCTTTTATTGCAAAAATCTCTCTTCTGGACCCGTAGCACCAATTCGCAGGGGTGGCTTTTGGGATGGGGCGTGAGGTATTGGCCTTTACTTATAATGCTCTCCAGACCTCGCAGGCCCGCATGTGTGGGGCCAGCGATTCCTGTTCCCCCATGGGGGTCCCTGTGGCAGGCATCCCCCTGGCTGCAGGGCCCCGTTTGTCAGCGGGGTTCCTTCACAACCTCAGCCCTAAATACTCCATCCCGTGTTGAAGTGGCCCTACATTCACACACACAGATTTATCCCTTTTTTTTTTTTTCTCCTTCCCCCTGCAACCCAAGCCTGACCACAGCACCACCCAGCTGCTCTTTGTCTCCAGTGACTGATTAAAAGGCTGGAGGAGAGAGCATGTGGTGGCTGGAGCTGCGCTTTCCGCCCTGTGCATCACCGTGTGATTACGCCTGTGTATTTTTGGCATCGCTTCCCCGTAACGGGGCTGGAGCTCGCTCTTTACAGCCTATGTAATTTTAACGTGGCATGCTGAAATTCACCGAAGCTTCTGGTTTCCGCAGATTCCGCTTTTGCTCAATCTGTTCTTATTAATTTTTAAACACTCGCGTTTCAGCGGTAGATAAACAGCTGGTGACACCTCCGGAGCCGCGGAGTTCTCCCAGCACAGCCCCCAGGACCTCGCTGCTCCAGGGTGCAAGCACTCGCCGAGCCCTGCTCCCACCCATCCCTGAGCCCAATTTGCTCTTTCTGCCCTTGCCCAATTTGCAGCCAATTTGCTCTTTCTGCTCTTTCAAGCCATTGCATTTTGCTATGGTCAGAAGGGCCAAGCGGGGCTCGTGGTGGAGCATCCAGCTGGGGATTCTGCCCGAGCATCCCTGACAAAGCTATTTACATTCCTCAAATCACCGCCTGAAAACATCACGCCTGATCCTTTCTGTCCTTTTCTTTTCTCGAAGGCAGCCAAGATCTAATCTTTGATTTTTTTTTATTATTTTTTTCTAACAGCTGCATGGATTTGCTAGGTCTGCAGGGACCCTTAGATCATCCTGTCTCACCCTCTGTACAGTAGTGACCGTGGAAACCCATCCAGCTTCCCTTCCGCCCCGTAATTTGTGAGCTGTGACTGTACACATCCCACTGAGGGAGCCAATATTTCGGACGTGTTTCACTGCAATTCTTTCACCTGCCAGCTTGCAGCGCGTTGTGAGCACGTGGCAGTAAGTGTGGTGTCTGCAGAGGCAGCTGGATGGAGCGGAGACTAAATTTAACCAGTGCCACCAAATCAAAGCCCTTTATGGGTATATTTATCCACCATTGCAGCACAAGCAAGGACTGTAGGTTTTGGCTATCAGTGTCTCTGGAAAGCTACCTTGTGGGTTTCTTTTTCATCAGCCCAAGGCTCCTGCCTTTCTGCAGGGGTGTGCATTCACAGACAGAATGGTATCAACGCGTTTATTCCCTGTCACAGCTTTTTTGTGGAAGCAGATAGTCGTGTAGTGGACATACCCGTGCTCATGGTGCTTTTAGATTATCCTCAATAACCTGGAAAAATCAGGCAGTTGTTTCTGATGGGAAATTTCCTGCCTCCTCCGCATGGGAGGAGGGAAGCAAGGTGTGTGCTCTGCTGGCCTCTGGGAGCGCATCTTCCAGGAATCCTGCATCCCTTCTTCCTTTGTTAGAGAAACCTGGGGAAGGGGATAAAATGCCCCATGCTCAACGAAGGCAATGCTTTTGGGAAAAAATAGTCATAACCCGAATTAACATTTCATAAGTGTGAAAAGTGAGGTTTGCTTCCTTGTGCCCCGTGCTTGAACTGTCGCACCGTGCTCGAGGTGAGCTTTCCAAAGGTTGCCAGCTGCGTATGAGCACAGGGCCTTATATTTACACATAACCGAGGCTGAAGCAGGCAGCTCTGTAGCACGGAGTGATTTCTCAGCTGGAAGAGCAGTTTTCAGGGTCACGGAGCAGGCCCCGGTGATGTGAGGGGCTGCGGCTGCGAGCCAGAGCGTCGCCAGCAGCCGGGGGCTTGAAGCCGTTTACCAGGCGTCAGTGCTGATCCCGAGGGAGAAGGGCTGGGACCTGGGTGGCTTTGGGGAATTTTGCTTGGCAAGCCAGCTTGTAATAACAAGAAAAAAACCCAAAGTTTACAAGGTGCTTGTCTCCTCTCTGGTGGCCAAGAGAAGATGGGAGTTAATGAAATGAAGGCTGTGCTTGCTTTCCCATGCTTTGTCATCTAGCAGCCGCTCTTTCTCTTGCTTTATCTATTTATTTCTTTATTTTTATATTCTATTTTTTTCTGCTTGATGTCGCTTTGGGTTTTGAGATGCTGGAGGCAGGGCAGCAGGAGCCACATCCCTCTGTCATGTCACCACCAGGGCAGACCAGGGCGGCTCAGTAGGTGGAGGGCTGGTTTCCTCCAGCACACATCATGCTGCTCTTCTGGGCTTCTGGTACTCGATGCTGTGCAAATAAACACGTTTCACCCGCTTGGCGAGCCAGGAGCAGCCCAAAGGGCCTTGATCCTAATGGGGTTCTCATTGCAAGCCCTGGGTCTGGTGCAGCTGCAGGCCTGCACACAGCATCAAACAAATCACAGCAGCCGTTTGCAGCCACATCCAAAAAGCTGTCTTTTAGGATGCGCTTGAAAAACTGCTATAGCTCCCTACATCCTTTGTGTACTTCCATATTACAGAAATTTATTTGAGCTTAGACAAATTTAAACTGCTCTCCCCAGCGGCTTGTGATGGTTTAGCTACAGCAGCAGAGCTTCGGGAGGGGCTTTGCTAAGCCAGAGCTGCAGGGGCAGAGGTGGGAGCTGTGCTCTGCTCGAGGTGCAGCACCCAGCTCACAGATGAGGTGCTGCTGCAAGATGTTGTGGGCTCAAAGCCAGAGAAATCAAAATGGAAAAGCCTCCACTGCTTTTGGAGGACTTGCACTAACCGGTGTCTGTTAGCCTGGCTAAAGCTCAGAGCTGACCCCGTATGTTTGTTCGGTGCCAGGGATTCCTTGGGCTGTGCTTGGACTCTCTGAGCCACAAAAGCTCAGTGTGGCAGCAGGGGACAAAGCTGTCCCTGTGCCTGCGTGCACGTATCCAGCTCCTGGTGCTGGCATCTCCTGCCTGGGTTACTGCTCTGGTGCTGGGGGGTTCAGTGCGGTTGGAGAACCACCCGTCTGCGTGCCACGGCCGTGCCTGAAGTCAGGGGGATCTGCAAAATCCAAATAATTGGCTTTTTGGCGCCGTCGCTAGTGTTCCTCTTAAATACTGCTGCACTTTTTTCTTTAGCAGCTGGAATAAAGATGAAGGAAATAAGCCGAGGAGAATTTCAAGCCCTCTCTCTTCAGTAGGTAAATTGCCATTGTGCGAGTGAATTGGTTTCATATGGATGCTTCTGATTTCTCCCTGCATATGTTCATAAGCCTCTTTTGTGCTCCATATGCTTTTCTCTGACTGCCCAAATCCATTCCAGTGCAGAGTGGACACGGGAAGTTAAAGGTATGTGAAAATCTGTAATATTTTCTGCTTACATCCAAGGCCTTGATCAAGAAGGATTAAAGCTAATGCAGGCTAAAGCCAGTTTCTCGGAAGCGGGTTGGGATATCCCTGTCCTGCATCCGACTCGATGTTCTTTCCATCTGTTCCGACAAATCCAATCAGTGCTGGGGGATGGGGAACATCCTTTGGGCATCACGAGTTACCGAGTCCAGGAAAGTCCTTGAGCACAAGGAGGGGCGAGATTGCAGAGCGGGAGCCTCGCAAGCTGGGGGGGAAACTTAACCAAAACCACCCAAATCCAAATGTTTAACAAGCACGGCTCATTTCTACCCCAAGTTCAGCCTGTCGTGGGCTTTCCTATGGTGCCAGATGAGCGCCTCTGCCTGGAGCTGCTTTTTGTAGCACGATGGCTTGGCCACCCTGTGACTTCTGATATTTGTCAGTGCTTTGCAAGGCTCCGAGCCCTGGGGGCAACACCGAGAGGCTTTCCTAGAATCTTCAAAGCCTGTGGGGACGCATTCCTGCCTGCCTTGCAGGGAAATGTTGCCGCTGGTGTTTCCTCCACGTGCTCGCACAACTTCGTGCATCTCCGTGGCGGCTTGCTCCTGCGTGCCAACAGGAGGTGATGGAGCTGAGCTCTGCGTGGCCCAATTAGCCATTGTAAATGCATTTACCAGCATTTTAAGCTAATTAGCATTCAGGGCTTTTTTTTTTTTTTTTTTTTTTTTCTTTAAGCACGAAGGGCAAAGTGCCCAGCGCTTGTCACAGAAACTCCACTGGTTTGTACAGGTTGAGGTCGGGGCTGTTGGAGCCTGCATCTTCCTGCATGTTTCACGTCCTCCCACGCTTGAGCCGATTCCATCACAAACTTGCTACCTGCTTGTCACTTCAAAGGGAAGCGGGGAGGAGACGCAGCTACTTACTCGTTGCAGAGCTTTTTATTTGGCACCCTGTTATTGCTCTGTGACAGCCTTACAGGTGCCCCTGGAGCACAATCCTAACGTCAGCCCCTTGATATCCGCGGGGATGTCCTGGAGCCTGAATGCCTCAGTGGGAATTTTTGGCTGCTGGGAACATCAGTGCCACTGCATCTGTGCTCACACTGTGCTTGTGGAGCTGGAGCAGGGGTCTGGGTGACAGCAGCCCCGTGTACAGGCACCACGGCAGCTCGCCTGCACGCGGGCAGTGCTGGGCAGCAAGCAGGGGCATCGTGGGGCAGTGCGATCCGTAAAGCTGGTGAGGGTTTGGGGGGAGATTTTTGGCCCTTTCCCAGCTGTCATACCTCCTGCCCACCCCCAACGAACCTGGCCAGCAACCCTTTTTCTGCTAACGGCTGGTTGATCTCCTCCTCCTTGCTTTTGGGGTCAGCTAATGCCGATCTCCCGGCACGCTGCCGCCCCGTCACCCTGCCTGCCTTCATCCCGAGCTGCTCGGCATCCTTCCAGGTTAATTAGTTAATTACGGATCCACTACATTGCTAATTGGGGCTGAGGGAAGGAGCCAGCTTGGCCAGGCGAGGCACAGAGCTGTGGAGCCCTGGCACGTGCCGGTCGGTGCCACCACCCCAGCGGCTTCTGGCTCCTTGATGCACCCCATGGCCGGGCACTCACCTTGCTGTCAGCTCTAGAAGCTCAGCCAATTCCTGGCTTAGCCACCATTGCTTACTGTTCCCTTTTTTTTTTTTTTTCTTTTTCTTCCTAATTTCCAGGAAAGTGTTGTTCCCTGGCTTCATCAGCTTTGTTTTCAGAAGGATGTACGTTTTTAGCCAGCTTTTGTAACTCTTACAAGGCTATACAAATGAACCCTCTCTATTTTTCTTAGAGGCAATTTTGCAACGTCCTTGGTCTCGGGGAAAGCAGCCAGCCCCTCGTCTCAGACTTCCCCATGCTCAGGCATTTCTGGGAATCCTCCTCATCTCTGGGCAGCTGGCAGGAGGATGCTGAAATCTTCGTTTTGCCTCCCATCTGGTTCCCATTGCCCAATTGTATTCCGTTATTGCTCTGCAAAAGCGGAACGTGGCTGGCTCGGGCTTCACGGATCAGCAAAGCCAGCCTGCACTTGGACAGGCTGGGATCACACGAGCAGTGAGGGGTCGTGGTGCTGGGCAGCAGCAAGGGGAGGTGACACAGAGGTCCCTGGGCACTGCTGGCACATTGGAGCCCCCCAGGGACACGAGGGTTGTGTTCAGGGGGAGAGGAATGCCCAGACAGCTCTCCTGAACAGACTGATGGTCAGAGAGAAGTGCACGGGTGTGAATGAAATTAAAATCTCCATCAGCACATGTAAAACATGGCATCCTCCTCCATCTTCTGGACAGCAAGACAGGACAAATCCTCTGCTAAAGCCAGTCCAGGATGGCTCTCCTGTGTCTGTCCCGTTGGGGCATTCGTCCAGTTGCCATCTCCGACAAGCCAAGGATGTTCTTGGTGGTTTGCAAGGAGGGACGGGGCGCCCTGCGAGCCTGCTGTTTACCCACATGTCCCTCTGATCCTCGTCTTGTTTCACGCACTGCTGCACACCAGGGCTAAGATGGTTTCGGCTCCTGTTTAATTAATGCTGTTCCGTATCATGCAGAAATGTGAGATGGCTGGTGCCACCTTACACCCACACTTGTGGCATGTTGGTGACTCATTCCCAAGTCAGCGTTTAGAGGTGCTAACAAGCTTTTCCCACAAATAACTTTTGGGACATGGAAGCTTTTCGTTTGCCTTCCTTTCTCGTGCTAACAGCTGGCTTATTTCCAATGGCTTGCAACTTCTGTGCAAATTGACTTTGCAGGAGGATGTGGAATTGGAAAGTTGCCTCCCCTGTGACCATCTGAGTCACACCACCAGGTTTTGGGGGACCTGATGTGCACAACAGCCCTCTGGGACCTCCCGGAGCGTGCTGCTATGGGCAAAGTCATCGCTTGACACATTCCCAGTAGGAAATCTCCTGTATTCCCCTGCTGGAGGTGCAGCGTGCTTCCAGCAGCACGTACAGTCTCAGTGCCTGCTGGCTGTGGTGTTAGTTCACTTCCTCAAGTGCTTGGATTTTTTTTTTCCCCCACTCTTTTAAAGTCCCATCAAAGCTGGCTCCCCGCTTCAGTCGTTGCCAGGATGTCAGATAGTGATGGCAGAGGTAACTGCATGAGACAGAGACTCAGCATCCGTGTCGGAGAGGAGAGGCCATTAGGTAGCAGAATAAGTATTTATTGCTGTTGTGTTAGAGGCACTTGGCAGTGTAAAGAAAGCCTCGAGGTTTGTTTCGGGGCATTGATTTCTGTGCCTGGGGGCGGGGAGGAGCTGCACAGTGCATCCAGCTGCAGCTCTTGGTACTTCTGCGTGTCGACCTGCCTTGCTCTTGCCCTCTCCTGCCTTTGCCTCGTTTCTGTGTCCCGTGAGGTGAGGGTCCTGCTCTGTGTTGGTCCTGGCTCTGAGGGTTGGCTGTGGGATGGGGACATCCCTATTACAAAAGGAACCGAGGAGCACAGGTGCCTCCTTATGGCCTTAGGGACCAGGGACTAAGAGGTGAATGAAAACATTCCCTCCAATACCGTGTGATAGGGAAAGACAGGTCAGTGCCATAAATATGGGAAAGGGGCTGTATGTGTGGGGGAAGCTTCTGACAGCATGGTACAGTGCAGAGCTTTTCTACCACTAGCTATAAATCCACCTGAGTTCCTCTTTTCTCCTCCTTGTCAGGAGATATATCAGTTTTTGCAATGCCTGCCCACTGTTGTAAGGCTGCACAAGAACAGATGCTGCCCCCAAATTCCTCGAACGAGGCATGTTGGAATGATACAAGACCTGTTCCCACTGCAAATCAGCAGAGACTTTGCCAGCGACTTTGATGAAAGCGTATTTGCATCCCCAACACTTAACGTGGGCAAATCATGGGCTTAATGCGGCATGATGCTGGCTTTAATAACCCTTTTTTCAAAGGACCAGCTGAGCAAATCCATACTCCCTGCCCGCATACCCAGCGGAGCGATGCTGATCGCCTCGGGATGGCCTCCTGGACCTCTCAAGTGAGGGCTGTAAAAGCCCTGTACACACTCAAGCCCTTTATTTTTAATTACACCTACACAGGTGCCCTTTTCTGATGGAGTCCCTCCCCTGCTGCTCTGCAAGGAAATAACGCAGACCTTTGGTGCACCCTCCTCCTGCTTCCTCGGAGGAGTTGTTGGTTTGGGTAAAGGTGCTTTCATCTGGAAAGCGCATCTCTGACGAGGCACTGCTGTTAGGGGGCTTAACCTCATTATCCTGAGAGGTGTAATCGCTTGTCCCTGTGACCATAACGCAGCCTGACACGGGCGCTCTGAGCTGTGGCTAAGAGGTCTCGGGGACAATCTGTGTCAGATGCTCACTTGAGATTGTTTTAACCCTTTGCTACTCTCGAGATCAAGATTCCCTTTAGAAAAGGAAGGTCTGGCCATCCTTGGTGAATTTTGGAAGCAAAATCTAGCTTGTGCCTGCAGATCCTGCTCCCAGCGTGCAGACTGGGTGCCCAGCTAGGACTCCAGCTTGCCGTGAGGCTGGTGGCGTTAGCATCCCTGGTGAGCTCTCCTCCTAATCAGCATCTGGGCTTTAGGATTGCATTTACCACTTGAAAACAGCCCTTAATGCTTCACGCACAGCTTTAAGAGGTCAGGGGAGCTGCAAACCTGGAGGTCCTATCCTGTCTTAGCAGTGCTCTCAGTGCAGGACAGGGCTGCACCCGGAGATGTTAGTGCAAGGAATTCCCTGCGACATCTGTGGGATGCTCAAGGGACAGCAGACACCAGCTGTAGGTTTAATGTTTGCTGTGCTTGTCGGGCCTTATAGGTACTGTGCAGTAGCATGCAGAGCGTAAATAATGGATCTGGAGCAAGCAGGTTGTGTTTTAGCTGCGCATTTGGGGCTGGCTCACATGCTCTGGGGCTGACAGAGTGCTGCGGGACGCGGGGCTGGGTTCCCCGAGGTGTTAGTCATGGGAGAGGCGCATGCAAAAAGGCAGTGATGGGAAAAACTGCTGGGGACACTTTGGTTTGCAAATATCCTGCCTTGGCTGTGAGCCCCCGTGTGCGCGTGGAGCTGGGTGCGAGGTGCTGGGGTGGGTGCTGGGCCCCGGGGGTGCAGCGATGCTCCCTGGCAGGTGGGTGGGCAAAGGTGTGCAGGGACCACTGCCACCAGCACCACGAACTGAGCTGTCTGGGGCACGTCCTGCTGGCGCCTCGCAGCAATCTCACGGCTGCTTGGGTTTGGCAGCCTTGTCCCTTCACCTCTTCACGATGCTGGTGTTGCTGTTGGATGCCGTTACCCAGCTCAGGACTAATTGAGCCAGCTGGTATCCAAGCTTAGGGTCTGCTTCCCAGCCACACTGAGGCAGGGGATTCGGTCTGAGGATTTTTAGTTTATTTTATTATTTTTATTTATGTTTTGTTCTATTTTATTTGCCCTTCCCGAGTTTAGGTGTCAAATCATTCCATGTGATTTCGGGCTCTGAAACCTTCTCCCCAAGAAGCATGTGCACAGAGGTAGCAACATCAAGGTTTCTGCCCAGGCTTATCGCTGCTGTGCTGAGCTCCTGCCTTCATCCAAAGCAAATCCTCTTGTTCTGGGAACGCACGACGGCCTCACTAGGGTCTGCACAAGCCACGAGCCTGGCTCCAGCCCCTGCAGCTTGCTCCTAACTGCAGGGTTAGGGAGTTCCTCGTATGCAAAGTGTATTCCAGCCCAGCTGCCTCGGGTTGTTTTTGCAAATAACGAGAGTTTATTTTAGTTTTCTCGATGTGCAGAGATACCGCTAGAAATAAACAATGCTGGAGGAAATAGAAGAGCAGTAAGCATATTAATTTATTTTTTTGTTTTGTTTTAGTTTATTTTTAAATCCGTAATTCCTAAAAGAAAGCATTGGCTCTAAGGAAGATGAATATTAATGGTTTTCTTACGGTGTGGGGCTTTTGCTGGTTTGGTTTGTTTGTTTGCACAAATCCCACTTCTTTGCTCAGCCAGGATCCGTGCAAAGTGACCGGTGAATTTTAGGAACCTGGCTTGAGACCTGCTTTTGTTTCTGGAAGCGCAGAACTCGGTGCCTTTTGAACATGAGGCTCTCCATGAGGCCTCTGGTGCTCAGGCTCTGAAGCCGTGTCCCTGGCCCTCCCGCTGCCTTCCTGCTCGGGCTGATCCACAGCCACGCTCTTGTACCGTGGGGCACGAGGTTGGTGAATGATCAGCTGGATTGTTTGGTTTGGCTCATGGCAGCAAACCGGAAAGCTGGAATGCCAGGAATGCAGAGAGCGTCCCTCACCCTGCCCGGGGAAACCACCAGGGATTTTCCAACCCAGTGCAGGTCAGCTGCTGGAACCAGTCTGTGGGTTACGGCTACCTCTGCCTGCACTTTGTACCCCCAGAGCTCTGTTCCTGGCATCTTGTTGTCACCTTAGACCTAGCTTTTATGGCAACACATGCACGCTGAGCGCGGCTTTCTTGGAGGAAGTTCCGCTGAGAACTGGATAAAGTAATAATAATAATAATAACCTGCATGAGACCTTATTTAAGCCTACAGCCCGCCTCCTCCCAGAAGACAAACGCGCCCATACAAGTGTGTTTTTCCCAAGCAGAGTGTAGAAATGACTCTGCAAAACCTCCCCCTGCCGGTACTGGGCACGGGGCTTTCCCCTGGGCTGCGGGATGGGGCACGGCACTGGGCTGTGCCATGGACTTGGTCACTGGAGCCCTCTCCAGCATGGTCCAAGGGAGCTGTACATTTGGGAATTGTTGCTCAAGGCTCCTGGTGTGCTCCTGTAGCACTTTGAGGATGCTGCAGCCTCAAGACTGGCTTCATAGGTTCGAGCAGTGGGGATGCCCGAAGGTCTGAACGTCTGAAGTAATTGGCATAAATCATCGGGGAGCTGATAAGAAGTCTGGGGGCGTGCTGTCTGCCTCGGGAAACAAAGCTTCTGCGTTTCCAGCCTGCCTTAAAGGAAAGGGGAGGTATAAATAACTGGCGAACTGTAATTCCACTTAGTGTCATGTCTGTATTAGCTGTGTTAATATGTCCTAGAACTGCAGGAGCAACTAAGCCACGGATGAGATCAGGGACTCCTTGTGCCAACCGCTGCTTGGCTGCATAGCGCAGCAGTTCCTGCCCTGCCTAATAGAAAACGATAGCCGGGAGTGGCAGGAAGTATTAACTGCGTTTCTCAGCACATAAGAACCTGCTTTATGGGGAAAATGACACAGTTTAGCAAACACTTAAGGATTTACTTACTTTTAAGAATGCTGTTTAATCCTGTTGAAATTGAAAGGATTACTTGTTCTTAAACGCACGCTTGGTGCTTCCCTGGCTGGGGCTGGCACAGGAGCTAGGGTTGTGCGGGGCTTTCCTCGCCCCCAGCTCCTCCTTAGCGAAAAATAAATAAATTCCTCCTTGGAAAAACCCTGCTGGGTGCCGGACAGTCACTGCTCACTCTTGTTTTTGGAGGTGTAAGGCTTCTTTGTACCCAATCCTTCTCAGAAAGTGGGTCGCTTCGCTGCGGCCCTGAGCATGGATTTGGAGCCTGATCACAGGCAGGCTCACCCGGAACAGGTCCCAGGCTTTGATGTGCCAGGATGCTCAGAGATGTGGGGGTTTTGTGAAAGAACAAAGCAAAAAGCCCTGGCGTGGAGAACAGCGTGCTTCTCTTAGATTTCCCTGGAAGTCAAACCGTCATCGTATCTGTCTGAGTCATAAATTTATCTCTGGGCTGTGCGAGCCTAATAACAGAGGGCAGACGAGACTCACCCGCTCAGGAGGGGATGTCCCTGGGGCCACACGGTGCCCCCAGCCCCTGGCTTGTGGTCCCTCCGGCTGGCAGCCAGGCTCTGCCTTGAGTCTGTGGACAATAATGGGCTTGGTGCCACTTCTCGCCCAGCCTGGGTGCAGTCAGTCTGGCAGGATTTAGAGGTGGGATGCTGAAGCACAGGGGTTTAATAATACGGGCAGAGCGGTCTTTTAGGTTGTTGATAATTTGGGGAGTAAGACCTGATTTCTTTGAGTCCCAGTTATGCTTTAATGATTAGGTTTGCTGTTTGAAGGGCGATGTTACCAGAAGTCATATCTTTGCTTGACACTTCCCAAAACCAAAGCAAACAAGAGATGGCCAAGACAGGACTGTGAGAGGGACCAGGAGAGCCAGGCTGGTTCAGTGCCCCCCCAGGACGGAGGTGGGAATCTGGTGGGCGCCTGCAGCATGCTGGCCACAGAGCACGTGGCCAGAGCACCTTTTGTGGAGGAGTTCAACCTTTGCCCGTGCTTCTTTTTTGTTAGATTACAGTAAAATGGGGAACTTCGCTGCATTTACATTTGTGGGGCTACACTTCTGCTGTAGGAGCTTTACGGCTCCTCTTCTGGTTGCCCGGTAATTATGGGCCGTGATCAGCAGCTCCAGGGCATCGCTGGAAAAGGCAGGCAGGCGGGGATGGTGTCCTGATTGCCAGCCAGATGGGATCCCGAGGGTGAAAAATAGGCCAAAACAAGCTCATGACAACCGTGGCAAAAATGATGTTTTGTCTAATTAAAAAAATCCCTTATCCATATCTTCTGATTAGAGGGAACTGTCAGGGGTAGCATCTTATTTAAATAAATAAATAAATAAGTGGAAGGCTGTTTTGGTAATGATCTGTTTTGTTAGAAGTATCATACGGGGGGCAATAAAGGCTCTGAGGTGAGCAGAAAATCCCCTCTTGCTCTGCGGCTCCTCTCTGTGCTAGATGCCCATCGGGGACATTTTATACCAGGGCGAAACTTGGCCAAGTTTTGCCATTCACAGCGTCTCATTTGCCTCGTTGAATAATTCAGCATCTCTGTTCTCCGAGTGGAAGTCGGCTGCGAAATGCCAGGCTGTGGCTGCTCCTTTGTTGCTGCCCTGACTTTGGGTCCGAGCGTGGGGACAGGAGGCCAAAAGCCAGGACAGGAGGAGATGGGTTTGGAGCACGAAGCATCGGTTCTGCTGCAGCTGGAGGAACTGAGGCTCAGGGGCATCCCGTGGAGCCGCGGGTGTGTGTCCCCCAAACTGAGCTTGGGGTTTGCACACAGAGGGAAGGATTTGCATGGGGATCCGTGATCCGACTCTGGTTGGCATTTTTGGGTTTAGGTGTGGGGCAGCTCCAAATCTCTGCAGTGTTCGACTTCATCTGCTCAACGGAGAGCCTGGGGTTGAGTGCCCTGGGCACGGGGACCTTTCCTGAAGTCCTTTACGTGCATCCCGGACACAGGCACCTCAATTCATTCCAGTGGGCAGGAAACCATTACAAAAATAATAGGTTTGTTTTTCATTCTGGCTTGGAAATGATGAATATCACTAAAATTTGTAGTTTGGGATCTGTAAGTGCCCGAAACCATTCTTTGTCTTCACTTAAAACCCTGAGTAGCAATTAAAAAAGGAGCGTGCATCAAAAATGATAGTTTTCAGAAAAAGCTGGCATCTTTACTGCTCTTGATTGCGATACTGGTGAAAATATTTCACGCTGAACCCGTCCTGTCTGCTTTCTCCAGAAGAAGGCAATGGTCTGCGCTCAGCTCTGACCTCTTTGGTGCCTCTTTATGGAAGTGCGAGTAGTCAAAACCTTTCAACGTCGGAAAGTTTGCCTCAAAAAGAGGTGGTAGAATGAGGCACAAGGTGCTATAAACCTTTTGAAATAAAGCACAAAGTAAGACGTTTTTTTTCCCAGGTGTTCTCAATGCTGCATAAAACCCATTGGAGCAGGTCTGGTGGTATTACAGGAGCTGCAGGACCGAGCTTCCCTGGGTGACGCTGCTGGATGTGTATCTTTATAGCTGAAGGTTAAGGGTCTTTTATGCTCAGTGGTAAAAGCAGAAGCGGTGTTTGCTCAGAGAGTATCCTCCGAGCCCTGACGGTGATGTGCTGTGGCACTGATGGGGGCACTGGAGCACATCCATTTCAGTGGATGGCTGTGGGAGCAGAAAGCTCAGCCCCAAATCCCGTGCTGCGGGTCCTCAGGTGCCCTCCTGCCTTGCTCTGTCTTCAATAAGCACACCAGGATTTTTTTTTTCTCTCATTTCCAGGTGATCTCGGCAGTATCCAGGCTCTCCTTCCACAGTATTGCTCAAACCAAAGGAATTAGGTAAGATCCTTTCGATGTGATGCTTTAAATGTTGTATCTCTATATATACTCATAGCATTTAATCGCATCAGAAACATCAACGGGACTGGGATAAATTAGGGTTAAGCAGACACTGAGGATGTAAAAGCACCTTGCCAGCTGCTCAGGAATAGTTTAAAAATAAAAAAAGAAGTGAAAAAGCCACAAGAATGTAATGCACCAGGGAGGGACAAAGGGTGGGGCTGAGTTTGTGGTGATGGAGGCTTTGCTCTGGTCTCCTCTGCTGCTGCCAAGCAATTCCCCTTGTCCCAGGAGGTCAGAAATGCCCGTCCCCTTCCTTGCCACCCCCTGTCCCTGTCCCCTGGGCTCGCACCCGCTGTCCTCCCAGGGACTTGGCGCTGTCGGGAGCTGCAGGAGTGACCTGGATTTGCCAGCAACTGGGAAATCTCTTCCTGGGGTGAGAAAGGCACCTGATGGCTGCCTGTCTGATGGGGGCAAATAAATGGCCTGGCCGCAGGGAGAGCTGCCTGCTGCCCCGGCTGCTCCTGCCTGGAGCCCTGGAGAAGGGCTTTAGGAAAGCAAACAGCCCCATCCAGCAGAGCTCTGACCCGCTTTGCTCAGTTCAACCCAATTTGTTTGCAATTGGTTCCCTTGTTTGCGTGCATTTATATTATTAATCAGGCAGCGTCTGCTCATTAGGCTGAGATACAACTGGGAAGAGTTCTCAGCCTGAAGAACCTTTCCTCCCTTCTTTTTTAATTGGTAGTTGGTTTTTTTTTCCCTTTCCCCTCTGTCCCCTATGCCCCAAGCTGTAAAACACTTGCTTTTTTTTTTTCCTTGGATCTTGTCTTGCTGCTGTTCTGATCAGGGTGTAGCATCACACTGGGCTGTGGCTGCGTCCTGGGGCCAGCCCCAAACTGTGGGGCCAGCTGTGGGGTTTAGGACTGGATGAAGCCCCCCCCCCTTTTACTCCTAGCCCCGCCACCCATACCAGCCACCCCACACCACGATTTTTACGGCCTGAACTTTATTTTCTTAACATCACGCTTTATTTTTCCTGCCTTGACTGCACTGATATTGCTGGAGGGGAACAGCTTTTCACGTGTAAAACAAACTCTGAGTCTTCCCATCTGTTAAATCCAAACCTGACAGATCCCACCCGGAGCGGGGGGAGATTCGGGGAGCGAAGGAAAGCACAGGGAGGGATAAAGGCGTGCTCTAAGTTAGGGGCTATTTATTATCAAGGATAGCCCAGAGTCCTGGGGAAGGTTGGTTTGCTGCTTGGGATGCAGGCGTCTTGTGGATGTGCTGATTTTTTTTCTCGTTCATTTTACAACCAGCATTTACAGTCCCCACTAAAATCCCTTATCTTGAAAGCCTTTTGGCACCGTAATTACACAAGAATAGCAGAGAGCTTAACGGGGCTTTGTGTGTAGCTCTGTTTTCCCTGCGTATTAACCCTGCTCCTCCTCCCCATTGTAAGCACAGAAAATGCTCTCCCTCCCTTCAGCCCGAAAATCCCCCCACGGGGCTGTCTCTTCCCATCACTGCCGTGCCCCACAGTGCCAGAGCCCTCGTTTTGCCCATTGCTGCCAGGTTTTTTTTTTCTAGCTAGATGATTTCTTGCTGCACCATCACCTGAGCCGAGGTGAGAAGCTGATCTCAGATGAGTTCGGTCAATCCGGGGGAATCTGCTGTAAATTAATCAGCAGCCCCAGCTCCCCAAGGGGACTGCTTGCTGGGGTCCCTTGCTTTCCCTCCAAGGAGATGCTGCCATTAGAATAAAGAGGAAAAATCTCGTTGGCTTAGGCACAGTGCTCAAAAAAACACGCTAAATACTGTGCAATTCACAGTATGGATGCGGGTCTGTATTTTAGGTCTAGGGCTTCAGGATGAGGCAAATTAAGAACAAAATAAGTCCACCAGCCTATTACGTGTCCTTAAGTAAGTTCTATGGCATGCAGGGTAGAAAAATAAAAATCAATCTTCTATGCTGTTCAGTGAAGAAAATGTAAGTCTTTCTGGCTAATAATTTGTGGATTCATGAACCTTGCCAGAGAAAGCCTGTTTCACAGAGTAAATCAGATAGCTATCAGGATAGCTCTGTGGAGATGACAGAGTGTTTCTTCCGAGGAACAAGCTACAAGCAGCAGAACATGGCAAAAAACCGAGCGTGAGTGCGCTGTGCTGTTTGCAGTGCTCTGCGAGGGCTGGAGATAATCCAGGGTGGCTGCAAGCCCGCACGGCACATCTCCTGCTGCCCTGCTCTGCTCTGCTCTGCTCTCAGCTCCAGGTTTCAGAAGTCCCCTGCAGAGCAGTGGCACCTTTTGGCACGTGGCATCACCGATGAACTCTTGGCAGGCTGCTGGATGCTGAAATAGAGATGTGGGAGGCCCTTGCACGAGGCTGTTGGTGCAAACAGCGTGGATGCTCTGGGTTCCCACTAATTCAGGCAGCGTGTAGTCCCAAGGGCCGCCGCTGGCTGCTGCACACCTGCATCATTTTTGGATGCATAAGAAGCCCCTCAGTGATGAGAGCCTTGTTGGTGTCTCCTCGAAAAGGGCACGTTTTCTGGCTTTGAGGCCATCAGAGAGAGGAAAGGCGGTTTTGTGAGGAAGAAGCATGCTGAAGGAAGGGGGATGCACACCGTTGTGTGCAGATCCTGGCGCTGCCCCCAGGTGCTGGACATGGCTCTGGGCAAATCCCTGAGATTTTTTTTTTTTTTTTCCCCAAAAAGCTCCCCTTTGAGCTTCCTCAAGCAAACTCTTATCTCTCAGGAGGACAGCAGGACTTCTTGCTGCAGATCCCCGTAAATAAACCAGGGTTTTCTCCTGGCAGCTTGGTTTCTTGAAGCCTTTCCCAGCACAGCCCTGGTCGCTCCCCCTTGCCCATGGTACTCCTGGCCCCGGCTGCCTGCACCTGGTGCTGGCGAGCTCCTGGGGCTGAGTGCGAGCTGTGGGAGGGGGGCCGGGTGTTTTCATCTCCCCGAGATGCTTGTTTTTCCTGGAAGCGGAGTTTTGCAAGCAAAGCAGGAGGTTAAGGAATATTGGCTCATGCTGCCTGCATGCATTTTTAATGCGTGCGCAGGGAAGCCATCTGAGAACGGGAAGGGGTTCGCGTGCTCAAAGGCCTTTTACCAAGGTCCTTAATCTAAGTAAATCCTTTAGATATGAAGCGAGCCTCTAAGTGACTTTTTTCAGAAGGCACGGCGGTTAATAAAATAGATTTTAAAACATTTGCAAATGGGGAGGAGGGGTAAAGCAGCATTTGTCAAGCAGATGGGGTCTCCAGTGGGCACAGTGGCAATGCTTTAGCTGTGCAGGGGGATGAAGAGGAGGAGGAGGAGGATGGCTGTGTGGGGCCCCCCCCCCCCAAGAGAGTGGAGTGCTGCAGCCACCTGGTAGCATGTTTGTAAAATAAATTGTAGGGATTTTTTTGTTTGCTTGTTTATTTGCAAGGCTTTGCTTGCAAAGGCAAGACAAACACAGCGAGGCCAGCCTGCCAAAAAAAATATTATTTGAATTTGAACAAATAAATAGGTAGAAGCCAAAATGCCATGTCTCTTGGCTAGTAACCTCCCTGCGTGTAGCACCCCCTGAAATCCCAGGCTGTTGGTGTTGAGCCAGCTTGGTGTGGTGCGATGGGAGGCTGCAGGAGCAGGTCCCAGCACCCTGCCGTCAGCAGGGATTTAACCCAAAGATTTCCCAATGACCCTGCTTTGTGAGGCTCAGCACTGCTCGGTTTCGCCCAGGTAAACTATTAAAACAGACTGCCGTGCCTAAAATGAGGTCTGCAGCCTTATCATCCCCAGAGTTCCTGTGCTTAATGGCTTGCCAATAATATCAGGGTGTGTGTGTGGGCTGGGAAGGGAGAGCCACGAGCATCCTGCCTGTGCTTTCATGGGATTGTAATGCTGCTGTCAGCACGACAATGCCTTCCCTGCCCGAGCAGAAGGGAATTTATCAATTAAATCATCCTGGGGGTGATGCAGGGGCTGTTGGGAGGTGCTAAACATGCTCTGAGTCCAGCCCCGTTGCTCTTAACATCTTCATTTCCACAGTGCAAAGGTCTCCCTAAGGTAACGAAGAGGCTTCCCATGAGGTCAGCAGAGATCAGGTCTGGGAGCTGGGGTGGGAAGGCACAAGCCCAGGCATAGCTGGTCAAGGAGACATTCCCCTGGCTGTCCTGGGGGAGAGGAGGGGAGTAGTGGAAATATTTGGGGGATTTGCAGACTCTCCAGCACGATGGATGCTGTATTCGGGCTGTGGGCCCCCCTCCCCAGTGATGGCAGCTCAATGCAGGAGGCAGATCCAGCCGTGTGTGAAAAAGGCAAGCAATTAAAGTCGCTAACAATTAAGTCCTGGAGTGTCTTCAGGCAGATGCTGGTGGGAAGGTAGCTCCAGACCTCTCCTCCCGTACGGCTGCTTTTACAAGGGCTGTTGTATTCATCGCCAGCGCGCTCCCTGTGATTGCGCTCTGCCCATTATATTTTTTACTGCTGTTGTGTATCCATTGTACTCACTTTAAGTGTTGCTATAAAATGGATTTAGAAGGCTGTGTAAGGAATCCGTGTCCTGAAAATTGCACGCTGTTGCTGTGCAGCGTGTTCTCGTGCTCTGGGGAGTCCGGGACTGGGACACAGCATAAAAATACACGCCTGCGTTACCCAAGCTGATAGAAACCATCCATACCTGTCCCGGCGCTCCTTGCAGACATCTGCCTTGCTGAACATCAATCCTGAGCAGCCCGAAACTGCGGAGATTTAGCCACAGACCTTGCAATTGTGGGGTCAAGTGGAGATGGCTTCCTGTGATGCGGACAGACCTTCACTAGGAGCCCCATTTGTCCACAGGCAGGACCCTTGGCTGAGAGCAGTTCTCTCCCAGCTAAGACATTTTCAGCACATTTATTTTGGCAAGCGTGCATCCTCGCAGGCTCGCTCCTAAGAGAGGCTGAAAAATCTCCCTGACGTGTTTTCATGCAAGGCCGCTTTGTAGGCCGGGGAGGTCACCCCGTAAGCATCCGCTAATGGGAGCAAAGGCAATTTCTCTCGCCCCCTCCCCACCAGCAGCCTTGTGTAATGTAGGTACAGCCCTGAAGTGCACAGCTCGGCTTAGTGGTGAGATCTGGGGCTCGCTGGCTTTTTGGGTTCACCAGCCTCGTCACGGCTTGTTGCCTCGAAGGTGCTGAGCTTCCCTCGGGGTCCCTCCCTGCCTCGCCTCCCACCTCTGGGTGCGATGGCAGAGCACCCACAGCCTTCTCCTCTGCTTGGTGTCAGCACATGGGCTGGTGTGGGGAAGGCTGTGCTGAAATTCGGTACTTTCCCTAGGCCTGCAGAGGGGTTTCAGGCTCAACAGATCCAATACAGGGGCGGGGAGGTGGGCAGCTTCCAGTGCTGGGGATGTGAAGGTTCAGGATCGGGTCCTGCCTCCTCTCGGGGCCAAGCCACATCGCTTTGCACCCCTCTGGTGAGGAGAACTTACATCTTTTGGTTCCTGATGGAGCACAGGCAGTGCTGTTGAGGCCAGGGGCCTGTTTGGGTCTGGCTGGTGTTGCACAGCAGGGCCCTATCTGGGTGGCTGTGCTGGCACACACCTGGGAGCAGGCAGGAGTATGAATTTGGGGAGAGATTTGTCATTATTGGCAAGCGCTTCAGAGGGCTGCAGCTGCTCAGGTACAGCAGGGAAACAGCTGCTCGGAGTACTGAAAGATTTCCTCAGGCCGCTTTGCCGCATGTTAAGAGCAAGGCTCAGAGAGATTTGCAAATTCAGGCAATCGAGGAGCTTTGCGGGGTGTGACTAACTATTGTGGGGTATGATTTGTCCTCATGCTCCCAAGGAGACCAGGGGGAACATGCCCTGGGGATGGGCTGCTGCCCTCCCCCAGCACTGGGACATGGGAAGCTGGCACTGCCTGTGCTTACCACGCTGGCCGTTGATTTTCAGCCACAATGTTTTTAAATCGAGCTTTTTTCTGAGTCAGAGAGCTGGACCACATCCCTTCCTAGGGATTGTTACCCCAGAGGGTACTTCTCTTTGGGAACGATGTTTCTGGATTCCCCTTTTGATTTTACCCATCTGTTATTGTCAAAGCGGAGCTGAAGTGAGGAGGAAATTGTGCCACTTTCCAGAGCGAAGCATTGCTGCATGAGAATTTTTTTTTTAAAAACGCGATAATGTGTTGAAACATAAAATTATACGAGCTGTTATTTTCTTGTCTCATAGTCTCCAGAAATATTTGGTTCAGATTCGAGCTAAAGATAAATCAGGGCATGCAGCTAACCCTTGGGCACAGTGCAGTGCGCTGTGCTGAATGCTGTAAGTACTCTCCTGCAAAATCATCATCTTTGTGTTATCTGATTATGTAGCTTGCTGCTTCCCCGCTGAATTTCTATCAGAATTAATCTTGTGAGAATTTCTGCGAGTTCCAGACCACAAATAAAAGCAAATCATAATTTTTCAGAAGACGTGTCTAAAATTTGGCACAGCACGAGGTGCTTCTTTCCAGAGATGAGTAATGTAACACAATAGCATGATTTTAATTAAATTCAGCAGCTTTTGGTATGCTCCGATGTGTCTTGTTCTGCGGGGAGAATTGATTCCATCCTGCTTTAGAGAATCGGACATTAAGAGCATGCTTTTTGTCTGTCTCATAGTGCTTGACCAAAACCATTCCCCGAGCTTGTTCCCATCTCACAGAGGGGAACCAAAGCTTGGGGAAGTGCCCGGCGTGAGAGCAGAGCTGGGGAAGGAGCTCTGGGTCCCCCCGGTCAGCTCACACCCACCTCTCGCTGCAGCCATAAATCTCTCACCCCCCCCAAAGCCGATGACGGACGCATTCTCAGTTGCATGCAAACATCTTGCAGAACCACATGGTTTCTTTGGACGGCCCCACGGGCGCTGTGCTGATGAAAGCATTACGTCCTGCGTCACCCCAGGGGCTGAGGAGCGAGCGCCCCACGGCCGTCAGCACGCTGCTCGCCAAATGCTCTCGGTAAGGAGAAGGTGCTGCTGGGATCCTCGGATGGATGAGGTCTGAACTCTTTTCCTTTAGCTCTCTGGAAGGGTTTCTCCTCGTACATGGGTGTATTTGGGATGCAAGCACCTCCCCAAATATGTGTCCTGCATGCAGATGTGACACAGTGTGTGGGCATGCCGGGTGCCTTGGCCAGCAGGTCCCACGGGTCCGTGTGTGCACCCAGACTCACCCAAAAGCCCAGGAGCCGAGGCTGGCTGCTAACCTAACACCCAAACTCATGCTGAAAGCCTGAAGTACAAAACCTTGGTGAAATCAGAGTCCTGGGTTTCTCTGTCTTTCCATGAGGCTTTCTTCAGAAAGGGCTCGTTGGAGGATCTGCGCATCCAGCCGTGGCTTTGTGAGTTACTGCAAGGTGTGATTACAGTCCGGAGATCCCACGTACGAAAACGTTTTTCAGCCAGATCCTGAGCACAGGACGCTCAGCACAGCCCCATCCATCCCAGCAGAGCTGCAGAAGCCCATTTGTACCCGTTTCAGGCTCTGGTCCTTTCCATTTACCAAGAAATCCCTTGCAGAAGGGGCAGCAGATGGGCGCAGCTCAGGTTTCATGGGCGTCACACACCCAGCCTGCTGTTTAAAGCACCGAAGTGCTATCCCTGGACTTGGGAAAATGGGACAAGATAAGCATGCTGGTGTCTGGAGGCTGGAGTCCAACTCCTGGCGAGGGCTGAGCCACCTCCTGTGGTCTCCTGTGGCTGTTCACACAAGTCATGCAAACCCCACTGTGCCGGCGGGGCTGGTGGCTGTCCCCAAGAAATCAGGATGGAGACAGAGAGGAGAAATAGAAGAATAATCACACTGGATTCACCCTGTTCTATCATACACGAATTTGAGGCTAAGATGCTACTGAACCAAATGATCCGAGTAAAACCGACCCATCCCTGACCCTCTGTACTCTCTGTGATGGCATCCAGAGGTGAGCAGCTGGCTTCGGTTGCTAGGACAAGGCACCAGACGCTGAAATATGCTCACAAATAAATCTTCCTGCTTATTGCTGCTGGAGAATTGCAGCCTACCTAGTTCTCCTCGTTAAATAATTCAGAGCAGAGAGCAGGCAGCGCGCCGAGTTGCAAGCATTGCTGCCAAGGAGCCTGGGGATGGCTGCTTAGGATACAGCGTGGGATGGCCCCGAGTGACCACCTAGAGCAAGGGAGGGCTGCTTCTGCATTAGGTGCCTGGTGAAATATTAATTGAATGTCCCCGGTATGGTGTGCTCTGGCTGGGGGCTGCTCCTGCATTTCCTTGCAGAGAGGCATTTTTTTTTCCAGGGGGCTCCGTGCCCCGGAAAATTGCCTGAATGGTTTTAAGCTCAGAGGGGAGCTTTGCGTTGGGTGTCGGGGAGGATTGGCTGCCGTAAGTCTTGTCCTCAAGCTGAGAAGCTTCCTTTAAACGCCACAACAAATCACTTGGTCTTTTCTTCTCTTTTTAGTCTCTACAACAAACGCCTTGGATCAATCACTCCTGGGTTCTCTTCTTTGATCTCTGGAAATGGTGCTGTTGAATGCGCTGGGGTTTGTTGTGAAGAAGTCTGCTCTGGGAGGTTTATCATCTTTAAGAGGCTGCTCCAGCAGCGTTTGATGTTGCTGGGGCTTTTGCTCTCCATCCGAGTGGATGAAGTGGCACAGGCTTGAAGGATAAATGGCTCAGCAGGTGTCACTTTTTTTTTGTGTGATGGTGGACTGAAAAAAAAGAAGTCTAGTGCTTAAATATTGATTCTAAAAAGGGACTTTTTTGAAACAAATTTTAAGAGTTTGGGAACTCTGCAAAACTGATGGGTTTCAGTGGACGCAGAATATTTTATTCATTAATGTTGGGCATTCCCAGCTATTGCAGTTAATACTGCTTAGGAAGCGCAGTGAAGCACACAATTTTTCAGGGAATCATGAGCTCTTAGTCCCCTTTACTCCCGAGGCTTCTGCTATTATTTTACTTATTTTTTTTCAAATAATGCCATTCGGACTGGTCCTAGACACTATGACAGCTCTCGGAGAGCTTGTGGCTGGAGGAGGTGCAGCTTTTGGGTGCCAGCTGCCTGAACCCCCTGGCAAGTCCCTGCCTGGGTGCTGCCAGCTGGGAGAGGGGCGGCTGGCACCCTGCTTTGGGCAGGGAGGTGGCAGCCCCGCTCCCATGACAATGACCCAGGGACTTGTGAGCATCACTGGGGTCTCGTGTGGCTCCTGGACAAGACACACATTTGCACAGGCAGCCAGCTCAAAGGGCTCGACCAAAGCGCTTCCTCCAAAAAAGCCGCCCTTCAGCTCCGAATTTCAGACGGCTCATTTGGTAACCCTTCCCTCAGCCTGACCTTCCTTCTAATTGCATTCCGCGCGTCCCTATTTAGCCATTACCTGCAATTGCTGAGATACAGGTTATTAATTCCTCCCCTGCCCTGACTTTCACTCCGGTGCGTTGCCCACGGTCAAGGTGAGGCTGCCGGGGCTCACGGAGCTGCTGTCTCCCAGAAACTCTCATTAGGAGATGGTTTTCTCTTTGCTCTCTCCTTGTCTTACACGGTGGGGGTTTATCACAGCCCTTGATTACACCTCAAGGCCAGATTTATGGTTGGAAACGCATTCTCGTGATTTTAATATTCCTGATAGCTCTTTAACGTCTTTTGTTCTGGCATGGTGAGCTCTGGAAGAGGAAATAGAGTTTAAATGCAGAAGGTGCGTTTAGAAAAAAGGAGGTCATGTCTTGTGGTGGGTTTTTGCCTTTACTTTAACCAGTGGTGTTTGAGCAGAGGTCACCTCTGTTTTTTTTTCTCTCCTCCTGGGGCTTTGCAGGGTGGTGCAATGCTGCTGCCGTTCCCCTTGCTGTTGGGCTGAAATCTGAAGATGTTTCCCCAGGATCAGCTCAGCCATGGGCAGGGCTAGCTTGTGACTTTTTGTGAGAGCTTCACGTGGATTCGTGCTAGCCCCAAGCCCCCAGGGCAGAGGAAACCCACAAACATGTGCTTTGTGAAGCTTTGTGAAGCCTCCCCTGATCACTCGCTGTGCCTTTGTGCTTTGATGCTCATCCCCAAAATGCAGAGGGCACATCTCACAGACATGCAGACAGATATTGGGGCTTTGGGACAGCCACTGGATGGCACAGCCTTGCAGGGAGAGCAGCCACAGCCCCATCTGCTATTCCCACCCGTGGCTCCCTGCCTCCTGCGTTACCCCTTGGCACGTGTGCATGGTGAGATCCAACCAGCCCGGGGCCGTGCGCCCTTGTTCTGTGGGTTTGCATCTCACGGGGAGGCACCACAACCCCAAGACTAGGAGTATGGCATCATCCTGCCCTGTGCTGGGCTCACCACCTGGCAGTGGTTGGGGTTAACTCCTGCATTCAGCCCCTGGTTCACTCGGCCTGAAGCCGCTCACCAAAACTGGGGCGAAGCGAAGCAGGGGAGGGCAGGCAAATTAGTGCTGGAGACAAGATCCAAAAATAGCAAATTGAGGGCCCAGCCAGGCCACGTATTAAATCTTTCAGGAGAGGCAATCCATTGTGAAATAGGGAGAGTGGGATAGACCTGAGGAGGAAATTGCACGTGGGGGCAGCTGGAGGTTCACGTGTGTCCGCTTCCCCGCAGCATCCTCCCCGGCCCCGTGCTGCAGCCGGCGGTGCAAGGTGCATCCAGCCCCAGCAGAGCCCTGGCCCACCAAGGCCCCATGCCAGCAATAATACATTGGCTTTAATTAAAGCAATATTTTTCATCTCTTTCCTACATTACTTGATTATTACTTCAGAACGAGCCAAGGAATTCTTGCTTTCCCCCCCCTGCCTCCCCATTCCCTCCCTTCCTCTTTTTAATCCGCTTCCCCCCGCTTTCTTTTGCCCTTTTGATGTCCTTTCTCTCCCCCTCGCCCCCCGATGGGGTTTTAGCATTTTTTCAACATGTTCATATGAGGAAGCCTCACTCTTGTAAGCACTCGTTCGTCCTGGTGGGCTCTCCTGCAGGCAGCACAGCTCCGGGTGAGGGTGTTTGAGCCGTGGCGAGCAAAAGGTTTCCCAGGGTGTGGGTCCCCCTGGGACCTAATGCCTCGAGGGGGATAAATGTGTTTGCAAGGGATATTGTGCTCGGTAAGGAGCTCTGGTGATGCTCTGGGTTCGGCTGGGGCTGCCAAACTAACCACTAACACTGTCACCCGTCTCCTTTGCAGGCCCTTCCCTTCGGAGGAGACCGCGGAGAATGATGACGACGTGTACCGCAGCCTGGAGGAGCTGGCCGAGTGAGTGCCTCGCTTCCCCGGGGTGGGGGGACACACGATGGGGAAAGGTTGTCCTTTAGACCTAGCAAAGACTGATGGGGTTTGACAGTGGGGCTGGGGGCACCGGCCTGGCTGCTCTGATGATGTGGGGGCACTTACAGCGCTCTGTCTTTTCCCTGCAGAGCCCTGGGAGACGTCACTTTGGGTCAGGCCGAGTTCATGGGCATTGCGGGGGGGGGGACAGCCCATGGGGACCCCCTCGTGCCGCATCCCTTCAAGAGCTGCAAAAGCCCTGGGTGTGATTCCTGCAGCGGGGCTTGCACCGAGTGCTCTCTGTGGGGCTGCAGGTTGGGGAATAACCCCCACGGTAACCCCAAGGTCCCACACAATGCATGAACCTGAGCAATTTAATCGCTTTCCAAGCCGTGTCTCACTTCAGCAGCACACTTTCCACGAACAGCTGGGACTGCACAAAGGCTCGTAGCACCCGCTGTGCAGGGCAGAGCAGCCAAAACGGGGCAGGAGAGAGCCCGTGGCTGAGACGGGGGTACCCGGTGCCTCGATGGGTGCCAGCCCCTCGCACTCGGCAGCGCCTTCCCCTGCCTGTATTTATTTGCGTCCCCGGTGCCTGTGCTTTGCTGCCCCTGAGCTGCGGGGACGCTATAACAAGCTGTTAAACAACCTTGAACTAAAGCTGGTGGCTGGTGAAACGTTGGCCCGATCGGAATTCGATGGCAATATTCCCATCGGCTCCGGCGGGGCCGGGACCGGACTCACAAAGTGCAGCCTGTTTCAGACGGGGAGAAAAGCTGGGCGGGTGGATGTGCGGCTTCATACGGTTAAATATTATTGTTCCACAACATAAATAATAAGGCTCCTTAATCCAATGAGTTCCTTATGGCTTCGGTTATTACGAAAGTAAATCATAAATCCCCCGTACAGGGAATGGAGGATACTGCAATCCCCCGCTCTTGGGTTGGTCCCAGCAGCTGCAGTTTAATAAAATTTGAACTTAGAAAAGGATCCTTTTAAGAGCAACATCCCTCCCCCTCTCCTGAAGTTCTGGAAATCCCTTTAATATTGGGCTTTTTAAATACCCAATTTTTGCACGGGGGCTCTGCAAGGTGCTGTGTGTGTAGGAGGGGACGCCTCTGAGTGTTGGGGACCGAGGGGCAGTGTCCAGTTGTGGCTGTCCCAGTTCCCCCCCATCCCTTCGCTCGTGGCTGGGAGTTGGTCTGGCCCTGGGGGCCCTAAATGTGCTCTGATGGCTTGGAAATGTATTTCTGATCGGCTGCCGGCGGGGCACGAGCTCCTTTCTTCTGTCCCAGATCATCTTCGACTTTTAGCTTGTTTTTTCTTCCCCCGTCCTTTGCCAAATCCTCCTCTTTACATCATTAGGTGGGACCAGTGCTGACAGGGGTGTGTAAAGGGGGATAGCTCACGAATTCGTTCATAGGAATCGGCGCTCCCAGCGCGGCCGAGTCGTGCGGAGGCACAACCCGTGAAATGGAGCCGTAATTCATCTGCAACTGTAAAACAACCCTGAAATGCCCCCGAGAGACCCCGAGCAGCAGGGCTGGTGCGCTGCCTGCTGACACAGCAGCACCGCTGCCCCTTCCTGCCCCGGCCAAGGAGCATCTCCCAGGGGACGTCCAGGGGCAGCCTGCCGCTCACAATGGCGCACGCTGGGCACCCACGCTGTGCGCTGGCAAGCCACGAGACCGCATGAGAAAGCTCTTTCTTAGCTGCTGCCGATCCCCAAGCAGCGGAACAAGGGCATCATTCACGGGCTGCGAGTGATTCAGTCCGCCCAGCAGCTCTGCTTTGAGTATCGCTCCCGATCCAGCTGCCTTGGGGAGATGTGAGTGCATCCCGAGTGCTGTATCGAGGGCGAGGAAATGATTTGCACAGCAGTGAAGTGACCCAACGCTCAGAAGAAATCACTAGAAACAGTAAAAACATGCACAGAAATCTTTCCTCTTACAAAAGCAGTCCCCTATCCCTGTGCTTCTTCTGTGTCGGCTGCACTGAGTTATCCGAGTGGTGATTTCTGCCCTTTGGATTGCTGTGGAGGGATGCACAGCCCTGTGCTTAAAAACTCTGCAAAATGTGCCATTGCAGGGTGCCAGCCTGCTGTCCCCACTGGCTTTGCAGGGACAGGGAGGGACAGGAGGAGGGGGACAATTGGCACAGACTGGAACCTGCCCAGTCACCCCTACAGGGCAGAGGAGTCTCCCACTTGGAGCTGTCTTTGGATGTTGTGCTCCTATAGTAAAAAGTTCTGGATAAACATTGCTTGAACCAGCTCAATATTTTGATGGCTGGCGGCTCTAAAGGATGTCCATGCCTTGCTGAGCCCTTTGTGCCCTCACTTTTGGGGCAGGGCTGATTTTTCGTGCAGATTACCTTATCCCCAGCATCGTGCTGTGCGTCCAGGAGGTCAAGCCAGATAATGGCATGGAGACAGATATTTATTTTACATACAAAAAAAAAAAAAAAGAGCAATCAGTGATGGAGAGGGGAGGGGAAACCAAAAGGCTATCAGGGGAGCGAGCAAGGTCTCAAATTCCCTGTCCTCAGCCCGCCTGCCCCCTCTGCTCGTGCTTCTGTCGGCCAGATGGCAGCCTGGGAACACTAGGGCAGATGGCAGGGCTGGATGGTGGCTGTGCCATCAGCGCTGGGAGGAGTGGTAAAAGGTCGAGCATCCTCTGCCGCGTGATTTATTGCAGCCCGCCCGGCTGCCAGGCCCTCCAGCAGCACGCTGGGGAGAAATTTACACAAGGAAATGAGTGGGTCGGGGCGATAACACGGCTGCCTTCGCTGGGAACTGCTGAGAAGAATCGAAGCAGTGTTTGGCCGGGTCCGTGCGAGCCTCCTGGCAGCAGGCAGTGACCCGCCGTGCTGCTCAGCACCATCCTGCCCGCTGCCTTCGCATCTCAGGGTGTCTGTTTTAGCCGCCCCGAGCCACTCTGGCACCTCCCAAGCCTGACTTAGCGCTTCATGTGAATTCTCTCTGCTGCTGCTTCACCTCACCCCGGTTATTTTGTCATGATAAATTTATGAGGGCAATTAATCCTGGTCTTCTTTACAGCATCTGAACCTTCCTTATCACAAACCTGCTCCACTTACCTTCCCTCTGCAGGGCCCTGGCCCTCTGCTGGCACGGAGCGTGGTGTGAGGGTTACACCCAGGGTGTGTTTGGGGTTGTTTGGTAGGTATTTAGATAATTTGGAGTCAATTCATAGAAGAGCTGTGAATGGTTTGACAGGAAACATTCCCTTTGAGTAACTCTTACCTCTTTTTCTCCTCTAAAAGTGAGAGCTTGTGCCCAAGTGATGCCGCCCATTTGGGCACACTTTGCCCCAAACCTGTCCCCTGCTACGAGCTTCTTGCTGAAGTTTATTTCTTTCCCTGCTGTTATCAGTGGCTCTCGTCACGTCTTCCAAAACAGTGATGTGATCAGCAGAATTGCTCAAGTGCATTTTAAAAAAAGAAAGTAATGAATTGAGAAGCCAAGGTGAGATGATAAGTTAGCTGCCACTTTTCTCATTATTTTTCCCGTGTTGGGAAAACCACACATGCCAGGCAGTGAAATAAATGGCTCTGTGGTCCAGGACACTCAAGCCAGAGCACTTGTACACATCTTTTCTTCTTTGTCATCAGCAAAGATTTTATATGTCTTGCTTTTGCCATCTCTGAGATGATGTTAGTTGCTATAACTGCTCGAGGCTCATTTCTGAGATTATAAGGTTCGACTTCCAACGGAGAATGTGAGACCAGAGCAGAATAGATGGGTGAAGGCCTCTCTTGCTATTTCCAGACCTGTGTCTCAGTCTAAATAACATCTGGGTAATAAAAACCCTGCAAGATCTCGGGTCCAGCCGCTGCGTTGCACATCTTGCCCTCCCATCACCCTGACACCTAACCCTGCCAGATGTGCTGCCGGCACAGGGCTCTGCTCACCCTCTGGCTCTTAACCCCGGCTGCAGTGCTGGAAATCTGTGTTCAGCTTTTGGTCCTCTTATTTTAGCTCCTTCTCCCTCCTCCCTTTGCTCTTCCTGGTGCTTCTGGTCTTTGATCAGTGCAGCAAAGCCGCGCTGTGGTTTTGGGTGGGTCGTGGCATGGTTGGTTTGGTGCTGAGCGCCTCGCTGGGACTCGTCCGAGAATTTCTGAGGCTGGTACAAACTCATCAGCTTCCCAGCATTTCTCTGCTTACCTTCCTCGTCTGTAATGCCACTGGAAATGTCATCGGTCCCTCTCTTGTGGGAGCTGCTCACAGCAGGGCTGCTGCCTGCTTTGGAGGGCATTTGTGCAGAGTGGTCATTGCCAGGGAGGAAAAGCTTGGCCAAAAGCACTGGTTTTGCCTGAAATTGCCTTACGTAAAAACAACTCCCATTACTTTGCCCTGAATAAGCTTCCTTGGCTAGGCAAGAAGCTGCCAGCTCAAAGCTGTTTGTATCCATCCTAATAACAGCAATTGCAAATGTTGCTGTTACCTCTGAAGGGAGGATCAAATCCCTTTGCCAAACCCAGAGATGTCAATGAAGCTCCTAATCCAGGCAGTAGATCGCAGGCTCCAGTCCCCGTGGGCAGCTCTCGGTTTGCTGCTTTTATTGAAGGACTAAATCCTGTCTCTGCAAAGAAAGAGGTGAGGGTCTGGCCTCCCCAGTTTGCGCAGTCCACGTGGGACATGCTTGGGATGCTGATGGTACTGCTGAAAATATCTGCCCTTAGGGCGTTTAAAATTTAGTGTCTTCATGGGTTGTTGCTGTGGAAAACCACCCAAAGCCAATTCTCTTTGTTAATAACGGGGGAGTGTGCTTATTTTCCACTCCGGCAGCCAAAACACGGCACCGACGGAAGGGGATGGGTTTGAGCACTTCTCTAAGCTCTGAAATGGATGTGCCCTTCCAGTTGGCCCTAGGATTTGGGAATTATCTCTGTTTCTGTCTCCAGGCAGCAAATAGAGATAGCGAGGGCTTGTGCTGGTGCCGGTGAGCAGGGGAGAGTTGGCCATGGTTGGGCAGCAGCCGCCAGGCTCGCGCTTGCGACATTAACCCAGCCGTACGGTTCCTAACGACCTTCGAGCCAGGGAAATGATGTATGGAGAGGCAGCCAGCAATCCGAGAAGGGAAGATTAATCAGGAAGCAGGAGTTACTTGCTCTGGATAAGGAGAGGAGCTGAGAATATAAATATTGGTACAGATAATAACGGTGACGGCGACGCTTGGGAAGGGGAAGATGGATCACCAGCTATTAGTGGGCATTATTACAGCAGCTGCAATGCATCACTCTGGAAGAATGGGATGGATACATCATGCCAGTGAATTTATTTAAAATCCCCAAACTTTTATTAAATAAATCTGTTTTTAAAAATAGAAAGAGCTGCATTTAGAAAAGAAATAAAGCCCGGTTTTGCAAACAGATGTGCTCTGCTGCTCAGTGCTGTATAATATAGAGATTTGAGCATTACGTTTTGAGCACGGTTTTACACCTAAACGTATTTGTATGTAATTAATGCCCATGTTGAAAGAGACTGCTTGTAAAATATGTGAAAGCTGTTTGATATTCCAGCATTTCACACTGTCCTGATCCCATGAGGTTGACTTCAGTGGGAGCTGTTAGCAATTTGCACCTGTAGATCTAAGCTCTAGCATTACTGTTGTTAATTGGTATTTATTGTGGGTTGAATTTTCAGAAGAGCTCCAAGACTTAGGAGCCCCTGGGGGAGTTTGCAAAGGCTCAGGTGACAATTAAGTACCTAAAACCTTCAATAGAAGTTGGGCACTATGTTGCAGGGACACCTTAAAGCCTGTGCTTGCAGGGGCATCTCCTAAACATCTTGGCCAGCCCTGAAAATGTGACTTTTTGGCTATTTGATTCACCTGTGATATAAATGCTGTTACTGGAGTCTGCCCAGCACTGGGACTGAGCATCACAGAGCTGAGCATCTGGTGAGATTCCCTTATGGCAAAACGTGCATTGGGAGTGTGGCTGTGTGATTTTTTTCAATTTTTTTTTTTCCCCAGTGTCTCTTTTATCCCCATTTTCCAATAAGGTTGCCGCTGGGGGCTGCAGTGGGTCATAAAGTGCTCACAGGAGGCTGCGGACACCTTCAGAGGAGTGGATGGACCCAGGCTGGGTCCACCTTCACCTTGCCCAGCTGCCAGCCAGCAGGAGGGGCTGGGCAGCGGGGCCGATCCCAAAAAATGGACTTCAATGTGGATGGGAAGCATGGATGGATGTCAATGCCACGGGCCTTGGGGTTTCCTTATGGCTGTGATCGCTCTCCCTGCGATCCAGCAGCAGTGATCGTGCCCTGCTGTCCCTGAGCTTTTCTCCTTCTCGTTCCAGCGAACATGATCTGGGGGAGGATATTTACGACTGCGTCCCCTGCGAAGATGAAGGCGATGATATCTACGAAGATATCATCAGAGTGGAAGTTCAGCAGCCCATGGTAATAATCCACATGAGGTTTTTTGAACTGGAATTGGGCAGGGGGGAAGGGAGAGGATAGAATTAAATAATAAGTGATCCACGGCTGATGGGGGTTGAGGATAGAATTAAATAAGAAGTGATCCACAGATGACGGGGGTTGCTGCAGGGGAACAAATCACTTTGCATCATCCCTCGAAGCCAAGCTGCCTCGCCAGAGGTAAAAATAAGCCGAGTGGGATGGCGCTGGCCCGGAGGGAGCTCTCCTAGGAGTTTTCCAGCACATCGCATCGTCTGAAGGAGTTGGCGGAGGAGGAAGGGGAAGGAGAGCTAATAAGCCCAAATGGTAAAAGACAAGCTAAAAATAGTTGTTTGCTGCTGAGCCAGCGCAGAGTGTGTCGCTGCAGCCCCTCTGGGGGGCGACGGGGCTCGTACGTGCTCCATCACTGAGCCTCGTGCCCTGTGCGACGGTATTTTTAGATCCGGGCTGGCAGATTTGTGTGCTGAGGGTTCAGCACGAGGGTTGGAGCTTGTTCCTGCTCCTGCCTGGGTGCTTGGAGCTTTCACGACTGAGATTCCTGGAGTTAGGGGACCTAGGGCCTTGTGTGGCTTTGTGGAAAAGCAGCCGACCTCATGTGTCACCTCTAAAGGCAGTGGGGAAAAGCAGGAGTGCGGCATGCAAGACATCACAGAGGGACTTGCATTGACTCCAAGGGGCTCTGGTGCAAGTTTCCTGCTCCATGGATGGGCCAGGAAGGTGGTGGTGGCTCTTGCATCTCCCCAGAGGTGCCTTCAGCCCTCCTTGCTGCCTGTGTCCCCACTGAGAAGAGCCACACTGGTTTTTGCTGGTGCAGAGCTGGAAGGGAGCCTTCCATCAGAGCACAAGCTTCCACATACTCCCATCCCCTGATATCTGCCAGCTCTGGATTCGTGTAAACCCCAATTACTGCCTCCTGCTGGCAAACAGCAGCTGGCCGTGGTGCAGAGCTCCCTGCAGCACAGCAGGATAAACGCACACATTGCTGACCCATTCAACACCCAAAACACATGGATGGGTGCTGGGAGCTTGGGGACCAAAACCAAGCCTGGCCATGGGTGATGTGAAAGCTGTGACGATGCTGGATGAGGCGTTTCATCTCTTCACCCCTTGTCTGCAGCCTGAGCAGCTCCAAAAACCTTTCTGGATTAAGGAGCTGGGCACAAAGTGTCCCCAGGGACCCCTGCCAAAGCGAATGGTCCCACGACACGGGTGCCCAGCAGGCAGGCAGTGCCAGATTAGGGGCGGTGAGAACAGTTTTTCAGTGCCCTCTGCAGTGTTTTGTTTCCTTGGGCACCCCCTTTCCTCCCTGCCCTTGAGCAAGAGTCTAGTTTTAATACAATCACCCACGTTTCTGTCTCGATATTGGATTCTTTTTAAGCTGTGTTGCCATAGTGAGTGTGTAACTCTAATTGGTTTCTTGTATTTCTGCATGCTTCAGATTAGATACATGCAGGTAAGCCGCATCGATTAAAACACCGGTTTGCTGCTAGGTCCAAACTATGGGTTACAACAGGCACGCTGAGGATGTGCCGTCCCGTGCATGATCATTACATCAAACCACCGACTGAATCACCCCCCAAACTCGGCACTGGCAAGTGCTTCACCTCCCACCCCGACTCCTCAGCTCCTCTTTACAGATGTAGAGAAGTGACGCCAGGAGTTGAGGCTTTGAAAAAAAAACACACCAACACGTGTAGTATCAGATCTGACCTAAAATCATGAGACTTGGCAGCCCTGGCAGGGGATTTGTATAAGTCTAACGTATTATTTATGACCCATTTAGGCTCTGCTGTGATTTTCATCTTAAGCAAAAAAAAAAAAAAAAAAAAAAAAAAAAAAAAAAGAGAGAGAAAAAGAGCATTTCTCTCTCATTTATTCTTTAGCCGATAGTCTTTGGTGATGGAGCTATAATAAATGGAAAAATGCAATGCTGTCCATGCTGAAACATACTGAATAGTAGAGCCAGAGTTTCTTCCTATTTTTTTTGGATAAAAATAGTTTCCTTTAACATAAACCAATGCCAATACTTCTCTGCCTATCCTGACTTGGGCTTGTTACAACTTTGCCATCACTGAAGGCCAAATGAAGCTGTGTGAGCAGGACCACCATTAGGACTATCTGAACATGCATCACTTAAACTTTTTTCTAGAAAATGGGCATGACAGAAGATGACAAAAGAAATTGCTGTTTGCTAGAAATCCAAGAAACTGAGGCCAAATACTACAAAACACTTGAAGACATAGAAAAGGTAAGAACCGAGCCGTCCCTTTTTTATACCATTGCCTTCCACCCCATCACTCCATCCTGCCTTAATCTTGCCGTGTTAGTTCTTGCTGTGAGAGCTGGCAGATGTGACGAGGCAGGATCAGTGCACTCAGATGTTAAATTGCAAGAGGAGGAGGAGGAGGACACAGAAAACCCATCCTGACAAGCACAAATGCGCAGCCTGTAATGGCAGGAGCTGAAGAGCATATTTTTTTTTTCTGATCACTGCATGTTGGAAATAGGCTGAAAAATTCCCTGCTGTGTCCCCCCACCCCATGGTAAGAGGTTCCTGCTCCGCTCCCCCTGGCCGGTCTCGCTGATAAGAGCCGTGGTTGCAGATATCTTATCTCTTCTTCGATTTCCACCGAGTAATTTGAAGGAGTTCCTTTGTTCTGGGCATTTTTCAAAAGTGCTGAAGCTGTGCTGACTTGTCATTGAAGCTAATTGGATTAAAAGTAACATTCCACTGCTCAAATTCATGGGCTTTAATTGGGTTTGGTAAATTATTTTTGTGCCTTTCTTTTAAAATAAAACGAACGCCGCAGCAAGGCGGTGGAGTCATGGGTGCTGCCGGAGCCTGGAGGTGGTTTCTGCTCCAAGGAAAGTGGCAGGAATGAAGAACAATAGTGAAAATGAAGCTGCCGTTTCTCATCACCCTAACGCTTTTGTTTCCCCCCTTCTGTGATTGTTTGCCTCAGTCTGCTGCAAGTTCCTGCAAAGGAGCTGGGCACAGAACTGAGTGCAATAAAACACCATTTCCCACTTTACAACCAAATGTCCTAATGTGTGCAAATAGCTCTTTTTCTTTGAAAACAGCCATAAACCCTCTGTTTCAGTCTAAAAAAAAAGAGTTAAGTTATTGCTTTGATATCCTTCAAAACGGCTTGCAGAGGCTTAGCAGGTTCTGACGGCATGTTAAGGGCCAGAGGGTCCTGTCTCCAGTGCATCGCATCTGTGTTGTGTTTTTTGTGTAGTTACAAGTACTGTGGATATTTCTATTAATATGTATTTGTTCAGAAAGGCATTTCCAATGTAATCATATCAGCTACGCTTTTTCAAGGGCGAAATTCTAGGGAGAGAATCAAAGATGCTTCAGAGCTGCTCACGGCTGCAGCCAAGAGCTGCAATGTGGTGGGAAAACTAGCAGGTTAATAAAGTAAAATAAAGTAAAATAAAAAATAAAATAAAGTAAAATTAAAAATAAAGTAAAATAAAATAAAATAAAATAAAATAATGTAGTTTAAAAGAGGTAGTAGCACTGGGGTGCCATGCACCTTCCCTGCTGGACGGGCCCCTTGCAAATGCACAAATTCATTAAAGCTGGGCGTCTAGCTGCCAAGGTAAATGCAGCTGGTGAAACAGGAAGGTATCTCCCTTACACAGAAAAAAAGAACAACACTTGTTCTCTCTCCAATTTCAATCCCTTTTCCACTTGCCTCTTGCAGAACTACATGAACCCACTGAAGCTGGTACTGACTCCCCAGGACATGGAAGCTATTTTCATCAATTTGGAGGTAACAACACAAACGCTGGCTTAAATATTTGCTCTTTTCATGGCAGCTTAGCTTCCCACTTATGAGAAGACTTTGAGATTGCACATTAGATTCCTGCCTTTCCATGAACAAGTTCGGTCCTCCATCTGCTGCAGAGCTTGAGTGGGCTTAGGAGATTTTTTTTTTAAGTGCTTATTATTAAAGTTGGGGATTATATGAACTCTAGGTAAGAAAATAATTTTATACAGTGGATGTTCCAAGGCTGGGCCTTGGCCTGTGTGTATTTTAGCTGTGCTTAGAAATGCTTTGGAAAGACAGCAGGGCTGTTTCAGAAGCAGGCAGGATGGAGAAAAATGAAGCCCCCAGCTGAGCAGGAGGGGCAGGGTGGTGTGGCAGAGACGTGTTCCCTGCAGAAAGGTTGGATGCTGCTGGTGTGGGCACTCTGTGGGATCAGGGGGGCTATTTCCACACCCGCTATGGAGCTCTGTCAGCTTGCATTTGTCCTATCTGAATGACAGCCTTGTACTTATTGCCGTTTAGGGCTGATCTCACCCAGGAAGGCTTATTTTAAAAACAGCTAAAAAGAAAAAGAAGAGAGAATGACTGCCTGATGAAGAACGTGCATGTCTTCAGGCTCTGTTTGCCCACTCGCTTTAAGTGTGTTTAAAGTATTGATTGTTTCTTCATTTTAGGACCTAATTAAAGTGCACTTCAATTTCCTGCGAGCCATCGACGTCTCTATGATGTCTGGAGGAAGCAGCCTGGCAAAAGTATTTCTGGAATTCAAAGAGAGGTAAAAAGGAAACTCGGCCTTCAGACAACTCTGGTTTTCACAAAGGAGGGTTTCTAACTGCATGTGTGTTGCAGCAGACCACTTTCAGCAATTTATCAGCAATTCAGCAGCGAGGTGCTGTTGGGCTGCTGAGACATCACTTGGACCTGCCCTTAAACACAGCACGTTGGGAGAGGTTTACCAGCAGGGAGACGGGGAGATAAAGGTGGGAAGGTTTTGATTACAGTGAGCCAGAATGGAATAAAACCTCTCTCCCCTGCATAGGCTTTAATGCTGTCTTCTCCTGCAAGCCCTGATGGGGATTTGAGGGCCTGGAGCGTGGCAGCATCAGGCCCTGCAGAGAGACGTCTGTCTGGTTAGCTCAGAGCAGTGGTTTGCTATAAAAATCCCGTGTTTGGCACTGGCGTTGCCCTGCACCTATGGAATGATGAATAAATGGGAAAGTTGCTTTCGCAAACAGAATAGGTTCTGTGTTTTGGCAGCTGCGAGCAGGGGTACCCCCGAACACAAAGATAAGGTTAATAAAAGCCTTTAATATCCTTAACACTAATCAAAGGCCTGATTCATTGTGGACTCATGCCAGGGTGTTATTTCACTGTGATTAAACCAGTGTCTAGACATAGAAATGCCATTCAGAAGTCAATAACTCCAGAAATACCATCTGCATTAATAATACACCGTAAGGTCAGATATTCCATCACTCACAGTGCCTCTTTTAGAAGGGAATGTTTCTTGGATTAAAGAAAAAAAGTTTCCAAAGAAGAATGCAAATAACTTAAAAATGCTCATAAAGCCCACTTAGGTGATTTTAATTTCCTAATTCCTGACTCGGCTCTGTGCACATGAGTGCTGTCCCCAGGCATGAATCCTTTCTTGAGGCTGGGATGGAGCTGTGCAGGCGGGGACAGGGAAGGGATGTGGGCATCCCTGGGCTGACCCGCATGGCTACACAGGAGCTAGGAGCTTGCAAGCTGCTGAGATCAAGATCTGGCCAATTACAGCAATTTTTGGTAAACAAAAGACAAACCAAGAAAAGAAAAGAGAAAAGAAAAGAAGAAAAGGCCACTTTTCTATTTGTCACAACAAGGTTTTGCACATCAGCTCAGAGCAGTGCAGGAGCGGAGCAAAGCGTCCCTGTTGCTGCTTCTGTGAGCTCGGCCACAGCAGAGGGGGTGCCCTGCTGGGAAATACTTAGAAAAATGTTAAGCCAAGAACTGCACCGGTCTCTTCAAGGAGAATAGGCTCCCAAAAGCGGGGAAGAAGAGTTTGGAGCAACTAGATCTGAACAGACAGGGTCCTTTCCCCCATAGGGAAAGGGCTGGGGGAAGGTGGCGATGTCCCCTGCTACAGCAAAGAGATGAGGGCGCAGGAGGAGACAGCAAGCTCGCATGGCGAGATGGCATTGCCCCACCAAGAAGTGGATGTGGGTTTCCAGAGTCCCTGTGCTGAGACCTTCCTCATCTAATGTAGCCATGACAAATAGCTCTTGCTCCTGTCCGCATCCTCGGAGACGCCCTGGCAAAATGATGCATTGCTATTCTGCTTTGCAGATTTTTTTTTCTTAAAGGAAATAGTTTGTAAATCTCTTTCTGTGAAGGCTGGAGGTTTGAATTTATGCTCCCAAAGCCTCTTCGAATCTCTCCAAGTGCTGGCAAGATAGATATTATTGTGCCCGCTCAGAAGTTGTCAAGGGGAAAAAGGCAGAAGAATAATCTGTATTGGCTGCGGCGTGGTCGGGGACTGCGGAGCCCATAAATCTCTCCATTCAATTACCTGCCGGGTCCGAGGGTCCCACGTTTACAGAGCAACACCGGGGCAGGTGCTGGAGATTGTCCCCATCGAGAAGCGAGGCCCCAGAATAACGGATGAGTTACAGCGCCTGGCTGAATGTGTGTCTTATCAGCAGCAATGCAGTTAACAGCGAGGAACGGGGGGGGGGGGAACCCAAACCTGTCACGTAGGATTAATGAGCAAGATGGAGGAGAAGGGGGAATCCACAGCAGAACCGCTCTGTTTGTGTCAGGTGTTTAGATTTGTAGCCTGGGGTGTCCTTACGGAGCTGTGCTGTGTTTCCAAAGGCTGTCACAGCCTTCTTTCCCCCAGTCCCCCCTTTTTGTGGTCTCAGATGGGTCCCCTTCCCCTTCCCCTTGAAGCACACAACGCGCTGCTGCACACCTGAAGCTCTGCTGGGACTTTTCAGAAGACATCCTTGGGATTTAGGGGGCTTTGAAGCCTCTGGTTCCCTGGTGAAGTGCAATAATTACCACCCACGCCCACTCTGAGCTCTTCTCAAGAATGGAAAGTTTCTTCTCTGTATTTGGTGAAGCACCCGTGAGGTGTGCGCATTTGTGCCACTGCATTTTGGGCTGTGAACAGCTGGGACACAGGAAGCAGAAGTATTTTTGTGGGGAGATGATCATAAAGACAAATACACAGGGCTTGAGCATTGCAAGGTCTGGTGGCAGCCACATTTGGAAATGCTCTCGGGAAATAGATTTTTATTGGTGTTTGGGCTTTTTCCCTCTGTGCCTGGAAGCTGCTTGCTTTTACACAAAGGCTCTGCCCTTGCAAACCATAGTGTGGCACAGCCAGAAAACCAGAGAGCATCATGCTCGAGGAGGCACAGCACCAATTAAGACATCGAGGGGATTATGTCAGTGTTGTAATCTTGAGAAAAAAGCTGACTCGCAGCAGAAGAGCCGCTGCAGTGAGGCGCGTGCTTGGGCTGCAGGGTTCAGCGCTCGCCCCCTCCATGCATTTCCCTTCATCTGCTGCCCCTCGCTGTGGTCAGAGTGGCCCAAAGCATCCTATTGCTTTTAGTATTTGCAAGAGGGATTTGTCTGCTCTGCCCCAGACACAGGGGAGTGAGGGGCTGGGCTGGCTGGGGCCGTGCTCTGGGACTCGGGAGCTGCTGTAGCTCCAGAAATGGGGCTGCACAGCCCCTTGTGCTGAATTGCCCCGAGAGCCTCCAGCTCTGCAAACTCCAAAAGATGTCAGCGTTAAAAAGCACTGCAGTAAAAGCGTGTTAATACTAAGCAGTTACACGGGGAGCAGCCGTTCACCTTGTCCTCCCACCACGTACGTGCGTATAGATCTTGTATAACGGGTTATACCTGCCAGCGAGTGTTTCCGATTAAATTTGTGATTTTTTCCCTTCCCAAGGCTACTGATTTACGGCAAGTACTGCAGCCACATGGAGTACGCCCAGACCACGCTCAACCACCTCATCGCGAACAGGGAGGACGTGCGGCAGAAGGTGGAGGTGAGCGCCTGGGGGTGCCGAGGGCTCCCCGGACCCTGCCACGGGTTTGGGAAGGCTGCGGGAGCTGCTGGCACGTTGGAAATGCTGGATTTTGTGAGAGACGGGGGCTGGGGACTGAGCTTGTGTTACCCCAGCTGGGAGCAGAGCTGGGGGGTTTCTTATCCTGGCCCCTGCTTGCTTCTTCCTCTCCCAACCCAAAACCATGCTCTGTCCTTCCTCCCTGGGGTTAAACCAGATGAAAGCATCTGGGCAGCTCTGTTTGTGCGCAGGACTGGCTGTGGACCAATTGCTGTCTTGGTAGGCATTGAGCATCCACACGTGGGGACCCAGCTGGCTTCCCGAGATCCCACACGGTGCTGGGGACAGTCAGAGGCAAACCCAAGTCCCCACACAAGTGCCCTGATTTCCCCGCTGCCCTCCTGCCCCAGCACAAAGGCTTGGGGTAAAAAGGGGCAGATCCAGGTGCTGAGTAGCTCAAAGGAGCCCCAGAAGGGATGTGCTGTTTAAGCTGCAGTTTTTCTCTAATTTCTGCTTTCGTCTTGATGCTGATCTGCGTTTGCGGGGCTGTCTGTGCGCCTTACCTTGTTGTCTGCAAATGTCCCTTGACTCCTTGTGCAAAAATAGCAACCCGATTTGGGGATAAGGCTGTGCATTCAGTAATTACTTTAAACATCTTCCCCGGATTTTGCATCATGCTATCAGGGGCCGAGCTGCATGCTCTGCTGAAGGCTTGGTTGCTGTGACATCCCCTTGCTCCTGTGCTTTTCCATGTGCTCCGTCCCTCGAGGCAGCTCAGCTGATCCTCCTGAAGCCACGGAGAGGTCCTGGGCTAGCACAGCCTCATATCCAAACGGGTCTGGATGAAGGTAGCTGTGCAAAACTTCCTGTGATCACATTAGCTTATCTTAATGACTTTAATGCTTATCAGCAAAGCCACAGCAACTGTCTCCGTGCTTGCTCCCAGCCCCTTGCAAATAAAATGCATTAGTTCAAGCCGGTGAGGAGGTGAGTTAAGCTAATGCGTTTCATTTGACATTTCCCGAGGTCTAGGAGCACTCGCGTGCTCTCCTAATGAGCAGCATCTCATTAAGCTGCGGTAGCTCAGCTGCATGAGAATGCCTGCATTTGAGGGTCCAGCCCCTGTGTGTTATTCCTCGATAACCTCCACGGTGGCGGCCCTGCGAGCGGATCCTCAGCAGAACAGAGGTTACAGAAGCAAAACGTTACAGCTGTGGAACTGTGTGTTTTTTTATTATTGTGGGGTAGTCATTGTTTTCCCTCAGCTACTTCACTCCTGCCTTATCGATTTCTTTAATAGGAATGCACGCTGAAGGTCCAGGATGGGAAATTTAAATTGCAGGATCTGCTGGTGGTTCCAATGCAGAGAGTTTTGAAATACCATCTCCTGCTAAAAGTAAGTGTTTCAGCATTAGCACTTCCCTCCAGCTGCCATCCTCGCTGTAGTATCTTTTGGCATTTACAGTAGAGAAGGAAGCATTGCCAGATGCAGAGTGAGGTTTGGTTGTTTTTTTTCCCCCCTTTCAAATGAAATAATTACTAGAGCTACTTAACACGACATAATATTTGTGCCGTCTCTTAAAGTATGGTGACCTGGGGTAATTCTGCACTTGTTAGCCACAAGAGGCGGTTAATGAATATCAAATAAGCTTGCATATAATCTGATTATGTGTGAAATTCCTGCCGTCAGCTCCGTGTAACGGCTCTCTGCAGCACCAGCAAGTTGGCGCCGTCCCTGTCCCATGGCCGCAGCACCGATGCGGGCAGCTCCCCCCATGCATCCCCTGCTTTTGTGTTTCAGGAGCTGCTCAGCCACTCGTCAGAGCGCCCAGAGAAGCAGCAGCTGAAGGAGGCTCTGGAAGCGATGCAGGTACGGGTGTGTAGGTGACAGACAGCCCAGCAGCCTGGGAGAAGGCAGCGTCCCCTCCTTTAGGACACGTGTGTGCGTTGGGTGCTGTTTGACGGGATTGCTTCGCAGCACAGCTCTAGTCATCACCGTTATCTTCCTCCCTGAGCGTCTGGGGAAGCTGGTGTTTGCTGACAATGTAGGACTTTTCACTAATTACTGTTGGGGGTAAAGGGGCCGTGCCAAATTTGGCTCTTGGTTTTCTGGTAGGGATCTGGAGGAGCTCCAGCTGTACTTGCAAGCCTAGGGGCACCCCTGGAGTCAGCCCCTGCCTGCACGGTGTCATCCAGGCTGGGGGGTCTGCTCTCCAAGTGTATTTTTTCGAAGAAAATAATGTTTCCAGAAACCTAGACTTCTTGTGGCAAAACCCGGATTTGTTTTAAATTTTTTGAGGAGGTGGAGCTGGGGACTCACCCAAAGGTTTTGTGACTTGGGTACATCCCCTTGGGCACCCCAAATTCACAGCAGGACCATTCCCAGCAGAATCTGATGGGAAGGTGATGGTTGCATCCAGTTTTCCTCTCGTAGAGCACCACGGGATTCATCCCCAGCATCATTCGTGTGCTCTGAGGTCACTTTGTTTGTTTTCTACCTCCGAGCCTCAGCTTTTTTAATGACACTGCATTTCCTGGCAGTTACATAAGGCTGGTGACCTTTTTAGCTGCTATCCCTGCAAGCCAGTGAAGGCAGAGCCGATATGTAGGTCGTCCTAGCCGAGGTTGTGTAAAGGACATTGCATTCCCTCTCCACGATACATGACCATGGCCTCAGATGAACGCTCTGGGCGAGAGAAGGGAGCAAGGGAAGGGATTCTTCCTCGTGCCACAAATCACCTCTGTCCCCAAAATGTCCTGGCCGATGAGACAAAGTGACAAACGCAGTGACAGCTGTTAAACCCTGCTTATGGCCTCGTAATAACGGCATCCCCCACTACCTCTGCTAATAAATAAATGTACACAGTCCGGTTGCACTACAGAGTCAGCATTATTTGGAGGAAGCTGAGAGCTTTGTTTGCTTTCCCTGCCCCATCTCCAGGAGAGCGCGGATGCAATTCAGACCGCACAGGGCTCGCCGGGGGCGAAGGAAGCAGAGCAGTTTGATTTTAATTGATTTGTAAACCAAGGCTTAACATACAAGTAATGTTTTTCATCGAGATTCCAGCCTTTCTGTTTCCCGTGCTGGCAGACGCTATTATCCTGCTGTCCCCTCCTGAGAGCTGTGCAGGGGGTGCGTGCCTACAGCTGGAAGCGCGTTTCCCAAAGGGCTTCACCTCCCTTTTATTTTGCCCGCGTGGTTGCTAGCACAAGGCAGTGGCAGTTTGCACCAAAAAGCTTCTCGTGGAGGTATTTGGTGCGTGCATTGTCCCTCCACGTGAGCACAGAGCTGAACCCCACGGGACGGGGAGGTGAGGCAGGTTCCCTGGTAAATCCTGCAGACCCGCTCTGCACATTGCTGCCGCTGTTTCGAGCCACCGATGATCCTGGGATTGGGTTTCCCCTTTGCACGTGAGACAGATTTGCTCAGCAGAAGGGAACAAATGCTCTGCTGAACACTCAAGTGCTGACGGAGAATGCCAGCCTGGTTTCATGAGGCTTTTAGTTTTGTCATTCTTCATAACCGTCCCTGCCACTGGCTGGCCTGGGCACTTGGTGATGTTACGAGTATTGTCATGCAGACTTGTGATTATCATCTGTGATTAACCCTTCCTGTGTTGGGAAGCCGGGGAAGGTCTCGCCTGGAGGGTTGTCTTAAAAAATTCCCTGCTCAGATTTAATCCAAAGTGACAGGAGCTGTTGTTGAGAACAAGGAGGCTGGGAGCAGATCAGAAGCAAACAGGCATCGAAGATACAGTTGGAAGGATGTGAGAAGTAGTTTCAGTTGAAGGAGCTGGGTTCCCCGTCTGGTGGGTCAAAATTTGGAGAAGCAGGGAATTTTTCAGAGAAGATCAAGCACCATTGAGTGTCTCCGTATTTCTCCAAACCACCTTTTTGTGTGGTTGGAAATCCTGGAGTTCAGAAGCGCTGGATTTAGGGATGCTCTTGTGGGCTGCCAGCAGGGCCAAGTTGTGGCAAGTGCCCTTCCCAGCATCCAAACGTGCATCCAAAGCAGTTATTTTACAGACGTGGATGTTTTGACAAAGAAGGCTGGCTTGGAGCTTTTTTATCTGGGGCGATGATGGGAATCAAGGTGATGAGAGCTGGGAGTAAAGGGTGCTGCCAGGGCTCGCACCAGGCAAAAGCCATGTGTTGGGTTTGCCATCGCAGCAGGAGCTGTCTGCCTGCTCGTGTACCACTGGATTAAAGCATTGCCCTCTTCTGGGAAATGGGAAAAATTGCAGCAGCTGCCTGGTCGAGCAGTGCCAGCACAGCACAGGGCACAGGGCATGCCCTGGGGTGCTGGGATGGAGCCCAGGGGTGCAGGCAGCGATGCTGGGTGCCAGGATGGGCTCCTTTGCTTCGACTGAAACTGCTGGGTTTTGTTTGTAATTCAGCAGAAATCTGCCAAGCTGCTTTTCCTTTTCTTCTGGTGACGCCTGTGCTCACAACACCCTGTGCTTTTTGGGTTCTTGCAGAGCTGCTTCTGGTCTCATGCGAGGAAAGGGGAGCGGGGGACACGTGGTGTCTGCTTTAGTGGAGGTGCTAGCTTTGTATGGGAACTAAAAATCAACACTCGCTTTTCTTTTCAGGACTTGGCCATGTACATAAACGAAGTAAAGAGAGACAAAGAGACTTTAAAGAAAATCAGCGAATTTCAGAGTTCTATAGAAAATTTGGTAAGTTGGAAGATTCTCATCCCCAACTTTAACTAGATCAGGATGAGCATATTTGCTTTTTTGGTGCAGTTCTTACTGAATTCAGTGTTATTTGTTAGTTATTTGGGATGTGCTACCCAAGAAAGATCCCTGTGTTTTCACACAGTCCCCGACCATTGACAGTGTTCACACAGAACAGAAATGATTGCTTCATAAAAAAAAATAATGATTTGGGTGTGATACAGGGTGGGTTTTGTTGGTGGTATTACACTGAAAATGTTTCTCCAGCTTTTGCTCATGCTGTTAGTGTAGGGGTGACCCAAGAAATCCCCAAATCAACTGTCACCTGCTACCTAAAGTAGTTTTCTTTTGTGGTCAAGGCAACAAAATGCTGGCCTAGACGTTCATGCTCTTGAAAGTGCATCAAGGCCTAATTGGAGGAGGATGGCGTGTGCAATATGCACCTAATTCCAAAATCTCAAGCAGCTATTTTAAAGGGAATCTTATCTTCCAAACTCCAGAGGCCTCAAACACATGGTCCCATTACCATGCACCAGCCACCCCCCAGCACTCCTGTGCTTTTAGCCCTGAACGAGCCCATTAATTTAATGTTCAGCAGCAGAGCTGCAGGCTAACGAGCTTTTTCCCCCAATTTGTGGTGGGTCAGCTGCAGGCACAGCTGCTCTGCAGGCTGGATTTACGCTGGGGTAATGCAATTTAGGGTCTGACACCTGAGATGCTTCAAAAGGGCTGAGGGGGGGAGATGCTGAGCACTGCCCACCCCAAGGGCTTCCCGGAGGCATGGCAGGTTTGGGTTCTTTAAGCCAAAGGTTTGAAAACGATGAACTTTTAATTGATGATTACTTAACAGAGGGAGGCAAAATGCTTAATTTTCAAGAGAAACCTGCAAAAAAAAATCTCAAGTGGGATCTGGGCCATTGCAGCTCACAGGTTTTGATTGAAGCAGTCATGATGATCCAAATCTGTGCGAACAACCAGACGTGGCACGCCATAAAAACGCGAATGCAAATGGGGGCATTAAGCAGCTCCTTCTCGACTTGCAGCAGGCGGAGAGCAGCTTTGACGTGCAGGAGATGAAATGTTAGCAAAGCAGTGACTCCTGTCTGCAGATCAATCCCACACACGTTCTGCTCGGGTGTTCCCTTTCGCTGCACGGGGCTGGAAGTTGTGGAATGATTGGTGTTATGTATACAGAGCCCACATGGCACAGCAATGAAATAATTATAGACTGTACACACAGCTGGATAAAATATTTATTTTCCTGACTCGCGGTGACTCTTCATGGTATTTTTCTTTCTGTAAGAAGCACATAAGTGGGCTGATTCATGGGGCTCGGTGGTGGTGCGGCCCTGAGTAGTGTGCAAGCATTTCGAGCTGAAAATCCAACTGGTGAGACTATCAGTTGGATTCCAACCTGCCCCAAAATGTCCAGTCCTGATTCAGGATGGGTATCAAAACTACAGAGCCCTGGCTCCAGTTTTGTAGAAAACCCTGTAAATAAAACTTATTTTGTTGGAATTTTGCTTTCTGGAGGCCAAGCCTTCCGAAACTACTTTGAGCCCTGCCTTGGGACAGGGTGCTGGTCCTCCTGTGGTCCCCCTCCTGGTGTCAGGGCCATGCTTGGGCTTGGGTTGCCCTTGGCGAGGGTGATCCCGGGCACAGGAGCTGCAGATCTGAGCCCCGCTTTGCTTTCTGCAGCAAGTGAAGCTGGAGGAGTTCGGGAGGCCGAAGATAGACGGCGAGCTGAAGGTCCGCTCCATCGTGAACCACACCAAGCAGGACAGGTGAGCGAGCAGCAGCATCCTCCTAAAAGATAAAAGGAGACCCTTCCCCGAAGTCCCCGATTGTCCCTGCTAGGGTGACACAGCCAGCGGAGCCATTTGGCTACTGCTGCTCTCTGCAGGAAGGGATAGAAAGCACAACTTAAAATTTAAATTTTGAAGGAGAAAAGCAGTCCTCAGAAGTTTCCCCCACCCCAAAACATGCCCTTTGTTTGGCCTCCCCCCTCGCCTCCGGGGCTGCTCTGCAAACAGCTGCTCGGTGACCTGTGCGCTGGGTTAATGCCTCTTGAATTACCTGCACCAGGCACGTGGCCGCCCATCTCCAGATATTTTGTGCCCGATTATTCAATTACTGCCTGGAGTCGCATTGACAGAAAGCACCATCGATGTGGAATTATAGCACAGGGGGAGCATTGAGCTGTGCGGGCTGGGGATGCTCTGCAGAGCTTCCCAAACCCTTTCCCCTGAACGGGGGCCGTAATTTGAGGTCTGACTGACTCGCTTGTTTGTTTGCTTGCTTTGGGCAGGTATTTATTTTTATTTGATAAAGTGGTGATCGTCTGCAAAAGGAAAGGCTACAATTACGAGCTGAAAGAAATTATCGAGCTGTTCTTCCACAAGATGACGGACGACCCTATGAACAACAAGGACATTAAGAAGGTAGGTGGACCGGGGATTAGCTCTGCTGGAGAGCTTTGTGGAGCTGTTCGGGCCACTCCTTGGGCAGCACATTTCCAGCAGCCTTTTAAAATAGAATCAGAGCTCGCAAAATGCTGGAACATAAAGGCTCGGCTTTCAGGGCAGCCTTACAGAGAGTTTGGGAAATGCTTACAAAGGTGGGGTTGGGCTTGATCCTTTGACCTCCAGCCTTGGAAAACAGCCCTGGAGAGGCTGGGATGGTTTGCCAGGAGGGAGAGAAAGCAGCTCCTGGCAGCAAGGGTCGGCAGGGAGTGGGGCAGGGAGGGAAGGTCCCTGGCAAGGCAATGCCAGCGCTGCCACCAGCCTGCCAAAATCAGCACTCGGCAAAGGAACATCATTTTGCCAGTGGTTTGGGGCTTAGCCTGCGGCCATGGAGGAAAACCTCCTCCCAGGTACCAGTTAGTTAATCCACCAAGGCACGATGCAGGGAGGTGTTGTACAGATGGGAGCAGTGGCTGTCGGGTGAGAATAGCTGATGTTGCCACTTGGGTGCTGAAGAAATGCTGTTAGCTTTGTGTTTTACTGAAATATGTTTCCACTTTGCTCTCCTATGCTTTCTAGTCTCATGGAAAAATGGTAAGCAAAGCACACAATTTTCTCTCGTGTTTCTCTGTGCAGTGTTGTAACGAGACAGGCAGAGCATATGGGCATTGGGCAGGTCAGATGTTCCTCCTGGGCTGTCAGGGAGAGGAGTAATGGCTGGGGAGGATCCACTGAAGCAGAAAAATCCGGGTTCTCTCATCTGCCACCGTAAAATCCCGTTTGGCCCTAGTGCACAGTGCAGAGCTGATTCAGGCATCGTTAGCTGTAATGTGTTGTAGAGATAAAGAGCTGTTCTTCCTTCTTCCCTGCTGTTATCCACACAAAGGTGCTGTAGTCCTTCAGGAGCAGGGAAAGGGGCAGGAATTAAGAGTAATTCTTGAGAAGCCTGGATAAAAGTGTGCCATGTCTTGTTGCTCTGCTGCTGTGAGAGCAGCGGTTCAATCGGTTCTCTCGTTTCCTCTTGCAGTGGTCCTATGGCTTCTACCTAATCCACCTCCAAGGAAAGCAGGGCTTCCAGTTCTTCTGCAAGACAGAGGAAATGAAGAGGAAGTGGATGGAGCAGTTTGAGATGGCAATGTGAGCGCTCGGCACGGGGGGGAAGGTGTCTGGGGCTTGCTGATTGTCAGAGACCAGCTCCGACAGCCGAGCCTGTGACGGGGCGGTTCACGGGGGCTTGCAGGATGGGTCTCTGATTAAAAGGAGTTTGGGCCCAGCACAGAATCACCTGCCCCGAGTGTTTGCACCAAAGCATTTCCAAATTTTGTCCAAAATGCAAACACCCCCTGCTACGAGAGGCCCTGGGGGCAGGTCAGTAACCCCTGGCCCTTCCCCTCAGGTCCAACATAAAGCCAGAGAAAGCCAACGCGAATCACCACAGCTTTCAGATGTACACGTTTGAGAAGACTACCAACTGCAAAGCGTGCAAGATGTTCCTCAGGTGAGCCACATCCTCCTGGCTTTTCTGCCTCTGCACTCAAATACGGAAGCAGGTCTTGGAGCTGGGGCTGAATTAAGGCTTTGTGACTTCTTTTTTTGTTTGTTTTGTTTTCCACAGAGGAACGTTCTACCAGGGCTATCTCTGCCCAAAATGTGGAGCTGGTGCTCATAAGGAGTGCTTGGAAATCATTCCTCCCTGCAAGATCGGTGAGTTATTTGTCAGCATTGGCAGCTTCTGGCAAGGAGGTGAATGTATGAGATGATCCCAAAGATCTTCCCGAGACAGCTCCGTCAGCTGTTTGTTTTAACACCTACCAAAATCTGAGGATGCTGCCAGCCACTTCTCAGGGCTACAGTTCATAAAGGCTGATGGTTTTAAACAAAAACAAAACACCAAAAATCAAACAGTCCCATCCCTGTATGGCCACAAATCACAGGAGCTCTGTGTGCGCTGTGGGGTGCACGTGGGGTGAGGAAAGGCCTTTAAGGGGGCTGGCCGATGACTTCTCCATCTGAAAATGTTGGTTGGTGCACACAGGAGCAAGCTCTGCAGGGTTCACGCTTGTGGTGAGAGGGAGAAGCCTCCAGACCCTGTAGCACTGGGGTGTGGGAGGCAGAAATCCCTGTCCCTGAGCTAATCTGGGCAGATCTTTGGTGCTCCTGAGACCGCCCAGCTCAGCACTGGAGCTTTGTGGCGGGGAGGATGTGGGGGATTTTCGTGAAGCAGCATCGGAAGGGGTTTGGGAGGGGAATGGAGAAGAAATGAAATTTCAAAACTTTTGGTGCAAGTGAGAAAACGGCCAGGCCAGCTCCAGCCCCTCTCGTCTCTTGCCACCAGGCCCTGAGCCAAGCAGTGGCCCCAGCCCCTGCCTGGCTCTCCTTTGGTTCTGGCCAGGTGTTGATGCCACTTTATGAATTCTCATGGCACCAAGAGAAGTAAGGGGTTTATGGCCTGTTAAATTAACCACCTGTTTCAACATGTCTCTTGCAGGTTCTTCAGCAGAGCAGGTACGTTGCTCGATGGCCCTTTTCCCTCTCTGCATGGGGCAGGCCCATGTCCTCACCTGGTCTGGGCACGGGCAGCTCCTGGGGGGGCACAGCACCAATCTCGGGGGTCCCAGGCACTCTGGGGACAGGACTGGGGACTGACGGCTAAAACTGGCCTGGTTTACACAGCACCGTGGGCCTTGGGAGGTGCCAGCACCTGGTTTCACATCACATTGTCTTTAACTGGGGAGAGCTGGGACTGCTGTGTCCTCACGGGGGCTTTTTCTTCTCTTTTTGCAGGATTTGCTGAGTGCTGGACCCGGTAAGGGCATTGCTGTATTGCAAGAGGGCATCTTGGTGGTAGCTGAAGGTGTCACTGAGGCTTGAGCACATGGGGTGGGGAAAGCTTCTGGGAACGGAGCTTTGGGATCCCAGGCAGTGGGATGGGATGGGACGGGACAGAACGGGATGTCTGGGGCTCTCCTCCTGCCCTCCAAAGCTGCACTTACTGCCAGGTCTCCTCCCTGTGCTCGGCCCCTAGCCCACCAGGGAAGAGCTTCCACCCTGTAAATAACTCCCTGTCCCAGAGAGAGGAGGAGAGCTTGGTGAACCTGTGCCAGATCTTCCTCCAAAGCAAACCACAGTGGCGCTGGTGGTGACAGGGGAACATCCTCCCACCCACGTGGGATGCACAACCCCAGGCACTGCCCTCAGATGAGACTGGATGCTTGCTGCAACTTTATTCATATATTTGTTTATTTTATTTTCCTTCACTTCACACTAACCTGGACGGGGAGCCCTGGGCCCACCCTGCCCGTGCTCTGTCTCAAAGGAGAAGGAACAGTTTGTTTTTGTGCTTTTCCTGTTGAAAGGAAAGCCAAGCCTGGCAAAAAGAAACTTGAATCAAATTGCTGGTTTGGAAACACAGTGCAAAAGCACAGAGCTCTCTCTGGGCAGGGAGAGGCAGCTGGCAGCAGAGGTGGGGGAGCATTTTGAAGATAAACACTGTGGTTTTCGTGCAGTTTGTGAAGCTTATTTAATCTGCTGGTGTTTGCAAGACAACTGGACTTTGGCTGCAAGCTCCCAGGGACAGAGAGGTGCTCGGGTCCCAGGTCCTACAGAAATCCAGTGCAGGACGCCTGTTTGCAAGCATTTTGCAAGCGTTTTGTGGTCACGGGCATCGCTGCTGGACCTGGCAAGGTTCAGTGCTGACCGGGCATTGCCTGTTGAGAGCCTGTCTGCGACAGCAAAGTTCAAACCTGGGTGCAGGGTTTGGAGTTGGAGCTTTGGCTTGGCTCAGTCCCTCGCTGGCTTGTTTTCGCTCACTGAACTCGGTCATCCATGTAACTTTAGGAGCCAATACTGTTTGCTGTGGGTGCTGATCCCTTTTGTTTTCATGCTTTCTGTCCCAAATTCCTGTCTGCTGGTGCCGTTAGATTTGTGGTTTACGGATAAGGAACAGCAGACAGCAGGGGGGTTATTGCAGTTTTGTTTTTTCTTAGCAGGGACTTAGCAGGAAACTGCTTTGTGTCTCTCCTCCCAGGTCCCAAAATGGTGGCAGTACAGAATTACCACGGGAACCCAGCGCCACCCGGCAAACCGGTGCTGACATTTCAGATTGGGGACGTGATCGAGCTGCTGAGGGGGGACCCGGACTCACCGTGGTGGGAGGTGAGGGCCCTTTCCTCGCTGAGCTCTCAGCAAGTTTCAAACCGGTGTCACCTGCATCGTCCCTTTCCTCTGTCACCTTTCCCGTACTGTGGGGCTGGGCTGGGTCCACGGCAGCTGCAGTGGGGTCTGTCCCCAGCCCTGCACAGCAGAATCCTTGCTCCTCTGCCCATCCCCAGCTGATTTGCACCTTCTGTGTTCTGCAGGGGCGGCTGCTGCAGACGAAGAAGTCGGGTTACTTCCCCAGCTCGTCAGTAAAGCCCTGCCCTGTGGACGCAAGGGTATGTGCTAAGCCAGGAGCACCTGCAGGGGCTACGGTTGGGTGGCAGGGGAATTCTGTTCCACTTTGGGAGACAAGAGATGCCCCAACAAGGCCTTTGGCTCTCCCCAGCCCATCCCAGTGGGATTTTTGATCCCAATTCCTGCCCTGCAGTGAGCCCATGGTACCACCTCAGGAGCCTCATATCAGCTGCAGTGCAAGAGAACTGCCCTGCACTATGTTCAGTAGTGCTGTCAGGCACTTCCAAATTTAAAAAAGGCTCAGATAATAAAAAATGCAGTGTGCTCATCACAGGTGTTTTGGGCAGGGAGGGTGGCTTGGCTGTAACACTGCCCTCGCAGTAACGAGCCGTGCTCTCTTTGCAGCCTCCCAACAGCCGGCCACCATCCCGGGAGATCGACTACACGGCGTACCCGTGGTGAGTCCCCCTGAAAGCCAAAAAGATGCGTTGGCTTTGCTTTTTAGTTGTTGCTCCGTCACAAACCCACTCTGACACGGAGCCGAGTACATGTTGCAGATGCTTTGTGTCCTGTCACAGTTGCACTGGTTCCAGGCACTGAAACCCACAGCGCCTGTGGGGATTTCATCACTGATGGAGAGGGACAAAAGGAGAGATTCTGCTCTTTCTTCCTCCTCGTGTTTGTTTTTTTTTCTGAGCCCAGAAAATGATATGGGGAGGGAAGAAGAAATTCCCACCTTGTCAGGAGAGGTTGTGCTTCCCTTTCCTCCTGCTTCTTCCTGCTGGCTCCATCCAGGCTTTCAAGTTCACGAGTCTAAATTAGCATGAGTTTAAATTATCCGCAGCTCCCGCTGAAACCTGGAGAACAATTCCCAAGCAGTGGGATTTTCTAGGTGCCCTGGGAACAGGGGGGAATTCAAAGGGCATCGCTCATTGCTCTGCTCGGTGGTAGCTTCTTATCTCTGGGCACTTCTGTTTCTGCTTGTGGAGGTTCAGACGAGACCCCTTTTTCTACTTGCCCAACCTTCACACCTTTAAAAGACCCTCACACCTTTAAAAGGGATGCACCTTTTGCCTACAACATGCCATTGCTCGAAGGAAGCACTATCCTGGAAGGTGATTTGCTTTGGAAGCAGGGTGCTGCGCGGGGCGGCACGGGGGCTTCATGGGGGCTTTGCAGGGTGCTCAGCACGGGTCTCAGCACCTCGGGCTCAGGTTCGCAGGGAACATGGAGCGGCAGCAGACGGACAACCTGCTGAAGGCCCACGTCAGCGGCACCTACCTGATCCGGGAGCGGCCAGCCGAGGCTGAGCGCTTTGCCATCAGCATTAAGTGAGTGCGAGCTACCAGGACGGACGGGGTCGGAGCACGAGCGTGCGTTTTCTTAAATGTCTTTGCATCCTGTCGCAGGTTCAACGAGGAAGTGAAGCACATCAAGGTGGTGGAGAAGGACAACTGGATTCACATCACGGAAGCCAAGAAGTTCGAAAGCCTGCTGGTATGTCCTTGAGGCCCCTGGGGCCGTGCGGCAGGCTGCTGCCAGTTGTGCAGAGCATCGCCCGGCCAAGTGCCCCCCGTCCTTTGCAGGAGCTGGTTGAGTACTACCAGAGCCACTCGCTCAAGGAGAGCTTCAAACAGCTGGACACAACGCTAAAATACCCCTATAAATCCCGGGAACGCTCTACCTCCAGAACCTTCACCCGCTCTCCAGGTAAGACTCGGCTTCCCCAGCAGGCATCGTCATGCTCCTGATGGAAATCCTCGCGGGCACGGTCTGAGCAAGGGGGTTACAGCTGCAGCCCCCCAGGCAGTGTATTAGCTGCTTTCCCCCTCGTGGTTTCCCACACCATTTTAAGCACCATTTGGTGCAGCGTGAGCACACTGGGTCCTGCTTGTCATGGTCAGACACGGCGTGAGCTGTGGGCTGTGTCACGGCGTGCGTGTGTTTTGGTGGCTCTGGTTTCACTGTCACTTCTGGTTTGAGTCCCAGAGGGACTCCTATAGTGGGGCTGGTGGGAGAAACAGCAAGTCTGCCAGCCAAAGAAACATCAAAGTAAACGGAAAGCGAAATTTGCACTATTGCAAAATGTTTTGTGTGAAGGCTTGAGAGCAGAAACTACTTCATAGGGAAAAAAATATTCTTTTAAAACTTTTTCCATGATGTATTTTAAAAAGAATACCAATGGAAAATAGTTTTAGAAAGTTGATTAAGTATCTTTTCCAATCAAATACACCCCTAGGCTGAGGGCTGTGGTCAGATCTGCCACCAGCTGTCCCAGCTTCAAGCCTGCGCTCGAGACCTGCTGCATGCTTTGCCCTGTATCTCTCCGTCGGCTTTTACAGCATTGTGCATTACAATTTATTTATTTTTTTTTAATTTCCCTTTTAATGCGTGTTCTGCATCTTTCTGTTTCTCTCTAACCTCTTTGCAGCCTCCTGCGCTTCCTACAACTTTTCTTTTCTCAGTCCTCAGGGCCTCAACTTTTCTTCTCAGAGCTCCTCCAGTCCCTTCTGGTCAGGTACCAGCGCCTCTCCCCCCGGAGAGACCTGCAGCATCCCCAGCTTGAAAGCCATCGCAGCGCGACCTGCCTGGTCCCTGCAGTCCCTCTGCCACCCCTCCAGCCACCTGCAGGCAGTTCAGGGGGTCCCCAGCACTGCCCTGCCAGGGACACAGCCTGGAAACACGTTATAATTAACTAAGGTTTTTCTGGAAGCAAAATGCGCTCCCCCTCTCCCCAAAATTAACTCAGGGAGAAGATGGAGTTGTTGCTAATGAGAAAGGGGATTTAAATTAATGAAAAACAACTCTAGCGCATTGGGATCTCATGATGTACTTCAAGCTCGACCTGCTAATCCTGTGTGTTTCACCGAATGAGCATTGGCATCTCACCATCTTTCAGCCTGGTTTTCCTTGCTGTGCAAGGAGACCACCTCAATGTCCAGCAGCTTTTGAGCTCTGGGATCTCAGCCTGCTCAGGGGCTCCGTGCCAAAGAGATGGGGAACCTGGGCTGTCAAATGTTCTGTGGCTTCAGCTCCCTGCGGAGAGTGCAGTGGAGCTCTGGCCTTAAATTACAGAGCAGTGTCTTCCTCCCTATTTATCAGGGATCAGAGCAAAAATGTGTCCTCTTTATGCTTTTACCTTTCAGCATGTTCTTTAGGCTAGGCAGGGAAAACCATCTGCAGAGCCAGATGTGCTTTCCTTAATGCTGTGTTTGGGAAGAACGCAACTTTCCAAGGTATTAAAAAGTAACTGGGAATTTAGGATGCTTAAACTGCATAAAAAGTATTGCAGAAGTGAATTTTTGCAGAAATGGGCTCTGAGCAAGCTCCTGATGAAAGAGTTCAAAGCTGTCGTGACTCTTGCTCCAGCCTGGCAGGGATGAACGAGCCCTCCAGTGATTGCTCATTGTGTGTCTGGACCGCCTCCATCACCATCCTCATCTCTGTCCATCCCGAGAGCTGAAAATCTGGGCAAAGCTTTCCCTCAAACTTAGTTCAACCTTGGTTTGCAAACTTTTTAAAATTTAAATGAACTGTGACAAATCCTGGGACAAAAAGGGCTGCTTCACCAACACCTGATGTACCTTCAGGGTGGCTTTTTCTTTTCTTTTCTTTTTTGCAAACTCCCCAGAATGTGCATTTTTTCCCTCCTTTGCTTGCCCTGCAGTGATGGGACCCATCCTGTCCCTCCCACCCTTGCCCTCCAGCCCTCCTTTCCCCTGCCCAGGTGCCAGGGCAGGGAAGCCGAGCGCTGCCCCTGCTCTTCCCCGGTCCCCTGCTGTTCTTCTGTGCACAGGGCTCCATCTCTCCTCCCCTCTGCCCCACGTTTCCCTGCCTGAAGCGATGGAGATCCACCACTCAGCATCTCCAGGAGATCCCAATAACTCAATTTTTCAAAGTGGTTCAAACACCAGCAGACTTGGCCAAATCTCCTTCTGACAGGGTGGTCCCATCAGGTGTGGGGAGCTGTGCGGCACCCAGACCTGGTGTAAATGGTGGAAAAGGATTTTTCTGTGGTTTCATCATTAGTCATTATATATTCCTATGCAATCTTTCCTTATGCCACCTCCTTCCCTTCTCAGAAATGCCCCTTACCCTAGCAATCCCTACCAAGGGGTCCCAGCCCCTCGTGGGCAGCCGGAGGGGGCTACCCTTGCTCAGACCCCAGGGCTCTACATCCCCAGCAGGATTCAGTTCACCCCTGACCGCCCCAATCTGACCAGTTCAGATGAGACCAGAGCCGATCCGAGTCGCGGCACTGCAACGGGAGCCGGTGCCGCGATGGAAAACCCAGGTTGAACCCCACCGAGCTTTCCCCAGGCTTCGGCTGCTCGGTGGGGTTGCTGCTGATGTTTTGCTCTGTCCCCTCGCAGTGTTCACCCCTCGGGTCATAGGGACGGCGGTGGCACGCTACAACTTCGCGGCGCGGGACATGCGGGAGCTGTCGCTGCGAGAGGGCGACGTGGTGAAGATCTACAGCAGGATCGGCGGCGACCAGGGCTGGTGGAAGGGGGAGACCAATGGAAGAGTAAGCGCAGCTGGTGTCTTGTCCCTTTTCTCACCGTGTGGTCCGGGGAATGTCCAAATCTGCTCTTCCCCAAGCCTGCATTTGGGGAATTAACGCAGGAGTGGTTCTGTGAGTGGAAGGTGCAGCAGCCTGGAGAAAGGCTGCAGGTTTGCTCCGGTGTCCCACAGGGATCACAGCACTGGGGACACGTTCCTGACATCTTTATTGCAGCCATGTACAGCTGCTAGCTGTGGGTCACCGTGCAAGCTTTGGGAATGGCTGCACCACCTCCCCATCACCACTAAACATCAGAGGGTCTGACGCAGGGATAGGGCTGTGTCCAGCACCGTGCAAAAAACTCTTTGGGAACGCCGCATGGTGGCACCAGAACAGTTCCTGGAGATGGGACACGAGCCTCCCGACTCCTCAGCTCACCTCTCCGTCTCCCCCGCAGGTTGGCTGGTTCCCCTCAACGTACGTGGAAGAGGAAGGGGTGCAATGATTGCGGGGATGCCTGCTGGAAAGTCGTCGAGCGCCCAGAGCGAGCCGCCGCAGCCCGTGCACGGTCATCCCGGCCCCCAGGCTCCACGTGCGGCGCGGTGGGACTCCTGCCAGGACTGCCGAGAGCGCCGCCGCTCCTCGCAGACTCTTTAGCGACCAGTTCCTCTGTACAGTGTGTGTGCGTGTGTGTGTGCGGGCCTGGGGGGTGCCGCTGGCCCCGGCCGTGCGACGTGTATAGAAGACGGGTGGTCGGGGGGGGGGGTAACGCACGCGGAGCAGCTGCAGAAGTCCCGGGAAAGCCGCACGCCCCTGCATGGACGGAGCTGAGAGACTCTGTGCTTGTCCCTCTCCCCGGGATGGTGTCCAGACCTGTGTTCCTACAAGTGTTTTAAAGCCCACCGTGGTGGCGGTGGGAGGAGAAGCTGAAGGCCTGGGGGTGCAGAGGTGGGCGCACGGGGGGCCGGGGCGGAGGGGGTGGCTCGGCCGTCCTGCCCTGCGCTGCCTCGGTGCTGCACACCAGGATGGCACCCGAGGGAGCAAAGCAGGGACACCCTGCTCAGGATGAGGAGCAGCTTCTGTTCGTCTCTGGAGGATGCCAGCTGTGAACCAAGGAGCGCAGCCGGACCTCGGATGTAGGCTGGAAGTGGACCCTCAGGTCAGAGCAGGAGGGCACGGAGCCTTGCGGGCTGCCCAAGCCCCTTTGTGCACAGCTCCCTCAGCTCCCCCGCCTTGCTGAGGATGGAGGGGGCAGCCCGGGGTGCTGAGCGGCTCCCAGGAGGGCTCGGCACGTTGCAGGACTGGAGGCATGCCTTGCCACAAAATAGTTTTGGAGGCCACCGGGCGAGCGGGAGCACCCCTACAAGGTCCATTCTCCTGGCAGCCATTTCACGTCCCACCTCACTGAGCTCATGGGGCGAACCCACATGAGTAAGGGCTACGGTTCCCGAGTCGTGATTTTATCTCAACGAGTCCCGAAAGCATCTCTTCTTTCCCAGCTGTGTGCACTTTTGGGGGTCGTGAGCGTCGTCCCCTCTCTTCCTCCCCCAGGCTGTTACTGCTGCTGCTGCTGCTAAGGGAAAGGTCCGTCTGTCTGTGCATTGCCACTTTGTCCCACGTCCCGTCCATCCGAGTTCGTTCTTCCCATTTCGCAGCCCCCGTAGCTGATAGGCAGTGCTGCTGGGTGGAGATCCAGGCCAACATCTTCCGCCGGGCACTGGCTTTGCCATCCAGCTCCAGCATTTCCTTCCGAAATGCTCCGTTTTGAACAAATCCTTGCGTGTGTGTGTGCGTGCGTGTGTGTGTGTGAAACAAGGAACAACTTCCCTGTCTCCTGTTTCTGAGCTCTGGGAAATGCCCTCCCGTCTCTCTGAAGAAGAGGCATTTTGAGCTGGTGCTTCCATGCCCCGAAGCTGGTCCCCTGGCACTTTGGGGTGGTCTCACTGTGGGCATCGTGCTAGCACAAACCTGGGGGGTGCTGGCATCGTGGGGGTCCGCGGTGCTGGGACAGCCCCGACACCCAGCGCCACGCTGCATCCGAGTCACGTGGAGCAGCAGTGCCCTGCTCAGGATATTAAATGGAAAGGTCTGGGGCTGAAAAGGGAAATGTATTAACTGGGGGACTGAACTTTGTGGCTCGGTGAGAAGCCCGGAGCCAGGCCAGTTTGCTCCCCGGTGCTCCTGGGTAGGGCCAGGAGCAGAAGGGCTGCGTGGGGAGCGGGGTGGGTGTCCTTTGGACGGGGACCAGCCGGGCTCGTGGCTTTACCAAGGTACTGTTCGGTGCTACCCTCTCCCAGGCCATCGGTGCTCAGCTTGGGGTATGTCCAAGGAGTCTTGTTTGCGAAAGGAGCTGAACGGGCCGTGCTCTGCAAGGAAAACCCCGGGGTGCAGCCAGCGAGGCTCTCCTTTGAAGGGCCACGCTCCGATTTCAGTCATTTTGGCATAACCCAGGGCATTTTTAAAGCAGGTGAGGCGCACACACGCACACAACGGAGAGAAAATGACTGCTGATGTTCTGCCTCAGACACAGCTAAAGCCTTACGCCACCCCCCAGCCCAGAAGCCGTGCTCCCCACGCCGGCGGTGGGCACATCCCCAACCGTGGGGGCTGCGGCGCTGCTCCCGTGCCCCCCAGCCCAGCCCCGAGCCCCCTCCTCCAGCCAGGTCTCCCCCCTCGTGTTTACTGTTGTAAGAAACTTGTTCAAAAGATTGTCTCGTTTGTAAGTATTTCTTCAGCCATTTTGCCACGGTATATATCTGTGAATAAGAAGGGATTTTTTTTTTTTTTTTTATGATGGTGAGAAAATTGTATATATATTTTAGTTCATCACGGGACGTTCAGAGTTGCAATGGGATACGTTGGAAAATAATATGTAAATTCCTTGGGTTTTTCCTTTGCACTGCACTAACTGAGGTAGAAGGGGCTCGGGTGGAGGGGATTTAAAGATCAAACTGTTTATGGAATAGTTGGTAGCCGGGAATTTGGAAATCATTTGGAGTAGCTTGTAATGCTGGAATAGAACCTTTAGCTGCTACTTAGAAACCCTTTTGCATGTGGTTTTTCCAGACCTTTTTAAGTTACAATACATCCAAGTAAATTCCACAACAAAAAAATAAAATAAAGTGTAATTTTGCTGATAATTTTATTTTTTTCCCAGCCATGATCATTACTGCCCGTAAACCTGTGTCCCTTCCTGGGCCAGAGGGCTGGGTCTTGGGGGGGGGGCTTCTTGTCCCTGAAGCCCTTTAATGCCACAGGGAGGGGGCGTTTGGCCACTCCAGGAGATGGATGCTTATGGGGTTGAAGCCTTTCTGATGGTCAGTGCTTGGACCCCTTCCAAAACCCAGCTCCTGTGGTTCAGACACGGCTCTTCCCAGCGAGGCAAGGCTGCAGCAGCCCCCCGGGACGCCTGCTGCCCTCCTCTTGGTCCATAGACCGCTCCCCCCGCAGCTGTTCCCAGTGCAGTTGTCCCGGATTCCTGCCCCCGTGCCTGGGTGGGATTTTCAGGGCTTTTATTTGTTTCTGAGTATCGTGTTCCGAAATCCCACCTGGCCCTACGCACAGCAGCATTTTCCAGAGCAATAAAAAATAAAAGGAAAAAAAAAAATTCACACGGTCACTCGTGATGAGCTGCCCGAGGTGTTTTTGGAAGCAAGGGAAGGTTTCACCCCAGAGATGCCACAGTGATGTGCCATGGCGTTTAATTCATAACAGCATTTATTGTTTTCTGCTCTTGGAGACCCCACTGCTTGGTTCTATTTGCTGAAAGCTGTAGGGCTGAGCAGGGAGGGGGTTTATTCGCAGAGACAGGGTGTTAGCAGGGCGCTAACTTCTGGGTGCTGGTTTGGGGAGATGCTGCACCTTGGTGGAGGTGACAACCCCTGTCTGCCACAAACCCCTTCCCTGTCATTGCTGTTCAGCCTCAGGAAGGCTCTCCAACACACGCTGTGTACAAAATAGCAGTTTTGGGTACCTGGTTTCCCTGCCAGCGATGGGCTTCAGCTCAGCCCTGCGCAGTTTCGGGCACCGCCAGGGGACACCCACAGCGCTGGAGCCTGGTGCAAGAGCAGGTAAACGCAGAAATCTGCTTCCACACAAGGTCCTCCTGGCTCTGGGGATGTCACTGCCACCCCAGGGGTGTCCCCACTCCTCAGTGGCAGCTGGTGACATCCAACCCTCCGGGGGTGGTTGGAGCAGCCTCAGCCAGGTGGGTGCCGCGACAGCCGGCTCCGCTCGGCTCCATCTAACCCCCCCCGGGGTGTGCACGGAGGGGATAAATGGGGCGTTTATTCCCCGTGCCCAGCCCAGCCAGGCGCTGTAACCAGACCAGGAGCAGCCTTCCCAAGGGCATTAACAGGACGATAAATCTCCAGCCCCCAGCCACGGCTGGCAGCTGGCTCCAGCCCTGCGCGGCCCCTTGTCTGCTTGCACCCTGGAGGGAGGAGGCGGTTGCGCCAGACACAAGTTTTATTTTATTTTATCATTTTTTTTTCTGCAGCAATAGCAGCTGCTGATATAATCTTGCCCCATGAGCTGGGCTCACTGGGGCTCTGAGCAAACACGGCGCCGAGGGGTGGTTGCATTTGCTGGCTGCCCTCTGCAAACAGCCGCTCCTGCTCCGTGCCGCGGCCCCCAGCACGCCCCATGGCCCCGGTGGCCTGTGGCCGGCCAGCGTGCGGCCACCTCCCTCCACCGCCCCGCTGCTCCCTGCCACGGGCACCTTGGTCAGCCCTGGGCACCAGCACGGTGGCTGTCTGGGACCCCAGAGCAAAGGATCCGAACAGCTCGGGGTGGGGAAACTGAGGCAGGGGGTGGCGAGGTCAGAGCTCGGCAAGCTACGGACTGCACGGGGTCGAGGGTGCTTTCTGCTCAGTGTCGTGCAGCTGTGGTGCTCTCCTGACACCAAACTCGGACTGCAAGGTGTGAAGAGGGTTCTGTGCGTGCCAGTGCAGGCTTTGGTGATGGTGATGGCACGTTCTTGTGGCTTCGTGCGCGCTCTGATCCGCTGCAGCCTTGCAGCACGCTCGGGCAGTCCATATGTGCATCAGCCGTGATGCTTTCTGTGACCTGGAAAGCTCCAGCTGGCGCATGCAAACCCTTTATTTATGCTCTGCCCCTTTATTTCCTAATTAATCTAAGCATTACAGGGAAAGGATTGAACATTTTACATCCCCTCTATGACCACCGAAAACATTAACCTCCCTCAGGGCCCTGCTGCTCGGAGGCTCTGGAGCCAGGGCCTCGTTCTGCCCCATCCTGAGCTTCTCAGGCTGCTCTGCTCCACGCATGCTTCATCTTGCTTTGTTCTGGGTCTTTTCTAACCCAAAGGCCGTGTTTGTAGTTAGGACATGCCGGCGAGACAGCTTGGTCCCATCAGACAGCAACACCCCACCACGGGCAGGAGTTTTGACTTGTTCGCATCTCTTTGGTTACTTTGCTGGGCTCTCTTTAACCAGAAACTGGTTTTGTCTTTAAAAAAAAAAAAAGGCAAGGCTGTGTTGGGCTAATTCTGGATCAGCTACCCCCTCCTCCCTTGGCTGCTATTCAACCCCTTCCTGAACTGGGACGATTTGGATGCAGCCCCCGTACGGCGTGCATTCAGCACACACATGGGGGTGGCTCCTGGGACAGTGATGCCACCGAATGCCATGAGCCCCCCCAAACTGCCACGAGTCCCCCAAACCACCACGAGTCCCCCAAACCACCACGAGTCCCCCAAACCACCACAAGAACCCCAAACCCCAGCCTTCAGGCAGTAAACTCAGGGCTCGCGACGCTGCCTAGCCCCAAACTTCACCAGCCCCTGACCCAGCCACGGCTCCACCCACCCCAAATTTCTCCCCCAAAGCAGAATCCGGCCCTTCAGAGCCGCCTTTGAGGAGCCTGCACCGCCTGCGCCTCCTGCCCAAACAGGCCCTAATTTTGGGGTGAGTCCTGGGCAGGAGGCGCAGGGACTGCGAGAGCCTTGGGGCTGTGAGAGCTAAATGAAAAGTTTTATTTTCCTCCCCCCTCTAGATGAAATTTTTTGGTGTTCCCACCTTCGCTTTGGGCTCTCGGGTCTGGCTTAAACGCATTTTAATTCTGCTCGTTCAATGTGACTGCTGGGAACTCCGGCAGGAGGGTCAGATGTTCGCCGCGCTCTCTGTGTTTGCTTTCTGGCACCGAGCGAGCCCTGCAGGCTGCGAGCCCCTCCTGGCCCCAGCCGGGCTCTCTGCTCTCCGCCGAGCGCTGATCTGGGGAGAAAAGTGAGAATTTCCTTCCGTTTCGAATTCCTCGGCTCCCCCTGAGTTTTTCTTCTTCGGCGGAGGAACAACAGCGGGTAAGAGCTCGGTTGGGGCAGGGGAAGCGCTCAGCTGGCCCCGCTCGCCCCCGGTTCTGGTTAATGTTTTCACGGCAGCAGCACGGAAGAGGAGGAGGAGGAGGAGAGCATCGGAGGAAGGCAGGCGCCCCACGGCCATCGCGGCAGGGAACACCACTCGGAGCAAGCGTCGCCGGTGAGTGGAGCCGGCGAGCAGTGGGGAACCCAGCGTGGGTTTCCTCCCCGCAAGGAACTCCTGCGGGATATCCCGGGTGGGATTTCCCAGATTTGTAGGGCTGTGGGGTGGCAGCGAGCAGGATCCTGCAGGAGCGAGGTCTGTAAAAGCCTCCAGCTGCAGCTGGTGTAGGGAGAGCGGTGCCACCCCATTACAGCCTGCTGTTTGTGGGGCCGCAGCTGCTCCAAAGCCAGAGCAAACCCCGAGCCACGTCCCCAGATCCCAGGCACGGGGCTGGAGGACTTTATCTGTCCCCGTCCCCGCCAGCAGCCATTGCACTGCCCTCTTCTGATACAGAGCAACCCCTGCTCCTTTGTGGTGCCTCCTGAATACACAAACAGACATTATAAAGGGGGTGGCTTCTGTGGGCTGGGAACAGGCGCAGGAGCTGCCGTGACCTGTGCGTTTCCAAGCTCCTTTTTTTTTTTTTTTTAAGCTGGGCCCCACTGCAGGGTGCCTGGAAGCCTCCCCGGCTCCCTTTGGGGTGCGATTCCTGCAGGTGTGGGTCCACAGAGCCTGGCTTAAAGCCTTGCCCCAGGTCCCCCCCGAGGTGCCGCTCAACCCATTGCACGGCACCACGATGCCACCACGGGTGCCACCAGCGGTGACCCTCTGGCATGGCCCCCCCTGCCCACCCTGGCGAGGCGTTTGGGGGCTCCGCAGGTCGACATGTCCTACATCAGCTGCGCCTTGCGGGCGGCCGCCCCCCGCCGCCTGCCAGCCCCCTGGAGAAGCCCCCGGCCCTTCAGCAACGCCGCGGGGCCCCCGGCGGAGAAGAACGTCCCCTACCAGAAGACCCTGAAGGAGGAAGGCACCAAGATTACGGGGCCCAGCCGGCCCCTACCGCCCTCGGCAGAGGTGGTGGTGGTCGGGGGGGGCAGCCTGGGCTGCCAGACCACCTACCACCTGGCCAAGCTGGGGGTCACCAGCGTGGTCCTGCTGGAGAGGGACCGCCTGACGTCGGGCACCACCTGGCACACGGCTGGTGAGCTATTGGGATCGGGACCGGGGTGTGGGGGGGGGTTACACAGGACCCCACTGCTGGGGACGGGTGGATGGAGCCCACCCACGGCACGGGTAGGTTCTGGGTGTGCCGGGAGGGTTGGCTTTAATTGTGGAGAATTTCAGGGTTCTGCTTTTCCATTTGGCACAACTTTCCATTAGGAAAACACACCCCATTTTTTCTTTCTATATATATTTTAATAGGATCAGAGAATAACTAAACAGTTTATTTCCCCTCTTACTTATTTCCACTCTTAAATTATTATTTTTAATCCAATTTCTTTGGCAGTGAGAGGGGAACTAGGCGAGTTTAATTCAACGCGCATTTTGGGGTTTTGTGTCTTTTTGGGGTAGTCCCCACCAGAAACCCTGTTCTCCCATTCATTTAAAAATCAAAAAAAAATCAAAACCAATAATTTGTAGAGCTCCGAGGTAGCCACGAGATGGAGCAAGTGCCACAGCGGGGTGACACCCACCGAGCGGGATAGTGGTGCCAGGAGGCCCCCAGAACTCCTCTCCCTGGGGTTTTGGGGTGATGGGGGGGGTCGGGAGGGGATGCAGAGCCTCCTGCCCCACTGCCGGGCTGTCCCCCACCCAGGTTTGCTGTGGCAGCTTCGTCCCAGCGACGTGGAGGTGGAGCTGCTGGCGCACACGCGGGACGTGGTCAGCCGGGAGCTGCCGGCGGAGACGGGGCTGCACACGGGCTGGGTGCAGAACGGGGGGCTCTTCATCGCCTCCAACAAGCAGCGCCTCGACGAGTACAAGAGGCTCATGTCGGTAGGGAACGGCCCCCCCGGCGTCACCCCCCCAGGACATGGTGGCCTCCTGGTTTCCATCAGGCTGATAAAATCAGGCAAAATGCTGGCCAAGCAGGCAGGATGGAATCCAGCTGGCAATTTTCGCCCTTTCAGATAGCGGTAGCATTATTTTGGGGGTTGCACAGGCAGCTCGAATAGGAATATGGGGTTGTATGGCCCTAAAAAGCTGTGCAGACCTTCCCACTGCCCTGGCTGGAGGGCTTGCCTTGGGGCAGCGATGCACCTGGGCCACGCAGCATTTGGGGAGCTAAACATGTCCCGGTGGGTTCTCCAACTCCCTCAGAAGCATGGGATGAGCCAAGGCTCTCGTTCCCTGCTTCTTTTCCCAATTTTCTTGTCTGGCTAGCAGCTGGGGAAGGTGTACGGCGTGGAGTCCTACGTCCTGTCCCCAGCGCAGACCAAGGAGCTGTACCCACTGATGAATGTCACCGACCTGTACGGCACGCTCTACGTCCCCAAGGACGGCACCATGGATCCCGCCGGCACCTGCTCCACTCTTGCCAGAGCAGCAGCTGCCAGAGGTGCTACGGTAATTCCTAATTAGCAATTACTAATTAATGCCTGTTGACCCTGGGAGGAGTTTTCAGCCTCTGCCTTCCCCAGCTCCTCCTTCCGCAGGGAGCAGAATTGCTCCTGCAGGGTCAGGGCTTTGTCCTGCAAAAATGCTGTGCTCTTTGATGGCTTTTGGGGTCACAGAGACAAATCTGGCAGGGACCATAAGCCCAGGGAAAATCCAGGATGAAGAGAAGACCTTTAGGAGTGAGATGAGGCAGAGCCCAAGGCAGGTTCCTGGGTTTTAGGGTCAGGTAACACAATCCACCCATCGAGGTGAGGATTGCTGGCTCATCCTAGGGCAAGGCACGTCAATAATGAGTGTCCCCTGCAGCTGTGGGTGCTCAGAGGTGTGGTTTTAGGGTGGAATTGAGAGTAACGCTGTTTTCAGTAGTAAGAGTAATAACTGGAAAGGAAGATGGCCAGGGCCAGAGCCCTGCCCAGCCTCACCTTTCCTGCTTTTGGGGCTGGATGTCGGGCAAGCTGGGACATCCCGGCCATGACCCCGCTTCTCCTCCCTCTCCCCCAGATCATAGAGAACTGCCCCGTGACTGGCATCCAGGTCAGAGCCGACGATTTTGGGGTGAAGCGGGTGCACGCGGTGGAGACGGCCCACGGGACCATCCAGACCCCCTGCGTGGTCAACTGCGCAGGTACGGGGCGGCCAGCGGAGCCGCTCTGCCTTGTGCCACAGGGGCTGGGGTGTCGGGGGGCTGCTCCGTCCCCTGTCCCCCTGCCACCCCCCGACAGGCTCTGTGTCCCCACAGGGGTGTGGGCGCGTGCCCTGGGCCAGCTGGCGGGCGTCCACGTGCCGCTGGTGGCGATGCATCACGCCTACGTGGTGACCGAGCGCATCGAGGGCATTCAGGTGGGTCGCGAGGTGGGACAGCCCCCCCCAGAGACCTGCAGAACCCCCCCCCCCCACCCTTCCCATCCCCCTGCACAAACCTGGGCCAGGCTCTGCAGGCACCCTGCGGCTCCTCCTGGTAGCCGACTGCCTGATCAGAGCCAGATTTAATATTTAACCGTGTTATGACTCGCAGATAATTTTATTATTATTATTTTTCTCGGTAGAGTTGTTGGAGGGTCTCTGGTGTGTTTGGTGTCTGAAAGCAGCATTCGTGAGGATGCCAAACAGTCTCTGAACCAGCCCTGGTCCCCCCCAGGCAGAGCTGTAGCTCTCCAGGCGTTCCCAAACCAGCTGCAGAAATCTGTTCTCGCCTTCTGGCTGCAGAGAACCGCTCGGAGTTCTCCTGGGCACCGTTCAGGTGCCAAGGCTCGGAGAGTAACACCTGCCTGAGTTTCCATCCCACTGACACAGGCTGTGCCTGAGCCGGCAGTCCCCGAGGCCCCATTTTAAGAAGGGACGATTCCAGGGATTGTGGTTCTGCCCCAGTAACTCCTCTGGGCCGTGCAAGCACGGCGAGGAAGAGGATTTGGGGAGGAAAGGCTGCAGCGTGCAACCCTCGGGGCCTCCTCTTCCATCCCCCTCACTTCAATCCCCAGCTGGGCTGGGGACATGGAGGGTGATGAAGGCTGGATGCAGGCCGGGTGCCTGCTCACCCTGCTTGACTTTTCCCATGGAAATGGGGCCACGTGTGGGGCCTGGGGGTCCTCTCATCCCCCCCTGACCCCTCTGCCCCCCTCCCCGCTGCAGAACATGCCGAACGTGCGCGACCACGATGCCTCGGTGTACCTCCGTCTCCAAGGCGATGCTCTCTCCGTGGGCGGCTATGAGTCAAACCCCATCTTCTGGGAGGAGGTGAGCACTCCCCGGGGGGGGGGACAGGAGGCTTTACAAGGAACCCACGGCCTCAGGATGGGTGCAGAAAGGAGCTCCCCGTGTCCCCGCTCACGTAAAGCCCATCCTGCGGGCACCGACCTCGCGGCTGGTGGGGAGAGCAGGGCTGAGCATCCCCTGCGCCCACCCTGCTGGAGGCATGAGGCACACGGGTGTGAGAGGAGATGAGGAGGGTGAATAGGGCTGGGGGGACTTTGGAGGCCACCTTGCCACCCCTGGCCTGCCGCAGGGTCCCTTTAGCCAGGTGCCTTAATTCAGGCTCTGTCCCAGCCCTTTGGCTGCATTATTTTTTGGTTTTCTGGGGCAGCGAGGCTTTGTCTTTCCATCCCGGGGAGGAGGAACTCTGCCAGGGGACACAGAAGGAGGTGAAGATTCCTGTTCCTGTGGTCCCCAAGAGGCTTGCCCACCACACGCAGGGGACACAAAGAGCTGCAGAGAGCCTGGGTGGGAGCTCTTGCTGGTTTTGAACCTCTGTGCTTGCCTGGGCTGCTCATAAAACCCCAAGAGATCTGAGTCCGCGGCCTCAGAGGCTGCCAGAGCTGAGAGTGCCACCAGCTGTGCTCTGTTTTGTGTCCTGACTCCCATTTCCCACCTTCAGGTATCCGAGAAATTTGCTTTTGGCCTCTTTGACCTGGACTGGGATGTTTTCACGCAGCACATCGAGGGTGCCATCAACAGAGTGCCGGTGCTGGAGAAAACGGGCATCAAATCCACCGTCTGCGGGCCAGGTAACGCGGCGGTGGCAGCATCGTGGCAGCCGTGCGCCTCCACAAGTATCTTGTGGGACATCCGTGGCTGCCTCGCGGCTGGTTTGGGGCTGCACCCCCAGCACCTGGGGGCTTGGCAGGATCAGGGCCTGACCCAGGAGTGGGCTTGGGCACTGCAGGAGTTGGTGCAGGCTGGAAATGAAGGAGCAGAGAAAGCTCCTGTGCTTGGGCTGCAATGGTGGCGCCTTCCTAAGGGTGGCACCCCAGGCTAGCTGCAGGAAGAGGAGAGAGACACGTTTTCTCAGGCAGTGTCTGCTGCTCTTCTGGGATTTATATGATTGTTTCAACCTTGGGATTCCAGGTTTCTGGGGTGCTGCCCTTAGGTTTGCACCCAATACAAGATGCAGAGTTTAAGGCAGCAGCACTGCTGTCCTGCAGCCCCGGCGGTGATGCTGCCGTTGAACCCAGGCCCTGTACGGTTGGTTTGGCCGTGAAATCCTCCACATGCTGGAAAAAAAAATCTCTTTTTGCTGAAGCACTTAGAGGGAAACCCTGGAGGCCCTTGGGGATGGAGCTGGGCTGTGCACAGAGGGAAAGTAGGGCATGTTGCTGGCCCCGCAGCGGGTAAAACATGGCTTGTAAAGCTGGGGGCCATGGCCCTGGGCGCTGATGTTTGATTGAACTGCGGTGTAAGAGGAGCTGGTGGCCTCCAGCGGGGAGCTGACAGCTTATAGATGTACGGCTGGTGTTTGTAGCGCAGGGGGGTAACCTCCAAAGGGTCAGCGCTCCTCCTCTGCTGGATTTAGCCGAGCTGCTGCTCTGCTCGCGGCAGCTGAGTCAGGCTGGACTGAAGCAAATAACAAACACTTGTTCTTTCTGCTCTGCTGTAAGTATTTCACCAACAGAGCAGCTCTCCCTGCTCGGAAACCCATCCTTCGTAGGGGGAGCTGCCTGCTGCTGAGGCCAGGGGTTGGGGGGACCAAGCCGGGCACAGGTGCAGTGCCTCTCCTCGCTTTTTGCATGGTTGGACAAATCACCTCAACACGGGGAGCACTGCACGTCTCCATCAGGGTGTTTTTTGCACTCCCTAGTGTGGGATTTGCACCAGGTTGGGGTTGTACAGGGAGTGAGGGCTCCCCCTAAGCTGGTGTCAGCACAGGAGCCTTGGGCAGCATCAGTGGCAGCCCCTTAGCTGAGCCAAGCAGCTTAAACTCATGAATTTTCCCAGCAGAAATCAATGAAGGTGAAAAATAGCAATGGCAATGAAATACGGCCTGGCTGCTGGGGATGTGATGGGCAGGATGGGATGGTGGGGGCTCTTTGCAGAGTGCAAGGCTGCGAAGGATCTGCCTTGTGCCACCAGCCTCTGCTGCTGGCAGTGCTGTGCGTGTGCGTACATGTACACGTGTGCAAGCTTCTGGAGGAAATACACGGATATATCCATATATATACGCTCTGGGAGCAGGAGCAGGATGAGGCCAGCCCATGATCCCTGCTCCTGAAGCAGGCGGTGTGTCCCAGGATGCCTGCCCTGGCTGATACTCCCCGTCTCTGCCCCCCAGAGTCGTTCACAGCTGACCACAAACCGCTCATGGGGGAAGCTCCAGAAGTCCGCGGCTTCTTCCTTGGCTGTGGCTTCAACAGCGCTGGTAAGGGACGGCGAGAAATACCTCCTCGTGCACCCCAGCGTGGGGCACTTGGCCTCGTGGCTTCATTTGGGTCCTTGCCTCTCCCGCAGGGATGATGCTGGGAGGCGGCTGCGGGAGGGAGCTGGCTCACTGGATCGTCCACGGGCGGCCGGAGAAGGACATGTACGGCTACGACATCAGGCAAGGCTCCTCTGGCACCCATCACCTCTGGGGATGAGGTCCTGGGGATGGGTTTCGAGCACCCCACGGGTGCTGGCATCAGGACCTGGTGTCCGGCGGTGTCCATGCCACAGTCCCTGTCCCCCCGAGAAGCCAGAATCAATTCCACCCCATGGCTTTAATGAATTTACACCTGGGGTTTATCTCATTTGCCTCATTCCGCTTCTACGCAAACAGCTTCCAGCAGACGCGAGGAGATTGCAGTGATGAGAAAGGACAGGGTAATTGCGTTTGGGTTGTGTTGTTGTTCAATTAGTGCTGTGCCTAATCCTCTAAGTTAATCATCGGGGGTAATGTTTTCAGCTGGAGATAGATTACCTTCCCTTCTCCGCAGCACGACGTGGGCCGCGAGGTTTCGGCGGTGCAGATGTTGGCTCCGTAATTGCTTTTGACTTGCTCGATTGTGTTTGATTGGGTTTGGGCTTTCTTATAGGGCTGCTAGCGACAGCAACAAGCTTGCTGGGGACAAAGCTGTTAAAATCCCATTGTTTTGATGGCAATGCTGGTAAACCACGCACAGAATCAGCCTGGGAAGGGAGGAGGTCGGTGCTGCTGCTGCAGCGAAGAGAGAAACAAGCGGGTGGACAGGGACAGCTGTAGGGTCAGGAGCATGGGTTGGGGCAAGGCTTTTACACACCCGTGCCACGCTGGCTCCAGACATTGCAGATTTTGCTTTGCATTAACATACCAGGTTGCAAAGCAGGCAGCAGCCCTGTGGCCCCGCTGTACCTGCCATGGGGACAGGGACATGCAGCAGGAGCTGCTCTGCCCACTGCTGTCCCCTGGGGCACCATGGCCACGCACATCATTGGGGTTTTGTCCTCTCAGTGTCTCGCCTTTTCTGGAGTTGTCAAGCTGATGTCAGTCCCCCTTTTTTCCTTATTTATTTTTAAATTTTTATTTTGGTGATGATTACTGAGCTCCTCTTTAAATAACTCCTTTTTCTGCACATTTAAATATTTATCCTCTCAAAACGCTCGTTTGTAAATATTTCATCTGGCAGCTGCTGCTCCTCTCGCTGCTGTCAAAATGCAGCGTGCTGGTGATGGGGCCGGGGCTGGCGGGTGCCCGGGGTGCCGGTGACATGCTAAGTGTCACCTGCCACATGTCCACTGACACTTGCCAGGGCAAGCTGTCCCCACGGAGCTGACTCGTGGCTTGCCCACGGCTGCTTTTGGGGCACACTGCTTGCGTTTTTGGAGCTCCCAGGTCTTACGTGAGGAATGACCCGAAAGTACGACCTGTGAGCAGTGCTGGTCCCTGCTGCCCCTTCACCCTAGGAAGCCCCAGCCTGGGTGAAAATTTGGGAAACAGCCACCAGCACTGAGCTCAGCTGGGGGCTGGGAAAATCTCCTTTTGGGTGCCTGGAGAAGGGGAAGGTGGGAGGAGGGAAAGGGGCACCAGAGCCTGCAGCGCTCTGCCCTGCCATCCCCCTGCTGCCCGCCTCCACGCTGCACGCACCAAGTGGGGAAGAAACCTGAAAATGACATTTTAAAAGGCCCTATAAATCACGTTTTGTCTTGCCTTTTGCTTGCTGCCTGGCTGCCTTTCTGCAGACGGAGGGGCTCTGGGTAATTTGGGCACCAGTCCCCTGCCAGAGCTGGGGCAGGAGAGGTGGCACCAGCTGAGCGGTGCCGGTGCCAGAGTTAGGGGGCTCTGGTAACAGCCCCCCAGCACATGCTGAACCAGCACATTCCTTCAAGGAGCTTTTCTGCTTGAAAAAGGAAAATATGTCAAACAAATTTAAAATGCTTTGGGTTTTATTTATATTTCAGTCTGGGGAGAACTGGATGAAAAATGTGAGGAATGTTCACGGCTCGCTCCCTTTCGGGGCTGCATTTAAAACTGGGCTCTGCAAGAGACGCTCTCTGAGGCTGGCCCAACGCTGAAACAGAGCAGAATTAACATAAATTTTCCTATTTTTTTCTTGTTTTCCCCCGGCAGGACTGTATCCAGCTCTGGTAAATCCATCTGGACCAGGGCTGTGGGTTGCACTGAGTGGGCAGAGCCACAGGGATGAGCTAGAGCGGTTTGATGGGCAAAAGATGCGATTTTTGGTTTCTTTGCTCTCCTACCCATAAAAAGGGAGCGGGGATCCCAAATTTACACCACAATAGCTGCAGCCACCTCCTCTGGCCAGGGAGGCCATGCCCAGGAGGGCACCAGGGATCCTAGCAAGCCAATGTGCTTGTCCTGATGTGCTTGTCCTGATGGCCACCCTGTCTTGCTGTGCCCTCCAGGCGGTTTCACCAGTCCCTCACTGACAACAACCGCTGGATCCGGGAGCGGAGCCACGAGTCCTACGCCAAGAACTACTCCGTTGTCTTCCCCCACGACGAGCCGCTGGCGGGGCGCAACATGAGGAAGGACCCCCTGCACGAGGTGAGGAGACCCCAGGGACCCTCCAGGCAGCCCGTGCTTCTGCCAAAAAATAAGATAAATAAATAAATAGATGCATTGAAGCATTGGGAAGGCATGGCCTTAGCCACATCGCTCTCCAAAACAGCGTGCTGTGGAGATGCTTTAAGAGCTTGGTGAGGGTCACCGGGCAAGGGGCAAGTGGAGAGCAGAGCTCAGAGCCCCCCAGTGCTCCCGGGGTGGCCCCGTCCTGCCAGGGTGCAGCCTCTTTTTCTGAGCCCCTTATCCCTGGGAGAGGATTCACCTCACAGCATCCCTCTCCCAATGGCGAGCAGAGGCTCGAGCAGAACAACAGACATTCCTCCCTACCGGCCCCCGATGTTTGGTTGACAGCTCGGTTGTTTTCTGTCACCGAGGATGCAATTTATTTTTTAATAGCATGTCTAATAGGCGATGCCCATTTGACTGACAGCCTGGTATTTGTACATGCAGCTCCAGAACATGTGCTGTGTTTTATAAATAGACACTGAATCACTTCTGAAATGTTCAACAAAATCTATTCTTTTCCGAACGGAGGCACCCAACAAAAATATCTTAATGGATCCCTAATTAATTGCGTGCAGAGAGGTTTTCCTGAGAGTACAGAGGAGGAACAAGAAGGTTGCCATATGAATCTTGGATGTTATTTGTATAATTACTCTTGAAAGCACTGGGGAGAAGCGTGCTGTGTGGATTTAGCATCCCTTGGCCAGCGGTTCGTGTGCCACCGTGCAGACTTTGGAGCAGGGCACGGCTGGGCTGCGGGGCTCCTGGCTGTGGGATGCTCTTGAGACAAATACCCTTGTTGGGTGGGCACAAAGATCAGCCAGTCTGTAGGCAGACAAGTGGTTCTGCTCTTCTAAAAGACAACCCATGGAGCTGATTTTGGCTGCTGGTGACCCTTCTTTCCATTTGGCTGCTGACAGCCAGAGCCAAAGGTTTATGAGTCGGGTTTTGAGCATCCATTGGAGGTGGAAAACCTCGGCACCGCCGGCTGAAGCAGGAGGGCTTGGTGAAAAGGGCAGCTTTTAACCTTTCCTTCCCATTTCTCTTTGTCTCAAGTAGGAGCTGCTGCAGCAGGGCTGTGTTTTCCAGGAGAGGCACGGCTGGGAGCGGCCAGGCTGGTTCAGCCCCAAGGGAGCAGCTCCGGTAAGCATGGTGCCCAACGTGTGCTGCCCCAAAAGCGGGTGTATTTCCCCCGAATGGGGGGCAGCCCTCAGCTTTGAGGGGGTCTTTCCAGTGCCCTCTGTCCTCCTGCTTCTCCCCCAGGTCCTGGATTATGACTATTACGGTGCCTACAGCCAGGAGCGCCACAAGGACTACGCCTACAACCAGCTGCTGGCAGATGAGTACACCTTTGACTTCCCCCCCCATCACGACACTGTGAGTGTAGGGGGGGTTTTGGGGGCTGTTTCTGGAGCTGAGGGTGTTGGAGGCACCAGAGCCCCTGCAACACTGCAGCCCTGCAAAGAGCTGGTGAGGCTCAGAGGGCAGGAAGGCATGGGCTTGCCTAAAACTGGGCAAAATTTCCCCAAAGAAATGAAGTGAAATGTGTGCCCTGTGCTTGGAAACCTCGGCACAGAGGCCCTGTGAATTTTGTTGCTGCTTTCCCAAAGGAAGGAGTTGAAACCAACTCAGGGAAGCTCGGATCCATCTGCAGTGTAGGCCCCCAAACCCAGATAAACAGCACACGCTGTGGGGCGAGGGAGCCTGCTGGGAAATGGGGGAAGGAATACCCAACTTGATAAAATCTGACTTATTATTGATAGCTCTCGCTGTGGTACTGACATAACGGATGGGACTGGGCATACGGGGGAGCCTGCCAGACATGCTACATCCAACACCTGACTTTTTCAGGGCTGTTTTGAAGGCACCAGGCGCGTGCCCGGGTGCTGTGTCTCCTTATGTAAACGGCTTTCACACATCTCTCCCTTTGCAGAGTGAGAGGAGCACACCACGGCTCCAGCACTGTGTTTGCTTTAATTTTAGATCAAGAACGAATGCTTAACGTGCCGGAACGCCCTGGCTCTCTTTGACATGTCTTATTTCGGGAAGTTCTACCTGGTCGGCCCTGAAGCAACAAAAGCAGCCAACTGGCTGTTCACCGCCGATGTGAGCAAAGCGCCAGGTAAAGGCTCGGCCTCCGCCAGTGGGCCGCCGGGCCTCCACTGCTGCCTCCACTGGGAAGTGCCACCTTGAACCAAAACACACAGCGAGGACCCAAAACGGCTTTTATTTTCCATGCTGCTTTAGCAGAGGGCATGGGAGTGGTGTGGGAGCGAGCGCTCTGCCCGGCCTCCCCGCAGGCCGGATCCTGCTCCTATTAGTGCTGTGGGAAGCGTGCTCTGAGCCAGGAACCGATACAAAACCTAAGCAAAAAAAAGCATTGCTCCTGTCTCTGGTGCTGGGCACGCAGTGCAGGGCACGGCACACCAAGGCAGTGATGTTTTATATAATAATTAGGACACGTTTTGGCGGGGAGGGCTGGTGGGCAACGGCGCCGTCTCCCCTCCCGCAGGCTCCACCGTGTACACCTGCATGCTGAACAAGCGCGGCGGCGTGGAGAGCGACCTGACCGTCAGCAGGATCAACCCCGGGGAGCCGGGCTCCCCCCTGGCCCCCGCCTTCCAAGGTACGCAGCAGTGCAGAACTGGGGGTCTCTGCTTTCATACGAGGGTCACAGGGCTTCATTGAGCCCCCCAGAATAAGCTAAAATGCAGTTAAACAGCTAAGCATCGCGGGGAAGAGCACCACAGATGTTAGGATCCATGCCTGCAACCCTCATTGTGCCCACAAACCAGGCACGTGGCAGCAGCCCCCTGGGATGTGCTCGGCTCCCAGCATTCGGGGGACAGGGGGACAGGGTGACAGGTTCAGTTCAGGGTCCACCAGCAGCTCCTCCATCCCTGCCATGCTCAGGACCACGCGTGGCCGCAGGCAGCGGGGTGATTGCATTTCCCTAATGGCACCACCTGGCTCTTCCACCTCCACCCCTGGCTGCCCGTAACCCAATTATCCCCTTTGTGCCGGGGGCCTGCACTGCTCCTCGGTCTTATTGGGTTTCTCCAGCCCTGGCTGGCTGCTCTGACCTCTCCCAAAGCCCTTATCAGCTGCCATAAAGAGGAATTGAAAGGAAGCAGAGCAGCCAGCCCGGGGGGCAGAAATGACATTAGGGAGCAGCAGGGGAGGAGGGCGCCGAGCTGGGCTCCGGCAGCGCTGCCAACGCTGTGCTAGATGCTGCTGTAGTGGGTACCTGGTCCCATTGCACCCTCATCCCATTGGGGATGGTGCCAGCGAGCCCTTCCCACCCCACAGCCCATCCCACATCCCTCTCATCCAGGGCACCTGCAGGTGATGGGAAGCGGATGGCGGAGCTGCCGGGTTTGATGGGTGCCAGAGGAGTTTAATAGAAGCGAGTCTATTTTTCCAATTACAGTAGGTGGCTGCACTTATTAGCGTTATGACAGGTTATCAGAGAGCAATTTCGTCGTGGCGGGGAAGGAAGAGGGGCGATCGATCATGCGATAATCGGCTCCCAAACTGCATCCCTGGGAAGCTGTCGCCCAGGATTAGCAGCGAGATGAAATTCCTGCTCACGTTCACACAGATGCCTCCCTGCCTGTCCACCCTAAACCTGGGCCCCGGTGAGGTTGCAGTGGGGGGGGTTTGATTTCACATTCTGGAGACCCTTACTCTTTCTTCTTTCAGGTTTTAAAGGTCATTCAGTTTTCCCTTCGCTAGCTGAGCCCCACAAGCAAAATCAGCACGAAGGGCCCCTTGTCCCATTGTCCCAGCATCATTTAACCTCCCCTTTTGTTGAGGTCCCCCCAGGCTGTGCAAGCTAGAGACACCCCCAGCTGCATCTCAGCATCCAGAGACAAAAATCAGCCCCAAGCTGAGCTGAGCATCACCCCAACCCAACGCCCCTGAGCCTAAAATGATGCTGGGGGGGTTGGGATTTCTTCCAGGGGACGGCTACTACCTGGCCATCGGTGGGGCGGTGGCGCAGCACAACTGGTCCCACATCACGGCGGTGCTGCAGGACATGAAGCTCCAGTGCCAGCTCATCGACTGCTCGGAGGAGCTGGGCATGATGAGCCTGCAGGGCCCGCTCAGGTGAGTGGGGGGAGCACCGTGACCCCCAGCAGGCACCCTGACACCCAGCCCCACGTCCCCTGCTCCTCACCCCGCTCCCTCAGTGGGATTCCCCACATTAGGTCCCGTTTGGAGGGAGAGGGATGGCCAGCCGGGATGGGACAGCAAGGTTGGGTGATGGCCATCAACAGTGGGTTAGCAAGATACCTCCTTTCACCACGGCACCTTTGCTGTTCCCCTGCAGCCGTGCTGTCCTGCAAGAAGTGCTTGACACCGACCTGAGCAACGAGGCTTTCCCCTTCTCCACCCACAAACTCGTGAGGGCCGCAGGGTGCACGGTAGGATGGGGCTGGCACGCGAGCTCCCGCGGCTTGTCAAGGCTGGGAGTTTGCAATGGGCTGCTGGGGAGTTTGGTTGTTTTGTTTTCTGCTTGGTTGGTTGTTTTTTTTTGTTGGAAAAGAGCAAAAAGGACAATGGGAGCGGGGTGTTTTCCTCCCCACTTGCCTGCTCTTCCAGCTGGGGGTGCCTGGGCGCTCTCTGGGCACGGCCACTGGTTTGCAGCAGCGGTGGAGGAACAAGAGAATCCTCCCTCAGATTAGGACGAGCACTGGTGATAGGTTTATCTGACACTCCGGATCCCTTCCTTTTCCTCCTACCCCTAAAAAAATATATATAAAAAGATGGCGGGGGGGGGGAGCGATTTAATGCGAGATGTGTCACGGCTCCCTGGAAGGGCTCAGCAGCCTGATGCCTCGCTGCATTTGATCACAGGCACAGTCTGACAACCTTAAGCTTTCCGTTCCAGTGCAGATCATCCTGCGTTTGCCGAGACTTCGGAGCTCACGTCAGCGGTTATGCAAGCGCAGAGATGGCCAAAACCTGGGGCTCAGCCCCACGGGGCCAGCGCCAGGGGACGGGAAGCGCCTTGGGGTGCCGGTGGCAGTCAGCCCTGCTGCGTGCCCCGAGGGAGCTGTGTTGCAGAGGATTTTCTAAATTCAAAGGGCTTATCACTGCTGTCTGACACACGGAAAAGCTGATACATGTTCAGATGTTCGTTTTGCCCAAGACCGTTGCTCAGCAAGACGGTGAGAGAAGCAGGATGTCAGTTTTGTGTTTGTCTGCTTGATGACCTACGCAGTCAATTCGAGCTAAGCCCTTGTGAGTAGAAATCTTGGTTAAGAATGCCCTCTGAGCTTTAGAAACTGATTATATAAAGTAGCAGGATGGTATCAGTTCTCCAAATAGCCAGAATTGGCTTAACAGTGAGTGTAGCATTAAAAAAAAAAAAAAAAGTTCATTGTGCTTTTTGACAGCATTGCAGGGAATAACACAATTTTTGGACTCACTAAAATTCTTCCCAGATTTAGGGACTCGAGAAAATAACAGCCGGGCACCTGGTATAGCATCAGAAAAGAAGTGAGAAAATTGTCTGGATGTGTTCTTAGCCTTAAATAATTAAAGGCAAAATTAACTGTCCCCTGCCCAGGCTGGCGGCCCTGAGCATCCTCCTGGAGGTGCGGCGGTGAGAGCAGGCAGTGGGAGGCAGGCCTGGTATATCGGTGAAATTGGGTTAAGCCGCACGCGGACACTTTTCATTCAGAATTAAAGTGGCTTTAATTCGAATGCAGCTGGCTGCTGAAGGGATTGCTGCAAAATCAAATTAAGGCTACTTGAGCTGTGAGGGAGAGCCTAGCCGGGGCTTAGGGCACTTTAACTAAGGCACAGGTTTTGCCTAATTCAGATGAATCCTCCAAAATGTCACCATGCAGGGGCCAAAATCCCTTTTTGTATCCAGCATACGGGAGGGGATGGTGGCACAGGGGACCCGAAGGCCAGCCCTTGCTGCAGGCTGTCCCCCTTGCCACACGTCGCTGTCACCGCTGAGGAGCTGCAATCCTCCCCGCATCCTCCCCGTCATGTCTGTGGCAGGCCGATAACATCTTGTAATAATCCACTTAGCCCTCTGAAAGGTGTATGAACGCTCCTGTCTGCAGGAGCGTGATGGGTTTATTTGCATTTCCCTTCAAGTTTGCAAGAAAATAATCCAGTCCTGCTAGGTAGAAACGGCTGGTAGGAATCACAGGGCTCCTTTTGAGTGCAAATGCCCTGATTTTATGAAAAAAAGTAAAAGGGATAAAAAGAATAGAAAAGAAAAAGCTTTCCTGCCCTCCCAGGCAGAGCCAGCACCTGAACTGCAGGCATCTGAGCAGAGACAGAAAGGAAAGGAAAGTGAATTTTCAGGCTTGTGAAATGGGTAATATTATACTGGCACAGAATTAAAGGAGAAAACAGAATGTTTTCTATGCTTCGCAGGGCTGCAAAGTGTAGGATTTTTGTTGTAGTTGGTTTTTTAAAGTTATGTGGGGAAAAAAAAAAAAAAGTGAGCTCTTTTCATACGGCTGTACTGAAGTGCTCGGTAGTGCTGATGTCGGAGCAGTCACCCCGTAAGCCTGAAGGCAATCCAGGTCAGCGTGCAGAGGATTCAGCTCATATGGGGGTGTTGCTGTAGCTGTAAGGTCACCGTGCATCCTTTGGGGGGGCACCTTTGGGCCCTCGAAGTCGCCACGAGCAGGGACAGGCGGAGGGAGGCTCCTGGGGGCGGCGAGCTGGAGCCCACCCCGATGTTATCGCCTTGCAGTGAGGTTAAACCAAACCCGGCATCTTTAAAAAGCGATCGCTGAGGTTTTTGTGCATTAACTCAGTAGTTGAACAAAATCAGCTGGAGTGAAAGGAGAATTCCCGCGGAGCTAATGAGTCTGGAAATTACCGATTGGTTTGCGAATTTATATATAGCGTCTCTCATTGTATTTAACAGCAGCGAAAGGACCCCGCTTGAATTTCCCTGCTGGATTGCGGGGTAAAGCTCAGGTTTTCATTTTCTAGAATACTTAAATGCTTTTGAATTGCTGCTCAAAGGCCCCGAAATTGATGCTATTTCATAGCTCCGTTTGAAACCTACCAGGAACGCCTGCTCCCAGGAGACGTTGGCGGAAACCCGCGGGAGAAGCAGAGCCCGGCCCTCGCCTCCCCACCCCGGGCTGTGCCAACCGAGCAGCGGGCACCCAGATTTCCCCTTAGGGCTGGAGAGTTCTCTGCTTCCACCCCGTCAAAAAAAAAGCCATGAATCCAAAGTGATGAACCAGAGGGAAATAGAGCTGAGCCTCCAGGGGTGTCTCCAGGGAATGTCCCCAAGCCTGGGGAGCATTGGGAGTGCAGAGGAGCTTGATGGGGCTATGGGATGGCACGATGCAGGATCTCTGCCTGCCTGGGAGAGAGGTGGGGATATCAGCAGGGCCAGGACATCACGGTGCTGTCCCAGGCTCTTCTGTGGTTCCTGTCCCTGGGGAGCACAGGCAGGGAGGGAGGGAGAGCTCCGAGGAGCACCAAGCTGTGCTCGTCTCCTCATCCCTCTTTGGGGTTTGGTGCATTCAGTGTCTGGCTAATTGGGCTGCCAAGGGTACTGCTCTGGGGCACCGTGTCTGCAGGGGCAACCTGAGCAGCCCCATGGGGTGAACAGGGCGCAGATGGGGACTCTGGGTTCAGCCTCTGGGTGACAGCGTGAGGCTGCTGGGTGCCTGGAGTGGGACACATCCCTGGGGGACAACAGCCCCGAAGTCCCGCTGGGGATAGGTCTCCCTGCCAACAGGCAATACAGCAGATTTGGGGAGATGCAGCATAAGTGGTGCCCGCGGGCTTCCCTCCGGTGTAGCTGGATCAGCAGAGGGAGACAAAGGCCTGGCTGGTGTGGGGAGCATCGCTGCTGACCGCAGCCTGACCACAGGGACAGCTGGCTGCAGGGTGCAGCACCACAACCCCTGTGTCCCCCAGGGACCCCAGTGACTGCACCAAGCAGGGGGGCACTGAGGGAGACTCGATCTCTGGGCTCACTTGCCTCTTAGCTGTGGTTTTGAGCTGCGCAGCTTTGCTTGTCCAGTGATGAAAAAGTCACTCTGAACGTGGCACAAAGAGCAAAGAAAAGCCTTGCACGAAATCAGGATGAGTGCAACGCTGCCGGCCAAGCTGGCTTTCACCCTGGTGGGTGGCGAGGCTGGCTGGGGAGCTCCAGCAGCCCCTGCCAGGCTGCTCAGCCCTGCTCCATCCCTAGGGATTTGGGGGTTTTGTGCTTTTCAGGTCCGTGCCATGAGGCTGTCGTTCGTCGGCGAGATGGGCTGGGAGCTGCACGTGCCCCGGGCCGACTGCGTCAGGGTGTACCGGGCGGTGATGCAGGAGGGCGCCCGGCACGGCATCGCCAACGCCGGCTACAGAGCCATCGACAGCCTCAGCATCGAGAAAGGTTTGGAGCTTTCCCGGCAGCTTTCCCTTTCCTCCTGCTCTGCTTCTGGCTCGGTGACCCAGGCAAATGGGGTTTGCCCAGCTTTGGGGTGCAGCTGGCCCCATGCTGCTGAGAATTCCCCACCTGTGGGCTCCTCTCGAGGGTGCTTTGCCCAAGGCCAAGTGACCCAAGGGGTGGCAAACAGGCAGGGCTGGTGTCTTGGTCTCCCAAATTGCTCACCCCAGGCTTGCTGACAAGGCAGGGAGACCCACGCTTGGTTTTGGCAGGGTACAGACACTGGCACGCAGACCTGCGCCCCGACGACACCCCGCTAGAAGCAGGCTTGGCTTTCACCTGCAAGCTCAAGTCCGGCATCCCCTTCCTGGGCCGGGAGGCTGTGGAAGCCCAAAAATCCTCGGGCATCTTCCGCCGCCTCGTCTGCTTCACCACCGACGAGTGAGTACGGCTGCTCGGGGCAGCTCCTCACTGCTCAGCACCACACGTGGCAGGATGAGCACCCGCAGCGCTCCCCATCCAGCCCCCGCACCCCGTGAGCGCACACGGAGCTCGGCTGCCAGCTCGCTCGGCTGTTTTCCGTGCTCTAATTACATCTCTAATTTAAATCCCACCACGTATTCCCCGCTCAGTAGTTAATGGAAGCTGGGAGCGCTGCGACAGGGAGGGGGGAGGCTTTGCAATTCGGGCTGGAGGGGCCTTGGTGAAGGAATGGGGGGGCTGTGGGGCAGCAGCCCCTGTGCCAGGGGGGATCCCCAGCTCACGGGCTTCTCCTCCAGCCCTTTCCCCCTGGCCTGTGGGCTCCCAACCGGGATTTTTCCCAACGTTTTCTCTGCTCTGGCCCCGCAGGAAGGTGCCGATGTTTGGCCTGGAGGCCATCTGGAGGGACGGCCAGGTGGTCGGCCACATCCGCCGGGCAGACTTTGGGTTCGCCATCGACAAAACCATCGCCTACGGCTACATCCGCGACCCCGCGGGGGGACCCGTGAGTACGGGCGGCGGCGCCGCCTGCCCCTGCACCCCAGGCTTGGCAGGGGAAGCGCGGAGCTTCTGCTCGAAGCCATATGCACGAGCACATTGCCATCAGATGGGGTGCGAGACGGGGCACCCCCCGTGCCCCCCCCCAAAGCGACAGCAGCGTGAGACGCGGGGGCGAGCGATGCCACGGCTCGGGGCGGCGATGTCCTCGCCAGTGACATCCCGGCTGCCACCCCGCCTGGCCCCCGCGTGCTCTCAGATGCTAATTGCAAGCGAGTGTTTAATTGCAGCGGTGAATTAAGTTATTTTACGGGGATCGACTGCCCAGTAGGAGTGCAGCGGGCTCTCAATTAACCCCGCGAGACTCCTGGGGTGTAAATGAGGTGCCCTCATTAAGCGGCGTGCTGCGGACAGAGGTTGGGGAGCCTGCGTGGGGACAGAGGGCTCAGGGTGACGTCCCCGGGGGCTGTCCCTGTTGCAGCACATATGTTTGTGCTTTAATCCTCTGGCTTGCTTTGATTTTTAATCCTGTGTCAGCGCAAAGCTCCCGAGTCAAGCAGTGTGGGGTTGGAGGGGTATCTGAAGCCCCCCCGGGGGGACCCTTCCTCATCTCCCTGCTTCAGCACAAGTCAGGGACAGGGACAGGGACATGCACTGAGGGGAACGCAGGACTCGGGGCTGCTCAAATCCTTATGGGGAGCTGTGCAGGAGTGCTTCAGTGAGCATTTAGAGGGGTGAGGCTGTCCCTGTGGGGAAGGCAGGTGCCCTCTAAGGCTGGGAGGTGGCAGCAGGCTCCAGCTGGGTGCTGCAGCGGGGTCTGCGGCCGGTGCCCCCCTCCCACCACAGCGAATGCTTTCCCCTACATCCGGCTTTCTCCTTTCCTTTCTTTTCCCACTCTCTCCCTGCCACATCTCGCTCTCCCGGCCGCCCCCGCCTGCCCCAGGCAGCGTGACGGAGGCGGCGGGATGGAGGTGGCACGGGGACGGTCCCCTCCTGCCTGCGGAGAGGCAGCAGAGCGCTGCTGAGTGCATCCCACTGGGCACGTTGAGTGCTTCTCCCTGCTCGGGCACTTGCCATGGGGAAACCTCTGCCGGCAGTAGGGCCAGCAGTGGGGCCGGCAGCTCTCGGTGCCACGGGGAGCAGCTCTGCATGCAGGGGGCTGCGCTGCGGGGCCCCAGCCCTGGCAGCTGCGTTGTGCCCGCAGGAAGCAGCGCTCATTAAGCAGATGTTAACGTGCAGCCTTAATCTCTCCGCTCCCTGCGATAACTCCCGCTTGATTTACGCCGTGACGGCAGGCGCTGGCAGTGCGGGAGGGGAGCGGGAGCTGCACCAGGACCCTGCCCTCAATTGGGGTGTCTCGGGCACCGGCACTGCCTGGTGCTGCAGGAGGGACACCTCGGGCTTGTCACGGCAGCAGGGACACCTCAGGGTTGTCACAGCAGCAGGGACATCCTGGCTGCCACCACGGTCTCCTCCTGCAGCCAGTGCCCAGCTGGGGGACAGCGGGGACCGACCCCACTGGGGTGTGCCATCCCCCTGCCACCCACCCCGTGATGAACTCGAGCTCCTAAGTGCGCTCTGCATTGGATGCTGGTGAAAAAAAATCCACAGAAAAAAAAAAAAAGAAGGACAGAAAAACTGAATTGTTTTTATTTATTTATTTTTTAGCTCAGTGCTTTTAAAAATCTGTTTTCCTGCTCTCTGTGCACCCTCCTGGGAAGGCAGAGCTGGGTTTTCTGCAGAAAGCACAGCTGAAGAGCGGGGGGGGAGCGTCCCCCAGCGCAGGGAGAGCCCAGTAGTGGGGTCAGGGGGGTGGCAGGGGGGGTCTGCTGTCCCCCAGCACCTCACAGTGCGTAACGGGGGGGTTTGGTGTGGCTCTGCCCTGCAGGTCTCGCTGGATTTTGTGAAGAGTGGCAGCTACCAGCTGGAGAGGATGGGGGTGAGCTACCCGGCCCGAGCACACACCAAGTCCCCGTTTGACCCGGAGAACAAGCGAGTGAAGGGAATTTACTGAAGGACACCGGGATGGGGATGTGGAAGGAGAGAGCCCTTTGGAGCTACCGACCAAATCCCCAGACCCGGCTGCCCCAGCAGAGAGAGCTGGGCAAAAACCTGCAGTGAACTCATCGAGCAAATTTGGTCCAGGTTAAAGGGGAAGGAATGGAAGAGATTCCAAAGAGCCCAACAGTTTTGTTCCCAGGTTTCCTAAATGAAGCAATACCACTAGAGCAATAGTTCTTTCCCGTGGGTTAATTGACCTGAAAACAGTGTTGTGCTTGACTGCAAATGAAACGGTTTCAATTTTTGACTTTGCTGGAAACCCTTTCCCCCAAAATGTAGTTTCATGCTGCACGGAAATGAATTTTTTAAACTCTCTCTCTGCCGTTAATATGACTGTCGCCTCCAAATTTGATGTTCCTCTGTGTCCTTGCTGCTCCTGTCCCCGCTCTGACAATTGTCACCGCGTCGTGGCTGTGCCCTGGGGACCCTCTGCTGGGGGCGCAGCAGGGCATGGGGCTGGCTCTGCCCCTTGGGCTCTCGCATGGTTTTTTGGGGGCATTTCCCGGCAAGTCACAGCCGTGGTGCTGGAAATTGGCTGTGGGGTGAGTCAGGGGGTTGGGATCAGCAGCACGGGACAGGCAGGAATCCCTCAGCATCTCCCCTGGGATGGAGCGGGGGACACAGGGGCCATTTCCCAGGTTTACACTGGGGATCCCACTGCAGGATTCCTCTGCATCATCAAATCATGAAATCCACAGGGATTTTAAGCACCGACATCCACCGGTTGGTAATTGCCACCTAAGTCCTGTTAAAAGCAAAGCCTGGGGAGCCTAACCTCGGGTTTTGTTTGTGGTGCTGGAGGGCCATTTTGGGGCATGTGGCAGGAGGCTGGGAGGGCTGACATTCCCCAGACCCAGGCAGTGACTTTTCCTTTTGCTGCAACGCCAGAGCAAAGGCAAGTTTCATTTTTTTTTTTTGCTGTGGATCCTGGAATGGGAGAGCACTTGGTGCCCTGGGGAGCGCTGCCAGCCTGTGCCAGCACTCTGCTTTGGAAATGAGGAAAGCACAACAGGGCTCTGCAGCCCCTTAGCACTGAGCTGCAGGCAGATTCTCATCTCCTGCCCCCAGGGAATAAAAGAAAACCCCAAAGGCGATTGCTGTTTGGGTCTGGGTCCCTTGCTGTGTGTGTGTGTGTGTGTATATACGTGCATCCTCTGAGCCTGGAGGAGAAGGAATTTGAGACATGCTTTGGCCTGTGTGGCTTTTGCCCGTGTCCCCTCTGGGCTGTTCCTCTCGGTGCCGTGCCACGCGCTGGCCGTGCAGGGCTCTGGCACCAGGGCTGCTCTGCCGTCCCCTCTGCTCTGCTGCCATCGTCCCAAGGTCACCTTGGAGGTGGCTCCGGCAGCTCCCAGCTGCCAGGGGGACTCGTGTGGCCTCCAAGCTGCGTGCTGCCAGCTCTAGCAGCACAGAGCTGGCTTTGGAGGTGTCTGGAAACCCCCCTGGCTGTCCTCATGGGGAGCAGGAGGGGACAGGTCCACGGTCCCTTTGGTGGCCCCGTGGCTGAGCCCTGCACGTGGAGCCCCCCATGGCTGCGGAGCTCCCTCCCCATCTCCCCCCGGCCTCTTTTAATCACAAACGAGCGCAGGCAGCGAGGGACTGGGGCTCCATCCTCCTCAGCACAGGGAGGGCCTCGTCTCCAGCGCAGCTTTCGCCCGCCTGAAGAAATAATCACACGGCATCTTTTCATTTCGTTCCCTCCGACTGGGTTCGCTTGTTTTCTGTTCTCTTGAGAGCCGATTTCGGTTCCTTCGCCTGGCGCAACAAGCGCCACGGGCGAGAGTTTGAACTCCCAAACGCTTTGGTTTCACTAGAAACATTAAAAAAAAACAAACTGGGGTGAGTTTGTCTCTCAACGGGAGGCGACTGCGCTCCCTGGTGCTCTCAAGCTGGAAGGCAGAGGGGGGGTGGCCGCGCTCCTGGCCGTCTGTCCTAATAAATGAGGTTCGTGCTGGCTGCGTGGGGATGCCTCCCCCTGTGCCAGGATTAACCACATGTCTACCGGGGGAATAGAGCCTTATCTTCCTGCAAGAGCCCACAGCTTTCACCCTATAAGCTGTGTAGGGTTGTATTCTCCGTGGAGAACATGCCCGAAATGACAGGAGACCACTGGCACCGGGGAGCAGGGGCAGGCAGGGCAGCTCCAGCCTTTGTCTGGGATGCACCGAGCGAGTCAGGTCCCTGCAAGGGGAGCCTGTGGATGTGACAGAGGGCATGGGCAGGGGCTGGCTGGGATGGACGGGCTCTCCTGCACACCCTGGGCTCTTCCTCTGGTCCAAGCAAGTGTTCTCCCTTCACAGCTCGACAGCAGAAAGCATCCTTTTTCCTTTTTATTTCACACCTAGGTAATGAACGGAGTCGTTTTTCCTGCCAAAGGTTTGTCTTTCCCCCGTTTCCCTCCCCCCCCATCCCTCTCCCTGTCGAAACCCCATCACACAAGTGTCGTTTGCTCCCATCCATTGGCATCTGGTGGCGTCAAGGCGAATAATCCTCGGCGCTGGAGGGGCTGCGGCGGGCGGCATCCTTCCCCCCCTTCCCTCCGTCCCCCCTGGGGGTGTCAGTGTGGGAGAGCCCCCGCAGAGCCACCCCGAATGAGACGGGCCCGCAGGGCTCCAGGAAGGCTCGTGTGCTGCTCCCACGCTGCTCTGTGCTCCGTGCCTCAGTTTCCCTGCGGGGAAGCAAGGCTTCTCCCCCCCCACCCCCCCACCTTCTCCCCGGGGCTGCGCTGGGTTTGGCACAGTAGCAAACCTCCCGGTTATTATTCTGGGGGCGGAAAGCAGCATTACTCAGAGCCGGGCTTGCTAATAACGCACTAAATATAGCGCTTTCCATCCCCGGAGTACTTTCTGAACCGCTAAGGATGAGCCCTAAACCCCCCTGGGTAGAGGCAGGGATGGGGGGAGTGATGGGACGAGGCTCCCCGTGGCCACCCGTGCCACCGCCGTGCAGAGGCGCATCCCATCGCGGTGCCAAGGGGGACCAGGAATCAGCTCAGACCCTCTTGATCTCCCCCAGCTTGATGGGCACGGAGGCAGCAGGATGAGGCCCTGGGGCGGGCGGGCAGTGAGGAACGGGCTCCCGCAGCCTCTCGGTGATGATGGGAAGTGGCTGCTTCTCCCACTCGCCCTGCAAAGAGAGTTGGGCAGGGTGAGACCGAGGCTTTTGGGCACCTGGCCGCTCCGTGTTTCTCCACGCGTGTTAAAAATGACGCGATCTTTAACGCTGGGAAGTGTTTTTAACCCGAAGCAGGATGTTTTCCCATGAGACGTCGCCAATTAGTTATCTTGTCGGAGCACCCACGCGTCCCAGCAGCGGCGCAGATGTCCGCGCTGCACCACAGTGCACGAAGCCACTGCCGTCGGGGAGCTCCCACCCCAAAAATGCGTTCCCCACCGAGTCACACCGAGACAGCTCCGAGCCCTGAGCCCCAGCAGCCCGTCGTGCTCTCAGCCCAGGCTGCCTGCCAGCTGCTGGCAGGGAGCTGGGCTCGGAGGTGACATTTGCAAGGTGCCAGCGCTGTTCCCAGTGCGCAGCTGCTGCTGGGGGCGAGGGAGGTGGCAGCCAAGGAGGGGCTGGCACGGCCAGCGGGGCGAGGTGACCACGGGCAGCATGAACCCTCCAGGTTCTGCCTGCAAGGAGCAATTTTCTGGGGTTAGATCATGCAAAGGGCTGAGCCTGTAGGGCTGGATTCATCTCCTACATGACTCGGTGGTCCCATGAGGGGCCAGGGGAGCTCAGGCCAGGCTGGGCTCCCGTCTGTTTGCTCATGCAGAAGTGTCAGAGACGGGCAGAGCTATAGCAGGAGCGGGAGGAGGGCGGGCTGGAGACGAGAGGTAGGGCCGTGAGTCATCAGCAGGGGGAAGAAAGTTGGATTCATCTTTTCAGATGAAATTCTTTGGAGTGCGTGAAGCAAATCAGGCCAGAGCTCACACCTGCACCTGAAAACCCTGGGATGGGTGGAGGGGGCGGAGAGCCCCTCCCAAAGCAATCAGAGAGGGGCAGGAGGGCACCAGCTGGAGAACCAAGTGCTTTTCTGCAACCTCAAGGCTTAGGAGAGCTGCTGGGGGCTTGGGGCTGTGCCTGCCCTGAGGTTTGGCCCCAGCCTCGAGCCCGACTGCTGGGGTCTGCCCTGTGGCCTGCAGATCTCCCCCAGCCCTTGCTTTGGGAGGGCATTGGGGGTGTTTGGTGGGGCTGTGGGGCTGGGTTTGGTGCTGGGAGAGAGCTGGGATCCCGGGGAATTGGCACGGTGACATCCCACCACGCTCACAGTGCCACCTCGGTGCGAGAAGGGGCTTGCTAAATAATTAACAGCACCACGTCCTTGCGGGGAGCGAGGCAGGACTGGGATCACTGAACTGCAGAAATGCGTGCGCTTAATTAGAAGCTGGTGCTTTTCTCTTGGCAGAAATGCTGCGGAATAAATGAGATGTCTTGAAATCCAGCTCGCTCCGAATGCACCGAGAGAGCAGGGGGGGGAGCTCAGCTCCCTGCTCCCCTCGCTGCGTGCCAGCATCGCCTCTGCTCCCCGCCAGCCTCTTCCCAGCCGCCCCCGGCCCTCTCTGAGCTCGCACAGTTGCCAGGGCTGTGATTAAGAGGCTTAATTCATAATTCTGCTGCTGCACAAAACTTCCGAGCCTCCTTTGTCGCTGTTCCAGGCTCTGCACGGCCGAGAGGTGAGGGTCTCCGGTGCTGGGCTGGCTCAGGGCTGGCAGGGGAAGGATCCTGCTCCCCCCTGGGGCTGACCTGGCTGGAGGGGATTTACCTGGGAGGAAGGCTGGTTGTCTTCCTCGCCATCAGCTCAGCGTCCTCCAGCACTGCAGTGGGCAGCACAAAATGCCTTATCACAGAAGCTCATTACACTGATGAATGGCATCAGGAAGCGATGGTGATAGGGACCATCAGTGGCTTTAAATCTTCATCATCATCAATGTCATGAGCATCATCGCTGGGCCTGGCTTTTGTTTGTGTTTTTGTTTTGTTTTGTTTTGTTTTGTTTTTCAAGCTCCTGTGGTCCTTTATCCTTCATGCCTTGCTGTAGCTCCAGGTTTGGAGATTGCACAGATGCGGTGCGTAATGAGCTTGCTCTGCTGGGACCTGACGTAATTGGCCCAAATCCTGTAAAATCGCCTCACAGTTCTCCTTGCTTCTGCAGATAGCCCTGCTTTAACGCTCGGGGCTGCTCCAAGATGTCAGGAAATCGCTTTATGCAAATGCACATCCTCTAATTGAATCTGCCCGAGCGCACCCAGCGTGCCGGCGGCTGGGGCACGGTGCTTTGAGTGCTGCTGGTGCCGGGGTTCCCCGGGCAGCTCCAGCTCCCTGCTTTGGGGCCACAGGGTGCAGCCACGTCCCCAGCCCTTCGAGGAGCTGATCGAGGAGGTTTTAGCCCTGGCCTGGAGGTTTGCCATGAAGCACGTCAGCCCTGGGTGGTGAAGCTGTACGTACCGGGAAGCGGACGGCCGTGGATTTGTTGCAGTGCATGGAGATGGGGGCGAAGCCGTAGAGGGATTTTAGCACGTCTCTGTTGAAGGCGTTCCAGGGGATGGAGGAAAACTGCTGCGGGACGGAGACCTGCGGGCACGTGCAGACCTCCTCGTCGTTGAACCTGCGCAGGAGAGATGCCAGGCTGAAAGGCAGCCAGGGGGGCTGGAGGTGCCGCGTTCCTCCCAGCCTGAAGCTGGACCCAGGAAGGCTGCAGACTCTGCACGTGGCAGCAGAAACCCCTGCCGTGGCTGGCACCTTCCAGAGAAGATTCAGGGCTACCCGGTGTGCCTGTGCCCAGGACACCCTGTGCAAGGTCAGCACCTCACCCTCTCGCCAGGGGCAGATGAGCTGCCACCTGCTTCTCCAGCAGGGTGGTTGGTGCCTGCCTGGGCTTATAAAATGTATTTTGCAGACAGAACTGCCTTGCACGGGGCCTTGCAGGGAAGTCCCACGCCCAGAAAGGTCTCCTTTTCCTTAGGATCCTCCTTACCTCCAGCCTTAACAGCCCTGATCTGGTGCCTGCTCTGGGGGATGATGAGAGCAGGACTCCTTCCAGCCGTGCCCCAGCACGTGGCTCCCCAAAACCTGCACCCCCTGACAGCCCCGGGCACCACCACTGCATATCCAGGGGCGTGAAAACCCATTTTTATAACTTTTTTTTCCAGCATTGCCAGCAAAGGGCTGGGCAGCAGCCCCTCTCCCGTTTGCATGGCAAACCTCTACCTGTTCACGAGGCTGAAGTAGCGGTGCAGGTAGCCCGGATCCACGGCGCTTTTGCAGAGCTCCAGCTGGGTCTGGGGGTAGTAGTGCACGTAGTTCACGCACATCTCCTCCATGATGCCAAACCCGCCCTGCGGCACACGCACACATGGGTGGGTTGGGGGGGCGACACCGGGCAGCAGCCCCCAAATTTTCTCCCCAGACTTCAGCCGTGTCCGGGTCCAGCTCGGTGCTGCCGGACCCACGGGGGCAGCAGGAGGGGCAGAAAGGGGTTGTGAGCACAGGTTCCCCCCCCGTTATGTGCACACACACCACCACACGCACTCAGCTCATCTGCCCACCCGCCCTTTGCGCAAGGACAGGCTTTCAGGCTGGAACGTGTGGTTTACATTAAAATGCAGATTCCCTGTAATCCCTCCGCTATATTTAGCTTCGTCCCTGTTGACGGTACCTCTGACAGGCTTCTTTATTATTTTCTTTTTTTGCTGCCTATGTAAGGGAATAAGGCACGCTGTCAAAAAAACGCCGCTTCTCTTTAATTACAATTAATACCCAGCGGAAGGGTTGGTGATGGGAGGTAGAGAGGCAGGCGCCACTTCTCAATTAACACCTTGGCATCCCAGCTGCAGCATCCCATCCTTGGGGGCTGTGATTCAGCCCCAATCCATGCACGTGTCCCCCCTCCCCCTTGCCTGCACCTTGGGGTGCAGTTGCTGACCCCACGGCGCGCGCGCAGCCGCACTCACCACGGTCACTTTGGTCCTGTCCTCCGTGTTGTAGGTGCAGGCTGTGATGAGTTCATCACCCTGGGGGGGTTCGAGCAGACACAGGGGGGTGGGAAAAGGCAAAGTTCCCCCTCCCCAGTCACCAAATATCAGGAGGAGTGAATCCATAACACCGCAGACCCCCACGCTCTTTGGTGGTGCAAGCCCACAGGCAGCCTCAGTGCCCCCCAAGCACTTGCTCAGCTTGCACCCCCCAGGAGATTCCCTCCGGCCATACCCCAGGAATTGTGTTTCCTGCTTTCCTCACTTCCTAAGAATTTCCTCCGGGCTAAAGCACCTTAAAAAAATCCACTTAGGGACATTTTGCATCGCCCAGCTTGTACCCAACGTGGTGCCACGGTTGCCTGTCCCCCTGCAGGGCCACCCCAGGAGCCCAAGCACAGCCCGGGGATGGCTTGGCCAGGGCTGAGGTTTTTGAGCAGGACACCACGAGCAGCAGCAGCAGTGATGGAGCAGCGGAGAGGAGTCCAAGCCCCTGGGACATGCTGGGTCTGTTTGGAAATACTCGCTCTGTTTGGAAACCGCCACGATTTTTGGAGCCACTCACCGGAAAAACTGCAACCAGCTCCTTCAGCATGCGGATCTCCTGCGAGGGAGGACAAAAAGGCACCAGGTCAGAGCGGTGCCGTGCCCCAGCACCCATCTGTGCCCACGGGACTGGGTGTCCCATGGGTGCCACCCGCCCGCACGGCGCCGTACCTGGAAGTGAGGGCTGTAGTGGCCGTCGGCGTTCACCACCTGCCTCTCCCTGCCGTCCCGTGCCAGCACCGTCACCACTTTCCTCCCTGCCAGGTGCGTGTGGAGCTGCGAGGCGAAGATGCGGATGCCAGCAGCAGGCAGTGCCTGGGGAGGGACGGCTTCAAGCTCCTTGCCTGGCCCCATCCCTCTCCCCTCCCGTGCGTCCCCGGGGCCGTGCGCTTGGGATGGGTCCTCTCTGGCTCCTGGAAGGGTTTTGGGGGGGCTGCTGGACCCTTGGGGCAGCCCAGAGGTGAGCTGTGCAGGGGGGTAGATGCTCAGCCTGCTGCCATAGCCAGTTAATGCTCTGCCATGCCCCAAATCAGCAGGATCTGGATGCTGCTTGCTTCCTTGTGCTTGTGGCACCGACAACTTCTTTTGGGTAGGCCCTATAAAAAATACCTACTAAAACTTGCCTGAGAGCAGGGTGGGCGGTTTGAAAACATACTTGAGCGAGCTCTTAAGGAACTCCCCAGGAAGCAGAAGCCAATCTTTCGCATTTCCATAGGGGAAAGCACCCAGGCACGGCACAGCAGTATGTTTTCCTAGATGGCAATGGTACTCGGGGGAGACGGAGCAGCTGGTTCCAAGCAGCTCTGTCTTCGCGGGGAACTCGGCTCATCCCAACCAGCTGCTCAGGACCACTTGCTGCTGGTTTGCGTGGGGTTTTTCTTTCCAGCACAACCCCAAGGGAAGGGGCTCAAGGGGCTGGGCACTCACCCGCTGGGTGCACTTGTCGGTGCAGTACCCGGTGAGGACGAAGGCGGTCTCGCCCGGGGGCACGGCCATCACCGGCGTGTAGACCAAGCCCAGCTCCATGATGCCAGCATCGTAGCGGCGCAGGCTGCCCGTGTAGTAGAGGCGGATCCCCGAGGAATCGCGGCGCCCTGGGGGGCAAAAGGATGGGGTGGCAAGTGGCTGCGGGAGAGCTGACGCCTCTTGGGTAAGGTCAGGCATGGAAAAGGATGCTCTGCTGCCACAGGTGTGGGGAGGGGAGCTCAAGCTCCTCGCTCACAGATTTTTTTGTGGGTGTTATTCCTATTGTCATAAAATCCTAGATATTTTCATGCAGGGGTTGGTCCCGCAGAGAGGTCTCCAATTGCTCCGACAGAAAGGCAAGGAGTGGGCAGGTCTCGGGGTGCTCTGGCAGACTCAGAAGCGTGGCTCATTGCACCTTCTTTAACTGATACCTCCAAAAAACAAAGCCAGGCTCTTCCTGGGGGCCTGGCAGGAGGGGAAATGCTGGTGGAGCAAGCACCCCTTGCATTTGCAAAGCTCCTGGTCTCTGGTGCATCTGAGGTTGCTCCGTTTAACCCCCAGTGCCCACACACAGCCGGGGGGAACCAGAGGGAGCCCCAGGCAGGCCAGAGGAGAGGTGCCAGGGCTGAGCCCCCTGTCTCTGAGCTGGAGCCCGCCAGGGGATAAGAATACCGAGGGAGACACTATTGGTTAACACACCAAGGCTGGGAAGTTATGAAAGACGTGAGCTCCGTATTTATAGATGTGTTTCTTCTCAAGTTGCCGAATGTGCTATGATTGATCTACAGTGCATATGCTCCGGTCTCCTAAAAATACACTTGGGTAGTCAAGAAGTTACTTGATTTTATGTAAATGAAGAAAGTGTGTTGTTTGGAATCCTTTTTTTTTTTTTTTTTTAAATGTGTCTCCTGACAACGTTATCAAAGCAGGAATGCCATTAAAACAACATCCAAATCCCCCCATCCCCAGCCAGGCTGGTGCTGTCTCTCCGGTGGCTTTGGCATCACTGATGCTCTTGGCTCTGAGCTCAGCCCCTCCACAGCTCCTTCCACAGATGTCGGGGGGCATCCACCAGCAACCCCCCTAAATATGGGGCTTGCCACAGGTCGTAGCCCTGCAGGACCGATGTGAAACCCCACTGCCTGCTGGGCTCCCCTCCCCGAGCATCCTCCCTGCCTCCCCACTCACCTTTGAACACCAGGGGGTTGTGATAGTGAATCTCAAGGCGAAGGTATCTGGAGGAGCCCGGACCACCAAAGGCAAGCCCTGCTTCTTCGGGGTAGTAGAAAGCCTGGAAACAGAGGGAGGGCATCAAGGGAGGGGGTGTCATGTCGATTTAGGGAGCCAAGGGCATTAGGGGAGGGGGGGTCACATTGATTTATGGGCTGGGGTGGAAATGCAGAGGTGTCTTGGGGAAAAATCAAGGGGGTTAAAAGGGGCTGAACCCAACTCCTAGCAGAGACTGGGGTTGGAGCAGCCCACGCAGGGACGGGTCAGGCACCCATTCCTACGAGAAGGGACTGGGGAGGGTTGGGACATGGCAGGAGGGTTACCCAGGAGCGGGGGATCCCATCTCTCACCTGTGCGCCCATGGCCCAGGCGGCAAGCACGTGCCGGCAGTAGTTGAGCTGCTCTGGCTTCATCTTGGCGTCGCAGGGCCCGTTGTACGGCGGGATGCTGTCCAGCTCGGCGGCACACTGGAAGACTTCCATGTGGTGCACCAGGGCTTCGTTGCCCGCAGTGATCACTGGCTCGTACTGCAAAGCGGCATCCAAGAAGGCAGGGGACACGTCAGGACCATTTGCCAAGCCCCTGTCCCCAAGTGTGCTGTTTGTGCAGCCCGGCGTGGGTGAGTCTGCCCTCGATTCTTGCCATGAGATGGGGAGGGAGGGTGGCTTTGGATACAAGGAATCAAGGACCAACCTGATCCCTTTGGGACCAACCCAGAATCCACCAGAGCTTGTGGAGAAACACCTCGTCCCTTCCCTGCAGGTGGCTGCACCTGAGGAGCAGCAGAGCTCGGGCTGCCTCATGGTGACCGAGTCCTTTGCTGGGCTCAGAAGACTTTGATTTCTCACAAAGAGGGTCCTGGCCCCACTGCCCGCAGCTCTCGGGTTTCATGCCCAGCCAGGAGCTGCTGTTCTGGGCACAGGCAGGGGGGATTTGGGTAGAAAGAGTGACTTCAAACGCCTGAGGAATGACTCCGGCTAAAAGCGCCAGCTGTAGAGCTGATCTGCAGCAGCGGGAAGATATCAGGAGTTACGCACTTTTTACTTACACACAGATGATTCATTTCGCACCATCTGTTGGGGAGAAAATCCTCCTTCTGAGCTTTCCTTTGCAGCATCGTCTCTCCCCTACAAATCACTGAGCGCTCGCTTCAGCTCCCGTGTCAGGCTTCCCCTCTCCCTGCTCGGTGTTTTTGGCCCCATGGGTGCTGGGTCGTGCCGTGCTGGGGGTGATGCTGCCAGCACCTCAGGACGGGCACTCTGCTGCCACAGGTCTGTGCCCCCCTCGAGGATATGAGCTGAGCATGTGCAACATATCTGCATACAAGTTGCTTCTATCTCTATGACCTTTTTTTTTCCTTTTTTTTTTTTTGCAATATGCCTGATCTGTTAGAGGGTAGTTCACATTCTGGCTCGCTCTGCCCTGCCCTGGCCAGGCTTGTTAATTTGTTTGCCATGTTTATTTATTTATTTATTCCTCATAGCATGTGCTGAGCCGTAATCCTGCCCCTGATGGCTGCAGCTCTGCCCTCTGCAAGGGAGCTGCTCTGAGCCCTGCCCTGGTCCCCTTTCAATGTGCCAGGAGGAAAGTCACCATAGTCCCCGTTTCGTGTGCCAAAGTCACCAACCTGCCACCAGATTCGGGTTCTCTAAGGGATGTGAGGGTGCTGCTGCCTGGCGGGCTGGCTCAGGGAGGTGTTTTGGTGCTCTGGGGGTGCATTTGGGTCTGAAACCCTCCCTGTGAAAGGGCAGGGGAGAGGTGGGCTTTGCAGAACGGCTTTGAGGGACCTGAACACAGCTGCTGAGATGCACCAGGGAAAACATTTCTCCTCTTTCACCTCTTCTCCTGCCTCTTACCATGATGATGTGGTGCTTGGCGAAGCCGTCTGGCAGCTCTGCCATGTAACACCAGTAGGTCGTCTCCTGGCTGGGGATAACGACACCGGGGGCCGTAATCTCCATGGTCTTCATGTCACTGGGCAGCTCGGGGATGGTGATGTTGGGCTTTAGCAGCTGCACCCTCTGCAGCCCCCTGTGGATGGCAGAGATGTTGATGGCTTGCAGGGAGCGGACGGGTTGCTCCAGGATCCCATAGATGAGGTGCACGGTGCCGTCCTGAAGCAAGAGCAAAGCGTGGAGGTAGTTTTGTGTGTAGGATACCAGAGAACGTAAATCTCACGGATGACTGGTACTGCTAGCATGAATTTGGAAGTAGGCCCTAGCCCCTTTCCAAAGGGGAAACCATCCTGGCTTCAGCAGCATCTCCTTTTGCTAGGCCGTGCCTGTAGATTTAGGGGAATTTCTTTGGCTAGCATGTTTTAGCATTGAGCAATGGTCACAGAGAGTTCTCCACCAGCCCACGAGCCTGGAAAGCTTTCCCTACACGGCATAGGTTTCCAACAGAAGTCAATATCAGAACCTCGCACCCCTCCCCTGCCCCTAAAGGATTGGCTCCTCTCTGCTCCCTTGGCCCTCCTGAGCTGCGGGCTGGGGTGGCCACATGGATCCAGACCCCGGGCGGCAGCTTGGGGGGGAGCAGCAGAAACCAAACTTCTCCCCCAGGCCCTTTCTGCCAGCTTCTGGTAGGGCGTCAGGGCGAGAGGCTCTGCTGCAAGCACTGCAGGCAGGGAAGGTGCTGCTGAAGGCACTCAGCTCTGGACAGGAGGTAAGAAGGAAAGGAAAAGGGAGTCATTTTCTCTCCAAGGCTAAGAATAAAGACCTGCAAGTCTTTCCCCGGTTCACACACACGGATATTTTTTCCTCCGGGGCTCTCCGAGTGTTGGCAGACACCTCTCACCGCAAGGCATGCCTCTGAAAACTAGCAACAAAACCTCAAGGCTGCTCTGTGCACACGGTGGCTTCCAAATACCCCGTCCCCCAGAGGATTTCATCTCAAACGAGCCTCGTGGAGATCCCTGCCTGCACCTGGGGGCTGCCCCACCTTGGCTGAGACCCCGAAGCTCTTTGACATCCCCAGTGGGGCCGTTCCCACCGCCCCCTCGCAGACCCAGGCGCTCACAAGCACGCAGCCCTGGCTCCACTCACTGCACCTTCGCTCGGCTCCTGCAGCCCCCCTCTTTGCCTCCCGTTGAGCGACACCTCTTCGTAACACTCCAAACACTTGGCTCCCGGCTGCAAGCCCGAGTGATGCAGGAGGGTATTTATATAGACCTAGCGCACGCTTACCAGGAGTGGATGATGCAAACGAGCCGAAATCTACGCGTTAGAGAGGCTTTTAAGGGGTTGTAAAGAGAGGGTGCCAAACATTACTCATGGCGTGGGGCTGACATCTGTAGCACGCTTCCTTACTGCACTGAGCAGTACAAACAGCCAGCGCCGTCCCAAAAACACAACAGGGGTGAGGTCTGAGCTGCAGGCTGGGGTTGGAGCTGTTGGGTTGGGATGGAGCCAGGGGTGCTGCGGCAGGGGGAGGGCGATGCCGTACCTCTATAAGGTAGTCCTTGGGGTCACAGGTGCTGAAGGCTCTTCTGAAGAGGATGTAGAGCCCCTCGGCGGCGCTCTGAGCCCCCAGGAGCTGGTAGTCCTGCTGCGAGTCCATGTGGAGGTGCCCCTTGGCATCGCTCCAGGCATCCTGCAGGAGGAGAGCACCCGGTAAGCCGAGGGGCTGCGTGGGTCCTGCACAGCCCCGGGGGGCACGGAGGGGACCTCCAGTGGTGCATGGGTTCTCCTTTGGTTCACCGACGTTTGGTTCACCCCCCTTTGGTTCACCAACCCTTGGTTCACCCCCCTTTGGTTCACCAGCCTTTGGTTCACCCTCCTTTGGTTCACCAGCCTTTCAAGGCTGTGAAATACCAGACCCAGCACCAATATTCTGCAGAACGGCTCATATTCTGCATAAATATTCTGCAAAAAGACCTTTTAGAGCTGAGATGCATTTGGGGAAAGGAGCTGGGGGAGGAAAGCCCGCAGGGTTGCATCAGTCTGCGCTGTTCTGGGTGTATGGCTGGGGGCACTTTCTGAGCGGGGTGATGTGTTTTCCACGACCCCTGCCACAAGCCAGCTGCTCTTGATTTGAGATCAGCCCCCTGATGGGTTGCAGTGTCAGCCCTATGAACCACGAACCTCCCTTTAGTGCCCTGAATTTGCTGTGGACAGATTGTCCCAGGAGCCAGGCAAGGCTGAAAACTGTTCTCGGTTAATGGTGGTGACACAGCCACGCTGGGAAGCAACGCGGTAGGCTCCTCCTGTGCTTAGCAGTTGGAAGGGTTGGAGTAGAAACTTTATATATAATATAAAATATTTTAATAATTTGGATTTGAACAACATCATTGTCGTTTTTTTTTTCATCTCTTTTTTGTGGCTTTTGTTTACCAAGAAAAGGCCCCTGGGAAGTACCTTGCAGTACCAATACTGGTGGCACTGGTTCTCTCGTCTCGGGGGAAGAAATAAAAGAAAAAGAATAAAGCATCTTGGCACCGTTTCAGCCAGAAGTATAGAGTGATATTTCGAGAACATATTGTCCTTAGAGGGGGAGAGTAAAATCAGCTACATGAAGCTAGCATGACATTTGTTTTCATAGGAGTGCGTTGTGCAAATTAATCTCATAGTACATGGGGGGGTGAGCAAATTCTCTTTAACAGCTGACATCCTTATCCAGCAGAAAGACTGCTGGGAGAGAGAAAACCGGGGCTGGAGAGGTTTACAGGGAGCTCCTTGCAGGATGCTGTTCAGCACCAACAGAAAGAGAGAGCCCCAGTGCTGCTCGGTGTTAATTCAGCACTGTTTGCCTTCCAGTGCGCACAAGAAGGCAGCTTAGCAATGATCCTTTATGTTTTTTTAAACATGATGCTGTGAAATACTGTAGCATTTGGGTCATCACACATCCTGAATGGCTGGTAATTAGCAGGAAAACAGCACAGATAATAAGCCCTCCTTTTCATCCTTTCATTGCACTGCAGATCACATTGCCGCTGATGGTGAAAGAATATATTTTATGGCTAATTTCAAGGAAGCAGAGAGGTAAAATTCAACTTACTGGAAAGCCTTACCCAGGGAAAATGTGAATTGCTTTCTGCACTGAAGCGCACTTGCAATAAACCTAACGTGGTGATCTGGGGACAGGGAGCTGCCGGAGAGCCCGGGGTGAGGTATTGCAGCTCCAGCCCCAGCGGAAAGACAACCCTCAGGAGAGCCTGGACAAACGGACCGTGTAGGAAAGGAACGAAAAAAAAAATCAAATAGCAAAACTGGAAATGAGCCCCCCCCCCCCATTTGCTAGCACCGGGCACTTGCAGACCGCCCAAATACTTCTGCCTGTTTAATTTCTGATAACGCCACGCTGCTGGCAGGCGGCCGTCGGGCTGGGTTTTCCTGTGTCCTGTTGAGCTTTGCTGTCTGTGGCCGCAGACGTGAGCGGCGGGCGGCTCATTGACGCTGGCAGGAGCAGGCTGGCTGGTGGATAACTTTTGCACTTTCTCAAAGTCAGGAATGGGAGCGGTGGTTAATTTTTAATTAATTTTTAATGCGGCTGAGGGCAGCGCACAGGCGAACCAAGCTGTTGATGCAGCCTGCGTGCAGCCGAGCTCTTTGTGCACCCACCTGTTGGAGCGCTTGCGGATGAGTGCAGCGGGGTTACTGCATTTATCCCTTTCTCTTTGGATTTCAGATCCCATACCAAGCCCACAGCACAGACCTCTGGACCACAAACCCCCCCAGCCCTTTTCTTCATGGAGCACCTTCATTGAGCAGTCCAGCCCTGCTCAGCCCCGTGCCGTGCTCTGGACCAGCTCTGCCCCAACAAACCAGGCCAGATTCACCCATTAGGCAGCAACCCCAAAAGCAGCCGTGACAAAACACGTGCAACTCACCCCAAAATACGAGCTGTGCCCGTCGCTCCAGAGCACGGCCAGGTCCGCGTTCTCAAACTCTCCCCGGTCCGACATCCCGAAGAGGAGCCCGAACTTGAGTTCCCTGCTGAGGATCTGGAAGTACACCGCTTGCTCGGGGTAGCTGACGTTCCAGGAAAGCTCGAGCAGCCCCTGGGGATCGAGGGGCACCTTGTAGGGAAAATAGGTGCCGCGGGGTGCCGAGCCCTGCAGGGCGACCACCAGGATGACCAGGAAGACGGCGACCATGGTGAAGTAGACGGACGCCACCTCCCGCAGCTTGAAGCCGAGGCAGGGGCACTTCTTGCTGCCGGAGGTCTGCATGCTGGGCAGGACGGCAGCCGCCCTCCTGGCTTTTGCCATTTATGCTCCGGCCCTCCTGGGCGAGCCGGGTAAGCGATACCCTTTAATTGCATTTGGTTGTGGGGAAATTGGATTGTGGTATTGACCCTCAACCCCCCCACCACCTCCTGGCCAAACACTTGTCATTCTCTGCCTCCCCTTAATTGGCTCTAATTGCACATGGACATTATCAATAGCAATTGAACTCGACTGGGCTGATGTTATTTGCTCTTAAATCATCCTTAGTGGCTGCAAAGTGCCGCTTTCTTGCAAGCTGCTCCCTGCACGGCCCCGCTGTGCCCTGCTGGTGCTGCCTGTCGCCGGCTCTGCGTGGCCCCGCTCTGGCTCTGCCTGCCTGCACCTTTGGAGGCATTAAATATTTGTTATTCCTTTGCTTTTGTAGCAGCTGGGACTTCAGCTCCGGTTTGAAGATACCATTTTGTCCCCCACTGTCCCCCTTCTCATTTCTTTAGCCTGCTGCTTTCTCTTTTGGATATTAACTTTTCTGCATTTACTGCAACAATCAGCCTCAAGCTCTGATACACGCACCCTGCCTGGTTTACACTCAGAGCTTGTGGCCCCATTTTCTCTGTGCCAGCTCCCATGACAAGCAGCACCCCTGGATGCCTCCCAGAGTCCCCTCTGTCCCCATGGAGCTCAGGTTTTGCTCACGGTCCTTGCAGCAATGTTACCAGGCAGAGCCGGTGCCCCAGCGCTGCGTAACGCGAGGATGGAGCTTGGTGCCCGGTGTTGTAATGAATCATCAACGTGTGCACCTCTCCTACGTTCAGTGAGGGTTCTCATCATGTCCTGAGACACGGAGGTCATCCAGGGTAATGGAAAATGCTCCTTCCCCCGATGCCTCTCGGTGCCTGCAGGAGGTGGCACCGCACCCCGCAGCACCCCGGGGAGGCTGCACCTCCTCGGTGGCACCCCTCAGCCCCTCTGCACCCTGCAGGAGGAGGCAGCGTCCCTGGTCCTGGCTAGGTGCGGGGCTGGCAGCCTCAGATGGGTGTCCCTCGGCTGCCAGCCCCGGTTCCTCGGGCAGACGGCTGGCTGCGTGACAAAAGGCCCTGAGAACAGATTTTTTGCCTTGCCCCGCTCCTACCCTCCAAGCACGGCTTCTCCTCCTCTCTTGGCTTTGATTCCAAACTGTGAGGGGAAAGAAGCTCTGCTGTCAGCGTGGCAGGAAGGAAAATGATCCTCGTCGGGGGGCAGGAGGGGGTCCTTAGCTGATGAGCTCTACCTCCGTCTATTAGAGATGAATCCCCAGGTTGCTGGCATGTGCAAGTGGAGCTCCTGAGCTTTCCTGCACAGAAGGAATTTGCAGCGGAACAGCGTAAGGCAGGCAGGTCAGCTTGAAAACAGCTGAACTTTGGAGATAAGCAGCGGGAATTTACTTAAAGAGGAGAAAAAAATATGTATATCTCTCTCCCTCCTTCAGTTTCTCCAAGCCACCGCTCATAAATCCAGGCGAGAAGCGAGGATCAAGCCTTCCTCCCCTTGCTCCTGGGTTTATTTTAGGACTTGGACGAGATGTAGCAGTGCCAGTTTGCTGACTCTGACCCCCCAGCTGCTTGGGGTGGGTGAGAGGGACACCAGGGGGCTGTGGGTCCAGCCTCTGGCCTCAGGGCAGAGCACAGAGACAACGGCACAGAGTCAGCAAGGTCTCATCAGAGCTGTCACCAGCACCACCACGCTGGTGCTAGCCCCTCCCAGAGCTCCTGTGCTCTGCTCCTGCATAGACTGCCCAATTTCCCCTGGCAGAGAAGAGCTAAAGGGCACCATGATGCACAGAGGACACCCGCAGAGTGCCCTCAGCCCCCAGAGAAAGGCTGTATTTTATGGGCGACCCCCCGGACCCCACGCTAGGTGCCGTAGGAACCCCATAAGCCTTGCGTGCAGGTAAGCAGGCTTAAACACAATTGATGCGCTGAGCTGAAGCAGGCAGCACCCCTCCGAGCTATAATCCCTGGCCTCACTAACGTGGATGCAAATTCGATTAAGGCAAGGGGGGGCACGGAGGGACGGCTGCTGTCTGCTCCCGCGGAGCCGGGGCGCAGCACACGCACAGCATCCCGTGCCCCGGGGCTCTGGCAGCCACAGCCCCTGTCCGTGGCCAGATCCTGCCCTGCGCCACTGTCCTGATCCAATTTCCTCGGCGCTGATGAGGTTAGGCAGCCTCTGAGTCAGGCTGGACCCAATGCGGTTGCAGAGGGAGAGGAGAGGTCTGGCACGTAGGGGAGATGCTCATGCAGGCAGGTAGGGCCTGGGGACCCTGATCGATGCTGTGAACAATTCCCCACTCTGGCTAGACCCACCCCATGCCCCTGAGCTCCTGTCATGTTATTTCCCAGCAGAGGCAGTCGCTGTTTAACCTGCAGACCTCTGGTCAAGCTGGGATGCTCAAAGGAGGTGGCACCCACCTGCAGTGATGGGAAGAGGCATTCCCTCCACACCACGCAGGAGTTTGTCCTGAAAGCTGCCCATGAGAGCTGCAAATGAGAGCAGCACCCTTGCAGAGCCTCTGCTCTTCCCAGCTTCTTGCTTCCTCCTAAGGTGTTTCTCTTTTTTGGGTGTCGGTGGCAATCTCTCCTGTTTCTCTTTTTTGTCTTCCTCAGGGCCAAATTTTCTCTCTCGCACACCACCAGAGGGGTCTCCCCAGACCAGGGACAGAACTGGACCTCAGCTGCCCTGTGGATCAGCCCCACTGCTCCTGCTCCTGATTTAGGAGCCTGAGCCACTGGGGTCTCTTCTGCCTCTCCTCTCCCCTCAGTCCATCACCCGTGGCTCTTTGCAGCTGGCAAGGCAGGTGGGTGGGCTGCGGTGAGCCCAAGACACCATCGGGGGTGATGCAAGAGCAGGTGAAAGGCCAAAGCTAGCAAAAAGTGAGCATCGTTTGCTCCTGGGAGGCACTGCCTCAATGGGTGCCTGAGGCCAGGTGGACAGCCAGGTCCTTCCCAGCACAGCCCAGCATCCCGAAGACATCCCTCCCCTACTGCTCCCCCCAAAAGCTGCCACCGCCGAGCCACCTAATGAAATCCTCCTTGCCTGTGCATGCTATATTAGGGTTTCCATGGATATGGTGCCACAAACACTGGGCTGTGGCTTTGTTATATAAACAGGAGAGATTGCCACTGACACCCAAAATATCTGAAAGGACAGGAAGAGACAAAGGCGGGCTCCGGGCTTGTTTATAAAGGGCTGCGTGATGCAGCGGGTAGTGCCAGAGGGAGGTGGGAGAGATTTGGGCGAGGTTTGGGAGCTGGAGCACAACCAAGGGGACATCTTGGTGATCTTGGACTCAGCATCTCCCTCTGGTCTTCCACGGGATCTTTCTAAAATGCTCAGAGAGGTGCAGCTGGCTGGGCTGTTTGCTGAGCCTGCTCGTGCCCAGGAGCTGTGCACCCCACAGACCGCGGTGGGAATTGGCCCTTCCTTCATGCTCGGGCACATCCCAGCAGATCTTGGCCCTGGTGGGGAGCAGGAGCGATGGTGGTGGAGACGTGCAGTCTTCTGCTCTGCCAGAGCTGCCCACACCCAGCCCAGCTCAGCAAGACTGCCCAGCTCATCCTGCGCCGTCTCAGGTACAGAGAGTCCCTTGGACCGTTGGAGGAATCGTGTAATTCAAGGAAAAAAAATGTCTCTGGAAATGGAGGTGGAATGTAAGGGAGATGGAGACATCAGTGGCTAAAATTGTATTGCACTCCCACTCCCCTGCCAATAAAAACACCATAAATAAAGTGGCTTTGCAATAACCAGCTCCACGCATTGTAGCACAGATTCACGTGTCCCTGCCGAGGATGCTCGAGGCAGGATAAGCCCCGCTCTAGGCTCCTTCTGCTAGGGAGCTCACCCCAGCCCACCTATTGCCCTTGTGGCTGCTACCCCAAGCTCCCAATCTGGGTCAGTGGCTTCCTCTTCCCGTCTCCCCTGGTCCCCTGTGGGTGACATCCCCAGCCCACGGTGCTGCAGCCCCCTTGGGGCTTACAGTGCCCTTCTCCGTGGGATGCTCACTCCCCACTTGTCTTCTCTCTGTGGCTCTCTGTGTGTGTCTGAGCAGACACCTTTCCACGCTTCATTATCGGGCATGTGGAGGTGAATACCAAACTCGGCAGGATTTGCTTTATCCTTTAAAAAAAACAAAAACAAAAACAAAAACAAAAACCACAAACCTGTGTTTGTTTGTCAGACATGCAACATCCTGCGTGGCCCTTCTGCAGTACCTGTCAGCTTTCATTTTGCAGCACTTGTCTTAATATTCCTGCGGTGACCCCGTGCATCTCTGGAGCAGTTTTCTTTGAGCTGGTCGGGAACAGGAGCAAAAGGAGCTGAACTCACCACGGGCACAGCTCCAGGGGAAGGGCTTTCTGCCAGGTGCTTTTTTTTTTTGGGGGGGGGGGGGGTGGGTTGGTGCCAAGCCCTTCTGTGCCGGGCTCTGCTCCCTGCTGCCAGCCTTTCTTGTTGCTTTTCCTCCAGCCACTGCCGTCTGGCACGAAGCTGCTTCCTGAAGGTTGCACAGCAAGCCAGCCTCAGCATCAAGAGGAGCCAATTCATGGGGCCAAAAAAAGCCTGAGGACCTTGAAGATGGAGCTTTAGCAGCTTAGCAGAAGGGTCGGTGCATTGAATGACAAAGGCTGCGTGTAGGTCTGCCCTGCATACTTGATGTCTGTAACAGACGAGTTAACAGAAGGTACAATAAAGGGTGGTGGATGAATATGACTTGCACCAGAAAACTCAACATGGCTTCTGTATGGGGAGCACGTGCCATACTCTCGGCAGCCTTAAAAGGGTTGAATAAGAAAGAAGAAAAACATGATGGAGTTTGTGGTGGGCATCCTGAAATCCAGCCCTCTGCCTCTCTGCGCCCTTCCTTTCGCTGTCCCTTGCAGCTGAAGCAGTGGCTGTGGAGGAGCACATTGCAGTGCCAGCCTCATGTGTCACGGTGAGAGCTGGTGGGTGCGATGCAGCACCATGTGCCTGCCCCATGCTGAGGCTGCTGCACCCCACGAACCTCAGGATTTGGTGTTGGGTACAGGCTGGGGGTGCCCAACACCACAGGAGCGAAGCAGCTGGCTTGGGGACATGGGAACTCATCCATCCTGATTAAATGTACTTATTTGAGAAGCTTCATTCCCCTCAAAGGGATCAGAAAAGAGATGCAATAGGGACAGCAGGCAAGGTCTTGGCTCTGGCCAGCTCTTAGGGCTGTGCTTATGAGCCAGGGGTTCCTATACTGTATGTGGTAAATGCAGGGGGAGAAAGGTTCTCAGGCTTGAACCTAGAAACTGTTGTCCCTGCTGAGCTGCCGTGGGAGCAAAGCTGGTGGAGCACTGGAAACGCACACAGAAAGCTGGGAATTGCTCCCAGCAGCAGCCAGATTCGGCTGTGGTTTGTGGCCATGTAAGCCATGGGTCAAATGGGGTCTCAATGGGAAGATGCCACCTGTGCCACGATAACCAGGTGAAGCTGCTCCTCCCTGAGTGAAGGAGCGATCTGGAGGAGGGGAAAAAAGCCTAGAAAATGGACTTGGGTGGTGAATTAAGGGAAATTCCCATACACTTTGATCCCAAGTCCTGAGGCAGGTGGCAGGAAACGAGAACTGGTGGGTGCAGGAGGGCAGCTTGGCTGCACTAACTCCCCGAGGGACTTGCACCGTGCACAACCCACCAGTGGCATCAGGGGACAGCAGCTGATTACAGCCCGAACACCTGAACTTAAAACCTACAAACGATTTGGCTCCTGGCTGCTGTTGTTTATCCCGCAGACTTGGCAGACACAGGACACTTCCCAACCAGCAAGGAGGGCTGCTAGAAGTTGTGGCTGGCCAGTGGCCAGCTCTCAAGGCTATCAGCCGGCTCCCGTGCTGCAGCGCCTAATTAGCGCTTTCCTCCTGTAAAAACGCACGTTGCAAAGTCTGGGTGCTTGTTCAGCCCCTCGCACAACAAGACCATGCTCTCAACAGACGTCTTGCAACCGCAACAGTACCAAAACACCATAAAAACCTCGGTGTCCTCCTCATAAAAGCCTTGGTCTCCTCCAGAGGTTCGGTACCTGATCTTCACAGAATTGATTTTAGAGTAACTGGATCTCGTGTTAGAGATCCACAAAATAAGATCTGTACTGGCTTAAGGCAGCGCAAGTATTTGCTAAGTCCTTGTTATAACATTGGTTTTCTTTGCTCCTGTCCTGGGTTCAGACTGGAGAAGAATTGCTTTGACATATTCATTAAAAAGGCAGCTTGGGAAGAAAGGAGGCTGTTTGTTTCAATATAGGAATACAGCCACAGAAACCGAAATGAATGGCCCAAACAAAGAACCTCTATCTTTCATATTTCTGAACAAAAATACAAAGATAAATTGCTAGACAATGACGTTTGACCCATAAAAGTAATAAAAAGCTAGAATTGTTTTTTCTTGGCATAGCTTTTCAGCATGGTCTGCACGTAGTCCAAGCAACCTTGAAGCAAAGCTGAAAAGGAACCGTGGTGCAGACGGTTCAGCACTAATCAATACAGCCTATGATAATTAAACAATAATAGCCTGAAGTAGACCCTCTGAAGATAACCTACGTTTTGTCCCCTTGCTTTCGTTTCTGGCTGTCAGACTGGATGGCTTGTGTTGCAGCTCTCTGCACAGGCGTCTGAACTGCGTGCAAAGTGTGCTGAAATTACTGGCAGTAATTAGTTTATTTAGGGAGCAATTAATTTAATGCAACTGTTTCCCTCTCCATAGATTAAAAGAGTGCTATAAGCGATAGCATCTCAAGGAGAGCAGATGCGCTATAAAAGGACCGGGGACTGATTGTTCCCATCAGTCAAGAAGGACAGAATGAGTGTCAGTGGGCTCAAACAGAAGAGAAAAATGAAGTTTGCCATTAGGAATAACTTTGGGACCACAGGCACAAGTCAGGCCAGGGAAATGAGAGCTGCAAGATGAAAGCCACGTGTCCCTATAGGCAGAGGTGCTCCGGGATGACTGCGCTCATCTCTCAGCATTATCACAAGGAGGCTGGAGGGTGGCCTAAAAAGGGTCCTTGCCCTACACAGGAGCCCAGCAGCTTTCATGCAGCACGGGGACAGCAGCCCAGGCTGATGGCACAGGGTGCAGGTCAGCAGGGCTGTCACAGCCTCCTGAGATGTGCTCAGGGGAGTGAGGGCACTGCTTGGCTCCGCAGGGGGAAGGCAGGGGGAGAGCTGGGGCAGTTTGTGCTCCCTGGTCACAGCAGCCTGGGGACAGGGGACAGTGGTTTCAGTGCCGGGGGCTCTGGGGGTTCCCATCTGCTTGAGGGGTAACAGCGACTCAAATCAGCAGGTTTTCGCTCAAGTTCTGCTCCCCAGTGCTTCTCCCTTCAGCTCGAGGTCACAATAACCTTTTCCCTTTCCACCTCAAGCACTCTGTGATAACCACCCCGACACTGATGAAATCCCGTGGGTCACCCTGCTGCTGCTGGACACGCCGTGTACGGGGCCAGCACCTTCAGAGACAGCCGCGGGCGAGGACTTCTAAAGTAGCTGAGGTGGTGCTGGAAGGGACACGGAGAGATGCTGCCAAAACCAGGGGGCAAAAACCTCAGCACGGTCCCTGGTGAATGGCACACGGGGCAGAGCCACGTAATGTGTAAAAAGCCTTGGGATGCTTGTTGGGCTAAATGCGGCATACGGTGGGGGTCACTCTTGTGAGGTTAACCAGGACATATGGTGGGGGTCACTCCTTTCCCCCCACACACCCCCTTGCAGGGGGAGGATGCTTTCCCTGCACCGGGGATGAAGGCACCAGGGCCAAACCCCTCCCAGGCTCTACGCAGGGACAACCGGACCCCATGAAGGGGGGGGTTCCTGATTCATTGGGGCCGAAGGAGGGGGATACAGGGGGGGGTGTCTCCATCAATCTGTGCTCCACAGCACAGGATGGATGGGGGAGACCTGGGGGGACCCCCCCCCAGCACCTCCCGCTCGCCAGCGGCTTGCGGAGGGCGGGGATGGCGAGGGGGGAGGATGGAGGAGAAGAAAGGAGGGGGGGACCCCGCCGGCTCGCTCCGTGCTGCCGGGGCTGGGGGGGCGCAGCGCTGCTCCGCACCGCCCTCATTGGCGGCCCCGGCGGGGAGGGAGCGGCTCCCACCCCCCCGGTCCCCCCCGCACCGCCGCGGCTGCCGGCACCGGCCGTGTGCCGAGAGGGTGCCCGCCGCCCGCTCCTCCGCTCCGCACCCCGAGCTGGCCTCGGCCTGGCTTTGTTTTCTCGTTATTTTGTCTTGGTTTTGATTTTTCCCTCAGTCTCTTTATTTATTTTATTTTATTTTTTTATTTTTTATTTTTTTATTTTTTTTTTAACTCTTTCTTGGTTTCGTCCCCGCGTTGATGCGCTCCGAGACTTCGGGAGACGCGGTCCTCACCTGAGAGATCCGGCACGATTCCCCCCGAGCGAAGGTAACGGGGTCTGGGAGGGTGGCAGAGAGGGGATGGCACCCTGCCCCATCCTTTGCCGCGGGGGGGGTCTTCCCTTTTTTCCCCTGTTTCCTCCTCTTCTCCCCCTTTCCTCTTCCCGGTGCATCCTAAACTGGTTTGCTGGTTAAACTGGGGTGGGACTGGGGCTGTGGGTCCCCAACAGCTAGCCCCCAGCCCTGGGGGATGCCCACAAGGAGAGCAGGCAGAGGACGAGCTCTGGCTCCAGCGCTGGGGCTGGCAGGGGATTTGGAGAGGGGTTTGAGTATTGCACAGCATCCGCTCTCCCAGAGCCCGTCTCCGTGGGGCCAGTCAAACCCGACCGCTTTAGAGCAGGATGAAAAACACCGGGGTGCTCCAGGATCAGTGCTGCGGGTTCCTACAGCATCGCCAGCCTCAAAGCCTCAGCTCTGGAGAAGGACACGAAAGCCTCTCTCAGGGCTGGGGGGGGGGGAGATGCCCCCACGCCGTGCCCTGGCTGGGTGCTCAGGTCGTGTCCTTCGCTCCGGGGACAGCTCGCCCTCCTTCCTGCACGTGGTGTGGGGACAAATCTGGCCTCTCTGGGTACCCCCTCTGGGCATCTCACACACAGCCAGGCAGCCAGGATGAGGGATCATTCCTGTCCGGCATCCTGGCTCTGAAGGACACAGAAACCCCCCCCCCGGCACCCAGCTGAGTTTGTGATCACCCCCAGTTAAGCAGCAGAGCAGCCCCCCGAGCTCACGCACGGCGAAGAAATGCAAGGAAGGGGATGGCAGAATTATCTGGGGGCTGCTCGTAGCGGGGTTTGGGTAAGACAGCAGCTGGCTGGGGCTGAGCTCGCGGAAGCACATGGCCGTCGTTCGCTCTGCAGGATGGGGGGGCTGCGTGGGAGAGAAATCCCCCGAGGGAAGATGGCTTTTCATTTCCCCGTATCGAGTGGTTTCAGACAGGATTATTTATATTTGACATAACAGATCACCCAACTTGGAAGGCAGTGGGGGTGTGCTCGTACTCATTAAGGTAGACAGTTTTCTGACAGAATAAATTAAAGGTAAGAGAAGACTGCACTTGGAGGTTCAACAGATTGTCTTCCAGCCTGAAACGAGCGGTGAAATCAGCATAAAACCTAGGTGGTGAAGCCGTGCGCTCAGGTCTTCCATGATGGATGGCTGTCATTCAGGGAGACCTGGCTGGCATCCCGATGCTCGGGGTGCAGGCAGTGCTCCTCGGTGACCCCATTTGAGCAGCAGTGCCCGGCGTGATTGGGTTTTAGTCCTTGCGTCTTATGTCCTCACTGAGTAAGCATCTAAATTGTAATGCTGTTAAGGGAAAAGAGTTTATGTAAATTGTGCAGAAAGCATGTGCCTGAGCTAGCCACACAGCTGTCTTTAGGTGCTTGCCCTGTTGCGATGGCATGTGAGGAACGGAGGCTTGTTTGCAGCCTTTTATGGCTGTTTTTCTTCTCAGCTGAAATTAGCAGAAAGATACATTACGGCTGTCAGTCGGTGAAAAGAGATTTTAAACACCTTAAAGAGCGTGCAGCTGTAATTAAACCGTAACCTCCCTCCTCTGCATGTCAGCGTTCCTGTGCAGAACGGTGACAAGAAGTCTTAGGGAACAGCGCTGGTGCTCAAGGGAGATAAAGAAATTCAACAAAATCCCCCCTGGGGGGACTGACGGTGATTTATCACCCTTCAATACATTGGGGTTTGCTTACGAAAGATGAGTGGATGTGAGGGGAAAGGAAGGGAACAGCATCTCTGGGCTTGTTCCTGTTTTCCATCAGTAATGCGGATTGCTAATGCAGGTGTCTCTCCCCTGCGCGTGCCTACCTGCGCACGAAGGATGCAGACCGTGCCCAGTGCCGTGTTCACTGACTGCAGCTCCGCCACGCTCCTGTTTGCTTTCAGCAAAGCCTGGTGGATGGGTCCAGCTGAGGCCAAACCCTCACGTAGGTGGCACGAGAGCTGAGCCTGCAGGTTTGGCCACAGGGGCTCCACCAGCCCAGAACACGTTCAGAAGTAACAGGGACCTGCGGGACGCCCTGGGGCATTTTTGCATAGCCCAGGGAGCTTGGCTGGCAAAGAAACTTCTGACACTGGTCCTTGGGCTCAGCAGAACACATCCTCAGTGCTCTGCCTGGGGTTCAGTGGGGATTTTCGCAGCTGCAAGGTGTTCACCTACCTGGGAGCTTCCCATTTGGCTGTGCGGTGCCCAGCTGTGTTAGCGGCGGTGTAAGAAACAGTAACAACCTTCCTGCCCATCATATTCGGGTACCTGGCTGTCGTGTTGTCATGGATATGGATTAGGACATGGCCAGCGAAGAGGTGCGTGCCGCTGGCAGGGCTCCCGCGGGCACGGCTGTGATGTGACAGCCCTGGAGAAGAGCAGGGGAGGGATGGAGGAGAGGTGGCAGGTGCTGGGCTTGAACTTGCAATTCGTTCCCGTTCTAATTTACACTTCTTCCCATGTTGTCTGTCTCCTTCTCTCCTCGTGAGCTAATTTATTGCAGCAGGCAGGATTTGTTCACCCTTTGCCTGAGAAAAAAAGCATATGTTCTAGCACCACAGCTTGGCAGAGGGACTAAAAATACGCTGGGTGATGGCCTCTGACCTGCTCCAGAAGTCCCAGCTGCCTTTGGATCACAGCTGGGATCAATCCAGATGAGGCTGGGAGCTCAGCACCCTCTGAGCCCTGCCGGAACAGCGCTGCACAGAGGTCAGCTGGAAAGGTTGGAGGGGAGAAAAGGTCGGAAAAGTGAAAAGTCGAAATAAGATTTTGAAGTGTCCTCGGACAGCTCGATGTGAGCCAGGAGCTGGTAGCAGCAGATCAGGGCCCCAACGGGAGGACCTGGCTCCTGTGGATGAAGCATTTCATCAGGTGTCTGCCAGAGGCAGCATGGAGGGATGAGGAATGGGGCTGAATCAGGCCAAAATCATAAGGGCTGGCTCTGCAGAGACCAAGTGATGCGTTCTCGGGTGATGCTGCTGCTGGTGAAGACATCCGTGGGAAGGCCAGTGCGGAGACGAGGTGACAAAGCCACCGCTGGGCACAGGCAGCTCAGCCCCCGTGGCTTCCAGCTCATTTGGTGTTTGCACAAAGAGTTTGGGGCTTGGCAGTCCCAGCACAGCTGATGTCACCCCGTCCCTCGTGGCCGTGGGTTGGGATTTCTCATGGAGGGGAGCTGCTGGCACCTCCCTGGCCGTGTGCTCGTGGGGGCTGCGGGGTGGAGGCCAGCGATGAGTCAGGGGCTGGGTTTGGTTTTGCCTCACTTCAGGCAGGGTTTTTGCAGCAAGCACCTGCAGTGGGGCAGGGCTGGTGCTCAGATTCATTCCCAATAACGGCACGGGATGAGCTGAGGCTTGCTCCTCAAATTTACCACCCGGGTGGCTCAGCCCCTCCTGGCTCTCTCCAGTGCTTCTCTCCCATTTCTTACCTCCAGGACCAAAGCCACCTGCAGCGACAGGCACCAAGCGTGCAGCCCTGAGCCTGCCAAGCTCAGGCTCTCCCCATCTTCTGGTACCCAGCCAGCATCATGCAGGGGATGAGGCACGAAAAGGGACACGGGCTGGGGTCCTGCTGTACCCCTGAGCCCCCAGCCCTGCCACCCCAAGCAGCCTCTCCGTGCTCCACGGCTTTTATCGAAGGGCTGGGAACTTGTCACGTTCCCTCTGCAACAATATCTGACATTACCCAAACAACTTGCCCTTGGTGTGTTTCCAGAAATAGTTAGGCCTACAGGAGACACGGCTGACATCTGGATGCATTACCGTTGAGCTCGGAAACATTCAGCAAACAAGACAGGATCTATTGTTTAAAGGTTATTTCAAGAGACTCCGAGCGAGTTATCTGGCTGTGCACCGGGGAGAGCCTTAATGGCCCTGTGATAATTGCCTTTTTCTGAGGGCCGTTTTAGAGGAAAGTTAGCAGAAACCCAAAAGCGAGTCTGAGCCTGTGACTGGCAGGCCAGGGACCTGATCCAAGCGGAAAATGGGCAGAGATTTTGCTGTTTCCTTCAGTGCTGTCAGACCTAGCCCTGGCAGCGTGTGCCTGATGTGGGAGCAGCAGGCTGGGGGGCGCAGGGGGTGTAGGGGAGCCCACTGTTAGTCCTCAGTAAAAATATTTCTTGGGTCAGCACAATTGGACATTAGGATCCACTTCAGTGGAGGGTAAGATAAAATCATCCCCGAGGCTCTGAAAAGAATAAAGTTGTGGTTTGCAGGGGGTAAGGTCAGCGCTGAGCACTGGAGATGGGGGGCAGGAGGCTCTGCAGGGTGAGGGGGGGAGGCTGGCAGGAGGCTGCTTGGTGCCTGCTGCGGGAGATGCTCTGAGGAACACGTCTTCATGGCCCCGGTCAGTGAATAACAGCTGTATTAAAAAAGGGGAAAAAAAAAAAGGGCAAGTGAATTTTTGCAGAAGCGTAGGGCCAACTAGCTGCCCCTGCCCTCAGCCAGGTGGCAAGGACTTGAGAGTATATGGCAGAGGGGACGTGGCTCTGCTGCCACTCACTCCAGCCTCACATGGCAGAAATCTCTCCTTGGTTCTTGCCTTGGCCACGGGCAAGCAGCAGCCATTCTCGCTGGTTGTTTCACGTGCCCTGGAGAGCTGCGATGGGGAGATCGCATCCTGTCCTCCTACCTCTCACGTTCTGTTTTCCCATGAATTTTCTCTGTGGGGGATGTGGGGTGAGTGAGATGGGGGCACAAAGCCAAAGCCAGGTTGTCTCTTTACTCACCAAGCAGTTCACTGAGGTTAAAGGGGAGAATTAATGAAATTAATGAAAGGAAATGGAGCTCTCATGGGAAGAGGATGACCCAGATGGCCAGGGGATGCAACGGGTTCAGCCATCATCATGTCCCCCAGCGTCACCCCAATTCAGGCTGCTCCAGCTGAAGCAGACCAAAATGTCTCGAGATTCAGAGGCTGCCACAAGCCCCAGAAGGAAGATGTCCTGGAGTTTCTTGTAGCAGGTGACACAGCGAGGCTATCCAGGCTGGTGTTTGCTGTGAGTGTGCCCAGGCGTGTCAGGAGACAGGAGCTCACAGGCACGGACCAGACGAGTCTCCGGAGCAGCCGCTTTCCAGTGTGCAAGCTGCAGCTCTGCTAAGCCACCTGCTTAGAGGCAAAAACAACCTACCTGCAAAGTGCCTGGCTCATTTTCATTCCCGATATTCCACCTTTTCTCCCCTAGGTTGCTTGCCCTTTTCCCCCAGGAACACCAAGTATTTTCTGAGGTGCCTGGCAAGGACAGAGCTCGTGCTCTGAATTCCCCGAGCACTTCCCCTTTGCGCACAGGGAGCTGCCTTTGCTGTGCATTTATGGCTGGCTCCCCTTTGCTCTCAGTATGGATTTGGCTCTGCTTCAAGATCTGTCGTGGGCTTTCCTGCCCAAGCTCTGGCAAACCATGAACTCTCTCTTTTTTTCTTTTTTTTTTTTTTTTTTTTTCTGTTTCTGGTGTCTCCCTTTACAGCCAGGCTGCAAACCGCTGCGTGCAGGGAGTCTCCCCTTTGCTGGCTGCCTGTTGGGCCTGGCATGCCCCTGCAGACGATGCTGCACATCATTATTCCTGGCTTTCCACCCTTCCTTGGGCCTGGCATCCACTGTCGAAGGTGCAGATGCTGGGGCTCTGCCCGCCAGCACCCGCTGCGCCCTGCGAGCCCCGTGCATCCCTCTAGCGGCAGCCAGCACGTTGATGCTGTTAAGGGCTGGGTAATATGGAAAGGGCAGGCTGCCTTAGGAAAAACCCGGCCAGCTCTTCAATATTTAGGTTGATGGACAGTCAGCAGCGGCTCTCCTTTGATGTCAGTAATTGCTGCAATTTGACTTCGCTGCAACTTCAGCTGTAGAAATCATTCGCTGTACAATAGCGGGCATGTCGCCACTCTGCAGTTAACAAAATATACGTGTGTTACATGGCAAGATGCTATGCTTTTTGTGGAAATGCAAGCTAGGCTCCCTCTGGGGAAAAAATACAGTATTAATGCTGCCAGAGACTCGGCTCTGAGGAAGGGCTTCGGCACCCCAGCTGCTGGAGCAACCCGGGAGATGCGTGGCCTTGAGGGCAATTGCCCTCGAGCTTGGCCAAAAACCCTCGAGCTTGGCCAATTTCCCTCCCTTTGCAGGGATCTCAGTTATAAAGCTCTCATGTGGCAGGAAAAGGATCTCTCTTATTCTGATCAGTGTTGCTTGCCAGGTAGCTAAGCCCTGGAAAGATTAGCAAGGGGACCTGGGGGAAAAGAACCGTGCTGTGGGAGTGGGAGCAGGGGTAGGAACAGGAGGATAGTAAGTGTTGATTGGGGTTTGCAATTAGGCAAATATTGAGGTTAGGTTGTCACTTTGGTGTTATTTATTTTATTGTACCCGGAGGACTGAGCTCTGGGTGCAGGAAGGGGTGCTGGCGTGGCTCAGCTCACTGCAGCGGGGGCAGAAGCCCCAAGTGTACACAGCACTTCGCACACACAAAACCACCATGCCTAAATCCAGGTGCTCGAAGTGCCAGGGGTGCCTCCTGGCAGGGCTGCAGCCAGGATTTCCCCAGGGGCAGCATCTCCTGGCTGTCTTCAGCTCCTGAGCATGGCTGAACCTGGCTGCTCCTTGCAGTGGATGCATGCCTGTGTCCCCCCTGGCTGGCGTTGGATGTCCCATCCCATGGGCAGGCTTATTCCCCTGGGATAAAGACAGGGATAATATGTATTCAATTAATATTAGACAGCTCCAGCTTGCTTTTTTTTTTTTTTTTTTTTTTTTTTTTTGATTTGCGACAGTTTAACATTGCTGGCTTCCAAAGAGTTATTCCCAGTTCTCACGGTGGCTCGTGGGAGCAGACTCAGCCCACAGAAAATGGGATTTTCTTGGTGGCGCATATTTTCCCTTGAGTTTCTGGCATCGTAGTTTTGTTTTTGTTTTATTTTTAAATAAAAGAGAATAGGTTATAGAAAACACAAGACTATAATACCAGATTCTGAGAAACCAAGTACTAATCTTACTTGCTGCCTGGTTACTTTTGTAAATATTATGATATATTGTTGACTGGTAGGATTGGCAGACAAAGGGCAAGTCTTAAAATATTGTCTGACTTGATTGAAAGCAAATAAAAAACATAAATATTACTGGCTTGTGGCAGTGCTACTGACTGCAGAGGATTAGAGTTGCCCAGACTCAGAAATGTGTAAACCTTCAAATGCTGAAATGTTCTTGCTGTAACCAGTGCTTGGGTTTTCCTCAAAAAGAGAAGATTTCTGAAAATGAATACAGATGAGAGCATTTACAGGAACCTTAAAAGAAAAAACGCTTTGTGTGACATGAATGCTAACATCGTAGTGTGAATAACATGACGTTGCCCAATTTCATGATATCCCAGCTAAACCAACCTGAAGCAGAACTGAAGCATCCTGCGAGCGCAGAAGAAATCCCCGACATGGAGCAGCCATAGGCAAACCTTCGCACTTGGAGCCCTGTGCTCGTCAGCACGCAGCCCAGGGCTGCTGTGTTTTACCAGACAACGACAGGCTGGGGCTGCAGACTGCAGTGAGAGCATTTCTGACTCCCAAAGGAGCCCTGTGGTCGGTTTAATCCTGCTAGGGGCATCTCCCACAGGCAGCCCTCCACCATGTGCCAGGCACCTGCGTGTCAATGAGCTCCGGTCTCCCAGGCAGGGGCAGTGGCACACGCCTGCAGGTTTGGGTTTTGTAAGGCTTAAACTTCACTGTTATACAGCTTTATGCATGGTTTACTATTGGGGTGGGCTGTTAAATAAGCACTTGTTGTGATACTACCATGGCTGGGGTGGCATTTAGGTAGCGCAGGAAATCAGAGAATGAAAAGTTTTGTTATTGCTGTCATTAGTTCCCAATTCGTCCCAACTGAGCTATTAGCTCTGGGGTGGAAAGAACTATTTAGCAATACCTCATTCCTTCTTCCCAACGAGTTCCAGCTAACTTGTTCAAGTGTAGCAAGCTTTCTCAGTGCTTGAATGAGGAAAGGTGAAATTCGGGTAGGGTTTGGAAGCTGGAGGGGGGCAGTGATGGGTGCGAGCCTCCTCCTGCTTGGCCCGAGTGGATGGATTCCTGCATGCACGTCCTCATGGGGCTGCTGTAACCCAAACCCCCAAGCACAGAGCATCCCAGGGGAGGCATGGCTGCTGTTGGTACCCAGCCAGACTGCCCCTAAGCAGGTCCAGGGGATGGGAGCCATGCAGAGGCTTTGTCACTCAGGGCAGACTGGTGATTCAGAGTGCTGGTCTAAGGCTTGGCTTTTAAAGAGGAGATATTTGGCATTTTCCGGTGCTTTAGCGTGCCACAAATCAGGCCTAATTTAAGTGAGGAAGGCAGGAACTGCAGACTGCCGGGGCGCTGATTTGCTGCAGATACGAGGAGCAACGAGGCTGCAACACCCAGGCACCAAGCAGCTGGAGCATCCTGCCCCATCCCTACCCCGAGGAGGGAGAATATGAAGGGCCTGTGGGCTTGGGAACAAGCCTCTCCCAGTCAGCCTATGCCAGCGGTATTGCTCCTCTGACCCTGGGGGACACAGTGAGAGGATGAGTGAGCCGTGAGGGGGGAGCACGAAGCAGCACATCGCTCCCCGGGGCCTCTCCAGCATCACGGAGTCATTTCAAAGGCAGTGGCTGCGTCGTCCTGATGCTGATGCTAGGCAAAAAAGATACACCATGGCATGTGTTTTGGTTCCTGAAAGATGCCATCCCTGGGAACAGTCGATATTTCAAACATTTGATCTCAGCAGCTCTGCTAAGCCCACGTGTTTCTAAGTGGAACAATTTCTGTGAAGGTTTTTCTCTCTCTCTTTATTCGGCTAATGATGGTTTTCAGCTGAGCTGTATGAATTACTTTATCTTTTCCGCCTTTTTGCTTGTGCTTGTTTTGTTGTGGTGGGTTTCTCTCCCTTTGAGTTAAACCTTTCCATCTCTGATCTCTCAGGAAAAGCTGTAACAGAAGTAAGGTGAGGGAAAAAAGGGAAATTTACTGGAAATGTTTCAGTAAAGTTGCCGAGAGTCTGAAAACTGATGGCCCCTATTAATTTCCCTGATGCAGCAATGATAAATCCTTATAAAAATAAATAAATGAGAGCATAAGGAGACTTTAAGGAAACTCCTGGTCACAAGCAATGAGGAAACCCATTGCTCCTTGTTCATCATCAACCTCTGCATCCCTCGCCATGAAGCGTGGTGCTGGCACCAGCCCTGGGGGCTCAATGCCACCTGCAAAGGAACTCAGACCCCACACAAGTGTTGGGTGAGGCAGATGCAGGGTGAGCAGCAGCCCTCAGCATTCAGATGTGTTTCCAAAAGCTCTTCTCTCCTCCACTTATTTATTCATGCACCGTGCTAACTTGCCTGGCTGGAGTGGGAAAAAAACACCCTGCTTGCTTTTCCTTGCATGGGTTGAACCTGAGCCTCTGTGAGAGTGATGTAAAGCTGTAGCTATGGAAACTCCCTACCCTTTTTATGACTATATATTTTTTTTAAAGGCAGAAAGGTGTATCTCTTCCGAGATCCCAGGCAGGGCTGCGTGGGTGTTCAGGCAGCCCTGAGGGCCCGTCCCTGGCTGCTGCTGGCTCCTCTGGGCAGCCAAGATGGGTTTACCTCAAATGTGATGACCAGGAGAGACCTAGGGACCCGTTCCCATCATAATATCCTAAATAGGGAAACAAACAAACAAACAAACAAAAACAAAAACAAAACAAAACAAAACAAAAAAACACATTCCTGCAGCTAGATGTGGGACTCTCCCTGGAGCTCTCAGCTCACTTAGTGAGCACCAAAGGAAATGGTGCTTCCTGCTGCTTCCACCCCGTTCTTGCTGGGTCCCTGAATCCTGAGCAAATGAGGCAGAATTGGGCAGCTCCCAAATATTCACTCTGCCCAAGATCTGTGTCCTGGGTGAGGTGGGGGCTCATCCTCCCCACCACGAGCACCAGGAAGGAGCATGGAGCTGCCCCCAGCTCAGTGCCTGGCCTGGGGAAAGCCACCGTGGGCTGGAAATGCAACCCGGCCTCGAAGGCAGAACCTCAACCAGCCCAGGTCTCGGTTTGCCTGCCTGTGAAATGGGTATAAGTACAGCTAGGCTTTGACTCTCAGGCCTGGCACTGCTTTGTTGGCCATGAGGAAGGGTTGGGAGGCCTGGCCTCAAGCAGGGCTTTGGCTGAGGTGTCGCACGAAGGCCGAATTCGCAGCTGGGGCTGGCTGTGGTTATCTGAGGCAAACACCAGCACCCTAACAGCATGGGGCTGACTCTGTCCATCTCCCCAAGCCAGCTGCTCCAACGCCTCCCCATAAGGCCAAGGCTCCATGCAGGGCCAGAGCCACCAGATGCCCCCAGCTGCAGCAGTTTTTGTGGGGACAGCCACCATGAGGTGCTGCTCCCATGGATTTGTAGGGCCACCAGGGTACCAGGACTTTGCCATCCCCCATTGTGGTTCCACTGACCCACCACAGCCTTGTCCCCAGGATCAGGACAGGGGGATGGAGGCTCCCTGACCCATCTCAGCTCCAGCATCAGTGTCCTGGGGCCAGGAGACTTCATCAGGAGCCCCGTGGGGATTTTTTGCCCTTGTCCTCTGCAGCAGCACCAGCCACTTGGTAAAACATCCTCTGGTCCTCAGGTGTCGTCCCCTGCCCACAGCATCAGGCTCTCAGGGCAGCAGCTGCTCTTTGCTGTACTTAAAAGCCTTCAAAATCCAAGTGAAAGGAGCAATATTGGGAAGCACTGCTCTTCCAGGAGGACAAACGCCCCCTTTTCTGCCTTTGCTGCACCATTTCAGCAGAGCTCTCTGACAACTGGGTCTTTGTGATCTTTCAGCCCCAGCTCGGCAGACTGCTCCTTGCTGGGTGGTGATGGAGATCCCTGCGTGGACAGGGAAAAGTACAAATCAAGGCCAAGATTTGTGGTGAGGAGAAGTCTCCTTGGGGGGGGTGTCCCTACCCCAGACTTATTTCCCACTTAGCAGTGATTGCAGCTTATCTCAAGCTGCTAATATCAAAAAAAACCCTGCTCTCTCTCATGCTAATATCTCGGGCTGACTAAACCATAATTCAAGAGGAGATTAAATGATGCAGGGTGGAAAGACAGCCTGTCTTGCTTTTTTTTTTTTTTTTTTGCTTTTTTTTTTTTTTTTTTAAGGAGTTTAGGCTGCTTAAGAGTGTTTTGGATGACGGCCTGCTTTCCAGCTGGCACATGGAAATAATTCCTGGTACTTATGCAGATTGAGATTGTTTGGGCTGGAACAGGTGGAATTGTGGAGAGCAGACATCTCTGGTGTGGTCTGGTAGCAGCTCCCATCACCTCCGCACAGGTTCCTTTTTTTTTTTTTTCTTTTCAATCTGTCCTGATGTTTGCACAGGGCCCTTGTAGGGCTGCAGCAGGGCTGCTTTTAGCAGTCTGGTCCCCTCCTGCTCTCAGCTGTGCTCTCTGCAGTTTTCCAGAGGGTCAGAGGGATGAAACAGGGTGAATGTACCTTGCTCTATTCCAGGCAATGCTGAAGCATCCACAGACTCCTTTCCTGGTCCCTTTGGGATGGTCCCAGGGCACTGGAAGAAGGACGTTCCTATGGCACTGTCCAGTGTTCCCCCCATCCCTCCCCAGCAGCACTGCTGCCTTCCTTTTAGCATCTGCACTCGCTTAAATTCATGCCTGGAGTTGTGCTTAGTAAGCCTCAATGCCGCTTTGATGAGCTGTGCAAATATTATTTTTCATTAGGAGTGATTAGGTTGTATTAAACGACATTATTGCCTCATTATTGCAGTGCACATATTCCCTCTCGCTCCATGCTGAGGCTGGCATCCCCTAAATCGAATCCCTTTGAAGGCAGCCTGCTGGAGTGTGCTGAGCATTCAGAAGGCTCACTAAGAGCTGATGTCCCTTTTAAATATGAATAATGGTAATTAGTGTGTGTGTGGGGGGATCCCTAATTGTCCCACGAATCTGTGATTCTTTTAAGCCTTTCTGTGATACTAGATTCAGAAAAAAAAAAAAAAAAATCGGAGTGGCTGTCGCTGTGTGATGTCCCTGACAAGCTGTCTGGGCATCCTCTGCTGGGTTTTGCTCTCTCTGAGCTGTTCCAGCACAGGAGCACAGCCCGGCTGCTCTGGTGCTGCCGCCTGCGGGGACGCGCGCCCGCCGCGTCCGCAGCATATGGAGGAGTCTCATATAGCTTGTCAGAAAAGCAGCGGCTTCTCTCTGGGTCTTTGGTCTGCCATATAATATTTAATAGAGCACTATGGGCTATAAAATTGCGTGGAATGATAAAAAGAGCAGACAGAAGGACCGGTGACATTTCACAGTGTGACATTTGACAGTCCCCATTGCCTGGCCGTCCGCGCTGCTCCGGGAGCATTTCTGGTTGGGAAGGAGCAGAGCAGAGAGGATCAATCCTAGGGCATGGAACAGCTTACCTGGGGTTATGATCCATGCAACCTGCCCGTATTGCCCTAGTGCTCATCCTGCATCAGCCTGATGTACCTTGAGGCTTGCCTCATTGCCAGGGGAAGCTAAAACCAGCAGGAGGGAGCATTGGACCGGCTTCTGAGCAGAGAGAGGGCTCTGTTTTTCTCCACAAGCTCCCGCTATCTTTCTGGAGCTGTGGCCTCAGAGCAGAGGCATTTTCCTCCTGCCCTCCCTGTCCCCAGCAGCCATGGTCCCCGGTCGTGCTGAGCCCGATGGCCCCGGGATGCTCTTCTGCAGAGCTCAGCACTGCGCCAGCAGGAGCCTGGCAGCTGAAGAATTAATTGGGAAGCAGCTATTGATCACCTCCTCCATGCATTGTTTCCGGTCTGGATGTCAGCAGGAGCTTGGGGGATGCTTGAGGAGGGCTGGGACTGAAGCCAGCCGGGTCCCTGCAGACCTAGCCGAGCTGCGGGCTACCTCTGGAGGGGGGTCAGTGGCCTCGGTGAGTGGCTTCGAGGCAGGCAACAGCAATAAGGGCAGTAGAAAGGGGCAAGCACTTCCAGGTGGGTGTGAGGTTTGGTTGCTTCCCATTCTGATGGGGTGTAAAAGCTCCCGGCTGTGTTACTGCCCATGCAGGCCAGCTGTCAGTGCAGAGCACCAGCCCCCAGGCCAGCGGTGCTGCCGTCACGGGGATGAGAGAGAAAAAAAGCACAGAGTGGTGCCGCAGCCCCGCTGCCTGGAGTGGGTTTCAGCCGGGAAGTCGCGTCCTGTGCCCGTGTTCCTGGCAGCTGCCCTGCCTGCCAGCTCCCTGAGTGCAAACCTCCCGCTGGCACGCTGCCCTGCTGCTCCTCGAGCCCGGCCCTTGTTCATTGACTGGGCAGGGTTACAGCCGCTGGGAGAAACACCGCAACACGGCTCTATTTGCCACCAAATGGGTTTGGGCTCCTCATTCATTTGCTGCCTTCCCACCACCCGTGCTGGAGGCTGCTTGCTGGGCTTCCCCTCCTGCTGGTTGCTTTGGGGTTCACCCTCGGGCAGAGCGCTGGCACCGAGAGGCCAGAGCAGGCCAGGTTCCCCCAAAACACTGCAGCATCAAGGGCTCAGATCCAGTCTCCCCTTCCCAAAGCAGTTCATTACATGGAGATGTCTTTCTAACCTCTGAGCCAAGTTCCTGGGTCACAGATGCTGCCTGCACCTGGCTGCGGGGTGTAAAGCAGCAGCAAGAAGTTCTGGGAAGCTGCAGCTCGGGCATCCTGCATGCCTCGTGTGCTCTCCCATTGCCCTTTTTCTAATTGCTGGGCTGTTTTCCTTTCTTCTGAAGCGGGGCTTGATCAGAAGCATGGCATCAGGTGTAGCTGTGCATGGAAGAGCTGAGAAAAGGCCTGGAAGCCTTCGTGGGCTGGATGTGTGGCCTTTGGCTGCAGGTCCCAGGGCTGGCAGGGGATGCACGGAGCGCTGTTGCTGTAGGACAAGCTGTGGCCATGGCTCTTTGCTCTAAAACACGGTCTCCTGGGGCAGGCAGAGCTTTGGTGGGACCAGCACACTGACCAGGCTCAATTTTTGGTCTTTTCTATTAATGTACTTCCAGCTAGTGCAAAAGGCCTTGGGGTGACTATGTTGCCATGGGATGGGATGAGGTAGGTGGAGGCCCTGTTCATCCAAAAGTCCAGTCTGAAGGTTTTTCTTACACCTGCAAATGCCAGAAGCTGGTTTAACTGGCACCTGAAGGTCTCTTACAGAAACCTCAGCCTCATCTCAGCCACCACCAGGCAGGGTCTGGCTGGTCTTCAAGACCCTGCTGTGGCTGGAGGGCTCCAGCACTTGGAGCAAGGGAAGGAGCCACCAAACCAGGGCTAGAATTGCTGGGAGCTCTGCTCATGTCCTCTCCAGGCTGTGAGGAACAAAGTCCATTTGCTGGTGTTTTAGGCTTTCCAGCTGCTGCAGGGCTGATGCCATCCAGACCCTTCGAGCTGCAGCCATAGCAAAACCAGGCAAGCAGCACAGGACGGTGCCTAAACCAAAGCAGCTCAGCCAGGAGCAGCCCAAAACAGCTGTGCAGAGAAATACCTTCAGCTTTTCGGGTGTTCAGGCATCCTTGGTAGCTCGAGGGCTCCTCACATTACCCAGGGGGAAGGCAGGAGCCAAGTGGCCGTGGGACGCGCCTGCTGGTTCCTGCGCTCCTCCTAGCAGGGCTCCTGCATATCTCCCCCGAGCCCACAGCAGAGCTGCAAAGCACTTCCTTTTACCAAGATATTTATTACTAAATATATGAATCTGTGAGCCTGCGGAGCGTGAAATTAGGAACAAATGTAAAAAGGAGGTCTAGACAGGAATTGTTCTGCTTATGGGCTTTTCCCCCCTCTTCCTTTGCACGCTGGAGAGTTTAGTGCTTCCAGGTACCCAGCTTTAATCAGACAAGTATGTTACGGGAGGGAAAAAGTGAGATGCAAAAGGTCTGGCTCTGTGTCGAGTGGTGGCTGAGTGGCACATCTGGCCGACCATGGTGGCACCAGTGGGGAGGGAAGCAGGGCACATCGCTTCGTGCTCCCCTTGCTTGCCCCAGGGCACCCATTTAATGGAAACGGGAGCAGCGCAGGCGCAGGGGCACCCAGCACGGCCCTAAATCCCTTTCTGAGCAGGCGTTCCCAAATCCCTAATGCAGTTTGGGAGGACACTTCCTGGCTGTGTCCCCCCGAGTCACCACAGAGCATTTTGCCCCAGGGATGAGGGCAGGATTCGGCCCCACACTTGCCCCGTGGCTGTGCAGTATGAGAAGCTCTCACGTTGCACAGTGGTGGTATAAATCCTACAGCCCCGCTCAGCAGCGACATAAAATGTGATACTGCTTTATCCATTCAGCACTTACCCAACTTTAGCAGGACATTAAGCGCCTGAAAATATGCCGCAGATTTATTTTCTTTGGAAGCAGGTTAAATCCCTGACAGATACGGTTGCTTTTCCTCGGGTGCTGAAGCAATTTGGGTTTGGGGTGGCTGTTTTTTAGGTGTTTCTTTTTTTTTTTTTTTTTTTTTTTTTGCTTTAACCTGATCTCACGAGCTGGAGGCCAGCTTTGTTAAAGTGCTTGTCGGGTAGGTGGTCAGAGTTCACTCTCTCTGTTAATTTATGGTGGTGATCCTGTTCCCAGCTCCACTCTCGTGGCACTGAGGGGCTGCTGGGGCTGTGCAGTGATGCCAGTGTCGGTGCATGAGGTGTGTGCAGGCAGCGGTGCTGCTCCTCACATCCCCCCCCAGGGCACAGCTCGGTCTTGTTCTGCATGGCTGGAGGGAATTTCAAGCCTCTGCTGAGCTCCTGGGGCAAGGATGCTCAGTGCAAGACCTGCACCAGTATTGCAGGGCTCGGGCTTGTCTCACACTGCATGGTGCACAGCGTCTGCTCAGCACAGGGCTGGGGACCTTACACATTTTACCATGCTAGCACCCAAATTCCCCTAAGGGCACTGTGGGGAGAGGCGGCTGCTGGTGCTACCCTGAGAAACAAGCAAGTGGCTTGACCACAGCATCCCCATGATGGTCAGCACGCTTGGTTTGGGTGCCCAGGGCTCTCAGAAGCACCGTCCCGGGTACCCCCGTGCACTTCATCTTACCCAAAATGAGGCACAGAGCTCGGTCCCTGCTGCGCCAGGCGGATCCACCCCATACCGCAGCTCGCTGCTTTGGGAGGGGAGAGGAGAGCGCCTGTCCCTGCAGTCGTTAAAGGCTCACTTAGCAGTTCCAGTTATTCCAAATTAAAATACCACATTGTTTTCATGGGGAAAATGGATTATAGGCTCAGAGAAAAAATGTGCACAGCTCAACCTCACCCCCCCCCCTTACTGCAACGCTGCTCCTGAAGCTCTGAGCTCCCGGCAGGAGCCGTGGGCAGGTCCCTGTCCCCAGCACAGGGCACGGAGGGCACCGGGGGGGCTGTGAGCTCATGGCCAAGCCCCGTGCTGGCACCGGGCAGGATTTACTTCCCTTTATCCACCTCCTGCATTCGGAGCAGCCTGCTGGTAGCCAGAACAGATCTGGGGGTGCTGTGCACCCCGTGGCACCCTGCTCGGCTGGCTGATGGGGCAGCTTACTGGTGGCTGCTGCTTCCCTCATCATCACAGGATGGGACTTTCACTGCAGGACCATTTGTGCGAGTCCCATAGGTCCCAGCACCCCCGTTCACCCCCCCTTTGAGGTGTGCTGTCGCTGCAGCTCAATTATTCAGCACACCTGCGGGGTGCACTAACACGCAGTAAATCTCTCCCCTCACTGCACCAGGCTTTTTCCATCCTCTCCCACCTGCCAGGTGGCATTTAGAAGGGCCGAGGGCTCCCCTGATGGCTTTCCCAGTGCTGGCACCCGGCCTGATCCTGCCCTCACCCCTCTACAAAGGCACAGCATCCCCCCCCCAGGCTGGCAGCACCGCACCCCAGCACCCCGTGTGCTCTGTGTTGCAGGCTGTTAATGGAGAAGAGGGCGAATGACAGCCGGGACCGTGGTCATCACAGGTGGAATATTAGCGACTGTCATTTTACTTTGTATCATCGCTGTCCTCTGCTACTGTAGGCTCCAGGTAAGGCTGGGGATGTGGCATCACGGGGACGGGGCAGGGCACGGGGATGGAGACGGGGTAGGGCACTGTAATGGGGACGGGGCAGGACACCAAAATGGGGATGGGGCAGGGCACTGTGATGGGGACGGGGCAGGAAACCAAAACAGGGATGGGGCAGGACAGGGGGGTCCCCGTGCCCGATCCCACCTCCCTAGCGCGTGGCGACGCGGTGGTGGCACCGGGACCCCAGCTGAGCCCCGTCCCGTTCCAGTACTACTGCTGCAAGAAGGATGAGTCCGAGGAGGACGAGGAGGAGCCCGACTTCGCTGTGCACTCCCACATCCCTCCGCTCCACTGCAACCGCAACGTAGTGCTGACCAACGGCCCGTCCCTCTACGCCTCCTCGCCCTTCAGCAAGAAGGCGACGCCGAGCCGGAGCGGCTGCCCCGGCTGCGGGCAGTATGAGCCCCCCACCTTCTTCCTGCAGGAGCCCCCCGAGGAGCTGCACAACGGGGGGGACCGGGTCAGCTACCAAACGGTCAGCCAGGAAGACCTGGAGCTGCCGGTGAGCGTGGGCAACCTGCAGGCGCTCAACCCCAACCGGCTCTCGGCCATGCGGGAAGCCTTCTCCCGCAGCCGCAGCATCAGCACCGACGTGTGAGGCAGCCTCGCGCCTTCCCGAGGACTTTTTAAAACCCACAGAATAGTTTTAAAGAAAAAAAAATAAATAGGGTTGGGGGGATTTTGAATGTATTGCTGCGTTCTGTGGGCAGAGACGTGGTAAATTGCAACATTTACCAAAAAGGGGGGTGAGCGAAGGTGAGGACGGTTGCAGCGGGGACACGAGGTTTTCTAGTGCTGCTTTGCATTTTTGTTTTTCTTTTATAAAGAGGATTTTGATATTGTGCAGCCTTTTATACAGAGTAAATGCCCCTCCTCCATGTCAGACGGGAGCACTGAGTGTCGGGCAGGCGACGGGCGCAGGGGTGGCTGCAAAATGCCTCGTGCTGCGAGCCAGGGGGCACCCACTGCTGCTCCCCGAGGACACCCAGCACCCACGGGGTCCTGGCTCTAGTGTGCAAACACACGCGTGCACACACACCCCATGGTCCCCTGGCAAAGCAGGGCTCCTGTTGCCCACCCCTCCACCACCCCATCCTGCACCACTCCGTGCTGCAGCCATGCATACATGCGCACCCATCCTGTCCTGGTGCCTGCACCCTCTCGCTGCCCCCCTTGGCCATTTCTCCCCAGATTGCAGCCGTGAGACCCTCAGGGGCTGGGGGCAGTGGGTGCAGAGCTTGTCTGAGCCCGATGGAGCCGGGCTGGATGGGTTTGCAAGCGCACAGACACGCGGCTGTGCTGCCGGGTGGGAGCAATGCACAGAACGCTTCCAGATGGAGGGACGACCCAGAGCTGCCCTCCCCAAATAACCAGCCTGCCCCCAACAAATAACGCCATATGCTACTTCTAATCTAGGGAGCCGAGCGCTGGGAGAGCAAGAGAGTGGCCGCGTATGTGTGCGTACGCCCCTGCGTGCACATTTTTACATGCTTTTTTATTATTAAAAAAAAAAAGTTAAAAATAAATTTAATTAAATATATATATATTAAAAAAATACAAAAACACCCACGAAACTTTCTCCCCTCCCAGGGATGTGTCAGAACACTTCACATTCAGGCAGAGCCACCTCTGTGTTTCTTCCTGTGCTGTTTCCCCTGGCCAGGACCATGGCACCAGCTCTGCCCCAGCTCCGTGCTGGATCCAGCCAGGGCTGCATGGGCACGGAGCTGGTGCTGGGTGCTGGCCAAGCAGCAAGGGAGCAGTTTGGTTATCACTACAGCTGTGGTAGCAGGACCTGCACCTTGCATTGGTGCATCCATGGGGTGCTCACAGGCCCTGCTTTCCCCTTCCTGGCTCAATTCCACCCTCCACGCATACGGTTTGTCTTACAAGTACCCTCTTGCTCCCAGACTGTGCAGTTTTCAGGTTAAAAGCATCACCTTGGACTCGGGGGACAGCTCGCCCTGCTGCAACAGAGGGTGCAGGGGCTGCAAATGGACTCTGATGGCCTCAGCGCTGTGCTCTGGGTCAGGCATCGATTTTTAAAATGGGATGAGAAGAAAAAAGCCGGCGCTCCGCAGCCATCGGTGTACCCGTATTGTCTGCAGCCCATCCGGACATTTTAGCTGTGAGGGCTTTTAATTCCCCACCAAACCTTTTGAGGTACAAGTCGGTCTTTGCAGAGTATCTTTGACTTTTTGGGGTTTCTCTTGGGGGGTGGGGGGGTGGGTCTGGGCTTGGTTTTGTACACGTTTAATATCCAGCGGTTGTTCCTGCCCAGGCTGTGCTCCAGGGAGCAGCTCCCTGCTCCGGGTGGCACAGCCAGGTTGTACAGTGCTCACTGCAGTTTGGTTAAACGCATTTAGACTTCAGATCCTTTGCATTTCTTGTGAATGTACTTATCTTTCCGGCCTTCCTTTATTTCCTTTTCTTCCTTTTATTTTTTATTTTTTTTCCTTCCAGTGTAGCTTGGAAACTAAGCAAATGATTGACTTTCTCTAACCTTCACCTGGTGAACTATTGTACAGGACTTCAGGCATCAAAGAAAAAAATAAAAGCAAAAAAAAAAAAAAAAAAAGAAATAAACTACTTTGCCATGGATTTTGAGGCCCATCTTTGTGTACCAGCACCTTCAAAGGCAGGGTGTTGTTTGCAGAAACATCACAAAGGTGCAGGAACTCCCCCTGTGAGATCCCAGTGAAGCACAGGGGAGAGCACCTGGGCTTAGGGCACAGGCACCAACACCGGGGATGCTTGGTGAGCCCCCTGCCCAAGGAAACACTGAACAAAACCACCTCCTTTGGGAGCCCTTTTTTTGTTGGTACTGTATCAAACCTCTTTTTGCCTGCAGGCTCCTGAAGAAATCAGGCAGTTCGTAAACCCAGGACCCAACTCCCAGAGAATCCCAAACCCCAGAGCAGTGGCCCAGAAAGGCCCCAAATTCAGGGATTTTTCCCTGTCTGGCTATCAGAGCAGCTGCATTTCCCCTTCGTGGGCTGAGAGCTGCTCTTCTTCCCCCCGGAGGAGACCCAGCACACAGAGTGGTAGCCCTGACACCAACATCTCCAGCACCTAGGGGCAGACACCCACCACAAACTGGAGAATAAATCAAGATACCACCATAAATATGACAATTTTATTAAAATATACATATGAGTACAAATTAATGATTATGTGGATAAAGTTCACTGTATGTAAACAAATATATTAAAAAAGAGCACGTCTTTTTTGTGATATAAAGTGCAGTTATGTTTCCATATTATATACAATATGTCAGCATTACCTTTTTTTTTTTTTGTAAGGACTATGGAACTACCATTTGATTATAAGATAAAATCCTCTGAAAAAGTATACACCTACATATTACAAAAAAAAGGGCCTGGGCTCGAGTTCATTTAGCAAAGATCAGCTCCCCACCGTGTTAAATGCTAACGAGAGCTCAGATTTTGGGGATAAATCGGGGAGGAGGCACCCTCTGCAAGGGAAAGGTGCTGGTGCTCTCCCTCCAACAGGCTCACGCCACCCTATTGCCAACCCCAAACGTGCACAGGCAGAAAGAAACCAAAGGACAAGACCTTGGAAAAAAAAAAAGAGGTGAACGGCTGCCGGCGGGGGAAATCAAATATACAGGACCTATGTACAGCTCTGATGACCAGGGAGGGGAGGGGAGCAGCTCTGCGCCGGCAGGGGAAGGATGGTTGGAAGCGCCCTTAGGGTCCGGCAGCTCGCCCTGCACGGTGCCTGGGGCCCTGTGGGTGGGGGGAGAAGCCTGGCCGGGCCCCCCCGGCCTCGCACTAGGAGTGGGGAGCGCGGCAGGAGCGGCAGCAGGCTTTGCTGTAGTACCAGTGGCTGCACAGGTTCACCTTGATGGCCAGAGCGCAGTTGGTTCCCGCCTGGTCCTGGCAGCTGTCATCTGCGGGGCAGGCAGGTTGGTCAGGGGAGAGAAGAAAAAAGGAAAAAGTCATTGATATAGAAAGAAAAAAAAAAAAAACAACACTGCAAGTTCATGAGTTCCCTTTGTCCCATACACAGCCTGCCCTAAATACCATGGGCTGGGCAAAAAGAAAACCGCCCCGGCTGCCAGGGTCACGTCCGTGCTCCCTGGCAGAGCATCCCCTGGAAAAGCCAAGCGGTTTCCCCATGAATATCATCATCAGCCCAGGCGGAGGTACAAGGCTCACATGTTTCATCACGCCTGCCCTGGGGAGCCGCACGTGGTCCCAGCCCCACAGCTCGTGCTCCTCCCTGGGGGAGCTGCCCAGGGACTGCCAGAGCCACTGAGGCACCCCAAACGCACTGCAGTGCACCCCTGACCCATTGGGAAGCTGAGCTGGTAGCCAGGAGCACCCCAGGTCTGCAGCCAGGCCCGGAGCCGGCCCCAAACCTGCCTCCCGCCCCCATGCTCTTCTCCCACATCAGCCTTATTCCCAAATCCTATTAAAGAATTAGAACCGCGTGTTCGCTAAAGATCACAGGGGCTTTGAGCCAGCAGACGAGTCAGATAATGAGATAGTTACAAATCCCACGGGACATTCGGAGACCAAAAATCATTAAAATAATGGCACAGACAAAACTTCCTAGACATGAGCTGGAATCACACAGAAGCACCACCCGAGTCAGCTCTCCACAGCTCCCTTTTATCTTCTGGTTAGAGCGCACTGCTTTTAAAATCTCCCCTTTATTTAACGGGGTTACATAGAGATAAAGCATGGCACCATGTCCCTGGGGCCCTCTATGTCCTCCCTGGGGTGAGCAGCAAGCTGGGGGGGCTATGGAAAATAAAACACCGGGGGGGGCTCACCTGGGGGCTCTGTGGGGCAGGGCTGCAGGTCACAGGTCTGCTTGCCGACTGGCTTCACCAGCGGGTCACAGCCACGGACGATGTCCTTCCCCTGGTAGCACTTCACATCCCGCATCCTCACGCCGATGCCGCAGGTTTTTGTGCACTGGAGAACAGAGATTCAGGGCTGAGGCGAGAAACCCCGCTCCATGGGGGTCTGCGCCGAGCCAGGACCTGCTAAAAAACCCCCTCGCTGGAGCCGTCGGGGCAGGGGGCTGAGCTCTGCACCCCTGGTCGCACTGCTGGCCCCTCGCTCCATCCTCACTGCCAGCACTCGGACGTCTGCAGCAGGCTGACAGCGATCCATGGACACGCTCCCACCCCTGGGGCTGCAAAACTCCCTCCTCTCTCTGAAACCACCTGGCTCAGAGCTGCTCGGTGGCACCAGGGTGGCCGTGACCCCCCCCCCGGATTGGGGCTGTAGGGCTGGGGTCTGTGCAACGTGTCCGGGGTGCGCAGAGCTGCTCCTGGGCTGCGCTCGCAGCCTGCTGCCCTTTGGATGCCTCGGCGCACGGGGATTACAGCAGGGTTTCTTGGGCTAATTATAGGCTGCAAGGATGGGTTTTAAGACTAAACAAAACGAGCTCCAGGCAGACGAGAAGGCCTGCGTTAGGGAGCTGGGAACAGCCCTTCGCTGCTTGTCATCTCCCTGCTCGCGGCACAGAGGAGCCCCGCACGGGACTGGGACAGCCCAGCCTGCCCCCAGCATCACCCCACACCTTGCTGGGCCCCAGCTTTGCTCCCTGCCCATCTGTGGGGCAGCTGCAGCGCAGGCTCCGTGCACAGCCCCAGCCACACTCCTACAAGCTGGTGCAGGGAAAAAGGGGTGAAAAAGAATAACAGGGGAAAAAAAAAAAAAAAAAAGCTAAAGCTAACCCAAAACATCTCCTCTCGGTCCTGTTCACAGCAAGTCCTGCCTGTGTTGTGCCAGGGCAGGCTCTGAGCTACCAGCAAAGCAAAGGGGCTCCTCCATGTGCTCCCTTGCGGGCTGCACCTTGCAAAGCTTCACCCAGCTCCTCGGGGCTTTTTGCAGGTGGTGTAGGAAGGGAATTTCCCCCCACAGTAGGTCCCCCGAGCTGCTCCCAGCCCCCTCCCTGCCTACCTCCGACCAGGGGGTCGTGTACCACTTGAAGCACGGCCGCTCGAAGCACGTCGTCTCCTCCACGGGCTTCTTGGCCACGTCGCAGTCAGCAGGGTTGCGGGTCTTGATCTTGCCATTGACGATCTCGAGGCAGAGCACGATCCTTTTCTTCACGCCCCGGCCGCACGTGGTGTTGCACTGCGGGGATGCAAGCGGGGCTGAGAGCCGTGCACCCCCAGCCCTGCCCCGCACCAAGAGCGTCCTCCTCCATCGCCCCCCGAGGGGACTGCTGAGCACTGCCCCTTCCCCAAACCTTACCCGCTCCCAGTCCTGCGCCAGCCAGTGCGACGGGCAGTTCTTGTCCCCGCAGGGGTGGATGGCCAGCGGCTTCGTCTCCAGGTTGCACTGCGACTCCGGCACCACGCGCCCGTCGCTGGTTTTGCAGTACACGTGCCGGATCATCCTGCCCTGCCCGCAGCCACCGCTGCACTGAAACCACACCGAGCACAGCAGGCGGTCAGCGGCGGGGAAAGCAGCACGATCCCAGCCCCGTGGATGACCCAGGTTGGGGACCAAGACGCCTGCTTGGGCCTCAGCTCTTCCCCAGCCCCACCTCATCAAGGGATCCTCAGGGTTTGGATTAAAAAAGCAGCGAATGTTTGCTGCGGAGAAGTTGGGCGCATCCTTCCCCGGGGAACCCCTGCAGCCAACGTGCCCCGTGGTCGCATCCCACTGGCACTGAGCAAAACTCGGCACCTCCTTGGCACGGGCAGGAGGAGAAGTGCCACAAACAGGGGAACTTGGGGCGGCTTTCAGAGACCAAGATAAATGGGGCCAAGCGAGTGGCTGCCAGTGTCCCCCCTTCACTGCTTCAGCCGTGCCCCGAGCCTCGGGGGGAGCAGCGGAGGCTCCCTGGCTCTCCTGCGGCCGCTCTTGCTGATACGCACGGCGTTTTGCAGCCCCGCTGCTGCCATGGAAACTGCTTATTTTTAGCCAGGGAATAAAAACCCTACGTAAAAATAGCTTGGGATGGAGAGGGTCTCTGTAGCAGAAGTGTGCAGGAAGGGAAAAGGGGAGAAAAAGGCTAAAGGTTCATTTTCTAGGCATGGAGCATCAGCATTGCCAAGCTCAGCAGCAGACAGGGTGCTTTTGGCACCTGCTGGGTGACAACAGCAGGAGCTGGCCAGGCTGTCAGGGTGGCACAGGGTTCCACTATCCCCCCTGACCCATGGGGATGGAGCACAGGCTCATCCCTGCCATGGGCAAGGAGCCTTCTGCAGGGCAGGGTTTGGTGCTCACAAGCCCCACTAAACCTAAACCCCAGGAAACACAGCGCGGAGTGGACGGGTGGTGGTCAGGGCGAGCCCAGAGGTGCCACCCGTCCCCTGCCCAGGGTCTCACCGGTCCCCAGTCAGAGACAGTCCACTGGCGGTCGCAGGGTGGCCCCGTGCAGTTCTTTTCAGCCAGGGGCCGGGCGCTGGCATCGCACAGCTTCTCCTCCTCTGAGCAGCGGATGTCCCGGGTCACCACGCTGCGCTCGCCGCACCGCGCTGAGCACTGGGGACAGAGGGGACAGCGTGAGCAGGGCACCCACCCGACACAGCATGGCCCCAGCCCCAGCACGGTCTGGTTAAAGGTGATGGAAGCTGGGAGCTGGTTTTTATTTATTTTAATGTTTTTAACCTAAAACGCTCTAAAAACGCATACTGAAAATGCATTTTAATGCAGCTGTAAAATGAGATGGAGCAAAGCTGCCCCTCTCCTGGAAAAAAAAAACAGCAGCCCCGAACAGCCACAGCAGTCAGGTTCAGCAGTGCAGGAGGGGCTGCATCCTGCCTGGGTGCTGTGAGAGCCCAGCAGCCACACTCTGGGGGGCCACCTGAGCCTTCGTGGCATTTTTCGGGCATGGAGCTGGGTCAGAGCCTGGCTCAGCCTCTGAATGTATCTGCTTCCGGCCCTGCTTGAGCAAACCCCCCCAGACCCACAGAAGCCAGAGGGTGAAAAAAAAACAAAACAAAACAAAACAAAAAACCAAGGCACCAAAACTGCCCAATATCGGAGCTGAAAGGTTGTAGCTGCCGCTTAAGGCCAGGAGTGAGATCTCCCTCACTTCCTTCGCAGGAACAGCCAGCTGCTTTTCGTGTCCTTCGAGAATGTTTTCCCCAAACCACAGAACTGAGATTTTTATCCTGTGGATAAATTTGGCACCGCGCAGCGCAGTGACATTATTTAGAACTGGATTTGAGTTACTGCAGTCTCCCATACACACGTTTGCTCCATGCATAACGTTAAGCAGGGAAAAGTGTCAACAGCACAGCGCTCAGACGCACCGCGCTGATATGTTAATCCTCAGATCTCTGAAACGTGCTCTTTTTTTATGCCTATTTCCCAAGCCAACTTGGCACCCGGCTTCAGATGTGATCCAAATTAGATTAGCTTTGCTGCTGGCTAAGAGCGAACGACTCCAGGAGTGTCTCAAGCAATCTGTCCCTGACACATGCTGGAGGAATATATGGGTTTGGGTAAAATAAGCCACTCCAGCTCGCTACGCCAGTCAAAATATCGTGCTAGCACGTGCACAGGGAGCTTTTCTCTACCAGACTGGGAAAGTCAAAACATCCTGCGAAATCAGAGAAGGCACCAGCCCTTCCATCGGCAGCGCGATGGGAATGGCTCTCCCCAGCCTGAGGAGGGAAGGAGATGTTTAAATCACGACCAAGAAGCGTTTTGGGAGCTCCCAGGAGGGGAAGCATCCCATCTCTGATGGCACAAACCAGCACGTGCAGCCATCGGGGCCAGTGCCCTAGGAGGTCCCCGCGTGCTGAGTCTCTGAAGGCCACAGGTGAAGCAAAAATCCCCAAAACTCACCTCCGACCACTCCGACATCTCCCACTGGGGCCCGCAGGCTGGGTTTTTGCAGACCTTGCGCTCGTCCGGCCTGGTGATGTCGGCCGACTCGCAGAGGTCGCTGTAGACGGAGCTGTCGAAGCCCGGGGAGATCATCTTCCAGCAGCGCACGATGCGGAACTGGTAGCCCTCGCCGCACGTGCGGGAGCACTCGCTCCAGCTGCTCGTCTCCCACCTGCGGGACGAGAGAGAGGCGTTGTGCAAGGGAAACCTGACCACCTGTCCCCACACCACCCACACCAACATCACTTTGCTCAAAAAGAGAGAAAATGACCCCATGCCACCTCCGTGCAGCCCCCCAACCCCAGAGCCAGAACGTGCCACAGGGGATTTGGTGTCCCTCCCCAACCCACCACGTTTCTCTGTTTGCTCACGCTCAACCTTTCTTTGTTGTTTATTTTTTTTTTTGCCTGACCAGCTGAAGAACAGAGGGGACAGATGCATCTATCACAGCCAGCACAGGTGACGAGGAGCAGGACGCAGGCAGCAGGAAGGAAGAGGGGTGCAGGTGCCTTTTGGGGTGCTGCAGTCAGTCCCCAAGGAGGGACGCAGGCTGGCGTGTTTGGAAGTGGGGACAACCCAAACGACTGCAGGACATCCGTGTTGTAATGCCTACGGGCTGGGAATGCTACCAAAGGGACACGGGAGGACTGGGCTCACCCCACGGCCCTGCAGATCCCCAAAGGTTCATGCACCATGGTCAGCCTAGCTCAAACTTTGTGTGACAGGATGGAAAAGGTAGGACCTGCTCTGAGATGATGCCTGCCCCTGCCACTGTGAGAGGGGAGCGACTCCTAAACCAAGGGAAAAGCCTCCTATGCTCAAGCCTTCTGTAGTACAGCAGCATTTTAAGAGCTCTGATATAAAGAACAACATTTAAAGAAATAAAAAACCTAAAAATCTAAACAAATCAGGTCACAAGGCTGCCCTGGGGATACGTGGACAATGTCCCCCCTGCACACCAGCCTCACACCCTGCAGCCACAGGAGGCTGTCACATTTCCAGGTGCCACCTGAGCACAGAAAGGAGAGGAAACCAAGGTCTTTCCCACCCAGATCAGACAGCTCTCAGGCAAATCAAGAATTTCTTTTGGCTTTAGCTACAGGAGAATCTCCGTGGCACCAGGCTGCCCCATCTGGGCCCCCAGCAGCTCCTTCATCCACCTGCTCTCCTGCTGCATTCACAGCTACCCCACTCACCATGCTAAAGCCCAGGGAACCGGAGCAGCACAAACCCAAGGAGGAGCTGGCTTTAAAAGAGACCGGTTGGACATCCCGGCACTCATGCTAGGAAAACACCAAGCTAGTGCAAATAAAGTCCTCGTGGTGCCCTCAGGACCAGGCTGCTCCCAACAGCACCATTCCCCTCCCTGTGCTCTCCTCACTCACACCATGACCTGCTCTGGTTTTCAGCCTCAATGTGCAGAGTCCGGCGAGATGCCACCAGCACGACAGGCACGTGCTTTCCATCCCCTCGCCCTCTCCAGCACGACCAGCTGTCCTTCACAGTTACCCAAGCTGAAAACAACCGCTCTGGGTTTTTGTAGGGCTGTGCCTGGTCCCTGCTGCCACCCTGGCCTCACTTTGTGCTGCTGCTGAATGAGACCATTTCAGGGCATGCCCCAGACCTTCCCTTATCCCTTTGCACTGCCCCAGTCTGACCTCATCAAGTCCTCACTCCGACAGTCACGGGTGACTGCTGTTCCAACACGCACATCCCGTGTTACAAACCAGCAGCAGAGATGCACCCGAGCTGCACGGTTTGGCTCAGGACCGCAACCCAAAGCACGCTTTTTGGATAAAAAGCCACAACAGAAGGAAAACAGGTTCCTGTCCACACCACTATCCCACACTTTGCTCTGACTGCAAGCAAACCTCAGTAACATTTAGGATGCCAAAGAGGGCACAGGTCCGGACGGGTGCAGTTTACAAGCTGCAAACCACCAGGAGGTTGGGGAGCTTTCAACCCATCAGCCGAAACCACAACCCTCGAGGGGAAGCCTCGCTGTGCCCCAGGGCAGCCCAGGCAAGCGGGGCAGGAGGGCTGGGGTGCTAGGGGCACACGCCCCATATCCCTGCTGCCCCCCACACCGTGCTGCCCCCCCCTCGATGCATCCCCGGCAGAGGAAGCGCCCTGCGAGGCGGTACCTTGGCTGGCACTCTCTCCCAGCACAGAACTCATGGACGGGCTCGGGGCGGGTCATGGCATCACAGTACGTATCGTCCACTTCGATCCCGTCATAGCGCACACACATAGCATATGTGGACATCACTCCTGGTTTCAAAGAGAATACACACACACAGAGGACGCTTGGTGACTTTTGATATCCAAATTTTTTTTTATTTTTTTTTTCCTTTCCCCTCCTCCCCCGTGTTTTCCAAAATTTCCTCCTGCGGGAAAACAGCAAACCTGACTTTCTGCCCACGGGGAGGATGCTGCCCAGCAGGGAGGGTGACAGCAGCCACCAAAGGCAACACTAGTAAGGTCTCCAGAAGTGGGTACAGCCACCATGTGCAGGGCTCACCACCAATAACATACAAGCAACGTGTTTTCATAGGAAATGCTTAGGGCAACGGGTCTGTGAGGCAGCTCCCGTGGTTTACATGAAAACAAACAAACAAAACAAAAACAACAACAACAAAAAAAAAAAGAGAGGTCTCCAGCTCCTGACATCGTATGGCTTCTCTGTGAGGTACCATTAGGAAAAGGTAACGAGAAAGGAGAAATTTAAGCAGAGCCTCTCCCTGCTGACTGCAAATTGGGCAGAGCAGCCTGTCCCAGTCAAGGGGGAGATTTGATCAGAGGGGATCAAAGAAGCCAAAATTGACCCAGAACGTGCGGCTGATGGGATTCTGGGGAGGAGGATGGCTTGCAAAGCTCCTGCTACCTGCACACTGTGTGCAGGTGCCTGGCACCCTTAAAAAAAAAAATAAATAAAATCATTGTATTTGCTTTTCTAAAAGGCATCCCCTAGACTGTGGTCTCCTCTTTTGCCCTTTGTCCTTGTAACTGTAGGAGCCCCACAGCATCTGGATTATTTCAGGGACTGCATCAGCAAGCAGAGGGCTCATGCCCAGTAGTGCAGGGGACCAGGGACACCGCCAACTTCCCCCCCCCACAACGAAGGAGCAAAGGAGAGGGGGCTCAGAGCTTTTGCGGGGCAAAAAAAAGGGGAAATTTAGGAAAAAAAGAACAGAGGCCAGGCTTTGGCAGATGTGTTGCTGTTCCAGGTTGACACCATTGCAGCTGAGACCAGGCTCAGCAGCAGGAGGGGTGGGAGAAACAAAACTAAATCAAAAAGCCAAGTGCTGCTTTGTTTCCTGCCAGAGCCGAACAATCTTCAAAATTTCACTCTGTCGGAAAGAAGCTGAGCTTTTCAAAACCCCCTGAATGTTCAAAAGGGAACAGGAAATAAAAAGCCATGAAAAGCAGGAGCCTGGCTGCACAGATTTCAATCCCCTCGCTGTCACGTCTGCCCTGGTTCAAGGAGCCGACGTGCTCAAACCCAGCAAGAAGCGTTAGGACCCCAGCGGGCTGGTAAATGCAGGCGGGCAGGGAGCTTTTTGCAGCTCACAAACGCTTTGCACAAAACGCCCACGGGGTGAGACCCTGGGGGCTTTCCTCTCCTCCCCAGCAGCACGAACCAGTGGCTCCGCAGAGCTCGGGGGGCTGAGCTGTGACCCCCCCGGCTTTGCAAGACTACACTGGGGGACGTGGGGTCGTGCTACACCAGATCTAGTGATGGAGAGATCCCCTGCACATCACCAGGTCCTTCCCATCCCTACGAGACGTAAAAGCGACTCACACACCGGGTGGTTTCGGCGGCTGTGCAGAGGCTGCGTTTGGCTGCGTCTTATAACTACCTGTGGTACATGTAGAGCTGCAGGGTTCATGGGAGGAAAGCTTCCACCTGTACATGTCAGCAGCACTCACACCTTGGCCCTTTCTTAACAACTTCAATCTGTTTCTAGCGATAAGCAAAAAAAAAAAATAAAAAAATAGCATTTACAAGGAGAGCTGTGACACGCCACGTCAGAGAGAGACATCTGCGAGCAGGTTGGGTTTGGGAGGGGATTGGCTTTGTTTGTCGGTTGGGTTTGGTTGTTCTGATTTTGGGGTTTGTTTGTTTGAATTGTTCCGTTTCATTTCACAACATACCTGTCCTGAGCCCCAAGTAGAATCCCCAGCCCGGTTAGAGGCAGAGCTTCCACTGTCTAGAAATAGAGAGAATGGGATAAAAATACCCACAAGTAGAAACAGTTCAGAATTTAAACAAAAAAGTTTGCATTTGTTCTGCTCAAATACACCTGGCCCTCGGCGTAACGGCGGCTAAAGGTGCAGTATCTCCTCCCCTGCGCCTCCGGGGCCGACCCGGCACGCCGCCGTGCGCTGCTCAGCGCAGGCGGATTTTCGGCTGCTCCGAGCTGGGCAGCCTCAAGCCTACACGTGGCGTGGGATTTTGGCACACAAAGGCCCCGCCGGCCGCCTACCTGTTGCTTGGGCCACTCTCGCTGGATTGTTTTGGTTTGGATGCCTGATTTGCATCTCTCGTGTTCACGCTACGTTCAAACGCGTAATGCCCAGTGGGAAGGGGATAACAGATTCAGCCTGGTATGTGAAAAAGCATCTGTCAAACCAAGAACAGCAGCTTCTCCCGGGTCAGTGCGGCATACGTCCTGAAATGTTGTAACACGTCAGGGATACTGCACCTTTACAACAAAGTTCTCAGACCTTCGCTCAAAGCCTGCAAGTCTCTACCCTGATGGAAGAGCGGACAAGGTTGTATCCTGACATCCAGCTGTCTCTGGCCTGGCAAGATATGCAGCTTATATGATTTCTAGGCAGCAGAAGCTCTGGAATTGCCTTATTTAGGTGATCATAAGAGAAAGTTCAGGTCCAGCCTATCAGATCCACCTTTAAGAGGACACTGGTGAGAATCCAGGCATTTCCTTCCACACCCACCCTCCTTCCAGTGATCCTCCAGGAGGATTACAAACAATTCTCCTTTTCCCTGTTGATTCTGCCTGTCATTTTGGCAAACGCTTGCTTCCTGTGTTTGAAATGGAACTGAAACGAATGTGGCTATTTTTGCACAAAAAACAACAACCTCGGCTTGCCATAAGTAGTGCTTTATCTTGCCAAAACAGCTCCGCCAGAGCCGCACCAGCCACTGCCACCAGCAGCCCTGGTGCCGCCTGTGCTGGCTGCTGCCCCCAGGACAGCTTTCAGAAAGAGCCCTTCACATGCAGTCAACATCTGGCTTTTATATTTTCATTATTTCAGTTTGCCTGGAAAAGGGGCTGTGACCTAGCTCCTCTGCCCTGCACCCTGCTCTCTGAGGCACCAAAGTAAACACCACATTATCAGCTGAAAGTCATCTTCAAAATAAGCTTCATTTCACATCTGAGGATGGAAAACCCTTCAGCTTCATCCCTTTAACGTATGAGACCCTGAAGAGCTTCTCCTATATGTAATGAGGTCACAGGGACAAGCTCTTTCTAGGCAGGTCAGACGTTTGGTCATATGGCACCGTTCAGCTCTTACCCTTTCAAGCTGCACCAAATAACATTTATTTCTCCCTAAATACAAACAGCAGCACATTGCCCTACAAACAAAGTAGGCTTTATTTTTTTTCCCTCTTTTTGTAATGTATTTACAAGCATTATTATAATGTCAAGTGTTCTCTTCCCTGCCTGCACTTTGTCTCCATTTTTCATGTGGACAACAGCACCAAAAGCAAGCATGGGGCTCTTGTGCCAAGTGCCCGACAGCCCTCGTTGCTGCTTTCTAGTGAAATTCCTTTCTGGGGTAGTGGAAACAGACAGCCCTTTCTGGCAGCAGCTGCTGTTTTGGCTGCCCATCTTCCCTAAACAGCCCTCATAACAGGAGAAAGAAATAAAAATCAGTGCATGGGACCAGGAGATGACCCCAGTGCAGGACAAGCCCCAGTGGCAATGCTGCCAGGGCGCAACAGCCCGGCCCCATGGGGCTGGCTCCGGGGATGTAACGGGGCAGGATGGCTCAGGCACTAAAGGCTGTGTTCAAGAAAAAAGTAGCTTAGAGGTGGGTCTCCTGTGTTGTGTGCACAGCTACAGCTGGCTGCTTACAGCCCGCAGGCAGGTGACCCTCTCCAGCACCTTCACTTAAGGAAGTGGAAGCCAGCAAAAATCCAACTTTCCATCCCTGGTCTGGGAGGGATGGGTTTGGGACGTGTCAGGTCCAAGCTCCTTCCCAAAACTAGGCTGAGCTCAGGATGAGATGGGGCACACAGGGCCTTGCCCTGCCTAGTTTTGCCCCTCTCCAAGGGTAGATCGTCAGAGCAGAGGTTTCCCTGGTGCCCCAACAGTGTCCCCCCCGGGTGGTGCCTCCAGCCTGGCTCTGCATTACCATCCGTCCTCCTGGAGGAACAAGCCCAGGGCCTTCTCTGCTCCTCACATACCTCCTGCTCCAGCACCCTGCTGGTGGTTGGTGGGATGGGGGGGCAAGAGGGGGCAAGCCAGACCCCATACCCTGCTATCATGTCATATTTCCACATGCACAGCTCCTGCTTGCCCTCTGTGCAGCCTTTGGCTACTGCAAAACTCCAAAGCCAAAAGGTCTTTTTCAGCTATTACTGTTTAGATCTGAAAAAAAAATCCTTATTTTATTCCCAAGACTGGTGGGAAGAAGGAACATTGCAATTTTCTTCCCATTCCTCCCTTGGCTTTGTTCTGCAATGCTTGGTACCCGTCCTGAATGGGTTTAAATCCCTGAGCTGTGCCTTTGATAGAGGGGTGGTTGGGGATAACAGAAGAAGGGTTTGCTTTTTGGTTTGTTTGTTTTTTCTTATTATTTGGTTTGGGTTTTTTGTTAAGCGTCACAGGGAACTGCACTCAAGGCACTAACAGTCTTTTTTGTTTCATCCTGCAATAGCCAAGCTGCTCTGAATTTCAAAGCACGTACAGTTCCCTGCATTCCCAGGAGGCAGAAAAGCATCAGCCCCATTTAACAGCTACTGAAACAGAGACTGTGAGTTACAGGGTGCTGAGCAAGGCCACACAGGGAGGGTGCTGGGACCAGGCAGGACCTCAGCTGCAGGGCAGGCTCCCTCCTCGCCCCACAGCACAAGGAAGGGAGCTGACAGCGCTGCCCTCGCTTGTCAGAGTGCTAATGAAATGCTTGCTTTGGCAGCTGAAGGCAGGCTTTCCAAGCCAAGCCACGAGGAGAGATGATAGACAAGCCCTTGGCAGCGTTTAAGTGTTCTTATCATTAAGAAGTCTGTGGATATGTTTGGCTGCATGGACATTTTCTTTAGCATAAGCTTCTTTAGCATAAGCTAGCATAAGTTCTAAGTAAATACAGCTAACTAGAGCCAGAGAGGGTTTGTTCAGAGTTTTACATCTTCTGCAGTTCAGCAACACAACCCACAGCTTCCCTGTGGGGAGCTGGGGGACAGAGGGGTTGGGGCAGCACAGCTAGGAGGAGACCTGGGTGCTGGGGACCCCAAAACAAACAGGAGGGACCTGAATCCACAGCTGTGGATCTGGGACCTGATGGCTCCCAAGAAGCTGGTCTGTCCCTGCAAGCCCATGCTGGGAACATGCTGCTGTGAGCCCCAGGGCAACTCAGGAGGCACTCAGACATGAGGACAAGCACTATCCTGAGACTTCCCAGCCCAGATGAATTATGCTGCTGACGACAGATTATGTTGTGGTGTTTTTTTGTGTTTTTTTTTTTTTGTGTGTGTGTTTTTTTTTTTAAACCTTCCCATTGCATCTTTGTAACTCTACCACTTCTAACCAGCCATCAAAGAGATGTGAAGTGCCAGTCTATTATTAACCACTTGAAGCTGCCAGAGAGCTTTTGATATCCTTATCAAAGCAATGACTAATTGCACTGTATCTTCCTCCATTAAGCTGACAAACCCAGACTATTTCTGCAGGCCCTACACAAAGCTCTAGCTCTGCTGTGCCTCTCCAGCCGACAAGTAAGCAGCAGGTCTAGCCTCAGGGTCTGCTTTGTGCACGTTCCTGCCAACTCCAGTGAGGAAGACCATGGGAGGCAGTCAACAGGGGGCACAGAAGGGGGCCAGACCAACTTCTGCTGCTTTAGAACTAGGAGGGGGCCTGGGGAAGTCAGAGCAGGACATCAAGAGAAGAAAGGAAGAAAAGCTTCATTATGGCCATGGCTCTAATAACACGTTACAGCAGGCCAAGAGCCAAAAGCATGCTGACAGTCAGCAGCATGAATAGCTGACACCCCCCACTAAGGAGGGCAGTGAGTTTTCTTATTGCTTAGCAGATCTCTCAACTTTCTGCTCCCAAACCTTTCCTTCCAGATTAACCCCTGGTGGAAAGCTTTTACGGCATCCTACTCCCACTTACCTTCTGGCTTCCAAAGCAGGTAGAAACCATGCAATGGGGTCTGCATTGAGTACAGTGCTATTATGAGTTGAGAACAACAATAAATAGGATCGACTAGAAAGACGTGTCTCCTACCTTGCTTTGTGGGTTCTGTTCCCTTGAGGGCTGGTCATGGTGACAGTGGTGTTTGAGAAGGGCGTCTCTGCAGATGTGTTGACGGCTTTGCCATTGCTCAGCTCCATGTAGGTGCCATTGATGGTGTAGGTCACCAGGCCATCCGTGTCCTCATAGTCAACATAAAGGCTGTCAATGTGCGACCCCACAGAGTTGAGCGGGTCTCCCTGGGCGAAGATGCTGTTCATGGTCATGTTGAGCACCAGCTCCTTCGAGTCAGAGGACTTGTCCAGCAGCTTGTCCGTGATGGCGTTCTCCGAAAGGAATTCTCTGGAGGTGAGCCTGGGGTCGAAGTCTCTGTCATCATGGTCTGTCTGGTAAGTAGACCTGGTTACGTTTGAATCTAGATTGGAGCCAACAGGGGAAACAACGATGACAACCACAAAATGCATTCAGGCTGGGAGGCGAAAGCAGCCCAGAGCAGCAGGGACACACCAGAGCCTGAGCTCTGTCAGAGGCTAGAGGCAGGAGCAGGGGATTTGGGGGACCTCATGGAGTTGCACCCACTTGGGAAGAGTCCACAGCTCTCCTCAGGCCTCACCTTGCTACTGTGAGGCGCAAGGAGGAGCCTGGCTCCTGGCAGCACTGCCCCAAGCAGTAGCAGAGGTAGGAAAGAAGTTGCCCCCGGCTCCCAAGCCCACGCAGCCATGCAGGGAAGGCCCCCGGGGCAGTTTGGTGATGGGATGCCTGAGGGACTGGGGTGGGAAGGAGGTTGCTGGGGCTGTGGATAAGAGGGAGGTGACAGGAGGCCGTGAGGGGGAGATTTGCACACCCAGGGCTCCCTCCCCTCCTTGGGACCAGGCAAAGCACCGCAGGGCACCGGTGGGGAGACCTTACCCATGGCCACCCCCCACCCGCCAGAAACCAGAACCTGAAGGGCAAAGAGGATTTATGAGCAGACACGTTTTAAAGAACTTTCCAAGGTTTCCAAAAAACGAACCAGCAGGATCACTAGAGTCAGAAACAGAGCATTTCTCAACAAGAGCTCTGAGAGCAGAACGGTGAGGCCCAAGTCTCCTCCTTACCTTTGGGTTGTTTGCCCTTCAGTTTTGGCTCACAGTCAATTGTTTCTGCTCTTTCATAGACCTCATTGGTTTCCTGACCTTTGCTCAAGTTTAAATCTTCCTCCGTGTCCTGTCTTCCAAACACCTGGTTCTCCAAGTCTATCCTTTCCCTGGAGATTTTCCCAAAATAGGTTGCGTTGTGTTGGATAAAGCCCAATGGCACGTCTCCATCAAACTCTCTGCTTTCTTCACTATCTGACTCAGAGAAGGTGTAGTAGATGGGCTGGAGATTTTTTGAGTGTGGCTTCCTCAGGAGAGTGTATTCAAACGTGATGGATGGATTCTTGCCATTTTGATTCCAGACCTAGCAAACATGACATTGTTAATGGATGCAGTGAATACTGGCACACAAAGTTCATGATTCATCTTGGACTTGACAGTTGGTGAGCATCCACCTTGCTATTTCCAAACTGCTTTCCCTTGGACTGCCAGCTTCATACAGCTGGAGCATAGCACAGTTATTCAAGTTTTTTTTTCCCCTGCATCACCACACCAGGATCAGACCCAGCTTGGGGCTGGGAGCCCCAGGCAGAACTCCTTCCCCTGCCTCTGAGCAATCACCAAGACCTATCACAAGTTACCATCATCATATGCACAACCCCCTTTTTGTGGCATTACAGTGAACAAGGGGCACATACCCCTTCTGCTACTACATCCCCTGTATGGGACTCAGCTCAGGCACTGCCACCCCTTAACTGACTTCATGCTTTCTGAGCACCTAAGCCACCACCCCTTCCCCTTCAGGGAAGCCCGTGGCTACACAGAAGATGGCAGGAGTGGGGCTCTGGCTGGCTGCCCAGAAGCCAATTAAATTGCTTTTCTCCATCTGCCTAGTTTTAGACGGTTTGCTTCCAAAAAAAGAGTTTTAAAGTTTGTGCACTTATCTAAGCTAGCTGGCTCAATTTCTTATTTTCACTTTTTGCAGCAGGTAATTCTGATGAAACACACCAAGAAGAGAAATCCCCCACAGTGCCTGAGGCAACTTCTCCCTGCAGAGAGGGGCTACCAAGCCCACATTCATTATTCACAGCCCTGCCTGGGCTTTTATTTAACAATGCAAATAAAACAGGTTCATGCAAGGAATGCTCCCAGGGGAGCTGTGAAGCCACCCCCCAGGATCCAATGCAGCTTTTCCCATCACTCCCCCCAAAAACAGCCAATGCACACCATTATGTTCAGTCCTTGATTTGTCGGTCCTTGGGCAACGATATACTCTATGCCAGTCTCATAGACATCCATGGGCCTGCGGTACTTGAACACCGTGCCTGCAATGTTGAAGTTCTTCGGACTGTCAACTTTGTAGTTCCCATTGAAGAAATAGTAGCCAGCTTCATCAGCCACAGCTTAAAATGTGAGAAAGAATAAGAATTGTTTCCATCAACTGTGATGAGAGATATACAATACCGCCACTATTTATTCAGGGTATAAAGTTATTGGAGCGTCAGAGTAACAAAATACATTTTTCCTGCTTTTTGTGGCAGATACATCACAATATATTTCTAACGTGCATTGTGCCAGTCCTTGCCCAGAGCTCTGGGCCACGCTTTCCTTACACTGCAAGCTGTTGGGTGTGTTGGCCCAAGGCCCCGGCTCAGCACAACCATTAAATAAGAACAGACCCGCAGACAATAAGCAGATTGCCAGGGGCTGGCAGCAGAAGCTGCTTCTCTGGGAGTCCTGAACTACTTACACCAAGCCCAGCACTGGCCCAAGGCAGCTCTGCTAGAGCAAGCCCAGGACCTGTACTAAATGCAGCCCTTTTTATCCAAGCCTTCCTACACATGGCCATGAGCCTCTGAGGCAGCACCAGAGCATGACGGCAGCAAACATGAGCCTCTGTTGGGCAAGGCCAGGTTTGTCCACACCCTTCCTGAGCAGCTCTGCCACCTCCATCAGAGATCAGCCTCGTGCCACCAGCACTTGATGAGGCAGCCCATAGACACATCTCCTGGGTAGTGCCGTCATGGAGCATTGCGCATTCCCCAAGCTAGGAAGGATCACGGGGATCACAAGAGAGGTGAAGTCACCGGGCTATGACCCAGCACTAGCATATTTTGTTAATTGTTTCAATAATATTGACCAACAGCTCTGCATTTTGATCATTTTAATGCCAAAATACACAGCCCAGGTGAAGAGAAACGCACTCGCTCATACGACATGGTCACTTACACTGACTGTGGATTGAGCTCATGTCCACAATAAAGCTACATTCATATCCACGTTGGAAAAAAGTATTAGCTAGCATACACATGCATTCTAGGGAAGTACCAAGAGGTTATACACACCCAGAACATCTGCAGATTTTTTCCGTTCTACTATCTGGATATCCCTTGCTCCAGCAGGAATGTGCGTTACCAAAGAATAGCCTACGGGAAACTACAGATTAATGAAAGGAGAACTTTTTAACGAGTTATCTGAACAAAATGCTCAGTAGTCAGCACTGCAATATTGCAAGCAGACTGGCTCTGTTCCAGAGACTTACAGGAGTTACAGATTTTAATGGAGATTAATGTTAACTGTTAGGCTGCAAGTAGGAGCTTACTGGTAATAGAAAATAAAAGAGCGTAAGCAACAAATCTTGCTTTATGTTGGGTTAATGCAGTCGAGAGAGGGAAAGGATGCAATCCTTATATGCACAAACATGAAGTTTATTTAAACTGGTGAAGGAACATGTCTGAAGACTTTGCTAGCTAGAGAAGCAGTCCTGGGTTAGGACACCCTATGCTAGTTGGTCTACAAGACCCACCAAGTGCAAGATTACAGCCTGCTTCTCCCCCAGTTCCCCTTTGCCTAGTGCTAGGTAAGTGATGGGACAAATCCTACTAACACCACTGCAATTACTTCAGCTTGCTCTGTGTTAACTGGTCCCCAGTGAGCATTAATCATTATTCCCAAATTAGACCGCTATATTTAGGACGACTAGGTTCTGTTGCTTTACATCACGCTAATTTCGGAAATCCCGGTCTTTCAAAACACCCTAGCTTCCTGTTGTTACAAGGCATTTATTTCTGGTTTTACTGGGTCATGGGAAATCAAACTAAATCAGAGACGGCAGCCTCTTGCATAACCCTGTTGCACCATTCACAGATTTTGTATTTCCGAGAAATGTCATGAGAAATTACCGCTTTTACAGAAGGGCTTCCCTGCACAAATCTAAAAGTGGCATCAACACAAGAAGAACATGCAGAGGAAAAAGCTTAGGCAGTGCACTTAGTAAAAGTGAAAGCAGTTTACCAAAAACACCAATGCAATTAAAAAAGCCCTCTGCCCCAAAGCAAAGGAACCTTTAGAGCCTTACCAAGATGAGAGTTTCCTTTCCGGTAACTCCCAGTCACATGAGTGCAGCTGCTCCCATCTCCTTGGCAAACTCCACATTTATCCAAGGTGTGGGTGGAAAACAGAATGCCATCGCAGCCAATTGGCTAGAAAAGGCACAGAGTACTGAGGGTCAGGCAAATATTGCACCCCTTGTAACTCTCTGAATGCTACTAACAATATTTTTGCTATAATGTTTAACAACCTCACATTTTCCAGACACGCAAACCCCTCGGAAATCAGTGTATTTGCAGGATGTTCCATCCCGAGCCTGAACCATTAACTGTCTCTGACCATCCACAGTGGTGCAATGGAGGTCACAGGGCTTGCTAGAAATGTGAACATAGTCATCTAAGGGGAAAGGATATAAAGACACATTCAAAAACAGCAGAAACAATAACTTTCATCCAACCAATGTCAAAGAATTGCTGCCAAGCTAAACAATGGCAGCAACAACACAACTGCACGGCAGCCAGCGCTTCAAGAGCTACAACCTCCTGTGCTTGCAGGCTGGACAGGAGATTGTGCTTCTGAGAGCGTGACAGCCTGCTGCTGCAAGCCTTTGCACCGCCAGGCTTTGGCTTTTGACTTTGCCAGCAACAGATTCAGCTGCTGATGCTAGCAGCATCGCCAGCACCCGCCTGAGGATGCCACTACTCTGTGCAAGGGCTTGCAGTAGCGATACATACATTACACAACAACATATGCAAGTTCACACATCAATATTTAATACTTAAGTTACATTAGCATAGACATTCATTGTTTTAAATAGATATACAAGGCTATATTCAAGCCATAGCAGCTTAAAACGTAAGAGCTTTTCCATAATCATTCACCCCAGCTGGACTCCATTTGCCCTTTGCTTTCTGCAGACAGCTGGCTGGCTGCACCCACTGGCACAGCAGACCCGCGCCCAACAGACATTTTATAATACCCACAGGAAGCAAGTGACAAATTCACGTTTGCACCAGCAATCCAGCGCCAAGCATTAACACTCCGCCAAGGAGGGAGCAGCGATATACCCACTGGCCTGCGCACCCAAGCAAGGCAGCATCAATGGCAAAACATTATCCTGCAAATCCCCCGGGAGCCACGTGAACGCCTGCTAAAAAACAAAACAATTCACTGTAACTGTTCCGGTGAATCATCTCGAGTAGTGAATTACGTTTAAAGAAGTTGTCGCCTTGCCATAGAAAGGGGACAGAGCCAGCCAAGCAGTCAGAGCCAAGCAGCCAAGCCCTGCCACCCCTGCCAAGAGGCTGGCGAGACAGGGGCTTGGTTCACTTGAAAGGAGGCAACAAGTAACTTCATGAAGCAAAATTAATTGTTCTTGGGTATGTACAGAGACACCTGAAATAAGAAAACTTCCCGACTCTATTTTTAGACACCTACATGCCACTGCCTGAGGTCCCAGAGGAAAAAAAAAAAAAAAAAAAAAAAAAAAAGCCTGAATCCAATGGGCATGAGGTGCCTAAAAATAAATAAGTGAAAAAACAAACCTCAGTCTGACTCCTAAATTATTCCTGCAGCTCTGTGTCGCTCACCCCAGATGACCGAGCTGCCTAACCTCATCTTGGTGACGTTTGGCAAAGCTCAGGAGCTGCGGGGGAGGCAGCAGGCGTCACTGGGAGGCAGTGGCCCCAGCTCAAAGGACACTTGTCTGGGGAAGCTGGACCCTCCCTGCCCGCACAGGGCATCACCCCGTGCTCTCATCCTCCTCCAGCCTTTCAGCTCTGGTCCTTGGGAGCGATGACCAAAACAGACTGAAGGATTCAGCCATGAATATATTTGTTATTTCATTTTTTAAGTAACCCTGCAGCTGCAAAAGCCTCCTTTGAACTTGGGAGACAGCTGATTGTGTCTCTGAAAAATCACTTTAAAACAGCAGAGGAGGAGCCTTCCTGCAGTCTATAGCATCATAACTATCAAAATATTTTGGCTAGGCATTATGAAACACACAAAGAATGTCTTGTTACCAGGATATAAAGGTTTCCATTGATACGTTCTTCCATTATACACATGGGAGTTAAAGGATGAACACTGCTCCTCTCGAAAGCTCCTTCCGTTTGCAGGGCACTCCTAGAACGGGATACATTAACATCCTGATGAAAACAGACTGTGGGAAAGGGTTCTGGCACATCTCGACCGGCTGCAAGGAGCTTTTCCATCGCCTGCCCTGTGCGGAACCACATCTTCCTCCTCCTCCTCCCAGTGCAAGGACAGCTGGGGAAACCCCCTGGGGAGATGGCAAAGAGCAGCCTGCTGGGTTTTATGGCCCCAGCACACACAAAGGGACCCAAAGCCCCCAGCACAGTGGTGACAAGGGCCAGAGAATGGAGCTCCAGCTGCTTACAGAGGCGGTGGGGTGACAGCTACAGGACAAGTGGTGTCCCCACTCCAAGGGACACAGAAATGCCATATGAAGCAAGCAAGACTCCTCTTTTTTTTTAATTTAAAGAAAAAAAAAATAATCAAACGTCACCAATGAAAAAAAGGATATCCTTACTTGTACTTTGCAGAGCTGGTATCTTTTGGATGTTCCAGTGCAAGTTTTATTAGCCAGCCCACTCACTGACTTTCTTCTGAATAAAGAAACAACGGTTAGACAGGGGTCAGAGACCTTTCCTTTCACCCTTTAAAAAGAACATTTGTCCCCTGCTTCTGGGAGACCTGGCTCCATGTAGCAGAGCCACACGGTGAAACCGTGGTCTCACTGAAGTAGAAGGCAAAGGTCTCGCTGGCTTTGCCACCCGTACCATGAGCTGCTTGTCACAGCATCCCTCAGGGACTGGGGGCCTTGGGGAAGCCACCCCAACAGGGCAGAGCCCTGCACGAGCAGCTGGCACCAGCAGCCCCCATCCAGCCCCACACCACGGTGCTGTGCCAGGAGCCCTGAGAGCAGCACGGTGCTGCACCCGCTGCCCATCTGCGCCGATCCTGCAGGAGAAACCTCAGGGACAGCCCAAAGGGGACAGCCAGGACACAGCCTCCTAGTAATGAGATGCTCCAGGCACTCTTACCTTCTGCTCCAGTGGGGTTTGCCAGCCAACAACTCTTCACCAACGCTTATCTACAGAGCAATGACCTGGGCCAGACCCACCAGCACACGAACTGGAGGTTTTGCCCCCCCTGTCCCCACCACGAAGCGCAGCGCAGTACCTCTGCCGCAGGCAGTGCCTCTCCTGGGACTTGACACCCCCGCCGCAGGTCCTCGTGCATGCCGTCCACTTGGTCCACTCGCCCCACCAGTAGGCGGTCACATCCGCACCCTCCTCCAGGCTGTTGGAGGTCTGTGGCACGTCCTGCTCACGTACAGACGGGTTGGGGAGAGAAAAAGCTTTGGGTGCTCACCCCACGTTGCCTGCCCAGCCACCCGTCCCTTCACAGCCCATACTGTGCCACCCCAGGGCTAAGAGGCATTCCCTTCACAGCTGAGGTCAAGCCTGAGACTCCCTTCTTGCAAGAAATTCTGCTTTTTCAATTGTGCTTTCATTACGAGTTGGAATGAAATCGCAATATTTAGGATTCCTTGGGAAGGGAAGCGTTCATTGTTCAGCTCAGTCGGCAAAACCAAGCTCCCAGACAACCCTCACCCCCCTCCCCACGTCTGCTCTCGCTCCACAGTGAATTCAGGGAGCTGAAGAGCTGGTGGCAGCCAGAACCTGAAGCAAACCCTTGCAGATCTGCTCCGTGGTGGCACGGGATGCCCATGGCAGGCTGGAGGAGCCCACGCACTCCCCATACACATGCCACCAGGTCTGTCACTTCAGGAGGGTCCTTGACACCCCCCACTCCTGCCACTGGTGTGACTCCAGTGTCAGGGGCAATGGAGCTGCTCTGCTGGCAGCATCACCACCGCCTGCTGCGTGCTGCACCACGTTGAAGCCCAGAGACCCCCAGCGAGGTGACCCACTTACCTGAGCTATCACAAAGGCAACGTTGCCCATGAAGAGAAGGGCCAGGACACCTTTCAGCTGGGCCTGGGCGCTGCAGGAGATGCTGCTCCACCTCCACCTGAGGATCTTCATTCTAGAAAGCAACCACACACCTCACTGAGCGAGACCCCATCCAGACCAGGGGGTGAGGAGGCTGCTCTGCAGCCCGGGATACCCAGTGCACATCTCATTCAGCATTCCTGGTCAGCTAAGTGCCACCAGTGACTCCAAGGGCTTGATCCAGAGCCTCTATTTAATTAGAGGCCACATTAACACAGACAGGTTCTATCCCATCTCAGCTGCTATCTTCCAAATCCCACCTCTGTGCTGGTTCCCAGGGGCTACACCTGATAACAGCAGCATGAGCTGGGCTCCGAGCCTGCCTGGGGAAGGAGCGGGGCTGACACCAAAGCAGGCACAGCACAGGAGGCAGCGAGTGACAAGAAGTGTCACTGGCTTTCAGAAAAGCAATGCATTTCAATATTCCCACTTACAGGCTTCATAAGCAGACAAAACAATATGCAATTAGCAGCCGTTATTTTTCCCTCTTTTCATTTATTCTACACTAATTCCCGGAGAAGCCTGTTCTTATAGAAAAGAAACCATGCGCAATTAAAGCGCCAAAGTGAAGTATCCCAAGTGTCAGCCTTCCATTTGCTTCTCCATTTGTCTCATGAAAGAGAATAACCCAGAATGGCATTTTCTTAAACAAAACCCAGCTCAAAACCACAATACGTTTTATTGTGAGCCTCGCTGCGAGAGCCAGGAGCAGGCAGGTTTCAGGAAATCGTGCTTCCAGGCAATCAAAGCAGCGCACGTCTGTAAGAGAGATGCAGACAGTCTCCTCCAGGCTAATTCCCTTTGAGGAGTAACTAGACAGGATTTTGGGGAAGCGGGGAGGTGGGAGAGAGGCTGCTCCTTGGGGAGACAGGGCACGACCGCAGGGCTGCAACAGAAAGAGTGGTTTTTTCCTCCTCCTTTTTTCTTTTTGCAGAGGCTTTTGCAGCAGTTTGGGAAACGCAGACGTGCTGGCAGCGCCTGCCCAGCTTTTGGTGGCTGGCTCGCAGAAATCCCCAGAGGGGCTCCGGGTCCCAGCTCGGTTTTGCTATCAGCCCAGCACCGAGGTGCAGCTCGCGGGAGACACTTTCCAAATCGCGGCTCCGTTGATTAATTGAAGCCCGGAGCTCTTGGCCGGGGATGCCGGGGACAGGTGGCTGCGCTTTGCCTTACACTTGGTTTTCATTAAGGCTCCCAGACACTTCTGATTGCAAGCCAATAAACTGGCTTGCTCAGAGTTTATCCGAGAGACTCAGCGAGGAGTTTCATGCTTAAATACCCGAGATTCGGCGAAGAGTTTGCATGCATAAATAAAAGGGGGAGGAAAAAAAGAAAAGGGGGGAAGAAGAAAAAAAAAAAAAAAAAAAAAGCTTAAAAAAGGGCATTTCGGAGAATTTGGAGCCGGCAAAGGATGGAGCCCCCGGGGCTGCACCCACCGGGTACCACGGCCTCGGCTCTCGCCCCCCCCCCTTACCCCCAGCCCTTTCCCTGTACCTGGCGATGCTGCGGGTGCCGGGGAGCAGCGGCAGCCCCAGCCGCTCCCTCCTCTTCCTCTTCTTCCTCCTCCTCCTCCCCGACTTCAAAGCGCAGCCACCAGCGCCGGGCTCGCAGCGAGGAGGAGCCGCCGCAGTGGCTCCCCCCAGCCCTCGCAGCCGCTCTTATAGCGCTGGGGGGGGAGACTAGGAAAAGGGGGGGGGGGAAAAAGCAGGCGGAATTCACACCTCTCGGCCCGGGATGCCCCCACCCCGCTTAACCCCTCGCCTCCCCCGGCGCCGATCCGCGGCCGCCAGCCGGTTTCCTGCGGCGAAGCCGGGGGGGCACCGGCGGGGGGAGGCGGCACGCATGCGTCCCCGTCACTGCCCGCCCGTGATTTTTCCCCCCCCGAGGACGTTTTTTCACTCCCCACCCCCCCCCCCGAGCTGGGCAAGGGGATGGGGATGCCGAGTGCCCCCCGAGGTGGCAGCTGCCCTACCTGCTGCCTGCCCCCCCCCCCACCTCCCGGCATCCTGCAAAAAAAAAGGGGGGGAAAAAAGGGAATTCCTGTAATTCTGGGGTGCTGGTGCCATTTGGTAAGGCTCGGCATCACGGTTTTCGGCCACGCAGGAGGAAAAGGAAGGTGGGGGGAATGGGGCTTGGTGCACACAAGTTGCCCCCTGGGGTGGCCGCAGTGCCCCTGGCTGGGGGACAGCTGTGCACATGTCACCTACGGCCATGGCGTGTGGCAGGGACAAGCCCGTGGTGGCAATCGGGGCATGATGACACCGCATGTGCAACCCACAGGTGTCCCACGAGGTCCCTTCCCCGTGGGCTTCATGCAGTCGATGACATGGATCACCTTCACGGTGCCGCATCTCTGTGCGCATCACAGCGCAGCCTTGCACACTCAGCGGGGATGTCCCAGAGCTCCTCCAAGGCCACCTGCACGGTGGTCTCCATCTCCCAGCTTCAGCACTGCAGGGATGCTCTGTCTGGGCAAGGACAGCTGGTACCACGGTTATCATGGAGCAGCGGTGCCAGGGCTGCGAGGACGGGGACACGGCAGTGGCTGGGGACACTACGGTACTTGGGGACAAAGCAGTGCCTGGCCCTCGGTGGCAGCACTCAGCCCCACCATGACCATTTGCCACCCGGACACCCACCCAGCCTTCGTGCGTGTCTCCAGCAGCCATGGGGCACCGACCCCATACAGCTCCTGGGGCTGCTGCATCTCTGGGTCCTGGAGAATTTGGACCCCGGGGATGGCAGTGAGGAGCTGAGCAGAGAATCCGTCCCAAAAAAATTTACATGGGAAATGAAGTCTCCTTTTCTGTTTGGCTAAACGTCTGCCAGCCTGTTTTAATTTATCCAGCTAGGTTGATTTGCAACTTTTAATTTTCCATCGGTTGGCTGTGACCAGGACACTGGGAAAATTTAGCACTCGAGTTCACCCAACTCCTGTGTTTCAAAATATCCCAGCCCGAGACATGCAGGAGAAAGCCCTTTCCGTTTCGGAACAACCAGGAGGGAAAAGTCTGAACACGAGAGATTTTAAAAGCATCAAGCTATTTCACACTGAAAACGCCAGAGCAGCCCAGGGCCGTGCGAGCCCCCTCATCCCCCAGCCTGCCCCAGGGTTGGCAGGAGGCTGCACCCCGTGGGATCCCATCCCTGGGTGACCCCACACCCCGCAGGGACACCCAGGGCTGGGGGACACTGGGGAGGAAAGCCAGGGGTTGGGGACAGCAGTCCCCAGGCAAGCACTGGGGGAGCCAGCAGCAGGCGAGACGCGTTCTGTCTCTCTGTGCCTCACCAAAAGTCCATCAAAGCCAAGGGAGGTTTTTTTTTTTTCTTTTTTTCTTTTTTTTTCTTTTTTTTTTTTTTATGAAACAGTTGAGATGACTCAGCGGTTTCTGACGCAATCCCCGTTTCATCGGAAAATTCCTAACCAGCTCCTAGTGGCAACTGATTGCTGCCATAAATCACGCCGTGTTATCCCTGGCCGCGGCAGCGCGGCTTACGCAGCCCCGGCCCCTCCGCGTGAAATCAGCAGGAGCGATGCCATCGCGGCGGTGGGAGCTTAAAAACAGCCCCGAAAGCAAAAACGCTCCGCAGAGCAGACCCAAAGCTCCAGCCTCCCTCCTGCTTCACCACCAGGGACCAAACCTCCACGGTCCCCACCCCGAAGACCCTGCGCCCCCCACCCCAAATCCCTTGGCTGCGGGTGCTGCTGCTGCTGAGGCTGCCGGCAGGTCCGGCATTAATCACGGGCGGCCGGTCTCAGACGACAGGGTTTTTTATCTCCTTTTTTTTTTTTTTTTTTTTTTTTTTTTGGCATGAGCGCTAGAAATGATTTGCAGATGTTATTTACTGCGTTTTGGGCTCAGAGTAAATCGAGACAAGATGCACCTGCGTGGACGGGGAGAAAGCCCTCCCCACCCGGGGACGGTCGCGGCGTGCTCGTGCAGGACTTTCCCAGGGAAATTTGGGACTCGAGCAGGGGCTGAGCCGTGGGGAGGGAGATGGAGTGGGTGCTGCAGCCCCTGCACCAGCCCCGCTTGGCACCATGCAGCATACATCCCACAGCACGATGAACAAGGGGCAATTTCAGCCTGCATGAGGCTGAAATGGTGCAAATGGCCCGGATCTGCCCCAAAAAAATGAGTTCAGCTCTGCTGCCCTCACTGCTGCTGGTTGGGGCATGCCATGAAGCCCCTCTGTGTGCCAGCAGCTCGGCAAAGCCACCCAAAAAGGGAGCATGGCAGGAAAACTGCCTCAGCCCTAGCAGGCAGAGCACACTCACTCCCTGAAGCTGAGACGTTCAGGGTCAGTGCTCTGAGCTGCCTCAGCCAGGAACCAGGGCTTACTCCAAATCTAACCCAAACTCCCCGATTTGGCTCATTCCCAGGGGATCCTCCCCTCCCTGGGGACCCAGCCAGCCGGCCGAGCATCCCGTGCTGCTGCACCCCACTGTCCCTGAGACTCTCACCCCTGCACTGGGCAGCTGCCAGCTTTTCCACCCCGAACCGGTGCCCTGCCTAATTCACAGCCCAAATAAAAGGAGCGACAGGCCCTCCAAAATATCCTCCCTCCAGCCCGGGGAGAGCCGCCGGCGGCTGACTGCTTGTTTGGCTGCAGAAGTGCCTGCAGAGGAAAGGAGTTTCCTCCACTGAAATTAGTTCAGTGAAGTTTTGGACAGAGCAGTGTCTCTGCTCCACAGGAGCCGCCACGGCACGGAGGCACTCTGCGCTCGGCAGGATCGGGCCCTTTCTTGGGGTTTGCTTTGCCAGGGGCAGCCCCAAGCAAGTCTCCATGCAGGGCTGCATGAGCACAGGGCAGGACCTGCTCCTGGTGAGCTCGAGCCACCTCCCTGCCATGAGCTGCAGTGATCCAGCACCACTTTCCAGGCAAAATTCACTCTTTTTTGTCCTGGCCCCGGTGCGGGTGCAGTGGATGGATGAGCTCTGCCATACCCAGCCCCTCCACAACCTCTGCCCACGTCCAGGAGAGCCAGGCTGGAGGAGGATGGTCTGGAGTCTGCTGGTCCAGGACCCCCCAGTGGCTTCATGTTCACTCGGGGGGAGATGACTGACAGATTTTCTTCCCTTTTTTTTTTATGGTTTCCTGCAGAAGTGGCCTGTTTGTCCAACAGTCCTGCACAGCTCCACGCGGTGTCTTCAGGCGAGCCTGGCGCGGCGTGAGCAGATCTAAGGCAGCCGCGGAGCGGGTGAGGTCCCTGCATGGCCAGGACATTGCCAAAGGGAGCGAAATGTGGCAAAACCCCAAAAAACAGGGTCCTGGCAGCCAGCCCTACCTTCTTCTCCAGAGCTGTGGCTATGGCCTACCACTGTGCAACTGCAGCAAGAGGAGACCAAACGAGTGCCCTTCCGAGACACTCCCAGTCCCTTGCAGAGTGACCCACGGCACAGTATTAGGCAAGGCACTTAATCTCTGCGTGCTTGCATGAAGCGTGGAACATGATTTATATCATGTTAGCGTGAGGGTTTCAGCCCTGGCTATTCGCAGGACGGCGAGTCAAACCGAACAGGCCAAAGCCACCAAGCTGCCATCAGATTCCGATTAAAATGCCTCTGGGGAGTCTGCAAGCCTCAAGTGACCACAGTGTCCCCAGGTACGGTCACAGCTGTGGAGTTTTAATGGTATTAAAAGCTAGTTCTTTTTTATGCCTGCAGATTTATACCCCTTTAATTTTACCTGCCCCTGAAGAGTGGAGGTTCCTGCAGGAACCTGGAGGAGCGTCCAGACCGGTCACGCTTGGTTGGGAATTTAAGCTATGCAAAGATTAAAAACCAAGAAGTACAAAGCCTTTTCTTTTAATGAAATGAGTCTTGCACGGAGGTTGTGTAGCATTGTGTTGAGGGACATAAGCTATGCAGCATTGCCAACCACAGGCATTCAACAGCCGTGAGTCAGACTCCCCCAAATCCGAAGATTGGTTTCATTCCCTTCTGGCTTTTGAGCCTTTAAACATCCCAGCTTGGAGCTTTTCTCTTCAGAAAATGAGAATTTTGGCCAACAGGGCTGAGACCCTGACACCGTTACCGGGCTCCAGCAGCTGTGACCGTAACACAACCATTAAATCCCACAACCCCAGCAATAAACTCCTGGGCTCGGACAGCCCCCACACCACAATCAGCCCCCTTACAGCCCCTATATTTTCACCTCTGGCACCCAAGCAGACCACCCGATGAGCCCAGACAGCCAGGGTACGAGCAATGTAAGGCTGGTGACAACAAAGGAGATGTCCCCAGCACTCCCGGTGGCCTTGTGGGGGGCAGTGACCAGGCGGAGGAGCGGGGCAGGGTGAAAAACCCAAGGGAAAAAAGAAGCGAGGGCACCTCTGGGGCCATGCACAATAGGTTATTCAGGGGAGGCAGGAAGCAGGAATTTTCTTAAGGGCAGGCATTCAGCTAAGTGGGGCCGGGATTCAGGGAGAATGGAGATTTTAAGTGGCAATTTATTCCTCTAATAAAAGGAGAAGGCTGCAGGTGCTCTGGCAGGGCTGTGCGCGGGTGAGAGCTGAGGACGAGCAGCACCAGCCCCACAGTCAGGAGCGTACTGGGGCTGTGACACCCCCGGGGGGTTCCACATTTACTGGGGTCTTCTCCCCCACCTCTGGGTTGTGGCTATACCAAAAGCTCTGCCCACACAGGGTGTTCGTGCAGTGGCTCTGACTGCAGGGAGCAGTAGGTGACGAGAGGGATTTTACCCAGATACTCCATCCGTCCTTGCTCCAGCAGCTTAGGGAAGGAGCAAAAATACCCCATGGGTGCTGTCAGGAACCCTCCTGCCTCAAGGGTGGGCTGCCCAGCACCAGGCCCATCATGCCAGGATGTTTCTTGGTCACATCCCAGAGCCCAGACTGCGCACGTCGAGGCGCTGCGGAGAGGAGGAACCCGGTTCTGAAGCACTGGAGGTGGCGAATATCACCTAGCAGTCAGCACCACGTTTGCACAGCCCTTCCTCCTGCTCACACTGCTCTTGCAGGCTGCAACACTGCAAATCACGAGTGCATGCAGAAGCTGCAAGCAATTCTCCATTTTAGAGCTGTTAGCACCATTATTTCAGTCCTGGCACTCCGCAGGATGCACAACAACCCCACTTTCAGTCCTGATACAACCTACACCACAGACAGACAAAAGATCATCCCGAGGAGAATATATTCTAAATATCCTAAATTAGCATCAATCTGTTTCAGTATATTCTACTTCCAAACTATCACCCTCATATGAAAAGGAACACAAAACTCTCTGTGTCTCTTTCCTCCGCTGCAGCGTCTGAGCTGAAACAGTAGAAGTGCTTACAGAAAGCCATGGTTAGTGTTACCCTGCAAGGATCCAGGACGGCATACCAGAACCTGGTTTTGGCATCTGGGAACCACTTTTCAGCCATATATATCACCGTTCCTGCGTGCGCTCGGGTCCACACAAAATTAGCCCTAAGGAATGTGAATTCGAAATTTGCTTTCCAGAAGCACTCAAGCGCAGGAGCTGAAATTTGCTCTTTCTAGATTTCCTACCTGTTTAAGAGAGAAGGAATGAAATTCTGGCCCTTTGTCACTTGGGCTCCTTCCCAGGAAGATGTGCAAAGCCCCTGCCTGGCGCTCTGGGTCTGCTGTTTGTACCCTGAACCGGGACTTTTCAGGCAGCAGCTCCCGAGGTGAGCTCGCCACCTGCCCCTTGCCTCGCGCTTTGCTTTGGGCTCTCTTTTTCAATAAGAGCTGCAACACGTGTGCACGCTGGGGTGGGTTTTTCCCCCCCATGCCTACAGCGCTGGCTGCAAACCAAACGCCAGCCCAGGGCGTGCAGCTGGGAGAGGCGAAGCCCAAGCACCTGGGGAATATTTTCTTGCCCCTGGGAGCTCCGGCATTTACTGCTCAGTGCCACGGCTGGCACTCGCTGCGTCCAGCAGCCAGCTGGGTTTCCCTTCCTCTGGGCTCCAGCTGGAGCAAAGGAGCAAAAGGGCTGCATTTGATAAAGGTTTGGTCTTATTTTAAAGTGATGCTATTCGGCCTGCTGCATGACTGCCTTGCAAATGGTCCCGAGAGGGCTGCCTTGCCCCCAGATGTGTATTTTTGTCCCCACCAGCGAGCTCTGAGCTGCATTTTCACCGCTCTGACACCAGTGTCCCAGCCACAAAAGCAGGAAGGACGTGGGTTGCTCATCCAGGGATCCGGAGCGTTTTGTGCTAACCCTAACCCTGCTCCAGACCCCCCTGGAGGCAAGGCCCCCAGCAGCCCCCAGCACCGACCTCGGCCCCACAACTCAAGCAGGAACAGCTCAGAATCACCAAAAAGGAACGAACACCAAAAAGGAACAACCACCCAAAAGGAACAACCACCCAAAAGGAACAACCACCCAAAAGGAGCAGGGTATTTCAGAGCACACTGGCACTTTGCTCTGGTTGCCACTCAGGGCTGGATGCCTGGGGAGAAGCAGGGTATTTCTGTGCTGTCTTGGAGTGATTTATTTTCACGGTAAAAAGGGATGTTAGAGCTTTTCGCTATTTATTTACAGCTTTACAAGGATTTGTGGTAAGCTGACGGCTTGTCCAAGGTGGCTGAAGATGCAGTGTGGGCAGCGTGGAGCCCTCCCGCTCTATAAAGGGATGCTGGCCTGTGACAGACGTGGCCAGTTCCTGAGATACCGGATAAAATGGGAGCCCTGCCCTGCTCATCTCAGCTGTACCCGGAGGAAGGCTGCCAGCAAACCCTCCTGGGCCAGTGCTTTGATGCTGCTGGGCCACGCTCACCGCACCCAGCGCCCACACACTGCTCCTCCCTGTGTCTTTTCCCACTTGGCTGGAGGGTCTCAAAGCGCCTTTTCTCCACGCATGCCTGCCTTTCCCTTGCACCCTCTCCCCCGGCAGGGTCAAGCCCATCCTATCAGCCTCAGAAATCCTCGGTGGCTCCTATGGCAGCCCGCAGCCTCCTCCCAAACCCGGAGCACAAAGGCTCAATGCGGCGTTCCTGCTCCCTGCTCCGCGGGAACAGCTGTGCCGAAAAGACGCCGAGAATCCCTGCGAGGCTCCAAGGAAAAGATATTAACCCGGGAGGGGAGCAGCGGTGCTATAATAAAAAGGTTTTATAAAAGAGAGAAGCCACTGAGTGGATTAGCAGCCCAAACCTTGCTTGGCTTTTGGTCTCCTTTCCTCCAGCTCCCCTGCCCTGCCCGGCAGTCTGTGCTGATTCCTCCCCGCAAAGGGAAGCTCAGCTCCCAGATTTCAGACGGGTCTCCCCTGGGGGAGTCCCCCTGCAGCATGGGGCTGTGTTTCACGCATCCCAAGCACCCAGAGGACACACACACACATAGCTGGCATTTCACACTGTGTCAAACGAGCTCCCCAAAGCCTCCCCTCCAGCCTCGGAGCTCAGTGGGTGCTTGCAAAACAACCACAGCCACGTTACAGCCCCCAAGCAGTGAAGGCACACACTGGTTGCAGCCAGCACAAGGCGTGCAAGGACACATTCCCCTGCACAAACAGCCGGGGCGATGCTGGGCACGGAGCATTTGCTGCATGGGACCACCAGCTGTGCCAAGAATTTCGTTGTTTGGGGGTGAAGGGAACACATGGGGCTCCTGCACCCGCAGCTGTTCCCTGCCCGCAGCCCTCCTGGCCACGCAGGGCATTTAAATTTTAAAGCACTCTCCCCACGGCTGTTTTCTCCTCCGTCTCCACCGGCTCGCACAGATCTGGTCCCCAGGAGCTGCTGGTCCCCGAGACACCCATGGGCTCGCTGGTGGCCAAGCTCCTCCTGCCCACCATCAGCACCTTGGTCTTCCTCCCCACCATCAGCATCGCGGCCAAGCGGCGCTTCCACATGGAAGCCATGGTCTACTTCTTCACCATGTTCTTCGTGGCGGTAAGGGACCCCGGGTTTCCTTCCCCCCACATCAGGACCCTGCTGGGAAGGGTTGAGGGGTCTCCTAGAGGCATGGAGTGACCCCTGGGACATCCACTGTTGGTTATCTCCCACCCTGCGTGGTGCTGAGCGGGGCGTTCCCCGGGTGGGGTGTGCTGAGGGTGTCCTCGTGCAGGGTTCGTGGTGTTCGTGGTGGTGAGGTTAGCAGAGGGTCTGGGTTCATCGCGGTGTTCTGGAGCTGGTTTTCTCTGTTGTACAGCTGGTAAATGCCCATGGTGGATTTGGGATTTAAATTGAATGCAGAGTATCTTGCTACGGCTCTGTCATTTTTAGCTGAAAGCACGTAGTCAGAGTCTCGATTTTGCAATTGCTAAATGGTGTGAGCAATGCTGGAGCCGGGGATTTTCTGCACTAGGACAGGCAAGGCTAAAAACTTGCTGCTGAGCTATCCAGAAAAAAAAATAAATAATAATTTTAAAAAAATATTAAAAAAAATTTAACCCTCTGACCTGGCAGAAAGGTTTGAAATTGCCGGAAAGACCCAGATCCCACCTGCCTCCCTCATCAAGGGAATTACAAGTGGAGAAAGTCCCACGGCTGTAAGCACACCGAGCAATTCCTGCTCTGCTCCCAGCAGCAGGGCGCTTCATGGTGCTGCTAAGTGCCTCGTACTCACACAGGCTGAGCACCCAAAGCAGCATCTCTGCTGCAGGAGGTCCCTGATTGCCACCACGGCAGCAATCTGTTAAAGAACAGGAAGGAAAATAGCCCAGCAGGACAATTAGCATCGCATTCACCTCTGCCCAGCACTGCTCTCAAGGCATTTCAGGAGGCTCATCGCGTCCCTTGCCTGGACATGGAGAAACTGAGGCAGGGAGCAGGCAGGCAAAAGCTCCTCCACAGCAGCCACGCTCTGAACCACTATTCCTGAGGATCCACTCTTTACGCCTCCACCTAAAGCACAATGCAGGGGGAAAATTTCTGCCAGTTCCATAAAACCTACAGTAGTTAATAAAACCGTCCCGGCTGAGCCCCCTCCTCGCCGCCCCCCCCCCTCCTCCCAGCTCCCCAGGGAAGCCAGACAGCTACGATTTCATTTTGCGCTGGGCTCGCGTCTGCTCCACCTCCCCGAGAAGTCAATCGGAAAGTTGGCAGCAGGGCGAGGGGAGGCGGGACAGGTCCTCAACGAGGAGCCTGAGGAGGCGAAATCTCTGCGCCTGGGGAAGGGGAGGCAGCTGCTGCCCGGCCGGGGGACAGGGGGGCTGCAGCTGCTGCTGTCACCCTTTCTACAGCATCCCCCTCCCCGAGTTGCAGGGGAAGCAGGCGTCCATCCCCGACAAGTGCTGTGACGCCGGCCAGAAACACGCTCTTTGTCCTCCAGCCTTACTCCCCCATCTCCAGGCTCCCCGAACCCAACCTCGAGCAGAGAGCAGAGTGATGGCCCCGGTGCAATTGTTTCTAGAGACCACGGTGAGCCAAAGGATTCGCAGCCATTCCCATTATAAATAAGATCAGCATCCCCGGCGGGGCATGACAGCGGGGATTGCGCCAGGGGCACCTTGCCAAGCGTTGCAGGGACTTCTTCAGAAAGAGCAGGGCTGGTGCTACCAGTAGGAAACGAGCGGGGCCGGGAGCTGGGAGGAAAAGGCGAGCGCCAGGCAGGAGCATTCCTTTGATCGCACTGGAAAATTTCTCTTGGCTTGGTCTGCATCTGTGTTGCATGACAATGTCTTTTTGCAAGTATCCCCATCGAAGAGCCATCGGGCAGCAGCATCCAACGGCCAGGGACCGGCGGGTTTGCAGGGGATGCACCCCGTGAATTCCCCGTTGTTCAGACTCCGGCCACATAAACCCCAATTAGCCCGGACGGTGACCTTGGCATCCAGACACATTTCATCGGGAAACTCATTTGGAAGTCTTTTACAAGAATCTTTCGCAATTTGAACGAAAACCCTCAGCGCCCCTCCTGCTGCTGGAGGAAGGACCGTCCTGCATGGTCTGGGTCTTGGGCAGAGCAGCTCGGTCTGCAAACCCCAAATTCTGGCACAGCCTGACAGACAAACACAGCCAGTCCGCAGGTAACTTGTAATATGGCAGAAGAAAGCTGATTCTCAGGTAATATGTGATGGAGAAGGACGATATCTCTCACATAGATTCATTACTGCATATCGGTGACCCTGGTGGATTTGAGACTGCCCAGTGCCATCATTTTAGCAGCCACACGAGGACCGTTTCAAACCAACCGATAAGAGCAGACGTGTTTTATTTTATCTTCCTGGTCTGTGGGCAAGCAGCTAGCTTTCTAACGCCTTCTATTTTTTTATAGATTTACCACGCATGTGATGGCCCCGGCTTATCAGTGCTGTGCTTCATGCGCTACGATATCCTGGAGTACTTCAGCATCTACGGGACAGCTCTGTCCATCTGGGTGTCCCTGATGGGTAAGCAGGGGTCCTTGCAGCGCCTGGCATCTACAGGGGGGGCTGAGGGCATCGCCAGTGGGTGCTGGGTGTCGTGGGTCAGAAAATCACCAGTTTCTCCTCATTTTCCCCGTGCCAGGCCCATCAGTTTGTCTGCTGAAGGCCTGCTTCCCGAGGGACATCCCGTCCCGACGGGGGGCATTAAGAAGTGCAGGGCCTGCCACTTCCCTCAGTAGCAAGCAAATCCGGGAGATTTAGCCAAAACAAACATATCTCCCCGGTTTATCAGGTCTGGGCTGACAGGAAATATTAGATCTGATTAGAAAAGGCAGAAAGATATTTCACTTGCTTTCATGAAAAATCCCGACTCTGACATGATTCAGTTTTCCTTGTCCCGTTCTCCGTTTTTCCCCTTTTGGTCCTCATTTGCCACTGAAACAAAATGTAACAGAGATGAACAAAATGAAAGAACTGGAGAAGGATGAAGCCTTCAAACCTGTTATTTCCCAATCTTGTCAGCGAACTTGAGGAAAGGACAGGAGCATTTCTGACAGAGTAGGCAAAGGGGAGGATGAGCCTCCTTGCTTTCCTCAACAAACCGAGGCCACCAAAAGCAACCAGGACCTCCCCGTCCCCTCCAGGCCCTGGGGACATAGCAGTGTCCCCATGGCATCACCACATCACCCACAGCACCTCCGTGCTTGGTCAGAAAGGGCAAGGACGAGAACCATCCCCAGAGGTCATTCTTAAGCAGATAACGGCCGTGTCAGGGTAGGTCAGAGCCGGTCCAGACGCTCTGGCTCCTTGCAGCGAAATTCAACTTGATTGCTTCATTACTGCATTCAAAACCTCACCAAAAAAATAAAAACCCCGGACTAAGATGTTTAAAATATTGACCCGCAGGGAAACAACAGAGATTAAAATGCGGACATTATCCCTTAGCCAAACTCCCTATAAAAACACGATCCAAGGACATGGAAGGTGTGGTGACTGAAGCCCAGGGAAGCCTCTCGCTGTGGCTTGTAAAGCCCGAGCGCACATGTGCGGACGCAGACCCTCGGGCACGCTTCCCGGAATGCAAATCCAGGACAGCCATAACACAGCTGTGCGAGCTGGAAAAGCATGGAGCCCACTGGGATCCATAACTTTTATCAGTTATTACCCCATTCTGTGCTAAACAAAAGCCTCTAATAATTCACTTGCACTGGCGACTTCCAGCTTGCAAAGCCCAGGCAGGTGCCGGCGTCGCCCGTCAGCCCGGAGCCCTGTCCCCACCGCAGCCGGCAAATTTGGGAGGGCTGGGGAAGCAGGAACGAGCCCAGGAGCTGAGCACGGCTGCAAGCACCCTTGTGTTTGGCCCTGAATTTTCAGTCGAGGAGGCAGCAGGCTCTGCCGGAGGTCAGCCCTGAAGGTTTGGGGAGCGATTTGGGCAGAGCTGGATGCGCCTCTCCCTCTGGCAGCAGCTGTGACTGGGGGTGGGCTCTGTTCTGAGCAGCCTCCAGAGGTTCAGCTCCTCCAAGCACGGCCTCGACGCCTCCCTCGTGCAGCCAGCTTCAGGGTGCCAGGACCAGAGAGCAGGCTCTGCTTAGCCCAGAGCCACTCAGTGTCCCCAGATGTCCCCAGGTGTCCCCAGCTGCCACCCCCAAGCCCTGTCACACACTGTCACAACACTGAGCATATTTCTAAAATCAGCTCCTGGAGACACCACTCAGATACCCAGGGCCGGCTCACTTTGCCCCCTACCTGCCTCAGTTTCCCCAGCTGAGAGATGTAAGAAGGGAAAATCGAGCCCGGATCCATCCCTGGGGACCCCGGGGCAGACCCCAGTGAGGTCTGGGGGTGCAGCAGAGCCCCGAGCTGCTCGCCCCACAACAGGAGGAGCGGAGATGGGCGAGCCCAGGCTCCTGTGCTCTGTGCCCCACAGCCCTGGCTGAGTTCGACGAGCCGAAGAGGTCGACCTTCGTCATGTTCGGCGTGCTCACCATCGCCGTGAGGATCTACCACGACCGCTGGGGCTACGGCGTCTACTCGGGACCCATCGGGACCGCCGTCCTGGCGATCACTGTGAAGTGGGTACGTCAGGAAGGGCACAGGGGGGCTCTGCGGGATGCTGGTGCTTTCCCTGCCTTCAAGAGGTTTCTTCCCGAGGTCCAGCTCCTCCAGCAAGGGGATTAAACGGGGCTCTGCTCTTCCAGTGCTGAAGCAGAGACTGGGTTTGCAAGGGAATGCATGTCCTTAGCTGGTTTTTTGGTTGAGTGTCAAGAAACCAGCACTGTGAAGTGATGCAGGAGAAGCCAAAGCAGCAGGCAGGCAGAGGGCTCGCCCCAGACAGCCCTGGGAGCGGGCTGCAGGCTTCACAGGGTTTTATTCATGGGATCTGGGTGTAGAGCAGCCAGCTGAAGCTCTTTGGTGTGCTCTGTCTGTGCCTCCAGCTACAAAAGATGAAGGAGAAGAAGGGGCTGTATCCAGACAAGAGCGTCTACACCCAGCAGATCGGTCCTGGCTTCTGCTTCGGGGCGCTAGCGCTGATGCTGAGGTTCTTCTTTGAGGTAATTATTTGCACACTAAATCCCACTGACTTTGCAAGGTGCAGTGGCCATTACCAAGCCAGGAGGTCCCCCCTTGAGCCCCAGGTCTGCATCCAGCCTCAGACAAACATCAGCTCGGGTTTGTGTGCAGGGCTCTGCAGGACCCCTCCATCCCCGTGCCCACCCCAGACCCTGCTCTGGGCACTGCGGTCTGGATAGAGCAGTGTTTTTTTTTCCTCTTTTTCCCTGTAAGTGGGTTATAAGGACACCAGCCACATTTCCTTCAGCCATACGTGGTCCTTGAAGTACTTTTGTCGAGCGGGAGTGGCCACTTTTGGACCTGGGGCACGGGTGACTTGAGGACATCTCGCGTATCCACCACAGGGACTGGATACAACCCAGGCATGGCCGGATCCAAACCTTGCTCACGCCAAGGAAAAGACTCCGTGGGCCCCCCAGGGCACTCAATCCCACATTTAACCTTTTGCTCTTGTCGCTGGCCAGTCCTCCTGTCCTGCATAAGGGGGTCTGTCTGTCCTGGAGAGGGGGGGAAGGCGGTGACCCCCCTGCCACAGCTGCTGGTCCCGCCTGCGCTCAGCCCCACCGTTACAGCTGCATTGGGAGCCGCGAGATACAACCTCGCCGTCGTCCCCAAGGATTATTTTTCAAAGCATTTAGTAATTGCAAATTCTAGCAGAACATAAAAATGTCACTTAGCAGAAAGTCCATCCCCCCCACCGCGCCCTGTCGTCCCCTCCCAGCCTCCCGGCCTCATCCTTTGCAGGGTAATGAAACACTTCATTCATGAATTGGGAAACGTGCAAATTGGAATGTGTTAAATCCACTTTGCCTTTTTTCGAAGGCTGGAAATCCTTTCTTCTCTGACAGCAAAAGGAGGCAGAAGGCTCAGGAATATATATTTTTTTATTCCTTTCCCTTTGCCTACTTGCAGAACCCCCGTGTCTTGCACCCACCACCAAGCCCAGCAGCTCCCACTAACGCTCTCCCTTTGCAGGAGTGGGACTACACCTACGTGCACAGCTTCTACCACTGCGCCCTGGCCATGGCCTTCGTGCTGCTGCTGCCCAAGGAGAACAAAAAGGCTGGGGGTGCTGGCACCCCTGCCAGGCTGGACTGCTCCACGCTCTGCTGCTGTGTCTGAGCCCCCAGCACCTGCCCCTGCGCCTGGGCACTGGAGGGCTGTGACCACGAGCAAGGTGCTGCCTGCTGTGCTCTCCTGGGGACCTTCTCCCACCAGTTCTACGCACACTCTGGGCTTCATCTTTCCACCATCATAACACCTTATGCATTTCCAGTTTGCCAAATTCCTGTACTTCTCCCTGGAGGAGCCCATGTCAGGGATGTGCTCCTGTCCTGTGGCCCAGCAGCAGATGCTGGGGACCTTGGTGTCCCTCCATGTGCTCTTGGCCACATCACCTCTTGTCCCCTTTGCTGGCCCAGGAGGACCCGAGACGTCCCCTAATGCGGGTGTGCCCAGCCTGAGCACACAAGGCTCTGTTTGTAACGCCCGGGGACCAGAGCCTGTATTTTTGTGAGATATTTCCTATTTTATTTATGCACTCTCTCGATGTAAATAATACTTATCAGCAAAGACTCTTTGCATGCATGCAATACCAGCTTTCCCGAAGTGGTGCAAAAACCTTTCCAGCTTTGCTGCTCCTTGTCCCAGCTGAGGCAAGGGCAGACACCAGCCCCAGAGCACAGCCACCACCTTCCCTGGCCCCGAGGTGGCTGCAGCATCGGTCACTTTGTCCCCGCCAACCTGCTGGGGTGGCGCAGGCAGCAGGTGTGCTCGCAGCGAGCCGCGTTAGTCCGGAAAGCACGTGGAAAACGAGAGGCACAGCAACGAAGCTCCTGGAGCTGGTGGGGGAGGGCTGTAAGCCTCTAACATCTCCTATAACAGACTATTTACTATAGCAGAAGTGTATGATTTATTTAGACTGTCTGGGAAAAACGCCAGGACTATATGTCATGGACAATTAGAGCGGTATTGATATACAGTGATGTCCACAGAAAGCCCACATTAAGCCTGGGCTCCTCTGGAAGAGAAATCCACCCCAGTCATTCATCAGAGCCACTTCCTGCGACGGGGCAACAACCAAAGCCGAAGGGGTTTCCAACAAAAATACAAATGAATCATGAAGCCCCGAGCATCCAGGAGTCACTGGCGAGCTGGCGCTGCGGTGGCACGGCCAGCACGGCTGCGCACGGGGGCAGCGCTAGCGAGGGGGTCCCAGGGGGCTCACCAGGCACCAAAACCAACCCAGCCCCGGTGTGTGTGAGCAGCCAGCCCCTAGGAAAATTTGCAAGGTGCTGTAAGGGGATGAAGGGAACGCTTTCCACATTGCTTGCTGAGCAAGTCTCTGCGTCCCTGAGCACACCAGGCTGGGGTGCGCTACCCCACGTTCAAATCCTCACCCGGCTGCCTGTGCATGCCCTTTACCACTTGCTGCAGCCACAGACCAGAGGCACCCGGCCTCCCCGACTCATTTTGTGAGTTTGGTCCCTCCAGGGTGGTGGTGATATGAGTATTCCCTATGGCAAGCCCGGCTGTGCCAGCTTTCATGGGCACAGGAGAGGCTCACACCTGCCCAGAGCTCAGCGCTGCGTAAATGCAACGCGTTACAGGGCCTGAACGTGAGCTGGAACAAGGCTGGCAAACCCACGCAAACCAGGAGGGCACGTTGCTGAGGTCCAGCTGAGTAAATGAAAGCTCCTGCTCCCACCTGCCGCATATTCAGGTGTTACTCCAAAATAAAATAAAAGAAAAAATACCCCAAACGGTATTGGGGTATTGCACACAAAAAAAAGAGCAGCATTTTTTTCCCCCCCTCTCCCTGCTGCTGCCCCCAGGCTCTGCTCCCACTCTGCAAAGCACCCATCCCTCCACACCCGGGACAGGACCAGCACCCATCCTAGGAGCAGAATCGCAGCCGGCCCTGCCGTGGGATCAGCCCCAGGGCAGCACCCATGGGTGCAGCCAGGTGGGAGCGGGCACCCTGCACCCGGGAGGTGGCTGCAGGGGCTGAGCTCGCTATCTCCCGGGCAGGATATCCCATGCAGTACAAATGCAGGGAAATATTATAAACATTTACAGCAACGTAGACAAAACAGTCTCTTGTAACCTTTTAGCGCTGCCGAGAGCTTTGCCTGTAAGAGCTCTTGAGCCCCTGCCAAAAATTCTTGCTGTTTTCATAAGAGTAGGTGTTTTCGTCTAAGGTGCAGTCTGAGTGCTGTGACCTTTGTCATGTCTGCTACTGAAATTTCCTGCTTCTCTGTTATTCTCTTCTTTGGTAAGACGATATGAAACCCAAAACTTTTATTGCCCCTTTTAAAGCGTCTTTATAGCTCCCCGTCTACTTCATATACTGTCTTATTCTCGAACACTGGGATATTACTTATGGGATCCGAGCTTGATGCTGCAAAAGGCATTTGGGTTTCACGGAGCCGAAACCGCCCGGGCTTTTTTAGCATCGGCATGAAGGGGGGGAGGAGGAAAGAAAGGAAAAAAGGGGAAAAAAAAAAAAAAAAAAAGGAATGAGAGGGGAGGGACTGGGCTTTCCGCTCCGGAGCAGCGGCATCTGCTACCAGCGCCGAGGCAGAGTGCCTTCCCGCAAGGGAGAGGTGGGCACCAACCTGCAGGAGGGTTCGGGGATGGCCCCTTGAAGCCCCTTTCAGCACCTATGGTTGAAGTGTCCCTGTCCCCTCCAGGTGACACCCGCTGCCCTGAGCTTGCCTGCCACGGGGCTGGGACGAGAGGGGAGTTAGGACCCGCTGCTGCTCGAGGGGAGGCTTCCAGAGATGTCTAGTGGGGCTCAGTGCCAGCTAATCTTCCAGGCAAACCTTATCCAGATCCCTTTGGCTGCATAAAGTGAAAAACTGGCCAGACCGAAACATAAAAGCTTGGGTTCTGCTGCCAGCTGCATGGGGCACTCCAGAAAACGCCTTATCACCATGTGATTTTGCAGGGCGGCTTTCGGCTTTTTCCACGCGCCGCTCACCCTCTCCCTGCTGCTTCTCCGTGCACGTTCCCGTTTCGAGCCACCCCACCCAGACCTGCCGGGTTAACGGGGTCCTGGCTCCATCTTCTAGCCATGCTAACAGCCATCTAGCTTCATAGCCATCGCCGGGCCACGATGATGATGCTCCTCTCCAGAAGCAGCGTGGCTCCAGCCTGAGCGCACGCAGCTCCTGGGTGGCGGTGATGGAAAGCCCCAGGAGAGGCATCCACCAGGACCTCCGGAGAAGTCCTGCCCCGTCCAGGGGAGAAACAGAGGAATCTGATTTCCCTGGGAGGTTGAGAGTGATGATTTTTTGTGCAGGTAGAGCCAGGAGCACTGCGGGGAGCCCAGGAGAGTTCTTACCCTGGGCTCCCCCCACAGTTCTGACATCCAGGAGATGTTTGCGCCCTGGACCAGGGCACAGCTCAGGGGTAAACCAGGTCTGCAGGGGCAAAGGGGAGCCACCACCAATGTCCTACACAGCACCAGGGCTCCGTGGCCCTGGGACACGGCGCAGATGCACTCTATGAGACCAGGCCCATCCATCAGCCTGGAAAAAAGGGAGGTGGAGCAACCGCAGCCCCCACCCAGACCCACTCGGTATCTCCCGGCCATCCCAGCCCCAATGAACATTTCCTTGCGGAGCACAAAGCAGGTCTGCTGTGCTGCCGGAGCCTCAGGGTGCACCCAGGAGGAGCAGGATGGGATTTGCTATGGCTCTGCAGGAATAACCCCTCTCTGCAGCAGCACACGATGGAGTTAGAGCAGATGTAACATGCGGCTCAGCAAGGGAGTGCCAGTCCCAGGACACCCCACCTCGAAATTTGACATCCTGGAAGGAAAGACCCTGGCCACGAGCCCCTCGCATACCCGCAGGTGTCCGGCCCACTGAGCAGAGCTGGGGATGGACATGGGCTGTGGGCACAGCCCCAAATCCCAAATCCGAGCCCCTCAGCCCTTGGAGGGGCAGGCAGGGAGCAGCAGGGCTCGCCTGGCTCCTGCCACGACGCTCTCGCAGCTGCAAGCAGCTCGCTCCAAACCCAGGTCCGGTGCCTCGAGCCTCCCTGCTCCTGCGGCAGAGCGGTCCCAGGGAGCGGCGGTCCAAGGTTTTGGTTTAGGCCAATCTCCCAGAAATTCTGTCATCATGCAGAGCATCACGCACACTCCCGGATCCGCATTACAGAGAGGATGGCCCCGGTCCAGCGCCTCTTAAAGTCAGTGGAAAAACCCTCCCTCGCTACAATGGGAGCTGGCTCGGGCCTTATACGATCTGACAGATACCAAGGAGCGAGAGGAGCTGTTTTAATCTGGGAATATCTCGTGGCCCCAGAGCTTCTCCTGCAGACTGACAGGGCAGAATGTCTGCGGAGCATGTGCTGCTAAAAAAAGGGCCCGGGCTCGCAACAGCCTTTCAATAAGCGCTTAACTGATCGTCTTTATCTGATCCATGTGCTCCAAACGCGAGGGAACCGGCCGGGTTTCCAACTGTACACATCATCTGATGCTCATAAAAAGAGCTGATGTGTCTGGAAGCCCCAGACCCGGAGAAGCATTATTTAAACGGGGGGAAAAAAAAAAAAAAAAAAAAAAAAAGTCGATGCTGCCTTAAAAACAGCCTCGTGCACAGGCAGGGCTGGGTGGCTGCTTTCCCCCGGTTACCTGCATTTTTCCAGCAAAGCAAATGTTTAGTGATAAAACTCATGATCTCATTATGAAGAAAGGGTCCGTTCTGCCCACAAAAGGGAAGGTCTGGGGGGAAGCTTTACACGCGCCTCTTCTCCCTCTCGGTCCGTGCCTTTATTTGCATTTTCATTTTCACAGTAGTGGAGCTAATCGGAACTGAGCGGGAGCGAGGGCCCAGGTTATAACCACAGTATCGGGTAGCACCTCCACATCTGGAAGGGATTTTGACACAAGTTCTCCCAGACTGTTACAGACAGTTTAAAAGCAAAATCTGATAAATAGCAAATGTTTAACAAGTCAATAGGAAGCTGCGCTTGCTAGAACATGTGGCTCTAACCGTTCTAGCACCGCCGCACTGCCAAGGCCCTTCCCGAGCGCGTGCACACGCACGGAGCGCGGGCTTGTCGTGGCTCTGGCCGGACCTGGCCTTCAGAGGGAAGTATTAAAGACAGATGTGTCTTTATACGTCCAGACGTGTCCAACAGCTTGGCTGCTGCCTCCCTGCTTTGGTGGTAAGGGGGGGGTTTCTTCTTCCCGCAGAAAAAAGCCGCTGCAAGCAAACCCACCCCGAGGCGACAGCGCCCGCGGTGTCGCAACCCTGCCCGGTTTGGGGAGGCTTCACAGCCATAAACAGATGACTGCCCAAAATGTGGAACCAAGCATTAAAATAGACAGAATTATGCAAGGAGGGGGGAGCGGAGGGGGAGACGGAAGAATAAGAAGTGACCAGAAAAACCACCAGAAACCCTCCGGGATGCCTGCCTATATTTAAAGATAATGTGTCCAGCCGTCTTGCCAAGTCCCACTCATTTGGAGCCGGGCTCATGTTTTGGATTAATTTTAAGGCAGTTCCTAAAGCATCTCACTCACACGAGGAAGAATTTTTGCCTCCTTGGCCAAGGTGACCTTCTAAAAAATCTCACTCACTATTTTTCAGCCTCTCACTCATTTAAAATTGTCATCACTCGGGAGCCCCGGGGCAGCCTGCGGAGGGAATTGTTTCACTGGGGCTCCCCAGGCGCACGGCCCCGAGCCTGCTTGTGCAGAGACGGGGCTGGGTGCTGAGGGCTGGGGGGACATTTCTCTGCATATTTGGGGTCTTCCTCTCTCCTGTGAGCATCACCCCATCATACACTGAGAGCAGAAATCACCCCTCCTGGATACCTGAGCCCCTGCAGGCACCCACCATGGGCTGGTTGAAAGTTTTCCACGGAAACTGTTCTTCCACAGAAAGCTTTTTTTTTTAACCAAGCTATTGTGTGGACACATGCATGTGCTCTCCAAGCTTGCTTTGTGTTTGTTTGTTGGTTTTTTTTTTTTTTTTTTGGTCAAAATGCCCAACACCTCAATGCAAACCCTTCTGCTTTGTCCTGACTGGTATCCTTGTTGGAAGAAAGGAATTGGAAATCACAAATATTGCCCCGCTGCACATGGGCTCACTGCTCAGCCCTGGGCTCAGCGCTGTCCCAGGAGGAGCCACCTCAAGGTGTGCCCCAGCCTCTGCACAGAGATATTCAAGAGCTGTCACCCCTCACGTCCCAGCCCCAGCACCGGGAGCATTTGGGAGCAGAAATGCAGGAGGGATCGCTGGTGACCTATTCCCTGCCTCCAGCACCCAAGCAGCTTGCACGCAGCAGCTCATGTTCCTCTAAGCACCACCCAGCCCACCTTCTTGAGAGGCATCTGCAGCATCCCAATCACCCTGGAATCCAAAGCACGTCCACGGCACAGCCCTCAGATGCTTCCCATTTAGCTCACACGTTTGCAAGATGCTCAGCCACTGACTCAGAGCAGGGCCCTGGGCGAGGCGGCACTGGTGGTGGGGGATCGCCTCAGCAAGGCATCTGGCACCAAAAGGGGATTTCTGCCAAAGCACAGCATCCCTCCTCTGTGGTACTTTGCACCTCTCTCAGCACACCCAAAGTGCTACCAGTGAGTGAACAGGATGGGACCTCAAAGATGATTTCTTGTGCTGAACGGCCCCAATGCCACGCTTCAGTTCATGCAATTGGAAAAACGGAGGGGAAAAGCAGCACCTGAGGGGGGCTGGATGGGGCTGGAGGCATCAGGCAGAGCTGGCAGCAAGGCACAAGGCTGGGGAGCCTCAGCTCTGGAGACACAGCAGAGAGAAGCCCGGGGGTGCAGCCACAGCACAGCCAGCCAGAGCCTTTGGGACCATACCAGGTAGGGCCAAAGGCTGCTTCTTTCCCTCACACCTCAAGCCTTAAAGATCCAGTGGAAACACCAAGTGAGAGCAGTGATCAGAAATTGGCCCTTTGGCTGGAAAAAAAATAAAAATAAAAATAAAATACATCACAAGGTCTCCCTGCTGCAGGGGTGCAGAGGTGCCAGAGGCAGCACGAGGAAATCCGCCCTGCAGCAGCGCTGGCACGTTCGCATCCCGCCCCAGTGGAACCGAGGCACGCAGAGGCTGCCACGAAAATAAGACAGACATTTGGGGTTTCAGTTAAGCAAATTTCCTCCAACCATCGAGAAAAGTTCAGCTTAGGTTTGGCTGGATCTGGGAGATGAAGTTTCTGGGCAGCTCCGTGGTTTTATTTGAGCCAGCCCAACCAGCCATCGCACAACCTCATCCCACCAGGGAAATGCAGGAACCGAAGGTGCCTCCTGTGCAAGAGATGAAGCTCTCTACCTAGGCAGGTCTGGGATAGTGCTCAGAGTTTTGCTCCATCTCTGTCCAGGCTAAAGGAAAGACCACACACAAAATGGTTTCAGGATGCCAGCAGCTGTGCACAAAGCATTTGGTTTACATTAATTATGTCTGGACCAAAAGAAAAAAAAAAAAAAAAAAAAGAAAAAAGGAGAGAGAAGGAGAGGAAGGCGAGAAGGCAGGAGGGACGGAGGGAGGCTTTTGCATCATCCTGATAAGATCTGCTCAGATCCCAAACACAGATTACGGCGCATGGCTTGTGTCTTAACACCTCCTGCCCCGAGCAGCTCCTGGTGTCCCGAGCGGCGCGCCCCAGCCCCACGCAGCTCCTGTAAACGCCTTCACGAGACACATGCAGAGCCCGAACTGTGTTGAAGGCTCCAGCGGGATCTTTCCTCCAGGCTTTACTCCCCGCTTCATCACAAGAAAGGCTGGGAAAGGTAACGCAAGTGCTGCTGCTGGCAGGGGATGGATGCTGGTGCTTTGTGGCAATGGAAGCAGCAAATGAGAAGGGAGAGTAAATAAACCACAGAGGAGGTAAATTCATCAAAATGTTTTCATGAATCCATGGCAGTGGATTCGTTAAAAGCAGAGAAATTCCCTTTGTCCCCCGTTGGTGCAGAAACCCCAGCAGTGGGTGAATGATGCTCTGCTCCCCTCTGGGTAGCACCAGGAGCAGCAGAGACTCTTCTGAGCCCCAGAGGGGTCGAGGATGCCACCCCGCAGGGATGTGATACGCAACACAGGCACCAACCTGCAGCACCCAGCCTCTCCCCAAGGGAAATAGGAGTCTGGAGAGGTGCAGACCTTGAGCAAGGAGAGCCTTGAGCAAGGATAGTGGCCAGAACAGATCCCTGCAAATCAACAGCACCGTGGTGGGTCCGCAATGACGCCCATTGTGGTGGGGGGAAGCACAGCTCCCACCTCGGGCTGCACCAGCATCACCCCACCAGCCCAGCTCTGCACTCTCCAACACACACAGAGCTGGGACACCCAGCCCCAAGCCCCTGATCACAGGGATAGGGCTGAACGACCACAAGGAGCTCCCCACAGCCCCCAGCAGCTGCACCCTGCACATCTCCATCCCACATCTCCATCCTCCAGGCGCTGCACAGATCCCAAACACGGCCCCATCTCCCACGGACCAAAGGCACGCAGCAGCCTGGGCAGGGAATGACGGAGCCCAGCCGCAGGGAGCTGCCCCAGGACAGTGTCCGAAGGGCCCTGCTCTGCAAACAGCCACAGCAAGGGCAGGTGGGGGCACAGCCGAAGCCCCCTCCCCGTGCCTCGCCACCCCCAGCGCCTCGCGATGAGCTCCCGCAGCGCAGCGGCCCCAGCTCCGCTCAGTGGCTCGGGGGGCCCAGCCTGCGCACGCCAGAAGCTGGACTGACCCATGTCCGAGGTGATTAATTTATCAGGCTTTTGGCACCCACCGCTCCCCGCCAGAAAAACAATATCCCAAATTCCAGGCCCTCCCGCCCAGCAGATGTGTCTGCGGCGAGGGCGACCGTTCCAGCCCGTCTCGCAGAAGCTGCTGCCTGTCACTGCAGGTCCGGCGTCGCAGCCCTCGGAGCCACCAGGCCACCACCAAGGTCCAGGGTGGACGGGGAGCCACTGGGTCCCCTGGTGTCACCGTGCCCCCGGGGAGGAGCGGCACCGTCCTGTCCCGGCACCCACCGCCCCACCGAGCTCCCGGCCCCAGCAGCCTGTCTGTGTCTGAACCCAGCAGGCAGTGATTAAGGCCTCATTAAATTTGCATTAATCTGGATAATCGGGGAAATGTGCCAGGCCTCGAAGAGGCACGTTACCCAAGTCCTTCTGGTTGGCAGCGGGGGGGCAGCGGCAGGGCTCACGCACGGCGGCGCTGCAAATTTGGGCTCAGCTCAGAGGCAGCCCCGAGCCCAGCAGCTCGCTCTCCCTTCCTCTCGAGGGGGTTTAAGGCCAGACACAAAGAGCCCGGTGATATCATTCAGAGGCTGCAGGGTGCTCGGACATAGGACAGCCAAGAAATGGGGGAGCTTTTTTTGCCTCCCCCCAGGTTGGGAAAAGGAGGGATGAGCGCCCGCAGGAGATGCACCAGCAGCCCCCCAAGACCCAAGTCTAGCACAGGGACACCTCCTGCTCAGCCACGGCCTGAGCCTGCCCTGACATCAGGGGCAAGGGGGGAGGACAGGCAAACAGCCTCCTCTTTATCCCAAAAGGTCACCCGCGCCTTGGAAGAGACTGGAGCTGGATCCCCGCGGTCCGGCGGAGGCCAGCGTCTCCTCGAAGGAGAGGTTTCACAATTCATCTCATTTGTTCGCTGTGGCATTTTCATCACAGTAGTTCGACTTATGCAATTACATAAAAAACATCTAATGAAATCTCGGTGACACAAAACATGAACGTTTATATTGGCCTCCCCGTGCCGCGGAGTTGATCTTGGCCGGGGCATCCAGACAGACATTCTGCATTCTTCAGAGATTAAGCACTGAAATGCTCCGGAGAAACCCAGCTGCCTTCTCCCCCTGCAACCGCGGCGCTAATTCCAAACACATGGTAGCTGTCCGGGGAAAGGGGAACACATACATTACACACACAGAAATATCGCTGTGTCTGCGCCGGGCGCACGCGGTCACGCACACCCGCGCCGCGTCCCCGTCGCCTGCACACGGGAGATGCTCGGGGGGTCCGTCCCCGGCAGCTCAGCAGGTAAAATAGGTGTAAAGAGGTGTTGCAGTGAAAATGAGGGACTGGGAGTGGTGGGTAAAGGTGGCACGGTGCTGGGGATCCAGACCTGGAGTGCTGGAGCCCCCCAGCTGCGATGCTATCGCTGCCCGCAGCCGTGCGGCACCTCTCCGTCACTCCTGGTTTTTCGGCCCACGAAATGTCAGGCCCCAGTCAAAATAAACACGCCCGGGAGGCTCTGGGCAACGAAAACCCAGTCCTGGTTTGGTTCCCATCTCCCCCCTTTTAAAAATTCTTCTGTCTCCCATTAAAAATCAAGCTGATCTCTAACAAAAAGGGGAAAAAAAAGCAGGGGGGAGAAAGAGGGGTGGAGGGAAGGGACTTTGGTTTTCCAAATGGCAAAGCCCACAGCACGCATGAGGAGTGTTGCAGACAGGGAGAGGCTGGACAAAGGAACTGATATTCCCCCCTCCACGACTGCCCCCACACCCGGGTGCCATGGACCAACGCTGCTCAGCCACTGCAGCATCGCCCCTGCTCCTGCTGCAGCTGTTCTCCTGTTTCCAGACCCACAGCAGTGGCTCCTTCACCCTAGCACCAAGCAGCACCCTCTGCCCGCCACGTTTTATCCAAGAAAAGCCCTTGTGGAGAAGCACGCTGCCCAGAAAGGCGCCTGTCCTGCCCCCAAAACACCGCATCCACCCCCAGCAGCTGCCATCCCACTGGGTGCCACCAAGGTGGTGCCACCGCCGGGAAACCCAGCCCGAGGCTGAGCTCCTTGTGGGCAGTGCAGGGCAAAGAGGGGCCAAATCCTGCCCAAAGCTGGCTGAGATTTCTCCAGACTGGGGTTGGGCTGGGGAGAGGGACCTCCGCCGGTTCACAGGGCTGGATGCAGCCCCAGGGCTCCCACACCACATCCCAGCTCTTGAAAAACCCCCAAAACCTCCTCATTTGCACAGATGGGGTGTCCAAAGCATGAAAGCCACCGGGGGAACCGCTGACACCAGGGACACCGCACGGTCCCCTTGGGCAAGTGCCGGGAGCATCGCCGCAGCCCCGGCCTCCCGCTGGTGCCCCCGTTTTGAGGGCGGAACATTTCCGAAATCCCACGAGCCACCAGCAAAACAAGATGTCAGGGCTGCAGCCGCTGCTGGCCGGGGCCCTGCCGGGCGTTGGGAGGGATCCAAGAACAAGGGGGGGGCATTAAAAACCAGCAGCCTCCCACCCTCACCTCGCAGCCAGGGTTGGGGGTTTTTGGGGGCTCCAGCCCCACCAGGGCACGGGAGGAGGAAGAGGAATGATGGGATGGGGGGAGAAAGAGGAGGAGAGGGAGGAAAAATAGCCCCTTATTCCACTTTCATCAAGGAAGCATCCAGCCGTCCAAAAAATTTAATGTCATATTTTAGCAAGAAAAACAGCTGTTGTGGTACTTTAAGGCCCAGCATATTTTGGCCAGGGCTGCATGTTGTGGATATTGGCTGAGTCAAGGTTAGCTGTTAAAAGGCAGAAATTCTAGACCCATACAAAGAAACATAGCGTTCCTTTATATCCAGATAATATTTACTCCCAGGCCGGCTTTGTTTTGTTTTGTCCTCCCGCCCTGGAACAGGGCCAGGCTGCGGGGCAGGGGACGGCACAGGGAGCATGGCAGTGGGACAAAAGCAGCAGGGAAAAGGGGGGGAGCCCCCGCCTGGCACCCAGAGCTCAGGCTTTGCCCCTCGGTTTTATGGTCTGCCTGGCTTAGAGAGGTTAGAGCTGGGTATGGTGGGTCCATCCTGGACCCTGCTGGGTATATAGGGTCCATCCCAGCACTGGGGGTTTGGTGGCACAGAGGGGGGGACCACCAGATAACCAAGGCTTCATGCGAGCAAAACAGCCCCTGCTTTGAGGAGGGGGCATGGGGAGAAGCCTCCACATCGCATGGAAATGAAGAAATGAAGCCCCCCAAAACGGACATTGTGAGATTGAGAAAATCTTACACGGTTTTTGGCTGCTAAAAGCATTTCTAGGAGGAACCCGGCTCCTCAGAGGTGCGGTTGGTCGCCTTTTTGTTTTTAGCCCACTTCCCCTCACCCAAAGAAAAATAATTCAAGGGAAAGCATCAATATAACGCTTTCATCAGCCACCGCAGCGGGGCTTGGCTCATCCTCCAGCAGACAGCCCCTCAGGGCAGGTCCAGCCCTTCCTAAAATCCCCATTTCCCATCAGAGCGGAGCCGTGTGCGATGGCCTCACCATCGGTGCTGGAGACACGGGTGCGTGGGGCACAACCCCCGTCCTGGGTGCAAGTGACCCCCATCACCACCCAAGCGCGATGCCACACAGGCTGTAAGTGACTCAGCTTCCCCTCGAGCCGGCTTTAAGGAATAAAGCAGAGCCCTCACCCCGAAACAATTCCCCCTCGCCTGCCAACCTCCGCGGGAGCAGTCGGTGCTGCGCCCCCACTGCCCTGCAGCACGGCCGGGCACCCCGGGGTTTTCCTCCTGCCTCCGCCCCAAAAGGCGAGCCACCAAACCCGATCCCGCATACTTCCCTAACCTCAGACACTTGGATAGCAGAGGCTGTGGGTAAAAAGAAAAAAAAAAAGAAAAAAAAAAGGAAAAAAAAAAGTCCAAGGTGGAACCGCAATGTTTATAAAATGGGTCACTGAATTATACATAAAAATATTTTCCTTGTGGATGCAATTACTTCCTGGACTTGTTATTCCACAGATGCTTAAGTTCGCCTCAAGCAACTCCAATAAATGCTTTACAGTCTGCTAGATCAACAGTAGCAATGCTGGAGTGAATTGAATAGCACTGTTTCAAATTTGTCAGAAAACCACACAGTGTTTTCATGCGCATGTTTCAGAAACCCAAACAAAATGATTCCCAACCGTCGTGCTCCCTTTCCTTACACTTTTAATGTGTTTCACATGAGCTCCTGCGGGGCGGGCAGGGCACCGAGGGCTCCCCAAAATGCACGGCCCCAGCGGCAGGGCTGCACCTCCCAGCCCTCTCCTGTACAGACCCTGCTCCCTCTCTTGCCCAAATTTCTCTGTCTCTTGCAAGGCCTGGCTCGCGTGGCACGCATTCAGGGCGTGTAGGTGTCTTAGGAGGCTTTCCCACAGGAAATGAATTTCGGGAGCCCCCGAGCCACCCCTACCCACTGACCTCCCCAAGCCTCGGAGGTGAAGATGTTTCAGTGCACACGGAGCTTGGCCCAAAGGCCCTGAATAAAATCCCGACGCATCTCGGTCATCAAAAACTCAAAGCTACTTTTGTTGAAAGACATTTGTGCCACTTCCAATGACCTTGAATGATAAAGCATCCACAGGGCACTGGAGGGCACGCCAGGATTACTGGGCAGGGTGCCGTTATACCAATAAAATGAGTGAATATCTGCCCAGGAATATTCAAGATCCACTCAAGGCCAAGCAGGTGGCCGTAACGAGATTATCCTGGTAACAGACGGCCAGCAGAGCAGAAACGTGTCTTCAGATCTCTGCTTTCACTCCAGATTTCATCAACAAGATTTTCTGACTGAAGGATAAATGGGTTAAAAGGTTCCTGCAAAAACAGGCTTATAAAAAGCTCTTTATTCCCCTGCTTCGAGGGCACAGCCATCCCCTGTCCCCTGTACATAGGAATCCCTTCGACTGCCATGGTGCACAGTCCCAGGACACCCAGGATGGGCTGCTGGCAGCCAAACGAAGGACAGCAATTCCCCGTGCCACATCAGCCCATAGGAAAATCCCCAAAGTCCCAAATCCAGGAGAGTCAAAAAAAAAAAAAAAGAAAGAAAAAAAAAAAAAAAAAGTAGGAAATAAGGAAACCTCAGGGCCAAGGTGCCTGCCTGGCAAATCGCTTATGTGCAATCCCCACCCTGACACAGGTGGAAAGCGCTCTGGCAGCTCAGGGAGCTGCTTTTCCTCGGCCCCGCCACGGGGACAGTGTCCCGGGGGCCGAGGCGCACGCGGGGCCGCACGCTGCCCGCCTCGGAGGTTAACCCAAGGGCCCCGCAGGGAGCGCGCTGGCGTTTTTATTTGGGATTAGGTCCCAGCACATCTTAATTTTCAATTCAACCGCCGCTGAAAAAGAAACATAAAATAAAAACAAGCGCCAGCCGCCGGGGCCTGCCCACGGCCCCGAATTAGCTGCAGAAAAAAAAAAAAAAAATATATGTTAACATTCCTGTGCTGGCCCCCAGCCAAGAGACGGAGCACTTCAGGAGACGGCCGCGCAGCCACGGGCTCGGTGCTGCCAGTGCCTGCGAAGCCCCCGAGCAAATGGCAATGGCCTCGGGTGCAAGATAACCGCAGGCACCCTGCCCGTGGGCCCAGCCCCCGGCTGCTTTGAGTGCCATCAAGAGATTTTTCATCCTAAGGTGCCTGGGGTGGGAAATGCCACGCCAGAGGTGACGTGTCCCACGTGGGGTTTCTCCCTGGGTGGATGCCATCGGGCTTCAGGTACCCACATTGGTGTTGCCTGGGTCCAAGGGGTCTGATCCTGCCCACAGAGTGCTCTGGGTGTGACGGGCAGGACAACAGAGCACTGAGGACCCCATGAGTGGAGCCGAGCATCCAGCACTCCTTGGAGCATCCCCAGCACCCCGCACCAGCCCTCACCGCATCAACCCAGATGCCCGCATCCCCCAAAACCCCACCACAGACCCCAGCACCCCTTCATCAGCCACCCCTGGATGCTGGCACAGCTCGAGGCCGCTGGCACGCGCCCTGGCACCCACGGTCCCTTGGCCCCAGCCCTCCTGATTTCGCCATTTGCCGTGCCGGAGGCGCAGCGCCACGCTCGCGAGGGCTGCCATCTGCTCCTCGTTAGGAGGGGCAGACAGCCCAGCGCAGGAGTCTGAGCGCTAATCTCCTTTCCAGTTGGTATCCGTCAGCAGATGTACAACAAGTGGTTGGATATTTCAGAGGGCATGTGCGCGGCGGAGGAGGCTTTAGCTTTTTTCCACCCGCGGGGCCGAGGCTTTGCCGGGCGCACGCGGAGCCCGGCGGCAGGTCCCGGCTGCCAGCTCCACTCCACCGCCGCGCTGGTTTATTTTACCAAGGTCTTTCTTGGAAGAAGCAGTGATGAAGTTAACAGCCTGGGAGCCGTAATTGGCTCGCATTAAATCAAGGAAACGTTATGTTTTGTTTTGTCCCCCCCCCTTTTTTTTTTTTTTTTAAACAAAAAGAAGAAAAAAATGGTCATATTAAACAGGAAAAAAATGCGCGTGGCCAAGGAAGGAGCAGGCGGCAGTTCTCAGGAATTTAGGGGGAGATTTGTGTCCCAAGGAATAAAGAAATCCAGCCCTTGCCATCAAGGAAAAAAAAAAAAAAAAAAAGCAGCCTTGTTTCAAAATACTCTGCACAGATGCCCATGGGCAAGGGAAGGGGTCTCCAAAAACCCCAGACAGTGGCCCCACAACAGAGGCCAACAACTTCAAAGCCCAACAGCGTGGCTCAGAAAGTTAAGCTATATTAAGTTAAATATATTTATGTTTAAACAAAATTCTTCTTAAATATTTCTTTATTTTTATATTTATCTTATTTATTAGCTCTTTACCAACACGAGGAATCAAAAACTTTAACCTACATATCCAGAGCCATGTTAAGGCTCTTGGATTCAGAAAGAAACTTCCCTGTTCTTGTTCTTTTTTACCCGTATTTCAGCCCACCATGAACGTGAGCCGAGCTGAACGAAGGCAGAGCATCCTGCCAAGGCTGCAGATAACCTAAGCCACCAGGTCTGGGGAGGGGAAAGGCCCAGCCCCTACAACCTGCCCCAGGACACACCTGCAGCCCAGCGAGGCTCTGTTTTGTCCCCAAGCACAATGCTGTAGGGCACAGCCCTGTGCTCATCGAGGTTCCCGCAACACCGAGTGGGAGTCGTGGCCATCCAAAAGCACAGGACCTGCCTGAAGGGACGCATCCAGGACATTGTGTGTGTGCTCAGCACCACTGCAAGCCATGGGGCCCGCTAGGTTTAGGGCACCAGGACCGCATGCCCTGCCCACGCTGCACACCAGGACCACCAGCACGCACACGTCTCCTTCTGCCAGCACTGCCGAGGGCAGAGGCACAGGGGAAGGTGACATTTTGTAGCCACACCACAGCATCCTCGGGGATGCTCAGCCCTTGCTTTCATGCTGTTGCCACACAGTTGTACCTGCACGAAGCTCAAACATGAGCTTTGCCCAAGAAAGGCCAGACATGGATCTGTGTGGTGCAGGGACTGTGGGGACATGGTGGCAGCACTGCTGGGTGCACCCTCCCTCTGGTCCCTGCTGTCCCAGAGCCACCATGGCCCCAGGGAAGCTCAGTCTGGGATGTGTGGCACCTCAGCACAGCTCACACCCCATCCCAGACCAGCAGCCAGCCAAAAAGCTACAGCAGGAGATGTAAAGAATGACCATGGCACAGGACAGACTATAAACTGCCATCCTCCCGCGTCCCCTTTTGCTCCACAATTCTCCAGGCTCACCTCCACCCATCCGGGGGCACTGGAAGTTGTGCTGGGACTTGAGGCTTCCTGCACCCTGAAAAAAAGCCTGGCAAGCAGGAAAAAAAAAAAAAAATCCAGCTTTTGGTAAGAGTTTGGACAAGAGGTAGATCCCACAGGCAGCTGAAGATCACCCACATCTTCCAGCACAGCCCTGCTTTAACCAGGATGAAAATGGGACACCAAAAAAAAAAACCTTTTTTTTTTTTTTTAAAAAAAAAAGGGGGGGGGGAAGCAGAGGTGCTAGCAAGTTTTTCCTTTGTATATCAACCAAGAAAACCCTCAAACTCCACACTTTTGGGACTTCACACGCAAACAAACAAGAACATTCAATAGGAAACTCTAATTTTGTTTGGAAATGTCATTTCCAAATCGCACATGAGAAATCATGCTTCGTCCTGGCCCTGCTGACAGGCAAATATTTATCCCCACAAAATTTCCACATAAACCCGTCCCTGTTGTCAGTAGGTCTGGACGCCGGCAGCAGAACGGCCACGGGACGGGAGGAGGCGGCGCAGGGACACGCAGCCCTGCCCGGCGGGGTCACGGCACAGCCCTGCGAACACCACCCGCCTCCTCGAGCCCCGCTTTGAGGCAAGATTCAGGCTTTTCTGACACATTCATAGCGAGTATCTGATGTTTTTTCAGAACTCCTGGTACCGTTTTTTCCGAGGCATTAAATGCAGGGCCCTGCTCCTGAGCCCCGCAGCACTCCATCATGCAGCCCCGCAGCTCTCCCTCTGTCGGGATCCCGCCGACAAACATTTCTCAGTCTATTCGGAGGAGTTGTTCCTTTGCTCCGTGTTTGGATACTTACAAAGCCATTACCATCTCTCGCATGCAAATCCATCATCAAGGCTTCGAACTCCAGAGAAGTTCCCCCCAAAAAACGATTTTCCACTCACCATGCAGCCTGCCAGGCTCTGTTCTTCCACTCTGCCTCCCTCCATCCATCGAAATACATTTCAGCAAGTTCCGAGGCCAACAGAAGAAACAGATGGCAGCCTGAAGAGGTGGTGATTTTTTTTCTGGAGGGGTGGGGAGCGTGGTGAGGGATGCAGCAAAGAGCTGACCTCCTCCTGGCTGTTTGGAAAAGCCAAGCTGGGGCTGCAGGCACCAGTGCCCCTTTGGAGCAAGACGCCCAGACCCCATTCTGCAAAGCCCTCGAGCCTCGGAGGGCTGGGGGGGAGCAGAGAGCCAGAGCTCTGCGCTGATCCCCACCTCTGCAAGCCTCTCTCCATGCCCTCAGCACTGCCCTGAGCCCACACTCACCGTTAGCCCCCATTTTCCAAGGGCCCTGCTCACCAGCAGAGCCCCGCATCGCACCGATGGCTCCTGGCGGGGACCACAAGCTCCCCAAAATCACCCACAGAGCAGCTGCAGGTGTGAAATGCCAAATTTGCTGCGGCCACACGGGGTGAGGGGGATGCAGACCATCAACCGTGCCCCAGCCCAGGGCACAGCACCCCTGGGGCAGGCACCAAGCGTCCATGCGTCTCGCCGCAGCCATCAGCGGGTCGGACACATGGGGAGGATTGATGAAGGGATGCGGCCAGATGGAGACAAATGGCCTTGAGGAGTGAACGATCTCTCCCTTTCAAGGGGGACAGCAATTAATTTATGAATTGGGTGAGTCAGGTTGCCAAGCAGCTTCGATGCTCTTTGGGTTTTGTTTTTTGTTTTTTTTTTTTTTGCGTGTGCTGGTGAGTGATTGCACAGCTGTTGGAGGGGGAGAAAGAGTCCACAGAGCCAGAGTGATGCTCCATGCTGGAGGCAGCCAGCAGCAGGACCAGGCTGCTGCCTGCACAACACGGGGGCCTCGCCCCCCCTATGTCACCCACGGGGGCCTGGAGCCCTGTCCCATACCACAGGAGCAGGCAGAAGCCCCATCCCAGGCCCATGGCCCAGCGCAGATGCAGTTCATCTTCTTTCACCCCTTGTATATTTTGGTAGGACCTACAGAAAGTCACGGAGAGCTGCAGGGAGGCAGGGTGGTGGCTCTGGGGACGTGGGACGGGACCTGCCTGGTGGTTCAGCCCCGGCTCGCCGAGCTCAGACCCGCAGACACGGCTCCCCTGCACTCCCAGCGTTACAGGTGCTTGGAGGGTTTTCAAGACACGCAGCAATTTCCTGCCCGAAGCAGTTGACAAATCTGCGCAGAAACTGGAGAAGGCCTCATGTTTCAGAGAGCCGACTGCTCAGGGCTCCTCTCCAACACACCGCTTTGCCCCAAACAGAAGGGGAAGAGGTTGGGTTAAGCACTCCTCTCTTTCCTATAGCCATGTGGCTTTACCCTTAGGACAGATGCTGCATCCACCCACAAGGTCTGCAGCAAGCTCGTGCAGCAGCCACATGCCCAGGAGGCACCCCCAGCCCGGTGGGGGTCCCATCCCCATCCCACCAGTGTTTCCAGCCCCTACTGCCCTGCACCGCCCCAGGGGTCCCAAAGCAAGAGGTGATGTTGCATGCAGATGGCCGTTTTGTGGTGGCTTGCCCAAAGCCATCCTCTCCCCATCCAAATGCCACAACTGTGGCCAGCAGTGGCCACAGTCCACAGTGGCCAGCACCGCCAGCAGTGCCCCGCACGCCATCAGGACCCGTCATCTGCTCCTGCTTCAGCTCCTGCCTGTGCAAGGGAAAGCTCCCAGCCCCTGGGAGACACCCAAGGCCAACCGATGCACAGACAACAGAGCAACAAACCCATGAACGCAGCACAAAAGCCTTTCTTCTAACCATCCTCAAGCAAACCACGGACAAGTAATGCATGATTTGCACCCTTGGTGTAAGCAGCACTGGTCCCAGTAGGGTCCACAGCCAGGCGCAGAAACCCCCTGGGAGTACAGAACACAGGCCTGCATGCTCAGCCCCAAAGATTTGCCACCGAGCAGCTCCTCCAGCAACGAGACAACCATGGAAAAAGTCAAAAATAGTTAATTCAGCCCACAGCTGGGATCTTCATAGCAAACACAAGGATCAGGAGGAAAATAGAAAGAGAAAAGCCTTACCTTGTATCAGCCTCAGCCTACAGAGGCCTTGCAGCGACCACCCCTGGGCTCAGCACCTGCAGGCAGTCTTCATCCGGAAAGGCTCGTGGAGGGGATTTTACCCCTCACAGGGCTGACAGACAGCTGCTTTGGGGTGGAACTTGGTAAATACTACATTGCAGAGACCCGGTATTACTGATTTGGGGAAAAGGCTGGGAGGGGCAGAGGGGACAAAGAGTAGTTGTCTCCAAGAGCGGCCTCAGGGCATTTGAAGAGGAAGGATGCTACAAATTCACACAGCAGTGAATTCGCAGCATCCTTCCTCCTCAAATTCCCTCTGTATCGGCTGTCCTTGCAGATTTTCCACAGCCTGCAAGATGCACCCAGCACCAACACCTCCCGGCCACCAGCACCTCGTGCAGGACCACGACCTGGCACAGGGCAGTGCCACCACAGGCCCTGACACACGGCACAAAGGGCATGCCAAGGAGGTGACCCGTGGTGTCTGCAAACAGGGGGGACACCCAGGGTGCAGGTACCAGCTCCAGGGGAGGCAGCAAATCCCTGGGGGCTGCGGTGACACCCCTACATGGCCCAACACAGCTCTGGGAATTTTTTCGATGAGCTGTCCTGCTGCTGCCCTGACATCCCCTTGCTCCGTGACCTTTCTTCCCGCAGAGAAATCCCAGCCCCAAGCGGCTGAGTCAGCTGTAAATGTGTAAATCCCCAGCATCGATCAGGCTGTGAACGTGGAGCTGCGGAAGGGGAAGCAGGCTGCTCGAGGCTCGGCACGGAGGGAAGGCGCCGTGAGCCACAGCAGCACCGAAGCACACACAGACTCAGGGTGCAGAAACCACCCAGGAGGTCCCCAAAAGCACCATAGATTGAGGTGAATCATGGAAACAAGTGAATTAGGGAAAGACACCTTTTGCTAATTGAATCCAAATGCAAAGCTAGCAGTCCCCTCTCTTCCCTACAGAGCAAACTTGGACCATGCAGCCCCCAGGAGCTGCAGATGCCCAGCACAATGCTGCTGGTGGGGTGAGGTAAAGCCAGCCTCCAGCAGCTCCCAACGTGGCAGCAATGCCGTCCTCTCCTCATCCATCCTCATCAGTGCTCATCATTGCCCCCACCTGCTCCCTCGTGCCCCCTCTGTGCTCGCCCCTCTCTCGTTTCCTTCCCTTCCTCTGCTCTGCATTGAAAAACCTTCCTTGTGGCGGGCCACAACAATGTAATTCACCCCAGTAGAAAAAAAAAAACAAAACAGCCCTTTTTCAGCCTAGCTGCTTCTGGTTCCCCAAGGGACGAGGCGTGACCTTAGCTAAAGGACTTTCCTGCTGGGGTAGGAGGGTTTCAGTGAGGATCAGCCCCATAAGTGCTGCTTTGGTGGTGCTGTGGGGTGCAGCAGGGCTGGCCGGGTGCGTGGGGAGGGCCCGCGGAGCACCCTCATCCCCCCGTGGCTCCCCATCTGCTGACTTTTGGCCCCCCCTCCAGTTTCCTCCCCAGAAGCCGGCCGTGCGCGAGCCCACAAGGCGCAGATTTCTCCGATTAAGCAACGCCGGGCGGCCTCTCCCCTTTCATTTTCAGCTGCCTCTTCCTCCCAGGCCCCAGAACCTGCCTCAAGCATCCGGCACCGGCCGTGCCCCCACCATGGAGCCGAGCGCACGGGAGCCCCTGGTGAGGAAGCCGAGCTCCTCGTACCGAACCTTCCCCGAGGGCGTCAGCAAGAGGCTGGACAAGGAGTACCTGCGGTGAGGGCCGGGGCCGTGGGGTGGCCGTGTGCCCCGTTTTGGGGCTGGGGAGCGGGTGGGAGAGCTGCTGCCCACTGCTTGCTGCTCCCTGGGTGTGTTTTGAGGGGGTCTCATCGTGCCCAGGGTTCCCGGTGCTGTGTGTGCCTGCCTGGGAGAGCAGTGGGTGGGCTTTGGGGTGTCTGACACTTGTAGGACATGGGGTCCTGCTGTGGGATAGGGGGCCCTGAGAGAAGCCCCCGTCGCTCTGCTGTGAGCTTCTGCTTTTCTCAATTTGTTTCTTGGCTGACAACCGCCCAGCCACCTGGAAAGCATCGGTGGCACCCACGGAGCTGGGTCCTGCTCTCACCCACCCTGGGGGCCATACAGCCCTGGCACGATGGGCAGACACAGCACGGCAGAAGCAGCTGCTGCTTGGCTCAGAAAAACCCCACCAGCCAGGGCCTTTCCCCAGGAAAACCCCTCCGTGGCTGGCCGGGAGCCTCGGCAAAGGGCAGGGCTGGGCTGCACGGGGGAAAAGACACAAAAAAGGGCGAGATAAACTTCCCATCATGTGCCGTGGTGGTGTCCGACGCATCCTCCTCGCTCTGTCCCCTTCAGAAGCCTCCACAACAAGCGGCTCTACCTGGCCGTGTTCGCTGCCGTCCTCGGGAATTTCAGCTTCGGCTTCGCCCTGGTTTACACCTCACCCGTGATCCCCGCTCTGGAGGCTCACCCCAACCCCGCGCTGAGGCTGGACCGGCACAAAGCGTCCTGGTTCGGGGTGAGGAGCAGGCTTGTCCCTACTGGGAGGGTGCAGGCAGGGACAACGAGGACCCACCGAAGCCTCCCCTCTCTCTCTCTCTGTGTCCCCGCAGTCGGTGTTCACGCTGGGGGCGGCGGCGGGGGGGCTCAGCGCCATGCTCCTCAACGACCGCCTGGGCCGCAAGCTGAGCATCATGTTCTCGGCGGTGCCCTCCGCCGTGGGGTACGCGCTGCTGGCTGGCGCCCAGGGCATCGAGATGCTGCTGCTGGGCCGCGTGCTGACGGGCTACGCCGGCGGCGTGACATCTGCCTCCATCCCGGTAATATGTCCCAGGAGGGAGTTTGCCAAAGGGGGTGGAAGGCGGGGAGGTAAGGGGGGTGCAGGAGTTGAGCCCGGGGTCTTCTGCTTCTTTGGAGGCATCAGCAGAGCTTCAGGGCTGCGGCTGGATATAGGGGATGGGGAGGATGCACCGGGTTAGCGGCTCCCCGCACGGCCAGCCTGAGCTGATCCCGTGCTGCTGGGTTTTTTCTGTCCACAGAAAGTGGAAGGCAGCTCCTTGTTCCCTGCCCTGTTCCTCCCCGGTGCTAGTTTCCTCCATTTATCAAACAAAACAGAGGAAGGGGAGGATTGAGCAACCCTCGGGCACGTCTTTACAGTAACTGGAGTCTGGGCATGCGCTTCTCCCGCACCAGGCGAGGATGGGTGCGGGAGGGATGGGTGCCACAAGGCTCTCCTGCCCTGCTGCAGGACCAGCTCCTGCAGATTTCCCCTCCCAAAGGACAGGTTTCCCAGCACTTTGGGTTTTCCCTGGCTGTGAGGCACGGCAGGACGGGTTTTGTTGGTGCTGGCTGCATGCTGCAGCTCCGCTGTGCGCGCTGTCCTGCTGCAGGTCTACATCTCGGAGATCTCCCACCCCGGTGTCCGAGGCATGCTGGGCGCTTGTCCTCAGATCATGGCAGTGCTGGGCTCCCTCATCCTCTACGCGCTGGGCAAGTATCTCGGTGTTTGGCGGGCAGGAAAGCCCCTAGGGAAGGCAGGTTTATTTTAAACAACTTTCCTAGTGGGCTGATGGATCCGTTCCCCTCGCAGCCACCACCACGGGCGTGCAAGGGGCTCCACCGAGGCTTTGTCAGAGCTGAAGAGCAGCACACCATGAACTCTTGTTCTGGTTTTCCCCTCTCTGGCTTTGTTAAATCTCTGTTGTTGGGGTGCCCACACTGAAGCAAGGCCGGGAGGCTTCTCCCTGTGCTTTCCCTTCCTAACCTGGCTGCCTCCCGCAGGGCTGCTCCTGGACTGGCGCTGGCTGGCCGTGGCAGGGGAGGTGCCGGTGCTGGCCATGATCCTCCTGCTCTGCTTCATGCCCAACTCGCCCCGGTTCCTGCTCTCCCGGGGGAAGGAGGACGAGGCCCTGCAGTCACTGTGCTGGCTGAGGGGCAAGGACACGGACTATGCCCGGGAGTACGAGCAGATTAAGGACAGCGTGAGGAAGCAGGTGAGGAGAGGACGAGGCTCACCTCCAGCACGTGGGAGATGTGATACGAAAATGGTCAAGTCCAGCATCCTCTGGGCATCTGAGCTGCTTCCTGGGTGCTGTGGCTGTGCCCAAGGGACTAATATCTTGTCTTTCTGACTTTGTCCCCCTCCAGAGCCGGCGGGTTTCCTGTGCTGAGATCAAGGACCCCTTCATCTACAAGCCCATCCTGATTGCCGTGGTCATGAGGTTCCTGCAGCAGCTCTCTGGGGTCACCTGTGTCCTCGTGTACCTGCAGCCCATATTCAAGAAAACGGCTGTCATCCTGGTGAGCTCGAGTTGCCCTGTCATCAGGGATGTCTGCCCTTTCCTGGGTCTCCCCTCTCAGCTTCCCCATGGCTTTTGCTGTTGCAGAAGCCGGAGTACGATGCGGCTCTTGTCGGCCTGGTGCGTCTGTTCTCGGTAGCGATTGCTGCTGTGTCGATGGATAAAGCTGGCAGGAAGATTCTCCTCTTTGTGTCGGGTAAGTCTCTCTGCCACGATGTGCAAGGGCAATTGTTCTTTAGCTATTTCCAGCAGCTCTGCAAATGTGCAGGAGTGGGAATTTAACCACACGGGGCTCAGGAGGGGTCTCTGGTGGTGGCTCAGCTCCTGAGCAGAGGTGACTCCAGGGGCTTGGACGAAGGCACAGAAGGGTTCGCTCACCCCTCAGCCCCATGGTGCTGTTGCATCTCTCCACAGCTGGTGTCATGCTGGCCTCCAACCTGACCATGGGGCTCTACATCCACTTCATGCCCTCTTCTCAGAACGGCACCATCACCAACAGGACCCTGGCGAGCTCTGCCAGCCCTCCTACGGAGTCCATCAACTACATCACCCTCATCCCCCTCCTGGCTACCATGTTCTTCATAATGGGTAGGTGCAGGGGGCGAGAGCCCAGGACCACAGCACGGAGCAGGAAACCAGCCTGGGGGATATTTCTCCTCCGAGGCAGGGTGATATGGGGCGAGGAGTTTGGGATTGGGATCGGGAGGCTGAGAAAAATGGCATTTGAAGTCGCTTTTCAGGACTGAGAGTGTACATGGGGAAAAAATAATGACCGACTGACAGGGGAGCAGGGCAGGATTGTGTAGGGCTTTCCTGTGCTCCCCTAAGGGGCTCTGAAGTCTCAGCAGCCTCACCTCACCCTCTCCTCCCCTGCAGGCTATGCCATGGGCTGGGGCCCCATCACCTGGCTGCTGATGTCGGAGATCCTCCCTCTGAAAGCCCGGGGGGTGGCCTCGGGCCTCTGCGTGGTCGTGAGCTGGCTGACAGCCTTCACCCTCACCCAGTTCTTCCTCCGGGTCGTGGTGGGTACTGTCCCGGGGGGTGTCCGAGAGCTCTTCCTCAGAGCCCCCCAAGCTGGCTCACATTTGCTTTGTGCCCCACTTCTCAGGAAGCCTTTGGCCTCGAGGTGCCGTTCCTGTTCTTCGCTGTCATCTGCGCTGGGAACGTCTTATTTACGGGCTGCTGCGTCCCAGAAACCAAAGGCAGGTCCCTGGAACAGATTGAGGCCTTCTTCAGGACAGGGAGAAGGTCGTTCATGAGGTAGGAGCTGGAGGTGGAAGCTGGAGGTCTCCGAAGATGGTGCTTTCCCCCCGCCCAGGGAAGAGGAACAGGCAGCAGTGACTGTATTGCTTTGGACATGGATATTGCCAGCCCAGACTCTACCTTCTCTTCCCAAATCACTCAGCACTACCCGGTGCTCTCAGGGCACCACGTCAGCCCAAGGCATGGGACTGTGTAACCATTGCCAGGCTGGGACTAAAAGCATCCTGGAAACTAAAACGTGTGGCTGTGGACAAGAAACCTCGCACGTCCTTAGCGCAGCAGCCACCCAAGCAGCCCCAGAGCCCCCAGGCTCTGGCTGGAGCAGAGTTAACAGCTGTAGCTGTGCTGGCACCCTTTCAGCATGTAGTTGCAAGAATAAAGCAGTTTTGCCTCCAAGTGCACGACGTTGCCTTGGTTTGCAGAGAGGAAAGCTGCAGGGGGATGGGAGGGAAGAGGCAGGCAGGGGCTGTGGCTGGGGGATCACAGCACCCTGCAGCCTCCCATGTGGGTCTCGTGTACTTAAAGATTTCAAAAAAAGGCAGAGCCAGATATTTTTTTTTTTTTTTTTTTATAAAAAAGCTGCCACATTTTATTGCTCTAAAAACACACGTTACACTAGGAGCCTAACGAACAAGACCAACTACAGTTCACAAAGAAAATTCAAGACACAACACACAGCATGGGAACAGACAGACATTCAGCTGTAGTGCAAGTGATTCCCTGGAGGAAAGACACAACAGGTACAGACTACGTTGTAGTGGGGCAGGTCCTTCCCACCCCAGGGTTTTACTCATCCATGTCAAAGGAAGGTGGCTGTGCCCCATCACAGCTGGGTGTAGAGCCTCCACCTCCATCACTGAGATTTCAGCTGCATAGTTAGTAGCAAATTGCTCTCAGCCCTTTCCTGATGTCTTGCAAGATTAAGGTCTTTATTTATGATTTTTTTTTTTTAAGAACACAACCCTGGGTAAAGCACAGCTGCAGGAGGTGGTTATGGCTGTGAGGAATGAAGGCCTTGCTGAGTATTGCATCCAACCTAACTCTTCCCAAAGGGGCAGAACAGCACAGGCTGGGCTTGGAGATCATTTGCCTGAGCATTTGCCAGCCTGCTGAAATGCACTTGGCAACCTGAGGGCCTGTGGCTATGCTTGTGTCCTCCTGTTCCTGATACACTTCAGCCTGCTGTGACAAGGATTTGGGGGGCAACAGAGCATATTTGACCTGAATCTCAGGAAACACTAAGTGCTATGTAGATCCCCTGCAGCAGAAGGTGCACCTCACCATGGAGAAGATGTGCTTTATCAGAGGATTAATTTAAAGCAGCCTAGGACAGAGGAAGAGAGATGGGCCAAAATCAAAACCACAGAGAAATGTCAGTATTAGACCAAACCTCTGCAGCCGAGACCTGTTTCCAGAAAGATGTCCAGCCCTGGCTGGAATATGACTGTTTCTAAGCATGGCCAGATTACAAGAGCTCTCAAGAGCCTCTGCTTTCCACTGACCTTCAGAAGATCAGGATCTCTGGCAGCCCTGTCCTAGAGCATTCTCTTTCTCACATGGCTATGTACCAGGTCTTGATATCTTCACTTCAGTGAAACCCTTCCCTGCAGACAGTGGATGTTTTTTTCCTGAGAAAAAAAAAATGACAAAGATGAATTAAGCTTCCCAGGGCTTGGCCTAAGGAGCAAATGCCCGAACCACACTAGAGAAGTATTTTCTGAGTGATCTCCTTTATTCCACAAAGAAAGCGTGAGGGTTTTTGCTACAACATTTAGAGTCTGAGAAATCACGGGGGCTTTTTCCAGAGGTAGAATGGTCTTTTTATTCACTGCACACACAGAAAATCAATTGGTGTTACAAAACCAGCTCCTGTTCTGAGCAGCAAGGTCTGGGTACGCAGCAGAAAGGGAGCTTCTGCCCTTCTCTGCATGCCCAGGGGAGAACCCCAGGGGAACGGGGAGCTTATATGCACAAGTGCAGTAATTTCTGGGACTGAATGGGACACGGAGGGGTTGCATGTTGTATAAATGCACTTGGGTAAGAGAAGTGCACAGCTCAGACAGTGAATGGTGTAACAGTCCACTCCCAAGTGCACACTTACTGCTGGTTCCCAGCCGTCTTTCCATACTCGCTGTAGTCAATGCACCACCCGCTACTGAGGTCTCACATAAAATTTCTGCCCCCTTCTCTCCCAAGAGGCCTCCAGAACCTCCTCCATGGAGACCCCTTAGATCAGCCCTCCAGCCTGCACACTGCCAGCTAGCACTGGGCTGATCCTGTAAAATCGCTAGAGCAGGACTTTAACTTCATTATTCTTGCACAGCTCCTAGCCCCCTGCCTCTAAACACAACTAATAACCACCATGCACTGTGAATGGGCACCTTAACTACTGTGATACTACTACTCTAAAGGTCTTTTCTATCTCCACAAAAATAGCCTCACACCGAGGTGAGACCAGCCACTAACTCAACACCACCCCGAAAGCCATGGGTGCTGCAGGCCCTGCACGCAGACTTCACCGGACCAGCAGCAGCCGCATCTGGCTTGGGTCCTGCTACATCACAGCCAGCCACTATTCCCCACAGCACCCTCTCCAGACGTGCTCACCCCGATATTGCTGCATCTGTAGAGTCAGCGCTCTCCGAGCACAGCTCCCAGACACCTCCTGTTCAGGCAGGCACGGAGACGCTGAGCAGAACCAGAGGCGATAAGCGCCGTGGCCACAGGATCCAGCTCAGCTCTTGCAGAAGAGTCCCTGAGGCTCATTTCCAACAAAAGCACACCCACAGCTCGGAGCTGGGCTTTGCATCCTGCTAATGGTGGCAGAGCAATGCAAGTTATTAGCTTGCCTGGTCCAAGCTGGTGGCTGCGATACTCAGCGTGATGGCACTGCTGGCACCCCAGGGACTTCTGCTGCTGGAGCTGACATGCAGAGGTGAGCCAGGAGGCAGATAAAGCCAGCAAGAGTCCTGCCATCCTCCTGGTTCGTCCCTGTGGGTGTAGATCAGACTGCAAGGGTTATCTATCGCCTCTGCTTTGCCTTCCACCTGCGGAACTACTCGCAGAGCAAAGCAGTCGCTACCAAAGACATGCGCATCGCTACGTGGGTCAGTCCTCTACTAAACACTACTTAACTCCCAAACCCCTCGAAATCTACTTGGATGTCCTGCTTGCCAGGCAGGACTCTGCAACGCAGCCACCCCATGAAGGTACTGGGGACAGGAGGAGCAGAGAGGCTATGATCACTGAGGCTTCACTCGGAGGTGTCCTGGGGTGCATCCCCCTGTGCCACCCCACTGCCACAGGCTGGGGTCCCTGCGCACGCACGCACAAGGAAAGCCAATGTCCCACATATTGCATGCAGCCACAGGACCAGCCCGGAGCTGGGGGCTGCAAAACGGCAGAGGCTTGATTGAAACAAGCTGCATCTGGGCTGGCGGTGCCTATTCGGCGCCCCAGACAAGCTGGTGTCAGAGCAATTACAGCTCAGAGGCCCCGGGGGAAAAGGGGCTTAGCACGAAGCGGCTGCCCAGCATCCAGCTGCGAGGGGCTGTGTGTGCAAATAAAGCCAGGCCGCATTCCTGCCTGGTGCAAATCTTCACACCTCCCTGAACGCCACGGAAGAAACAAGAAATGCCATTAGCTGGCAGCTTAGCCCCCCGGCCCCCAGGGGCTGCACTGCTCCTGCTGCAGCGCCCGCATGCACCAGTACCTGGCCACCCTCTCCTGCAGCTTCTGACGATGAACAGCACCCAGCCACCAGCTGCACGACCCCTCTGGCACCCCAGTAATTCAAATGGGACCACAAAGAGTCAGGAGGCAGCAGGAGCCCAGCTCCCAGCGCAGGACGGTGACAAGAGGCTGCCTCTGCTCGCCAGAGCTGCCCCCTGCCTTCACCAAGCACAAACCCTGCGTCCCAGCAGGGAAAAGCAAATCCGGTCACATCGGCATCCATAAGACAAAGGGATCGAAGGGCAGCACACTTTCCAAAAGTCTGAGAAACACGATGAAGGCTGAAATAGGATTTTCCAGTATCCCAGTTACAGCAGCCAGGGTTCTCCCTGGGTCCAGAGAGAGACCCCCAAAATGAGACAATGCTTTCCTTCAAATGACAGGGAACAGAGAGCTCCTTTCTCCTACATTCAGAGAAAACGAGGCCCATCAGAACACATAAATATGTAGAAATAAGTTATTCGCCCTTTTCCTAATTAAAACAAAAAGCAGTTGTGTAAAAACAAATAAATTAACCCCCCCAGAAGAAACTGTGATGAGAAGCGTGAGACCTGGACCTAGTGAGCAGTTCTGTTCTGCCTGACACGACACAAACAGAATATGACAGAGCTTGGAATAAAGCAGCAAAACACCCAGGACAATAACCTGCTATCCCCACCGAACTGGTACAGATTTCTCTCTGTTTGCAAAGGCAGGATATGCCACCTCCCCATACAAAACCAGCCCAGGACTGATGCAAAAAAGCATGAGCCCAATGAGAACAACTGTACCAGATAAGCAAAAAGCAGGTCCCACATGCAGAACAGGCTGCAGGAGCACACATGGGAAGGGAGAGATAGCAGAGCACAGTCCCGGGCTCACGAGAGAAGGATGCTCACGCACATCAGCAACTATTACACCAGGAAAAAAAATAAAAGAAAAGAACCGTTGGCTCAAGCAATACTATCTTCTTTCAGCTGAGGTAAAGCAAACCTCCCTTCCCCTCCTCCCCAGTAAAAAGGTGAAGCTTAAGACAAGTACCCTTGTTCAGACTAAGTAATTAATGTGTATAATTCAAGTAAATTGTAGAAACTGCCTGAAGCTGTAACCAGAGGAAGGGGAGACTGTACTTTACAGTTCCCCGGATCTGCCCCAGCGTCTCTCGCAGCTTCTCTGCAGCGTGGTCATTGTCTTCATCTGGGATTTTTGCTGGAAGCCCTTTACTGCGCAGTGATGTCTGATGCCCAGCCTAACTGGACCCATACTAAACCAAGCGTGAGCATCACCAGGTCCTGCTAAATGCTGGCTTAGTATTTTGTGCCTGGGAAGTGCCACACCAGAGCGCGTTACTTTAAAACGTGTAACATGACCAGTGGAGCCAGGCAGCTCCAAGAACAGTTCCCAGTGAGTGTGTTGCCCACACTCAGTCCCCAGCAAAACAGGGCAGGCTCATTAACCAGGCATCAAAAGAGAGAAAGGCTACGTGTTTAGGCTTGTACAGCAGCACTCAAAGGGCCAGCACCTCTGCAGGGAAAAAAGAAAAAGAACAAAAAAGAAGAAAAAAGAAAAAAAAAGGAGGGGACTGTGAGATATTTGGTTCAGTGTTAAACCTCTGAGAGGGTGAGAAGAGAGCCACCAACGCGCTGAGGTCTGGCTGCTGGTGTGGGAGGAGGGCACAGCCCGCCCCAGCCCCTGAGATTTCCAGTTGCTGCCGTGTCCGGGGAAATAGCAGAGTAACAGAGAAGGGAGCAGGCAGAGGGAAGGGCAGAGTGGGTTTCCGTATCTTCACCAACACCTCAGTGTCCGTGTGAGGTTCCCCTGAGCTCAGGGGCTTCAGAGGGCCTGTCCTTCCAGGGACCCCGTGAGCTTCTCTTCATCCATCTGCTTCTGCTGCTGGTGGATGCGGGCGTAGGAAATGGCATCTCCCCTGCAAAGAGAAGGGACAGCGAGGGGATGTGAGCTGGGAACGGACGGGGTGCAGGACGGGGTGGAGATCCACCTTCCCCTCCCCTCCCCCAGCAGGCAGATCTCTTACTTCTTGCCGAGCGCCGATAGGCCGTAAAGCACCCCGGTTGCAAACGCGATAGCATTTCCAAAAAGCGTGGTCAGCGTCAGGCTGAGCATGACAGGGAACACCGCCATCCTGAAAGAGAGAGAGGCAGCCCCGTGCTGGGTTGGGGAACGCAGCACCCGAAACGCCCAGCGCCCGGCCCCGGGAGCATCCTCACCCGCAGTAGAAAGCAGCTTTCTGCCAGGGCCGCAGCTTGTCCGCCCTCGCAGACACGGCGTTGGCGAACTCGATGAACTGGCAGCAGAAGGGGGCTTCGCACAGGAACAGGACGAAGGCGTTGAGCCTCCAGGCAGAGCACACGAGAGTTAACCCTGCCCCACAGCGAGGGGCAGCCCCAGCCACACCAAAGCAGCAGCACGCAGCGGGGCTGGACCCCGCTTCCCTCTCCCCCCTTCTTGGTAATTCCCAATCCCTGGCCCCAGATTTATTTTGGGTAAGGTTACTGCAGTATTTACCTAAAAACGGGTGGAAAAGGGGGTAAGGAGAGAAGAGGAATATAAAGGGGGATATAAATAGGATAAGGCCCGTGTCTCCACCTGTTTGACTGAGCAAGAGCTGGCAATTCCCAGCTCTGCCCCTCGCTCCGTGGTGCCAAATGGACAGAATCACAGGGTACCCAGAGCTGGAAGGGACCCCCAAGGATCACATCTCCATCCCAGCAGAAAAAAAAAAAAAAAAAAAAGAACAGAAACTCCACTCACATCATCCACACGCCAGCTGCTATGTTCAGGGGGTTGATGGTGACGCAGTTCCACAGACCAGCAAAGGCACAGGCTGGAAGGCAAGAAGAGGCTTTCGGTGACCACAACGACCCACGGGACAGCGGGGCCAGAGGCTGGCTGGCAGGGCTGGCTTCTCCCAGCTCCAGCCTGCCCTGCAGCCACATCAGCAGGGTTGTGCCTTCCCCATGGCACCCATCTCAGAGCAGCACGCGGAAAAGTTCAGCAAAAAAAAATTACTTGCAGCCCTTTCAGGCTGAAAATAAAGGAGAGGTGAACCCGGTCACACACTGCTGGTTCTGTGCAACTTTCAGAGAGGGGCAGAAAAGAGCCAGTTTGGGGTCTCTGCTAATACAAATGGAAGTGGATGCTGGCTAAAGCAAGGCCCAGAATAGCTCCTGCTCTCCTGAATTCGTAATGCCAGGAGAGGAAGCCGCCAGCAGCCAGGCTGCAGGCACCCACCTCCTGCCTCATTAAACTTGCAAAGCGCTCCCTGCACTCGATATGGCCCCTTTCCCCCCGCTGACACCGAGAAGCTGCTGCTCACCTGGGAACCCGAGCCCACGGGGGGGAGAGCGGTGAGGCAGGGGCTGCGTCCCCACTTGTTTAATGCACAAACACGGTGCAAAACTGCAGCTGAAATTATACAGCCCTGAAAGGCTGGCCTGGGATGTGCTGCTGCATAATGAAGAGAGCGGTGTGAATCTGAGAAGACCAGCCTGCGTCTAGGTATTTCTGAAGTCTGCTCATGTTTTGCTAAGGGAATCCCTGAGCAGGGCTGCTGTGAGCAGTCCTGACCTTCAAAAGCTTGGCACGCGCTTGCAAGGTTTCCTTCAGGCATCCACTGCTGAATCCTCAAGGTTTCCTCAAGAATATTTATTTACCCTTATTTACCAGAGTGGGAAACAGAGCTGCAGGCCTATGATAGGACCAGGCTGAGGTCACCCCACGAGCAAGCGGCCCCCTGATTTTAGAAAACAACCAAACAAGTTTATTTTTAGACACTTCCTGGGACTGTCCCATAGGACCCAAAATCTCCTGGAGATTCCTGCAAGAACAAGATCCCAACAGAGCAGAAATGCCAGAGGACACGCTACCAGCCACACTCCGAGGGCACTTCTCATCCTCCCATCACAAAGGGATCAGTGTCCCTGCACTGTAGGGGGAAACTGAGGCACTGGGGTGGGATGATGCAGACATGCAAACAGACGGAGAGCTGGCAAAGCACCAGCGAGCAGGATTGCAAGGAGCAGCAGGCAGGGAGGTTTCTAACTCTGTGACCAACAAACCCTTGGATGCTCACGGAAGAGGAGCTCAGGGGACTTGTGACACTTGTGACAAGTCCACACCGTGGACTTGTAACACTTTGTCTTCACAGAAAAGCACACTTCTGAAAATAACCTTAAATGACTTTCAAGCATTTTATTATTAGCAAACAGCAAAACCCAGCAGCATTTTGACTACCACTGAAAGGGCCAGGGCAGAGCCCTGTTAACAGCACAGTGGAGCAGAGCAGGGCGTGAGGTTCAGAAAGCTACAAAATCAGCCTCAACCACGGAGCAAACCTAGGGAGGCAGAATGTTATTTCCCAAGCAGGACTTTGGCCCTACTATTTTTAAATTTCTTTTTACTCTAGTCAATCAGGGTTTCTCTTTGTCAGGGCTCTGGTTCAGTTTTTCGAGTTTTGTTTTCATCCCCAAACAACCCTTGAGCACTAAACGTCCTCGCAGGCGCCTCAGCGAAGCGATCGCCCCGGTTGCCAGCAGACTAATGACCCAGCAGGCCTGAGCTGAGCGAGTCCCTACGTCAGCACGAGCACCAACCAGCAGGAAAGGAGTCAAAGGTTTACAGTTGCAGGAGCACTGCACTCAGTGGTGGTTGCCAACAGCCACAGATAACGATTCGGTGACCTTCGGTCTCCTTTCCAGTGCAATGCATCCTGCGGCAGCCTGGCACACACTGGTCCCGCCGGGGCAGGATTGGCTCCTGCCTCTGTAGCCAAAAGGGACACGGAGCCAACCCAGAGACTTCTTTTTGCACAACAAAGCCTCACAAGAGGCTTCAAATTCAGATAATGCTCGATGGCACGTAAGCTATGGAAGACAGTCCTGCCATTTGTTTAACTGCTGTCCCGTCCTGAGGCCCTGGGGAAGCACAAATAACTGGGAGCTAAAATGAGGAAGTAAAAAAAGAAAAAAACACCACCCCCCACAAAGCCTCTATTCATTCCAAGCAGCTGGTCACTGTCCTCAATGCAACCCTATTTTTGCCCCTAGAGCATTTTACAAAAGCCTCAGACTCCCATCGTCCTTTTACAAATAGGAACACAAGGGGGAGAGGGGACTCGGTCACCAAACCAGGCTGTGCAGGAGCCAGAAACAGATCCCGAGCCTTGTTTGTCTCATTCATGCTCCACCTCCCAGCCCTTCTGACTCGATCTTGCTGGTTACAGGTGTTGGCACACAATAGGTGTCACCTCCCAGCTTCACCTCCACTGACAAAGTTTCTCATCCATCCTACAGGGAATTTTTCCTCCTGCACAAAGTAACCCAGCCCCGTAGCAGCCACAACCCAGATGCCCAAAAATCTTATAAACGAGTTCTGTTCCTTCACAGAGAGCTCTGAAATCAGAGGCATGCTCCAGCCTTGCCTAGTTATCAGTCAGCCCTTGTCCTAACAGGCCGCCTACAACGAGGCGATGCTGAACAAGGGGCATTTTGAGGATGCCTGTCACCAGCACGGAGGATTGCCTCCTTCCATGGCCTCCCGTGTCTCTGCTCCTAACAGCAGCCTGTGACCCCGGCTGCCACGGTCTCTGCCCCACAGACCCAAAAATTGAGACTGCCAGGCCACAGAGCAAGCTGGCTGACTCCCCGAATCATCAGCAATCCTCCCGCCTATTTCTTCTCCCAGACTCGCCCAAACACATAAAACTCTCAGCTTTCCTTTAAAAACAAGTCCTGAGTTCTCCAAGCTGTGAAGAAAAGCTTGAGAAAAGAATCCAAGTACAACTCGGCTGCTTTGAAAGCTAAAGATAGAGGGGAAAAATCTGCTTTCAAAGACTCGCGCTGCTTTTCAAGCCCCTCGCGAGCTGCTCTGGCACACGGCGAGCTGCTCAGAGCCACCTCCAACTCTGTACCCTCCATCTACATCCCCCAAGCTGTGTGTGGACCAAAGCCACGTGAAGGGTGCCGAGGCCACAGCTTGTGGGACCAACATCACCCCATGGCCCCCTCATGGGAGCTACCAGGGGACATGGCCCAGCTGGGCTCCAGGCCTCCTGCCCCCACCAGAGGCCTCCGGTAGGTGCTGCCCCATAGGAGCAGCCTTGTGGAATCTTTTCACACCTCTGGAATTTCGGCAACTAAGATGTAAAAGCAAGAGAAGCGTTATGTTTTATCAGCATAGCCAAAAAGGGCTTTAAAGGGGCTGCCCAGTGATGCCACAGTGCACGAGGTGGGCTGCAAAAACACCACAGCCTTGTACAGTCGAGTCCTGAGGCAGGAACAGGCATGGAAAAGGGGCAGGAAGAGAGAGGGATCAGACAAAACACTACAGCAGAGGGAATAAATCAGGGCTGACTGTACTGGCTGAGAAACACTCTTGTTTTACTAGAAGTCGTGGACCTGAAGCAGAAGGAATTCTCCATCCTGTGCTCTGCAGGAGATCAGACTAAGCGGTCATAACAGTCCCTCCTGCTTTTAAGAGCTATTAATCTCCTCACAGAATGTAGCAAAACAGCACTACGGGACAAGCTGATTTCTGGCAAAGGTGCAAAGACTCTTTCCCTGGGAAAATTTTTTTCGGCAGCAGGTAATTCACAGCGCAGCCAACTCACTTCGCTGTACGCTGTCTCCCATCTTCTGCGCGTCCAAGACTAAACCCCTTAAAAAACACACACCACTAACCAAGGTCATTACTCGCCTCCAGAAAACACAGCCAGGCCCTCCGTGATAAACGGCAGGAGTAAGAGGAAACATGCTGTGACGTCCAGAACAGGAAAGTTGCAGGAACACAAACACCTGACGGTCAGATGGGATGGAAGAAGCAAACCCCAGGGTCCCCGTTCACACCCTGCACCTGACCCCGCTGAGCGCCCTGAGCCCGGTGCTCGCAATAAAACCATTGTCTCGTTTATCTGCCCACGGCCCTCCTGCAGGTCCGGGGGCTTGGCCGCTGCTCCCACCACTCCCAGAGATGGGAGATGAGCTTTATCCAAGAAGAAACTCGAGGATTTGCAGATCCCCCCCGACACATCCCTTCTCCCAGGTACCAAAGTTCAGCGAGTTCAACAACCACGCAGCGCGCCTCTCACGTGCAAGCTGACATCACCCCGCTTCAGGCTCATCTTGTCTCATCCTCCTGCCCAAAACGCAGCCAACTACACGTGTGGAAGAGACGCAAACCTGCAACCCCAAACTATTGTCCCATGGCCCGCCTCCCCGTACACAAACACGGCCCAGGGACGGGCAGGCACGACCCCTGCCCCACGCTTTTGCATGCACGAGCAGAGCCAGTGGGGAACCCTTGGCTGCGAGGGAGGGGATACTTACACACGCCCCCGATGACCCCGGCAATCCTGCAGAGCCACCTGTACCACCAGGTCATGCCATCATCGGCGGAGGGAGCCGCTGGCTCAGGGGCTGCTGCTTGGAACTGGTCATCCTGAGAACTCATGGCCCCCCCAGCTCCCGGGGGGTCAGGGGGCAGCTCCCCGCTCCCCACCTGCGCCCCAGCAGTGGGGGATGCCCCTCCAGGTGACACTCCCCCCACCTATTCCAGCAAGGCCAGGCAGGCTGACAGTCCCTAAACCCAGCCCTGCTGCTGGTGGGCCTCTCCCCGCACCCCCATGCACGGCCGGGCCCCCCAGGGCTGACAATGGAGGGGCTCTGCCTGCAGCGGCGATGCCAGCGGCCGGGGGGGAGCAGCCTCCACGTCTCCCTGCCTATTGCATTGTGGGTCCCCTCCTCCAGCAGGGAGGGCTTTGATGTCACGCTCATTAAAAAGCCAGTGGGCAGAGCCGTGTGTGCATATTCATAGCCAGCAGCAGGCAGGGAGGCGCGCGGCCCATGGCGGGCCCAAGGGTGCACAGGGCGGTTGGATCAGCTCGGGGCAAGGGCAAGCATCTGCCCCGAAAGGCACCCGTCATCTCACGGGGACTGGGACTGAGCCCCAGCCTCTCCTCCCAGCTGAGCTGTGGCCGCGCAAACCTCAACGTTCGGAAGTTTTGGCCGGGCTGATAACACAGCTTCTTGCCTCAAATCGCAGGGGGAGGCGTTGTGGGTGCCTCAGCTCTTAAAGCCATCCGTGTCCGTAGCCCCCGTGCCTCAGTTGTACCAACAACACAAGTGCACAGCAGGCTGCACTCTGCTCTTACCACCATCTTCACTCCCTTTACCTCTCTGACGACTGAGCTTTTGCTTCAGCAGAAGGTGAAGCGATTTGTCTAATGTTATGCAGAAAAGTCAGAGGTAAAGCAGGAGCCCTGGGTCCTGCTTCCCCTAACCACTAGCTGCTGTTATTCCTGTGTGTGCTAAGAGGAAAGAGAAACGTGAATTTTTGAATGGATGTGAGTTGAATGTGGAAATTGTTACAAAAATTGTGCCCTCAAGGAAAAGCAAACCACTCCCCTTAATCTGAATGGAATTAGGTTTTTAGAAAATGGGAGTTGAAGTAGGACTTTGCATATCAGAGATGTCCCAGCTGGCAACCTGTTGGTATCTGAACAACTGGTACAGTGAAATACCTGTAATTCCCTTAAATTATAAAGGCAGCAGCTGCACATTTTGCAAATGAATGTGGAGCACACAGTCAGTAATCAGAGCCCATCTCTGCAGACCAGAGACTCAGCATAGCTGATCTGGAACAAAATATAGCAGTGAGACTTGGGATCCAGAGCTGAGTGGGAAGACAGATCCCATCTGCTAAAAGGTTACAAAAAAGAATTAAGAAAAGGATTATTTTTTTTCATTACTGTTACTTCTCCTGTTAGACAGGAAATGAAGGCCCAGTGCCTGTATCACCCACGCACTGCAGTGGGACAGCTGATATATTCAGTTCCTCAAGGATCTTGCTTCAAGAATCTACTTTCTAGCTTTTCCAGGAACGGAACGTAAATCTGAAGGCTGGCAAGCAAAAAAATCCAGGCGGAACCAGCAAAAACCATTACTAAGAAGACTGAAGAAAATAAGATTTTGTGGTTGCAAAAAGATGTCAGGGAATTCAGCTGAAAGAAAGCAGAGGTAGGATTAAAACTGCCCAGGCAGAACCATTTATTGTATCCAGCGTGAAGGGTAGGGGCAGCCGTGTCCAGCCAGGCTTCAGGTCTGGAAAAGATCCCTTCAGCAGAACACTGAGATTTTGATGAGGACTTGTACCGAAGTAGGAGAACCCTTCAAAATGTTCAAGACATTAAATAAAACAAACAAACAAAACACACAACAGCTTTAGAAATATATTTAGGTCAAACTTGAGTGAATATTTGTCACTGTTCTAAAATACCTCTTCCTGCTACAACTTGTATCACGCAGTCTCAACAATCTCTCAGTGCACAGTTCCTCTGAGATGCAGATACAAGCAGATTATTAGCACAGCTACTGTTATCTGAGTAAATATCCCTTGGCACCAAACCCATCGTTAAGAAACAGAATTCTTTTATTTTTCCTATAGAGAAGAAGTACTGGTATCACCGTCAGACATGCAAGTAGCAGAACCGCAGCTGTGCTGGCTGGGGAGGGACCTCAGGAAGTCATTTATTCCTCCCTACAAAACCAACTGTCACTGGTGCTTGACCAAGCACCACACATTGGTCTAGCAAGGTCCTGAAGACATTTGAGTATGGCAATTCCATCAGCATTGTACCTGACCTGTCCTGGTGTTGCCCTACCCTTCTGGGCCAGGAAACCATCTTGCCCTCATACGTTTGTCTAGCCCTCTTGTTCTTTCAGCCCGTTGCCTTACACATCTTTGCTTTCTATATAATTTCCCAGAATTTCAGTGGGCCTCATTTTAACAGACTTTTCCACTGCAGGGGAGTGAATTTAATTGTTAAACCATAATCTTAGCTACTTGTGCTATACAGAGGTTTCTAAGGGGACACTGAGAAACAAAATGGTCATCCTAAAAGGTCACAGCATACAACAGAAGCAGGACCCTGAGACCTCAATGTCCAAGAAGCTAATTGCAGACGCTGCATTAATACCAATCAACACAGATAGGTCTGTGTGAGGACTATTTGCTAAATATTTGGTAGTTACATGTCGTTTGCATAAACTCTGCATGTGTTAGCTGGGATCCCAGCAGAGTCAGTAGATATTACTGTTCGTACTCAGTAGATGGGGAAGCAATTGCAAAAAGGCTAAATGACTTGTGTGACCTCCAGCAGTGAGCAGGCAGGAGTGACTAACTCAAGCACAGCCTTTCTTCCCCTTTTATTTGGGTTCAGCAGCATGATATTCAGCCCAGAAACTGGTTCGGTGTTCCTTTACATTTTCATGAAATTCAATTTCAGCTTGGCTTCCTGTTGATTGCCAGAAGAATTGCTGTCTCCCATGAAACACCATCGTCTTCATAGTGCTTACATCACGGATCTGAATAAAGAAAGACCAAACCATTATATTATAGCAGCCTACAAGTCAAGCACCCACAAAATACTGGGGTCTTGCCAACTGGTCACTCAGGGGAAAAGCTATCCTATATAAATGTTAGAAGAAATATGATAGAGGTAAGTAGTGCTCACTCACATCTACATTTACATAACAGTCTGACCTCTCAGGTCTTGATTGAGCTTTGCATCTGGATGTAAATCTCTAATGAGCAGATGGGTCCTTGCCCATCTAAACCACCCCCTCTGGGCTTCTGACTCACCAGGATGTAATTAAAATGAGTTTGGTTGTTCTCACTGCCCAGGTCAATATACAGAGCTCGGATAGCTATGCGGTGCTGAGGAGCCACGTTAATGAAGGTCCGACACACTCCTTCATGCCTTTGACCAGGTGACTGCACAGGATTCACTATTTCACCTCGGGGACCAAACAGCTGCTTGTCACAGTCTGAGAGGGGGGAAGGGGAGCAGAAGAGAAAATGATTTAGAGATGTGTCTGGTATCTCCAAGAACAAAAATGGTTTAAATTAAATACAGACAGAAAAGTTTCTCTGAGGATTTTCATCTGGGAACCTCCAAGCATAAGCAAACACCTGCAGGGGGCTTGCCTTTAAAACAGAGGGGCAGTCCACAAATAATATCCATTCTGACACTCCTTGAAAAGGGGCTTATTAGCTCTTGGAGATGGAGCAAGGTTTCCACAGATTCCCATAGACAGCCACGACCTGTGGAACTCTGCAGGCCTTGCCATGGGTCCCCAAACTTAAAGCAATAGCGAAGCTTTCAGTGAAGTACCTTGGTAATATTTTTTAGTTGCATTTCTGCTGTTGTACTGCAGAACAACACCATTTCCTGGCAGCAAAACACGCTGTTTCACAATCAATGTATTTGTTCTGGAATCTATCAGTGACAAAGGGAGCTTCCTGCAGCCTGTCCGCCACATCATTCGCCCAGAAAACAACACGACTTCACCTGGAATGAATGAGCACAGGGACTAGAAACACTTTTACTTCATGTGAGATAGGTCTGAATGCAGTTCAGCTTCCTGTATTACATAGGTCAGAAAGCGAGTAATTTCTGCTTCTTGCCCCTATCTTATTGAAATCTTTCCTGAAACAGTCCAGTTAACTAATCTAACCATACTGATTCCAACAAGAGGGTACATTACATAGTTTTTAACAGGCCAAAGTAGGAAGCTTCTTTAACCCCATAAATTGCTTTAATCCCATATCTATATATATAAAAAAAAAAAAAAAAAAGAGAGAGAGAGAGAGAGAGAGGGAAATCATTGTGTAGGGATCATATTAGGCATCATATTAGTTTAGTCCCATCTAGCAAAGAGTTGGTGGAACAGGAAAACTTATAAAATGTTTTCAGAGATTACACAGGCTCCAAGGCAGCAAAAATCATTCAGGACACCAAAGAATGCAGGCAAATGGTGTACAGATTTCCCAAAGGTCCAGGCTAGTTCCCAGTTAGCCCTGGGCAGTACCTGCACTGCAGTTGAGGGAGCTCTCCAGAACACTGAGTGTTATCTCCTCCCCTAGAGGACGTCCAATGGCCACGGTGCAGTCACTTCTCTCTACACCTGTCATGTTGATGACCCCAGTGGCATTAAGAAAGAGCTTTCCACAAACACCTGTGGAACAGAGACAGATAAGAAACACATCCAGCTGCTGCTAACAGCACTCAGTCCTTTCACAGCACAGTAAACAGACAAGCACCAACAGTGTGCTCACCTCCTGGGTAAAGCACAGGAAGAGTCAGTTGCTGCCCCAAAGAGTCTCAACTCAGAAGAGCTTTGGGAAGTCGAGGGAAGGAAGTAATTGTTCCTGGCTCAGACAGCATGGACGGCTCATGGCATACTGTCCCTAAGCCATTCCCTCCCATGCTCCTGTCTGTGTACAGGAACAGCCACACACAGTAAGTAGCTATCTCTACCGTTTGGTTATGCCCTCCTCACCTCCACTGCTCTCTGTCTGCTCCTGAGGGACAGCTGGCACAGCAGAAGGAGGAAGATCCAGGTCCTTATATCTTGCCCTTTCAACAGTTGCAGCTGTCGTAGGATGCATGGCTGGTGTCACTGTCTGCAGTTCTGCTCCATGGGACCCGGTCCCCACCACCTGCTCAGGACAGGGCCCTGCGAAGCAGCCACGTAGCACGATGGCCTTGGGGAAGTGCCTGCAGAAGATGGGGTTCACGTGCTTACGGGTTAGCGAGTTGAGGCAGAAATCCTGCCGTGTCTGAACACCATTCCCACATGAAGTTGAACACTGCAGAGGAAGAAACCCACAGGCCTTTACACACACATTTCAATTGGTATTCAGAAATAAATACATTTATTTGCTCAGGCACGATCTAAGGCTCTGATCTGTTCACTGATTCTGCCACATGGCCTTTTAGTTCTCTAGTTTCACCAGCTGTAAGATGGGAATAGCAAAGCTGGCCCACCTCCCAGGGGATCCTCTAAACCATATCTTTGTACTACAGAACCACTTCCTCAAGAGATCCAAGAAGATCTGCATTCCAGAAGAATGCATGCCAAAGATCATTATTAAACAGCAGCCAAAACCTGAGCTGAAAAAATGCAAGAAGCACACCTACAGCTGCTAAATAAAGGACAGTGGAATGGTTGGGAAACACAAAAAAGAAAAAAAAAAAAAACAGAAACAGTTTAGCATTTCTGTGGGAAGTAAATACACAAGGCAGAAGTGGTATTTCTCTCCCGTTTCCTTTATGAAAGTGAATGGCTATAAAACTGCTGCACTGAGAAACCAAGGACTGCATCCGAACAGGAGCTGATACCTCTGTCCATTCACTGAAGCTCCATTCGTAAGAGCACCTTCGGATGACACAGGGGATGCTGGTAAGGGGTTTCTCTGACACAGGACACGAATGTTCCTCCAGCAAAATCTCTTTGCCTTGGTGAATCTGCACACAGGTGACCAGCTGAACAGCTAAGCCAAGCCCACAGCTGGAGGAACACGGGCCAGCTGGGATTGTTTTCCATCTGACAAAGGACAAGGAGAAAAATTAGAAAGTTAGAAATGAATTCCTACCCTCTCTTATTTCTCACCATAGAGACCGTAATACAGCTCCCTCATCCTTTCCCCTTTCTGCTTCTCAGCAGCTTCCTTCACCCCTCCAGCTCACACACTTTGCTGCACGCAATGCTTACAGCAGCCTCTGAACCAAGGTTAGGTATTCCAGAACAGATTTGGTGTTGTACCCAAAGGAAGGGCATCCACATTTTACAGGAAGCACACAGACTCCAAATATACATTGAGTCTTGCTCTGTGTCCATTACAGTTCTCCTCAGGGTGACATATAGAGGCTTAACAACAAAAACAATTGTTATCTCCCTCCAAAATGCACACTGCTCTGAACAGTCAGATTAAAAACCAACCCAGGGTTATTTGGTCCTGGGAGTGGCATCCTGTAGCACGTAAAAAAAGTTCAGATCCCAGTACAGTCCAGTCACACAGCAAACAGGCCAAGGCAAGCTCTGCCCCGTTTCTCAACCCTAAGCCATACCCTAGATCACACCACACACATTTCCAAACAACCACTCGTGTGGTCCATGTGAACATTTCGACCTTGGGGGGCACGGCTCCAAATTACATGGCTCCTGCTCCTTTGGGCGAGGCAAACCATCACACTGGGTGTCTGCCACAATCTCTTCTGCCTTCTCCCCGGTTTCCCTCGCACAGTAGAGGACCTTGTGCATCACACCTCCTCCACAGCTTGCACTGCATGAGCCCATTTTGTAATGCCACCTGGGAACAACGCAGCCATCAGTGAGTAACCCCCAGCTCTTACCCATCCTCCCTGGATTTTAAACCCAACCAGCCTATGGAAGTACACCTGGAATTCTGTTAATGCACACATGCACACTTACTGATATTTGAGAGATCACCAGTCACCTCACTGAGCGCAGCTTGAAATGCTATAAATCCTAAGAAAGTGCAATCAATTTCCTCTAGTTCTCAGAGCAGCTATCCCAGAGTCGTAGAGCATTTAACACTAGCTACGTTCTTTGATGCCATGTGGCTGGCAAACATGTCACCACATTTTGCAGTCATGGATTATTTGTTCCCACTTCCTCAGAGGTTTTCAGTTTTTCCCTGGACTTAAACTCCAAAGACTTCACTTAGTTCTGCTTGAGAATATACCAGCCCAGGGAAGACTCTGTTAGTTTGGTGAGAACAGACCGCTGCTACTGTTTTTGCAGCTGGCTGGCCAGGGCATTCTCATGCTTTCAAAGCTGGAGATAACATCTCCAGAGCAGCTCAACCCTTATTTGTCATGTCACTGGGCATACACATAGGAAGGAATAACCTCTAACTGGCTCATTGTCCCTCAGTAACTTCTTTACCTTGGTGGGCAGGGACTGAGATTGCAGACTTCCACCCTGCTCTCTGGCTTTGGCACTGGATGACAATTTTCTTCTTGGATTTTTTCTTTGGTGTCAAAAGCTACACATACGTACTGTATCTGAGTCTCACCTAGAAAAGGAACCGAGTTTACTCCATGGCATGCATGCAAGGTTTGAAAATAAGCACAGAGTAACAAAAGCTGTGCCAACCACGTCTGTGTGTACAAAACAAGCAAACTGCTCAAGCCCCAGGCATGCTCATTCCACTCATTTTCCCAACTCTGGAACACAGCAACAGCCAGACAGCCCTCTAAACTATTCCATGTCTTGCGCCAGACCCCCTTTTCTCTTCCAGACTCAAAAAATTTGTGACCACAACTACACACGCACTTTGATCTGTAAAGGGGAAATGATCAGGTCCCTGAGGTTCCTAGGTCTGAGTTGACACATACAGGCAAGTAACATTTTTCTGCAGCACAGAAAGATCTCACCTCCACCACAGGACACTGAACACTCTCCAGCTAGAGGGCTCCAGACATACACAGTCTGATTTTCCAGTTGGATATGTCCAAGTGACTCTGGAGTCTGAAGCAAGCGTGTGTCTTCCTCCTCAGAACAGAGCAAAAAGAACCAAACCAACACTGGCACCTGCTTTCCCACAGGTCCTGATCTAATGAAGCCGGGGGATACCTCCAGATCAAACCCACAACATATTCAGAGGCACATTTAAGCAGTTTTTCTATTTTTGAAGAGCATACAAGTTTAAGCCCCAGAAATAAAGACTTCCAACAGCCAAGAGCCATCCTAATTAACACTACATGTGGCTGAACAGAGATGCCTAAAGCAGTCTCTTCCTCACTGGTAAACATAAACCTGGCAGTGGCTCTCCGGTATGGGCTTGGACCAGGGGTCCAGTGCTGAGAAGTCCTCTTCCCTGTTAGTATTCTTCCCTCCCATGTCAGAACCTCTCTGTTTGACTGTGAAGTGTTTACCAGAGCAACAACGGTTATTTCTGTTTCTGTTTTTTTTGGACTCTGAGGAGAAATAAAGAAGGAACCAAGTTAACAGCTACCATAAACAAACCACCACTAATAACTGGTGAATCCAGCAGCATAAATTAAAAGGGACAGAGCTTTCTAAAGACAGGAGTCAAACCTTTAATTGGATGGACATCCTTGCTATAAACCACCATCCCAGCCTATTTTGTAGTAATGCGGTGCTTTCCAACTGGTAGCCTCCTGCAGGTTACAAGCCTCAATGTCTCAGTAAGACTCCTGAAAGCCAAGCCAATAAACTCACTTTGTCCCAGCCCAAAGGGCAGACCTTAACCACACACGGCACAACGGAGAGGGGTTTTTCTTCTGCTGGACATAAGCTGTCATCCACAACAGTCTCCATCCCCTTATGAAGCTGAACACAGGTCAGATTCTGCTGTGCGATGCCGGTTCCACAGACAGCAGAGCATTCATCTGTATGAGATATCTTCCACCTAAATGGGAAGTAATCGTATCACCCTATTTCTCATCTGAATCATAGAGGTTTATTACTCATGCCACTGATTGCAGAAATGGGTCGTACAAAGTATTCAGCTTCTCTATTTCAAGAGCCTATTCTGGATATGATTGAGAGAATGACTGCCAGAAATGTAAGTCCTTGCACAGACACCTCTCTAGGGCTAAAAGCACCTAATGTAAAGAACTAGAGTTCACAGTGTAATCCCCCCTTTATTAAACATTCAAATGTCCATGAGATCAATGTCTGGGCAATTCTCTTCTGAGTCTAATTAACACAAGGATGTACTCCACAATACGATCAAATCTTTGTTTGCACAGTCTTGGAAAGGATGTGATCAGACATCTTCCACTGGCCATGCCCCCAAAGTACAAGAGCTTTATTTTTACTTGTGGACTTACTGTAAAAAATAAATAAAAAATGGAAGGGCTATTTTCCATTCCTTCAACTGGCATCTCAGTTACCTTATGGGACCAGGAAAAACAGAACATGGTTTGGAATCAGCTATTTCTTTACAATTAAGAAGAAACTCCCTCAACACCTCTCCTTTTTTTCACCTTGTGCAATGCAAAAGAAACTGCAGAGACTGGGTTAGCTTGCGGAGAAAGGACAAGCAAATGAGAATTCAGATTAGCCTCCAGAAACACCAACCTGTACAGGCATTGTTCCATGGCACAGGGTTCATGCCTTGAAAGGGGTTGTGGGAATTCCAGGCACAACTGATCCTCTGTTGTTTCATTCTTTGTCTGGTCAAAACACACATGATTCACTGTTCGTGTCCCTGGGATACAAAAGGAAAAGGAAAGGAAGTTATAATCAAAGTGAGCAGTTCACCTCTATGATTTTTGGAAGATCCTGTAATTTTGCTTTATCTAAATTATCTCTGTAGGAAAAAGTGGTATATTTGGGAATGCAGACCTTCTGAAAACATAAAAAAAAAATCCATATTTCTGATGTAACTTTTCCTCAAGAGTTTTAAGGTGACTTTCCAAGATGAACACCTCAGAAAATGAAAAATTTGATGGATAATCCACTGTAAAAATGGAAAGATCGCTCTAAACTGGCCTTGTAAGAGCAAGGCTATCAATCATAATTTGGTCCAAATTACTTCGAACGATCTTTATGTCTGACTGATGAGACAGGTTGCTGAAAATAAGCCCTAACTGTCAGCCATTTGACTTCCTGTAGAACTTATCAGGTAATACCATCACACAGCACCTGCACCCAGACAATACCGTGCCAATGTCCTCAGAGTGATCATTGATATTCAGAATCAGATTAGGGATAGTGGGAGAGAAATTGCAGACTTGCAGTTCGTGTGCCATGCAAGACATGGAATATTCATAAATTACAGCTATAAACTAGATTTTTAACATTACAGAACCTAACAAGGTGAGCAGTTCAAAATAAACTTGCTCCAGATTTGTGGAAAGACATTACAGAAAGGAGCTCAACAGGTAAGCTGGGTGAAGATCCAAACTCAAAAAAGTTATGAGCAAAGCTGTAGAGAGCCTCCTTTGCAGTGAATGAGTTACCAACAAGGCATTCCTGCATCCCAAAGAGCATGACCCCGAGAAGCAAAATGTCAAGAATAAGTCAGCAACGTTACCTTTTCACTACCCATCTTGTTTTCAAATAACATTTGTTGATAAGAGGGAGCTGACCACAATTTTCAGCTCTCAAGACACGATTTCATCTTGGATTCTCAGCCTTCCCTGTTATTTTAAGGACTGGCTTTCTCAATTTTCTGTTAGTGACTGTATTAGCTGGGAAGCTTTACAGCATTTTGAGCTCTCTACTTCAGGGTTTCAGCAATCAGTTCACCTACAGAATCTACCTGAGAAAAGCTCTCCAGTCACAACTAGTCCTAAAGATTGACTTGTAATGTATTTACTAAATCTTTGTCGTAGAAATCTCAAAAAGCTTGCCAGTCATCTGTACTATCTGGTAAACAAAATGTCAAGCCATCTACCAGAGCATTCTGTTACAATCTGCATTATGATTTCTACAGGGAGACAGGAAGGATTAGCCACAACACAGGAATAGAATTCTAAGAAGGAATCTTTATAATTAGCTCCAAGGCTTTAGCTAGACACTGGATACTTTGGTCTCAGATTTTTGATGTTTA